>NW_004524578.1:8916312-8962177 GCF_000260255.1 Octodon degus | reverse complement strand
AAAGGACTCCACTTGATATTACAAACATTCTCAATCTTGACAGTTGCTTGAGGTACAGAGTTGTATGCATTCCGAAAATTCGCGCATGCAGTTGGCATGCTATATTTGCCTCAAAAGACTGTAAATAAATACTGTATCATTGTTAATGATCAGCATGCTGAACTGCGTAGGGATATCAACATGCAAAACTTGAAGTGCCATGGAAAATCAAGATGGCTGGGTGGTTGGATAGAGAAATAGATGGCAAGACATGTGATACAGCAAGAGGAAAATGTGATCGTTTTGAAAAGTAGGCAGTGGCTGCATGAATGTCCACTGTCTAATTCTTTCAATTCCTGTGCTTAAATCTTCTCATAAGAATGTTCATTCCTCGGCTGAACCCAACCCGGGGCGTGCTGAGACGTGATTGACCTGGGTGTGGTGATGCACACCTCTAATCTCAGCTCTTGGGAGGCTGTAAACAGGAGGATCACTATGAGTCTGATCTAGTAGTGAGACCCTGAACACCCTGAATATCCTGTACACCTTGTCCTAAATACAAAAAAAAAAAGGATTAAAAAAAAAAAAACATCGTTTCTCAAAATAAATCTTCTTTCAGTCCTGTGAGGTAGCTCAGCAGTCTAAAGTGCCTGCTTAGGCAAGCTTAGGCAAGCTCAGGGACCTCAGGTTTGATCCCCGGCATCCCATGCTGAGCCAGCCCCACCCCCAGGGTGGGCTGAGCCAGCCAAAAAATATAAATAAATAAACAAATAAATCCTCTCTGTTTACTATCTTGAAATTGGCAATGTTTTCCCAGATATACCTATCTCAGAACTTACTAGATTGTATACCATAAATATGTGCTGTTTATGTCAGTTTGGCTCATAGAAATTCTTTTGAAAAGCGGGCCCACTCTTATTATTTTAAAGATTTTAAAAGCCTTCATAATAAAGTAGAGAAGAGCAATGTAAAATGAGCTACTCTAAGTACAGCACAGAGTGACCCTTCTTTCCTTTAGTTCATGTCAGCTTTATCTTCTTGGCATGTAACCGAGTAGACCCGGAAGTGTTCTACCTTAGACTCATGAAAAAAGGCATCTTGGGTATAACCTTGAGGAGTAGTGATAGAATTATGTTCTCTGGGCCAGTGAGATAGCTCAGCAGACTAAGTGCCTGCTTTGGCAAGTGCAGGAACCAGGGGTTCGATCCCCAGTCCTGCACTCTGCCAGCCTGGCCCCCTGCGGTGCACTGAGCCAGGCACCGAGTCCAGGCGTGGTGGCACACGCCTATAATCCCAGCTCTGGAGAGGCTGAAACGTGAGGATCACTACAAGTCTGAGCTGTGTAGTGAGAGCCTGTACCAAATACATAAATGACAAAGTAAATAAATAAAGAATTATGTTCTGTGATAGTCATACCCCATAGGAAGAGATCACTTCTCCTTCTCTGCTTAAATTTATTACAAAAAGATGCCTAGAAGAAAAGGCACAGTATTCCCAGTGAAATTCTCCTACCAAATTTGTTGTGGGAAAAAATATAAATTTCTCAACAGTTTTGAGGCTGTGTAGAAAGAAGAGGAATGTTCTGGCCGTTGCTGAAGCCCTTGCGCTCTCAGTCTCAGCAGTGGCTGTGCGTATTTCTCATACCAAGGTTCACTGTCATTTGACATACAACGTGCTCACCACCCCTGTTACAAAGTTAGATGAGCCTGTGTGTGTGTAGGGCGTGTTCATGATAAAAACTGGAGAAAGTCCTCTACACAGACAGGCTAATCCCTAGATTAAGTGTTTCTTTAAGGGGCCACCGCTGAGTATTATCTTCAGACTTATTTTGTTGCTTTTATCCAATACCAATATTATTAGTAGCAATAGTAATCATGCTTTAGTTATTCAGAGATCAATTAGCCGGAAAATTCTGTTTCTGAATAGAAGCTCAGAGGCAAGGAGTAAGGGAGAAAAATCCTGAGAGCATTCAAAACAGCTGTGAGAATATTGGGGCATACATTCATTCATGGGGCAATTTCCAAAGCCAAGACTTACACCCTTATGCTACTTAATTAAGCCAAATCTAAGAAGCTAGGATTTACAGTCCATCCCTAGGAGGACCAGGATATAATCTGACATAGAAAAAAGCAGCAAGAATTGGAAGAATTAGTAGCCATCATGCCAAGCCCCACAGTATACTACAATTTGGGAAGGTGGAATGTAAGGGCAAAAGGTGCTCCCCTTAATGTCACCATGATGCCGCTGAAATGTCCCTGAAAGGCCCACACGTTGAGGTCGTATTGCCAGCCTATGGCACTACTGCAAGATGGTGGAATCTTTAGGAGACGTAGCCAAGTGTCAAGAAGTTAAGACACTGAGACAGTGACAGCGAGCCTGCAAAGGGGATATTGGGACCCACCTCCTTCCAGTCTCTTTTGCTTCCTAGATGCTGTGATGTGACAGGCCTGCTCTGCCATAAGATCATACTACGTTGTCCTGTGCTCCAGCAGCCCCAAAGCAGCAGGACCAAGCCACCATGGCCTGAGCCCAAATCAACTTCTCTTCTTTTAAGTCTTAGGTATTTTGTCACAGCAACAGAAAGCTAACATAGTCCCCAAAATAGCATTTTACAAACTGTTCCTAAAATTATAGTTCCACAAGACACTACCTTTAAAATTAGGTAGAAGAAAAACAAAGCCTCTAGATGGAGGGTGTAGGTCACTGGAAGTGAACTTGCCTTTCATGAAGGAGGCCCTGGGTTCCATCCCAGCACAGCAAATAGTAATATTCACACTAAGGAAAAAGACAGTCTGTTTCCAGGTATGTTTAGAAAATGCTGATATAATAGTTCATGATTGGGGCTGGTGAGATGGCTTAGTGGTCTAAAGCACCTACTTAGAAAAAGCTTAGCAAAGCACAGGGACCGCGGTTCAATCCCCTGGCACCACATGCCAGCCAGCCCCGCCCCCTGGTGGGCTGAGCTGGCCACACACACACACACACACACACACATGCGCACGCGCGTGAGCGCACACATAAATAGGTAAATAAATTTTAAAAAAATCTGTTTAAAAAAAATAGTTCATGATTTAAAATTTTTATTGGGATTCTAACAAGTTCTAAAAACAGTACTGATTTCTAGTATCTTTCCCATTTCACTTTGTTTAAATTCTGACTAAAACGTAGAGACGTTTTCGTTTCTCATCCCAGTCATGCTCATGAGACTGCCTGAATCTTCTGGCCTAGGTGTGGTTCCCATCTCTCCCACACCCTTCTTTGGACAGATGTTTCCTGCCCTCAACTTCATATGTTCTTTGTTTTGTACGAATCCAGGCAACACTGAGTGTCTGAGGGCGACTTCCCGGCTGTCTGCGTGTGCTCTTCCCTTCAACTTTCACTTCCTACTTCCTTTTCCCATGTCTTTCCTCTCCACATTGTAAGCTGCGCATTCTTTCCCTGGACTCCACTTTCATGTCCTTCCTGGGCTTCCTCCTCCTGTCAGAGGTTTGCAATTTGTGCTGCTTGTTTCCTCCAGCACGTTTACTGCATGGCTTGAATCCCACTCACTTGCCTTCTTGAGCCAAGCCTCATGCTTAACCTGAGGGCCCCTGAGCATCCCCTTTCCTCACATCTGTGCAATCTCTACTGCTTTATCTTCGGCATGCACTTCTCCGCGTGAACCCACCAGCCTTCCCAAGCACAGGTACTGTTGTATTACTGGTGTCTGACCAACTCCTGAAGGTGAGACTCCTCTTGTCTCTTCCTAGACCCGCCACCATCCTGTTAGCAATGGATGCCAAGCCAGTAGGACGCTGTTTGTTTTAAAACCAAACACTTAGCTCTGTAGTTACATTGCTCTGGGCTTCAGTTTCTGCATCTATACAATGACAATAATCCTCTGGGCCTGATTGTGCGGTAAGGTTGGGTGGGGCCTCTGGGACAGGATTTATGCAAGCTCTTCTTCACTTTCTTCACTGACTGCTCTATCCTTTCACTTGAAAACCTTGTTCCCATTGAAGGCCTAGGCACACAGGCCCATTCTTTTCTATTGTCTTTGCTTCCTGTGATGGTGGCACAGGATCTTAGGCTTCTGTTCCACCCACTTCCACCAAGGCCCCCAGTTCTATCACCACAGGCTTGGCTGAAGGAAGCACTAGGGTGAAGTGGTTCAGGGCGTCCCCTCCAGCCTTTGACAGCCAGCTGGGCACTCATTCTCATCGTCATTGACTGGGTGAGGGAAACTGCAGAATCCCACTTAAACTTTATGTGCTGGTTCCTCATCTTTCAAGTGGGGCTCAAAGTAAACACTGCCAGGGCTGCACAGGGTCGTGGCGACTAGCACAGTCCAAGCTGCGCTATCTCAGCAGGAGCAATGATTCCCTGCCTTCTATCCCTGCCTCCTTTGCCTTCCTCCACTTCCCAGGTCTCAACTTTTCCTTGAGTCTCTCTTCTCTCTTCACTCAGATAATGCTGGGGGCTGGTGTTCCTGCACACCCGTAAACTCTCAGGGGAAAAGTTCAGGCTTTGAAGCCCCCCCGCAGGTCTGCCTGTCCCTCCTCCTCCACATTCTTCCCTGGCAAACTCCCCAGCTTTCCACTGTCTTCCTGATTAGAGAGCATGTCAGTGAGGCAGGATAATTTACTGATATATTAATTGGCGTTTTTATCTCAGTGTTTGCTGGCTCTCGACTCTACAAAGGAAGCCAGGCCTCCCTGTGCCCCTGCCTCAGGGTAGGTTTGTTTTCAAAAGGCCAAAGCCAGGACACCTGGCTTTTGTTTCCCTAAAGCCCAAACTCAGGGAGGAGATAATGTCAGCAGGGAAAACGGAGAGAAGCTCAGGAGTTCTGAAGGCAGGCGGGCAAGGAGATGCTTGGGTAGTTGGAAAAGAGGACCATGTAACCATCAGGGCCTGCAGCCCTAGTCACAGCAAACCCCAGGAAGTGCCCGAGCCTCAAATATGATGACTTTTAGGTGAGCCTAGTCTACTGAAACCCATACCC
Source organism: Octodon degus (assembly GCF_000260255.1). Taxonomy (NCBI): domain Eukaryota; kingdom Metazoa; phylum Chordata; class Mammalia; order Rodentia; family Octodontidae; genus Octodon; species Octodon degus. The sequence continues at coordinate 8,957,217 of NW_004524578.1, read as the reverse complement.
AGGCTTCCAAATTTCCCAAATGTTCCCCACACTTCATGCGCAAGAGGGTGGCAGAGCTTAGGCAGTACGGAGCCTGGTGGAAACGGGGACAGAACAATGCAACGATGCATGACTAGCACCTCCGCCGGCTCAGGATGTGCCACACATAGCTGCTCAGGATCCATGCAAGGATCGGAGTATTGAGCTCCTGACAACCCCGGACCCCTGCGTACAGAAGGGAAAACTGAGACGTCCAGAAGGACATCGGCCAAAATCATAAAGTGAGGACAGGGTCAAGTCCATTAGAGAAGATGAAAGGGGCCATCAGTGTAGTGTAAAGTGTTCAGAATGCAATAGTGTATCAGGCAAAACATAACCAAACATAACTAAAGCTAAGAGTGTAAGGTACTATCTGAGCCCCTGGAAAGCCAGCTGTAGCCAGGTCTAGGGTCTCTGGGGAGGTCACCGTCTCTGTGCCTGCTGCTCTAGTGTCTGTGGAGAAAGAAGTGATCGTCTTCCTCCAGATGAAGCAGAGGTGTGCGTGTCCAGAGCATGGAGAACACAACAGAAGAGGCCTACAGTTCTGTTCCCCTGTAGCTCTGCAGCTACTTAACTGACCCGGGTACCTGGCCTTACCAAGTCTTACTTTTTTGATCTGTAAAATGGGGAGGGTTGGAGGTGGGAAAAAACTATCCCTAGCACAGCAGGTCACATCATTCAACATCTGCCACAAGGAGCTCAGACTGCAAAAGTTGTCCTCTGCTGCTTCAGTCTCCAGCTCAACCTCCCTGGCTGCCTTACTGCAGAACTCAGTCTGTCGGAACCTCAAGTCTCTACAATCATTCAGGGGTTCCAAGTCTTGGCCCCTGACCTGTTAGGCACTATGCACACAGCAGGAGGTGAGCAGCCACAAACTTCCCCTCTATTTCTAGCTGCACCACTGCGTGGGCTCTACTAAGTGGTAGAGCAGCCGCAGTGGCACAAACTCTCACAGGAGGGTGAGTCCTACTGCAAGCGCACATGTGGGAAATCTAGGCTGCCCACTCCTTCCAATCATTCCAAAATCCATACCCACCCCACATCTTCAGAAAAATTGTCTTCCACAAAACCTATCCCTGGGGCCAAAAAAAAGTTCAGGGTCTATTTGGAGGAGAGCCCCACAAGGAGGTCTTCGGTGTGATGTGAAATGTGCTTCACGTGGAATAATCCAGTATCCCACAGAGCCCCAGGCAAGGGCTTCTCACCATCCTGCAGGGTGGGCAGGAGGGCAGTTCTCCCGCAGAAGTTAATGGTCCAAGTCTCTGCAAACAGCAGTCACCTCTAGCTCTTTGTGAAGAGAGCACAGGAAGGGTTGCTGAGTTGAAGCTCACTCCTGACACAGCAGTCATGTGAGGCTCTGAGCTTCGCACAAGTTGCATCACTCTGGGCCCTGCACCAAACCAGCCGAGGAGAAGCCAAGAGAGTGCAGGGCTGCTGGCGCGTTCCATAAACCCAAATTTCCAGGGTTGCCTTGAATGAGATGTGTGGAGGAAATTTTCCACGTGTCAACTAAGCTTGCTGACCCTGTGACATGAAAAGGAAATGTAAATGTGGGACTCTGATTGGCAAAGTGCAAAAGCTTCTGAATCCTACGCGCAGATAAAGATCTGTAAGCCATTAGGAGTATGGATTCCACTCCCAGAATAATCCCGAGGCTGTGAAGAAATGCCTTTTTGGCATGTTCGAGGAGGAAAAAAAGATTTAAAAAACATGAAAATCAATAGAAATAGAGTACTGAGTAGCAGTCTTTGGAAAATGCTCAGTTCCCAAAACGAAACACATACATTCCATGAGATTGAGAAGCAGCTCAACTCCTCCGCTTCTGTGTAATTCTAAAGTAGTCCCACAACAGAGGTCCCTTTTTTTAAAAGAACGTGATGTAAAATCTGACTGTGTTTCCCACTAGATATATTAGACTGACATAAGCTTGTACAGTACCAATGTTGTCTTTGAGTTGGTTTTCAATTCTTATCATGCTAAACTTAGCATAAACCCTCAGGCCCTGTGTTTTCTTGCAAAGTGTATATTTGGTTGCTAGCCCAATGACCAAGCCCCCTTGTCTCTTCCGGGACGTGAGAGGATCTAGCTAAGTTGGAACAACTCACGTCTAAAGCAACTGCTTATTTATTGCTAGATTCACTGGGAAAGACAAGCTGAGTTATCATTTAGCTGAAAACCTGAGAGGCATTTATGAGCATGCAGAAAAGCAGAGTCAGAGACGCGGAGACACTGGAAGGAAACGCATTATACACACAGCTCGGCAAATCTCTTCAACCACACAGGCAGCCAGAGCTGAATGAATGGTCCAGGAAGTGGCAGCGGCTCTAGAAGGCTTATCTCCACCCCAGCCCCCTACCCAACCCTCAAAGATTAGGAATACAATCATTTGTGACAGATTGCTCCCCCGTCTTCCGCCTTAAATTCTATATGATAAATTCAATGCGAAGTGACAGTCACAGCAAGCCTTCAGAGCCCTATCTAAAAAAACTAATTTTACTGAAGTTAGGACTCAATGAACGAGAAAATGTGAATGTATACCTAGGGCATATCTCAAAACTTTAATCTCTATGAGAGCCATAATGGTTATTTATGGTCTGGATTATATTAATATTTTAAAAGATTCAACTAGAGACGTGCTGGAAGACTTTGAAATTGTACTGTTATGTAAAAATAATAGTATTTCAATGGGTCTTTCCCAGTGCTGGTGCATTAATGGGGCAGGAGAAGGAAAAAATCACTGCTTTTGTTACTTGAACCTCAGCAGCAGATGATTGTCTTCTGGTTCATTTCTAGCAAACAACTCTTCTTCCTTTTTTTATTATTTTTCTGGTGGGGGCGAAAAAATAATGTCTCAGGCTGCTATTGTCAGTTTGAATCAGGAAAATGCAATTAAGAAGAGTCAAGTATCCACAGGCTCCAGTGATGGGTAAAATTAAGGTCACCCTCGCCACCCTACGACAGTTGCTTTGCTTAATCTTGGTTTTAGCCATTACGATTGTGTGGGATGGAAATGCCTTGCAAGTGTTGGGGTTAATGTAGACTGACTGGGTAACTAGAGATAAATCCTGCGGGCTTGCTTCAATGGGCGAGTGCTTAACACTGACCTTCGGAGACAGTGAAATTGGGTTCTATTCCCCAGGACCAGGCCAAAGTCCTTTCCTTATTTCTCACCCTGCCTCCTCCACCTAAGGCCCAGGAGCAAATGAACTTTGTTCCTGCCAACTGCCCCCCACCAGTGCTCCCCTTTGCACTTTGTCTACTCAGTTCACAAAAGAAGAAGTCCTGTGGACTGATCCTCTGAGAACAATAGTGCCTGTCTACTTTCTTGCATATATAAAGGTTATATTTGTGTTGCTTGATATTATTTTAGTTTCTTAAGGAGGTGTTTCAGGCACTCAGTAGATAGGAAGAAAACATTCAGTGTATTAAAAAAAAAAGTGACATTTACAGCCAGGAGCTAGGTATGCCATTGCAAAGGTCATCAATGTGTAAACAGATATTAATGGTTAGCTGGATAACTGGTACTTAAACAGGTCACATTAATAATTAACACCAGGAAAATCTAGCACCTTCATTGAAGCTCAGGAAAGTGCAGGCTCACAGAGCACACACCCCAAGAAAGGATGACAAAAGGTCACATGAGATTTCTGATTGTTACAAGTGGGAAACTTTTCTGTGTTTACGTTACTCATACTTTCACCCCTCCAAAATAGGTAAAAAATAAGTGGGATCCGTCTGATGAAAAGCAAGTGGGATGATGAGGGAAAATTTCTGGATAACCACTTCTTTGCTGATTGATCCTTAGCCTCATTACTGCAGTTCTCTTTTTCCTTGTCCCACAGCAATTGGTGAATGCCCAGGAAAGTTATCTCTAACCTCCAACGTCTCTCTAAAAATTCTGGCTTTCTCGTTTCGTAGTGATGCCTGTGCTTCAGATATAAACTTCTGGGCTGAGAAGGATAAATTTTGTACACTATGATTCAATTCGCCTTGATTTTTTTAATTGGTAAAAATCAAATCTTGAGCTATACATGTACACACAAAGGCTTTTGAATGTATTCTTACAGTTCTCTCTGGGAATGTTTTAAAGGGAAATCTAGCAGCACAATAGACCTATCAGAGAAACAGAGTAGCTACAAAAACCTCAAGCTGGATGGCCTAATGGTTTGCAGATGAGTGAACAGCACTGCTCTCAAATATAACGTGAAAAAAAACAATTTTTTAAATAAGTGTGTAGCTTGACTAGGTAGCCCACAGGAGACATCATGATGTACCCAACCTGAAAATCAAATTATCTAAGGTTGGTTATACTAATAACAGCCTCTAACCCGCTGCTAAGCTAGACTGTAAAACCAGACTAGTCAGTGGCAGCAAAAAAAAAAAAAAAAAACATCGGTTTGAGAGAAAGTAAGGAGGCATAAAAGGAATAGCAGGGAGCATGCGGGGATGGACTTGCACCTGCTGGTAAAGACGAGCTCAGATCTGACGGCATCGTGGTCCCTTGCTGCTGCTTGCAGCCACATTCCTGCCGCATGCGAACATTTCGTAACAGCTCCGGGCGCCCAGACTTCCCATGTGCCTCGCCACTCTTGGCCTAACGGGTTCTCCACATCCCCTTTTTATTTGTTATTTATTTATTTATTGTTTACTTTTGGTGCTGGAGATTGAACCCAGTAACCTACACATGCTAAACACACACACTACCAGGAGGGCAGTGAACCGCTTGCTCTGCCCACACCCTCCCTTTTGACCCAAGCAACTCTCTATTAGTCTCACAAAATTCAGCTCAGGGCATATCTCCCCTTTCAGAAGGCCATCCTCCCGTGATTGGAGGACTTTTCTGGCTTTCACCAGGCACCTCTGCCAATCTCTGTCTTCACACCCACCTCTGACTGACAGTGATGTGGGTCTACGTGTCCTTTCCCGCTGGGACCCCAAATCTTACTGAAGACAAAGCTACTCTTTTCATCTTTGAACCATGTGTCTCAGTTCATTCTCTGCTGTGATAGCCAAATTCCTGAGGCCCAATAATTTGTAAAGAGTGTAGGTTTATTTTGGCTTAAGTTTCTGGAAGCTGGAAAGCCTGAGATCAGAAGGCCGCATCTGGTGACGGCTCATCCTGCTTTGACTCTTGACGGAAAGCAAGGGGCATGTGAACTTGTGCAGAAGGAAGAAAATGGAAATGAACTCCCAGGATAGCGAACTCCTGACTGGGAAACTCGTCAGTTCTTGAGGGCTCCACTTCTAACCCCCAAACACCTCCCATCGGGCCCTATCCCTCCACACTGCTGCCTCAGCAATAGTTTTGGGGTTTTGTTTTGGGAGGAAGACAATCCTCATTCAAATAATAACACCAGGGGCTTGGAGAACAGCACATTTATACAGAATGAATGCAGAAACAATGACATGAATAGATGCCCAGGCAGTAATGCTTCCTAAGAAGACACAGAGAGCAAGCTATTAATGAACTAATCTCTTTAGCTTTCCTTCTTTTAAATCTTTGCACATGTTCCCTACAACTGCGTTTGTGATAGTAAGTTTGACTTCGAAGAAGGTTTGTTAATAATGGAAATAAAATATATAATACTTCAGTCCTCAACTTCCACTCCTTGGACTTGTGGCTGTTTTATCTCAGTAATGAGAAGGAAGTAATGGCAACACATGCCCTGTAGGATCTGAGACGGCTGAGAAGATTGCCTGAAATTCTGGGTATGAAGAGCCACCCTGCACGTGGCAAAACCCCAGCTGCCATCGCCAGCGAGTGGTCGCTCCCCACCCCTGCTATTTGTTCTGCTCATCAGTGACTGTCTGATTCTTAAAATCTGCTGCCTGCTGTCTGTGACTCAGGTAACGTCGAATCAGGGACGTGCTCCAGTCTCAGAAGTCCCAGACCTAGCTCAAAACTCACCACGTTGTGATGCTACCTCAATGTTTATACCACAATGGTAAGGGAATATAAGTTGAATTTGTCCACAACTCGGACAAAGTGAGTCTTACCTTTGACAGAATGTGTACTGCATTGTTTTTCTTAGAAGTTCCCTCCACATCACCACCGCCTCACCTCTTGCTTCTGGACATCCTGAACTTTGATTGAACACTGTATTGGTGTATGCTGCCACACTGTGCAGCAAACACACAGCAACACACCTGCGACAGTTTGTTTGTACCTTACGAACATCTGTGATGTGAGGGCAGTTCATATCTGTGAATGTTCACAACTCAAACATTTGTGACTCGGTGACTTACTGTAACTTCATTCTTTCAAATTGACTGGACACAACTAAACAGGACAGAATGTGAAAGGAGAAAGACCACAGACATTCCTGAGATCTTGTCATCTACTTAGACCTCTATGGAGTTAGCTTTCTTCCACAGTTGATGTTTTTATCCATATGAAGTGGCTGTCATTGTGCTGATTTCCCACAGAAGGAATCTGAGCTTCCTTACAAGCAACTCTCTAGCCTCATCCACAGCAATGCCTCTCTATTAAAAGATCCTGAACTCCAGGAGCTCAGGATTTCTGTAGATGAAAACCAATGATTTCTATAGATGACCAAAGCCCAGGGTGCATCTAGTCCAATCCTAAAAATCCAGATGTTCAGAAAAATGTATGGTCAAGGCTAGTGACAGTTATTTTAAAAGTACGGAATATTCATTGTAAACAAAGTCATCAACCAAGAATCCACTGAGATGAATAAAGAATGTTCAGGTATCTACACAATGGGATAGTAGTCAGCTGTTAAAAAGAATGAAATCCTGTCATTTGTGGCAACATAGATGGAGCTGGAGCACATTGTGTTAAGTATAATAAAGAAGTACCAAAAGATGACATCACATGATCTCACTCTTGCAGAAACTACAAAAACTGTTCTTATAGAAGCTGACAGTAGAAGACTAGTCACTATAGTCTGGGAAGGTAACAAGTGAATAAATGGAGGAGGTTAAATGATAAGTACAGTAATGCAGACGAAGAGGTGAAAAGACTTCCAAGGTTCCATCACACTGTAGCACAACTATATGTCAGTCCACTTTCTGTCACTATAATGCAATAACTAATTTATAAAGAGAAAAGTTTGACTTTGGCTGGTGGCTTAAGATGTTTCAGTCCATGGCCAGGTAGGTGTGTTGCCTTTCATCTGTTGCTGGGGCTAATAGAGGGCAATGTCAAGGAGTGTGTGGCAGATGAAGCAAGAGGCAGGCAGAGCCAGGGGCCAGGGTCACAATGCCCCCTTCAAAGGCCCTCAGTGACCACCGTAGCTCCTATTAGGCTCCACCTCTTAAATATTCATTTACTTCCCATTAGCATCATGCTGGGGACAAACGAGGCAGAGACCTGAGAGACACTCTACATCCAAACTACAGTACTAATACTAACAATAAGTTATTTTTTATTTCAAAATAGCTCTTAGAGAAGACTGAATGGTTCTAACACATAGGAATGATGTCTGGGGTAATGCATACTCCAATCACTGTGGCATAACCACTACACACTGAAATCATCTATTGAGACATTACGTGATAACCAATAGGTACCAACAATTAGGTGTAGACTAAAAATTTCAAACATCTTGTAGCTCCAGTGTTTCATATTTGCAAGTTATGTCATATTTATATACCATTTTCATTAAATTACAAATATATTTTAGAGTTCAATTGTTTAATAATTATATTAATCACAAAAAACTTTATGGAAATAACACATTTGCAGATCTCACAGCATCATAGCTTACATAACTAGTTTCCCTTTCTTCACAAAATATGAATGACCTCTGTCTTAGCAACAGAACAAGACTATTAAGCTGAACCCTGGCAGAGAAAGTAACACTGGATAGAAAATGCTCCATAAACAATAATTAAAATAATAATTAAGTGCCAGAAAAGGGCAAAGACATGTGCTCTTTTAAAACGCCAAGGAAAGGATAAAGCAAAAATAAGCCTCAGTGAAACTCACTTCAGACATCTTTAAAAGCTTCCCCAAATTTCCAATGGCTCCGTTATTAGCAATTCTTAATGCATGAGGTAGTCATTTAAGAATAAATCTTTCAGCAATTCAAAACAAGGACTCTTCAGTAAATAGTTGAAATTAGAGGGGGGAGTGAGAGTCATATGGTTTCCATTAGGGTGATAAAATAGTTCACTTGAAACCTTTTACAATACGCTTTGTTAAGGGGAGGTGTCTTGCGCAGTACTCCATCATTGCCATTTGACACAACATAAAAAGCTTCAAAAGCCATGTTAGGCCTCTTAATCAAAAACTAATTGTAATAGATATTGGGGAGTGCTAACACAGTGACCGCTAGGTTGTACGGCGGCATGGACGCGGCAGTGAACATTAACCACAACCCGGCTTGATAGGGCTTATCTCAATCTCAGAGCTAAGTGCTAAGTACTAGAGGCCAGTATCTCCTTGCCATTGCTTTGTACCACTTTGGGAGTTAATTGCCCCATAAGGCTGCGTCTTCTTAACAAAATTTATAACATTGTCAGAGAACTTGGAAGATACTGCTGCAGTCTCAGACTTTACAGAAAACAGAGACATAAACAGTGGGGAAAAGAAAATACATACTTGGAGCCTAATGCATTCTGGGCAGGGCTGGTGCAAAACTCCAAGCACAGGGAGGTATTTGTAGGGCATTAACTCTTCCAAGCCTGCGATGGAACACTCAGCTCACTTTGAGGGAAAGGTAACAAGTGGTATCATAGGGCCAGTGGGCTGCATTCAATAAATCCTTAATGACCTGCATTACAAGGTTAGAGCCGCCAGTAAACAAGGACTGGAGTCTCTGTTGCACGGAGCTCAAGATATGAGTGGTAGACAGGAAACGGTTCCTAAATGATTAATGAATAAATGACCTGACTAGAATATAGTCCTGTAGCGTTTTGGGGGGTCTTCACAGCTGCTCTCTGCAACCATTCACTTGACAAACCAAAGATTTCAGCGTCTGATGTCAAGTGGGCACTTTGTAGCTCCCTCTCTGGACTTCTTGGTTTCAGGTGGACTAGAGAGATTCTTTGTATGGCTGTGTTTTCTAAATCTCACCATGGAAGATTTCAGAAGTTACGGAGCACAGGTGACCCTCGATCTTGGGGCAGATCCTGGAAAAAAAGAAGACAAAGAAAACAAAAGACAAAGAGGAAGGGGGAGCAGAAGAGAGGAAAAGAGAAGTTTCACAAAATCTGCAGCTCATATAAGAGTAGTGATTATAGTGAAATTTTTCAGTATCATGATTTTATAAGAGGCCAAGTCTAGGGAAAAGTGAGAAATGGTTAGGAAATCTGTATAATTTAATTTTTTAACTCTAAAATTATTTTAAAGCCAGAAGCTTTCAAAGTAACTTAACTTTAAAGTTACATTATTGTGGCAGATTGATGTTTGTAGTCTGGAGAATGACAAAGTTTAAGTTTTCAACTACCCAGGTGTCAACTGGTTAGAAAACCATCTGCGAATGGGAGAAGGTGACAACATTACTCATTCCATTGTCCGTATTCTTACCTTGTGTATCACTCCAAAACTCTAGAAGGTGGAATTATTTTGTAGTCAATACCTACAAGACGCGAAATCTTTACCACTGCGTTCCTATTTACAAAAATAGTAACATTAAATAGCATTTCAGTTTATTTTATTTTTTGATGATTTATTTATTAAAAAAATAAATAAATAAACAGCACATGGGAAATAGATGCAGAAGGCTGATTTGAAGCCCTGGGCCCTCCCAGTCTTCAGCCACTGGGCCTCTCCCAGTGAGTTGGAGCCAGGAAGGTCAGTGTGGATTCCTTGCATTTTCCTAAAGACCAACGATACCGAGTATCCTTTTAGGTGCTTATTGTCCATTTGCATACTTTCTTCAGAGAGCAATGTCTCCTTAAATCCTTCACCCATATTCAATTGGGTATTTGTCTTTTTATTGTTCAGTTGCAAGGGTACTATTTTCTATTCTGCATACAAATCCTTATTGGATATACAATACAAAAACATTTTTCTGTACATTGTGTTTTCACTTTTCTGATGTATTTTTGAAGCATGAAATTTTTTTTGCATAATTTGGTAAGGTTAACTTTAACTTTTTTTCCTCTTTGTAAAACACAGAGGAAGCTATTATAGAATTCAATTTCATAGTTTTAACTCTATAATCTGTTTTGAGGCTATTTGTTTTTTTTTTTAAATTTTTTTAGGCTTATTTATTTATTTATTTGGTACAGTGTCTAACTATGCAGCTCAAATTCATAGTGATCCTCCTGTCTCAACCTCCCTAGCACTGGGATTTCAGGTGTGCACCAGCATGCTGTTTCAGTGGCCGACACCAGGCCAGCAAGACATGCAGTACCGGGGATCGAACCCAGGCAGGCATTCAGACTGCTGAGCTATCTCTGCAGACCAAGGCAATTTTTTCTGACTTGATGTGCATTATAGTCATTTTCCCATTGAGACACAAGACCTGACACCCACAATTAAGAGGTTCAGTTTGGTTCCTGTTCCAGGCCACAGTTGGTGGGCTCCAAAGAAGTGGCACAGCAGAGACAACACTGTTCACATTGTGGCAACCGGGAGGCAAAGAGAAGAGAGGAGCCCAGAAGCAGAAGCCCTTCCAGATCACACTGCAAAGGCCCTGCCTCTTCCAAACAGACCCTGCCCCTTAACAGTACATCAGTTTTGTTGCCATGCCATCCCAAACCTTCCCAATACTCCACTTTTGAACATATGAGGCTCTTGGGGGACATCAAAATATAAAGTGCAATAGTGAGGGATGAGGGGTGGTTCATTTTGTTCTTGTGCAAGTGGGCCAAGAACCATGTTTTGATAATATTATTTTTCTCCCACAATGCAGCGTGATAACCTTGTCAAAAATCAATTGAGTGCACAGGCTTAGTGACCCACGACAATATTCCCAGCACTCTGGGAAGCTAACATAGATGAATCGTAAGTCTGAGCCCAGTCTAGACAATTTAGCAACTTAGTGATCATGTAATCTCCATATAGAGATAATTTTATTTCTTTATAATAGCAATGTCTTCCTCATGGATTGGTCTTTTCATTATTATAAAGTGTCCTGGTTGACCAGATAGTTCAGCAGATCAAAGCGCCTGCTTAGGCAGACGCAGAGACTGGGGTTCGATCCCCACGTGTTGTGTTGGCCACGCCCCCAGGGAGCTCTGAGATGGCAATTGAGGCCAATCTACATAGTGAGACCCTATAGACCTTGTACTAAATACATAAAAAATAAAATAAAATAAAATGTCCTTTGTGTCTAATAAAAATCATTAAAATTTATTTCATCTGAGTAGAATCACTCTTCTGGTTACTATTTGAGTGATATACTTTTCTACTTTTTAATTTCAAGTTATTTGTGTCTTTGACACTAAAGACTGTCTTTTGTAGATAACATTATATTGAATTATGTTTTTAATCCTTTTTACCAATCTCTATCTTCTGATTATAGCAATTAACAGAGTTCCATTTCTTCTTCTTTGTGCAATTGTTTTCACATTTTCTATATAACTCCACCTAAAAATAACACAAGTATAAATTATTGCCTTATTCACTTGACCTTTAAATAAATAAGACTTAAAAACTAAAAATTACTTGCAGGGCTGGGGAGATAGCTCAGTAGAATAAATGCTTGCCTGGCAAGTGCAGGGTCCTGAGTTCAGTCCCGGGTACAGAAAAAAAAAAAAAAAATTTACTCGCACTCTATTTTATATTTGCCTGTGTACTTACATTTATACATTACTATGTATTGTCCTTCCCTTGCAGGGTAAAGGGCTCCCTTTAGCACATCTGGAGTAAGTCTATTAGCTACAGGGCTTGCGTGTGTGTGTGTGTGTGTGTGTGTGTGTGTGTGTGTATTTCCCACCTATTTTTTGGAAGATAGTTTTGCTGGATATAGAATTATTGAGTATAATTTTTCTGTCCTACATCTGAATATGTGAACTGTTGCCTTTTGCTTCTCATTTTCTGATAAGAAATTAGTTATTAATCTTACTGGTGCATGCATAATTACCTGACTTCTGCCACGATTCTTTTTTCTTCTTTTTCTTTTAACAGTTTCATGAAGAGGTGATTCTTTTTTCCATGAGCAGTTTAAATTCACTCCACACCCTTCTTAGTGTGGATTTTTGGACTCAAGCAGACAAATGTCTCACCCTCACTGTGCACAAGCCTCCAAATCCTGGTCGCTATTCATTAGTTTACATGGAGCATGTAAGAGGGGAATAACAATAGCAATGTAATGAATACCCCTAAACCTTAGGAATTAGATGAAGATTGGCACTTGTTGTCTCACGCACAACACTCTATCTGCTCTTGTTCTTCTTCACAAGGTGAGAAGCCCTTTAGTGGAGCATCTCCCGCAGCAGCAGAGCTCCCACTTCAGGGTTCTGAAGACGCATGAAGACAACTCTTGCATTCACACTTAACACAAATGGCACCTTTGTGGAGAAGTTTTCCTAGACCACGTCGGGTGCCCATCCTCTACTTGCTCTTGCCTGTTGCAGGTTGAGATCCCTTCTCTACGTGTTTGAGCCCAGAAGTATTTCAGATTTCTGACCTTTTATTCCCCATATTTTGAGGTATTTGCATATATATAAAGGGGATTTCAGCGGTGTGGCCCAAGTCTAAATGAAAAATGCAGTTGTGGTTTATAGATCCCCTATCCACATTAGCTGAAGATAATATTATACAGCATTTTAATGAACTTGTACTTGGACTGTGACTGCTCCATGAGGTCAAGAGGGGAAATTCCCACTTGTGATATTAGGTTGGTGCTTCAAATGTTGAAATTTTGGATCAGTGTGGATTTCAAATTTTCAGATAAACTATGTCGCCTTGTGCATGAATGGCCAATATTCTACTTTTTCTGGGACAAAGAAACTTCCTGAGAGGCAGGGTTTCATATGCTATACCTAGGGCAGTGGAGAGAAGAGAGACGGGAATAGTTGGCCAACTGTCATCTTCCAGCTTTATTTTTGGTTTTGGTTTTGTCTTCATAATCCTGTGCCACTGTCTGATATTGTTTACATTGCTTTCTCACTGTCTTTAAATGAAGATGTAACTCCCCCTGAGAGTATAAGACAGATTCTGTCTATGTGGTTTGTAGCCATAGTCAGATTCCATATGACTACCTGGCACATAGTTGGTGCTGAGTAAGGGTTGAAAAACTGAATAGATGATTGATTGATTGATTGATTGATTGATTGATTGATTGATTTTCTAAATTTCCCACCTTTTTATCTTTCAAGTTTAACAACCTAAATATATAAGAACTATGACTATGTACACAACACTGCAAATTACAAACTAACATTTTGCGTGGATAAAGTAATGTCTGCAGAAGGCATAAAATCTGCACCCATGCAACACTGAGAAACTCATATAGCTGTGCTCTTTTTTTTTTATCTGAATCATACAATGAAAATGCATTCACAGGCATGTAGTCATTTCTCTCATTTAACTTGAAATGTTGGCTCTAACCAGCACAACCCCGTCTGTAAATAAGAGATTAGTATCATGAAGGGACAGCTTTCCATCCAAAAAGTACATTCAAAAACAAATCTCCAAAAAAAAAATATATAAAAAACCAAATCTCCGCTTTTCTTCCCTTCATAAAAGCAGACTCACTACATATAAGACCCATAATCACTTCAAATATTCCATGAGGGTGTAAGATCACAAATGTTAAAGCAAATCTCAGACCATATTTTGGGGCTCTAAAAGGAGCCTAATGAAGAAGGTGCCCCACTCCCCACTACCAGTTTACTATACAGATGAAAAGACGTAAAGTAGTTTTAGATTTAATTAAAGTAATTGACTGAATTGCATTTTGTAGTCGTGGTCGTCATTAACATTCTTGACCTCTCTGTCACATAGATGTGCCAGAGAAATTTTCCAATGGATATTTATTATGAATATTATCATCAATAAGCACCATCAACATATTAAAATTAATTTTAACTTCTTTATGGAAGACTGAAAGCGCAACCAGCTGTTGAAAACCATCCGTTCTAAATCATTTTTTATCGATTCAACATGGCTAATCCTCAAATACAACTAATAGGGGATTTTATGTGTGTAAGAAAATATATATAGTATATAATTTAATTTTATTTCATATCTAAATCTGGTTGCATTAATCACATAACCATATTTTCCAGAGCCCAGGGATTCACTTGCTATTTTAAGCACATACTGCACAGCCCTGGAGCTGGCCTGCTCCACGTCCGTCCGGGTGGACATGCAGCGACACATGGGCATTTGGTCTTATTTTGACTGCTTGCAAAGAGCTTAATAAAAGGCAGGCTTTGGGGCATCAAAAGAACTTAGTCCACAGGTGCTCTGAGCTGGGCTAACTTGTATGTCGAACAAACAATTAAGCTCTGGAATTTGAGACCCTAAATTCTATCAGTTGAGCACCTGTCCCAAAGGGAGGGGGGAAAACACCTTTCATTACATTACCCTGGGGCACCACTGGCTCTGGGGTGTGTAGAGTTACAGCTGATGCTGGTCAAGCCTTCGAGCTGGGAGCTGGTATCTGCTGCTCTGTCTCCGACTGCTGATAGCTAAGGGCTCTGAGCTGTATGCCTTCAAAGCCTGCTTCCATCTCTGTTTAGCTCCACAACTATGTACCTCTAGGGATTTCTTCCCAAGTTGCCTACTTCACCCAGTGCTTCCTACTCTAAGTGGGTTCTACGCTAACAATTTCCAACATGACGCTTCATCTAATCCCTCCCAACACCACAGCAATGCTTAGAACGGTGAAAGGAATCTTCCAGAGGTCCTGTAATTTCAACTAATGGAACTGGAGTTCAAAGCCCAGCCCCAGAGCCCAGAGTTCTTACTCCTGCTCCCTGAGCCATCGCATGTGCAGCATGCAGGCTCCAGGGCATCTGCTGGCCTCCATACTAGCTCCTCCTTCTGACTCTAAAGCTCTAGCTTTGTCATAGCTCTGCCCCCTATAATTGACCTCATGTATGGCCATTAAAGTCCCCATCACTATCTTTGAGGCATCAATCTTCAGTCCACTTCTCCATGAAGGATTTCCTGTGCTCCAGCACTAGAACATCACTTGTTCCCACCTCCACTGGAGGGGGTCACATGGGTTGCCTGGGCTGTGTTTCCACACTGACCTCGATGGGCATTTTTCTCCACATCCCTCTCTTCCCCCAGTGACATGTGTTCCATTTTCTTATAAGAACCCAGCCCATTCCCCTGAGTGCCTCCCTGGTCCTCTGCCTTTTTTCAATGTCATTCTGATCACGTCATCTCTAACTCTTCTTCCTAGGCGTTCCAATCTGTCCTCTTCTGTCCTTCTCTACTATTAGTCTAGAGTTGGTGCAACTCAAGGCAGGGGGTGCTACTGATACTTCATTGGTGGAGACGAGGGATACTGCAGCGTACAGGACAGCACACAGCAAAGAATTATGCAGCCCCAAATTCCACTGGTGAGAAACCTGGTTGAAAAACCTGTTCTAATCCAAGCTAGCATCACCTCTTACCTCAGCTGTTGCCACAGCCACCAATTCACCCCTTCATCCCTGCTTGCTTTCCTCAATCTGTGTCCCACTCCATGCCAAAGATGACCTTTTAGAAACACAACTCTAGTGTCTGGCCTTCTGCTATTGGGTAGCTCATCAACAAGCAAACAGTGAGCTCAGTGGGGACTTCTGGGTGAACGGATGGGATGGGCTGTATGCTGGGATGTTTTCCAGTAGATCCTGTTCACATCCAGCCCAATCCCCCTGTATCAAGATTAGCACATTGTAACAGAAAAACCCTTCCTGTTGAACATGACCTCTCGTGTTTCTCTGAATCAGAGCCTCTAGTGGCTCTGATCCTATTGTCACTTCTAGCAGGGAGAACCCCAAAGGCCACAACACTTGGCTGCGTCTCCCTTTTTCCTCTTCACAGATCACCCCAAGGGAGGCATCACTTACAGTCTCCCTCAGGTTCATCTTGAGCATCTTGATTTACCTCCGTGCCCCTCAACACCTGCTGAATTATGAAGCAGTCCATTTCTACTCTGAATTATTCGCTTCACTCAGCCACACTTTCCAGTTGAATTAGAACAGGCACATCATAGCAAGCAGACACCTCCTCCTGCATCAGTGTCCCAGTGTATTGAGACTTCACTGCAGGACTGCCAGGTAGGTAAAGCCCTCCAAGCTCCAATAGGAGGCTCAAGGCACATAAAGACTTCTAGATCTGGCCCCAGCACCTTTTGATTCTCATACCCCATAATAGCTTTCATTAAGTGTACAGCTCTGCCACGCTGAGTTCTAATGAGTCTCAACATTTAAACTCTCATTATTTTAGTTTAACTACTGTTTGCCATTGCTCACAGCCTTCACCATCCTACAGGGCCACTTGTGTGCTGTTTGTTTCTCTTCTGGCCCCTCAGTTCCACATTGCAAGTTGAGTAGGATATTGGCATCACTTTGTGCTCTAGCTGGAGTCAGATCATTTTATCCATCAGGACAGTTCGTTATGGTCATTCTTTCTAAAACATATTTGGATTCTTTAAAGGTTACTACGTGTAAAATCTATGAACTCTTGAAGTCTCCTGTAGAAAGAAATCTCTCCCTCATTCTGCCAGATAAAAGCCCAAGGATGTAAGGGTTTTATTCTGTTGGCTTTATTTTCATGGTGCTGGGGTCAAACCCAGTGTCTTGTACACACTGGACAAGAGCTCCCCATGAGCCGTACCCCCAGGTCCCCACAAGATTTTAAAGACTCATCTGATTTCAATGCCAGGCCTGGAAACCCTTCCTGCTTTGTTCCCAGAGGGACAACTCCCTGCTAGCCTCAGGCACATCCTACAACTGTAGGTTGTGCCAAACCAGACATTGGGAAAAGATTGTCACCAAACACCTCCAGCCAGCTAAGCTGCTCTCAGACTGGGTTTAAGAAGCCTTGTCTTAGACTGTCTAAAATGAATGACCTATTTGGCTGCCCTTTGCTTTTCCTGTATCTGTCAGAACAGTGTGGAAGGTTCTCTGAGCCTCCTGCATGCAAATCCAATGCTCTGCTCATTTCTGGGTCCCACTCGTTGGTCCTCAGTCAATAGCAGCACATACCTTCGGACACTGCCGAAGGAAGTTACATTTGGTCTAGCAACCTAAAGTGAGCTGTAGGCTATGTGTAATCATACTCATGAGGCAAGTGTAAGTGAGTAACAGACCTTCCTATTTCGCTCTGAAATACCATGAAACCTCTTAAGGGAGTCCACTGATTATACTACAGGGGTTTGTATGAACCAGCTAGGGTAAATAATTAGACTGTATTTTTAATTAATATTGCTGTGCCTTCTAGCATGATATTTAAGATTACAGTGGGATTGGAGGTTAGTGGAGAAGTAGTCTCACTTTTGACGAAGGCAGAATGAACAAAGAAAGTTTTATCTGATTAAAGGAAAAACACCCTGCCGCTTTGGCAATCTTATGTCGAAAGTTCCTAGCATGCTTAAAGGAAGTTTTTAATTTGGCAGATGCCCTGTGTGCCGAGGTGAATGTTGGTCTTCAATACTAAAAATAAATCCAGAGAAAATGAAAGGTAGTTATTGCGCATTACTAGTTGGCCTAGCTGCAAAACTTTTCTAAAATCACATGAACTTTATGGCAATAATAACAATTAACACGAATTTCATAATGGGCACCATTGCAATTTTTGTTTTGCAAAGGTTCATAAAAGTACAGGCTCATGCAAAAAGCCAATTCAATTAAACATGAGCTTTTCATTATTTTTAAACACATTTTACCTATTTTTAATTGATGGAAGTGTTACATATTTTGCCATATGAAGAGTTTTTCACACTTTCTTAATTCAAAACAGCTGGATTTTTGCAATTCAAATATACAGGTTATTATTTGGTCTGAACTGCAAGCCAAATAAAGTAATAGTGAAATTCACTGAATAGATCACAACGCGTACATTATTCCCTAAAGAAACATATTTTATAGATTCAAAAGAAGGGAAAACTTTTATTTAACTCTGGCTGATCCTTAGAACTCCCTAACTATGAGGACACTAATAGTCTGCAGAAGAATATTCTACAAAGAATATGTGACAAATGATAAACCAAAACTTTAAAAAGTTGTGTCACTTGTCCCAGGTCAACCTAGCAAGAGACAGGTCAGAACACTAAGATAGCCTTTGCGTTACCTTCTTTGAAGCTCAAATAGCAAGCAAATGGAGGAGAGCTTTGTCATTTTACTTTCTCCTTTGTCTGGTTGGCAGGATTTTATTGGATATCTTTTTCTTTAACTACAGTTGTAGTTAGGGATATATTAATAGCTCAATGAATATAGTTAATAAATCATTTGTATTCAGCTTTCTATTAAATGCAACCCTCTGCAACCTACAAATTTATATATTTATAGTCAGGCAATGCTTGATATTAATTACACTGGCCCTTGGGACACTAAGACAATAAACAGTCACCTGAAGCATCATAGGAAGATAAAATTATGACGGTGAGTGCCCTGAACAACGAGATAGCATCTTCTGTCGTTAGCTGTGAGCTGGCCGGTTCTGACCATCCGTCTTACAGACAGCTCAATTATAACACGTCCCAAATTAAAAACTTCTCATCTCCTCAGCATTTCTCTTCACTCTCCAAGGCTCCCAGCTGGAAATGTGAGAATGCCCCTAACTTTTGCTGCTCATTCAGCTTCCTTGTGGTTACGGTGTCTCCACCGTGCGTAGCTCTCCTCTCCCATCTCTTCGCTGCTTACTGCCTTCACGCTAATTCATTTTACACGGACGATCTTGCCAACTTCCTCATCTGTTCGTTACCTCGGGCCTCGCCCCTGCTCACTGGTATTTCTCTTCCGGGTGCCCAAAGATACCTTTCAGAAACAAAGTCATATATGTACTAAAGACTACTGGCCACTGCCTGCACACAGAAGCGACACTTTCTACCACGAGATCCGTGTGTACGCTGGGAAGGAAACAAGAATGAGATCCAGCTCTTGGATGTCTGCAAGGCAAAATATGGTATTAAAGGCTCCTAGAGTTCCTACAAGGAAGGATTTACGTAATTGGTCTAACCCAGAGGCTTTTGCGTTGGCCTAAAAGCTCCTTCTCTATTGGATCCCATCTTCCTACATCAATCCCACTGTGTTTATATTGCTTTTTTTTCAAGGCAAATGTGCTCTTTTTTGTCTTCTTTTTTAAATTTGCTTTTTGTGAAGTACAATTTAGATACCTAGAATGATTACATTCATCATAGGGAATTTATCACTGTCCATGAGATAGCTTGATTCTTTTTTTCTTCCCCCATCACTTTCCCCTCTCTTCAATGTCTCTCCTCCTCCTTATTTACAAAGCTTTGCTTCTATTTTTATGTTTTTTTCTCTCATTTTTTTTTTCTTTTCCCTTCTACCTTCCCCAGCTCCCCTTTTCTTTTGAACAATTACTTCCTATTTCCCAAAATCTATTACGCATTTTGGTTCTAACTTACAGGTTTGGTTTCTCACACCAGAAAGACAATGTGATATTTACGTCCATGTGTCTGATTTGTTTCTCTTAAGAATATGGTCTCGAAGTCCATCCATTTAGCTATAAGTGTCTCAAGTTTATTCTTCTTTATGGCTGGGTAGTATTCCATTGCATTAAAATTTTTGTATCCATTTCTATTCAACCCAGAGCCAGTTGATGGGCATTTGGGTTGTTTCCAAGATTTAACTATGACAAATTGTGCCATTAAAAATGTAAGTTCAGGGGGGCAGGGAGATGGCTCAGTAGAATAAGTGCTTCCCTGGCAAGCACAAGGGCCTGAGTTCAATCCCCAGTTCCGCAAAAAAAGAAAAAAAAAAGTAAGTTCACATGTATTGCACTGTATGATGTTTTTAATTCTTTTAGGAAGACACCAAGAGGGGGAATGGCTGGGTCAAAGGGAACCTCTAGTCCTAGTTTTTTGCTTGTTTTGTCAAAATTAAGTTTTACATGACCCTTTTCACCAAGATGATGCTGAAGGCAAAGAAGGAAGCCCCTGCCTTTCCCAAAGCTAAAGCCAAAGCAAAGGCTTTGAAGGCCAAGAAGGTCATAATGAAAGGAATCCACAGCCACAAAAAAAGAAGAATATATGAATAACATCATCCACCTTCCACTGTCCCAAGCCATTGTGGCTCCAGAGGCAGCCCAAATACCCTCAGAAGAGCACCCCCAGGAGAAACAAGCTTGACCACTATGCCATCATCAAGTTCCCCCCGACTGCAGGATCAGCCATGAAAAAGATCAAGGGCAACAACACGCTCATGTTCATTGTGGATGTCAAGGGCAATAAGCACCAGGTCAAACAAGCTGTGAAGAAGCTCTGTGACAGGGTGTGGCCAAGGTCAACACCCTAATCAGGCCTGAAGAAGACATATCTTCAACTGGCTCCCCACTATGATGCATTGGATGTTGCCAACAAAATTAGGGTTATCTAAACTGAGTCCAGCTGGCTAATTTTTTTTTAATTTATGTATTTGGTACAGAGTCTCACTACACAGCTTAGACTTATAGTGATCCTCCTGTTTTCAGCCTCCCCAGCACTGGGATTATAGGCATGCATCATCATGCCCGGTCAGGGCCAGTGTGGCCTGAAGTACCAGGGATTGAAGCCCAGTCCCTGAGTGTACCTAAGCAGGTGCTTAGCTGGATAATTCTAAATAAATATTTTTTTCTCCATAAAAAATAATAAATAAAATTAAGTTTTTTACAGTAGTATACTCTGTCCCAAGTTTCAATCTGAAGAGCTGCTACTAGGGATGTTTAGATGCAACTCCACAGTGCCTTCCTGGCTCAGCTTGCTCCAGTGGCTCCTTCCTTCTTGCTTTGTGCAGATGGCCCCTCTGGGAGTGCAGATGATCTCCCCTAAGTCCACCTTCCCCCACAAGGTTATGTGCCCTTCCAGCTCTATGTCTGGGGCACCTAGCACCCTACCCAGCAGGTAGTAGGCACCCCCCAAAGGTTAGTAGAAGCTATATTTCAGGGCATTCTAACTTAGCCTTCCACACAGTCCATAGCAATGCACATTCCTAAACATTTCTTTCAGAGAGGTAAAAGGAGCATGTGACCCATTCCCTCACTACACCTCAGAGAAAGAAATTATCAGAGGGAGACTCAATGGGCCCATTGTCATTATTATAATCAAATGCCTGATGCAGGTATTTTAGTAATAAAATGCTACCTAATAAAGAGACTGTTTGTTTTGGTTCACAGTACTGCAGGTGCAAAGCCTGGGGGCTCCATCTGGGAATGCCTTCCTACTGACACAGTACCTGAGGCAGCGCAGCGTGTCACATGGGAAGGACCAGGGAGCGCCACCTAGGTATCTGTTGGACCTCTCTCCCTCTTCTCTTTTTTTTTTTTTTTTTTATATATATTTTTTTTATTTCAGTACAGGGTCTACAGGGTCTCACTACACAGATCAGACTCATACTCCTATTGTTTTCAACCTCCCAAACCGTGGGATTACAGGCATGTGCCACCGTGCCCAGTCTCAGTCGCCCTCTCAGCCCACCCTGGGGGGCGGTGCCAGCACCACACGCTGGGGATCGAATCCCCTTTGAGCTATCTGGCCAGCCCTCTTCTTCTTCCTATAAAGCCACTGGGATGATACCATTGGGGCTCCATTCTAACAACTTCATCTAATCCTGACTTCCAAAAGCCCCAGCTCTTATTCCCATAGACAAATGTAGGTTCCATCCACTTATTTTTCCCAGGGGGAAATAAATGTTAGCTCTTGAACCCTTGGGGAACACTCAGACCATGCGACCACTGTAGCAGAGATGGAGCATGTCCCTGCTGTGTCTCTGGAGACTGGGTTTCTGGGGTGTGCTTTCCATCAGTTGGCCATCGTTCACCCCAGCCCCAGCTTCATGGAACCCTTCAGAGTTTGTATCTCTGGGAGAAGATGACCTCCTCTAGAAGAACAAGAGAGACTTCTCTGGCACTTACCAGTGAAAGGCACTCATGACCACGAGGTCATCTTGTCTAGAGATTAACTGTGACCGGGAGAGTTCCTGGGACTTCCTTATACCTGACCAGCAGAACGAGTTCTTCAAGAAGTCATTTTTAACCAAGCCTAGCTCCAAATAACTTTATTTTCAATGAGTTACATGAAATATTTTTTAACGGCAAGGCAGATCTGTAAATGACTCTGCCACTTTCCAGCTGGGCAAGTGGCTCACCCTTTCACACTTCCTTTTTCTTGTCTATAAGATGAGGATAAATGAGGCAGCATTTGAAAACACTTAACACCTTGCTTGGCACCTAGCAGGCCATCAATAAAGGGGTTGCATTTGATTCTGCTTTGGCCCGAGTTTCACAGTTTATAAAAAGAAAAAGAAAAACCACTTACATAGAATTAATAACCAAGTCAAAAGTCTGTTACTGAGTATATTTTGGACACAACTATTTGTCTGTGCCACTCTGCGTTAAATTAAAATTAAAACACACAATTTAACAAAAGTCCCCCTCATTCTACAGAATATCTCACAGCATGCAACCGAGCCACCCCCGTTAGTGCCGACGGACTCCATTCACCCCTCAAAGTTCAGCAAATTGAGGGCCCCTGGTCATCAAGGTAAGGGCTAGATGAGACACGCACATCCACAGCACAGTTGTATTGTAGGAGTGCTAGTCTGATTGGCATCGAGCAAAATGCAAGGGTTTCTTTTGGAAAGTCAGGACATTTCAAATTACTGTCCCTTGTTTTATAAGAGGCTAAAATGCATGAGGCAATCTGAAGGGGGCAGACAGGAGGCAGTCCTCAGCTCCCGCCAGAGACTGGACCATATCATACACAAAGAAATGTGGGGCCTCTGCGAGCCTAGGGCACCAGCTCTGCCAACGTGATTCCCCCTAGTGCAGGAGTTAATGAGGCAATTGGTTCTCTTCTTTTCCTTCCCAGAGATTACCATGATCAATTTGCATGATCATTATGGAAAAAATTAAATCTCTATTCCCAGAGATCAAGCTAATAAAGGCCTTTGAGACCCAGGGCTTCCTGAAGGAAAGGGGGTATGTTTTTCTTCAAAAAGGTGCAAAGCGTTTGAGATAATGTTCATTTCAATAAGGCACGAGTAAATTCCTCCTCCTGTTCCCAAATTTTTTTTATTTGTAGTGTCTTACATCTCAATTAAACCCCTGAGAACTTTTCTCCCTTAAGAGCATGTAATGAATTTAATATAAAATCAAGGGGGAAATAAAAGAATAAGAATGGAAAACATCAGAGTGAAGCAGAGAAAGTAGAAATTTGTAGAATACGCTTAGGGTTGAAAAACTGTGTGCTCCTCCTTTTGCCCACGACAGAGTCTACATTTTCTAGATCCCTACCAAAACCATTTTCTCTTTGATACTTCAAGCCAGTCTAATGTAGAGTGAAGTGATCGCTAGTGAATCACTTCACTCTTTAGCAGGGCCAGATCTAATCTTCAGGTGCTTACTAAAGGCAGCTGCGATTCCTCTTGAACTCATACTCTACTTAGTACTTTGTTTTAAGTAAAAATAGATTCTGTGTTTTCTCCCACATACGAGTATTTGCACTCTGCTCCCTAGAAAGGCACGTAACTAATTTGCCAGTTGGCTTGTTGACTAAAACCCTGGAGGCAGCTTACAATTCATCTCTCCTCTGTTCAGGAAGTAGTGGTCAAAAGCCCAGTTTTCCAAGAGGGAATGATGTCAAGCAAATAAGCTCTACCTTTGACTGATGGTTCTTCATAATTCCACGGCAAAAGGAAGGAATGAAACAAAGAATGCCTGGGTCCTTATTTATTAAGAATTTTAGCTGCAACATCTAACAAATTTTTAAAGAATAAACAAAAGAAAATTAAATCCACCAATACTGCCTTTCACCAATAATGTTTCCTGTGAGTTTTTCTATTTAGTTTTCCTTACCTAATTTTGG
Organism: Octodon degus; assembly: GCF_000260255.1. Taxonomy (NCBI): domain Eukaryota; kingdom Metazoa; phylum Chordata; class Mammalia; order Rodentia; family Octodontidae; genus Octodon; species Octodon degus. The sequence goes on along the minus strand of NW_004524578.1, from coordinate 8,933,314 downwards.
GGTACACCACGGGGTATATAAGCTTGAATGTCTTAAGTATTTGTGCTGCCTCAGCTTTTTCTCCTAAGCATAGTACAAGGACCCTCGGGCCTCACACATACTCACAGATACGCACAGTCCAGACCTCACACACACATGTACATGCACACTTGTGCACACTCAATGTCATATATATGACGCACCCAGAAACAATGAAATGTTTATTTTTAACTGGCTGTAATGAAGAAACATTCCATCTTATCTATAATTTATTTATTATGTCTTTTCCAATGACTGGGGTAATCTCCTTGACTATATATTGACTACATGAAGGGGATTTGTTTTGGACGGGTCCTGGGAATTGAACTCAGGACCTCAGGCTTGCCAGACAGGTGCTGTACTACTGAGCTATATCCCTAACCCACTAAATGGAGCTGGAAAGCATTTGCTGAGTATGAGCTCTGAGCTAACACTGTGTTCTGGGCTGGCACAGGGAGGTGTGTACGGGTCGTGCCAACACCCAGGCACTCAGGAGCAACAGCCCCAGCTGGCGTGTTCCGCTCCTGCTGAGCACCACGCCCTGCTGCCGACCATGGCCGCTTGGAGGAAGAGCAGGCCTTCCACAGTCCATCTGTTGCCAGGAGCAGATTCCAGCTGCCATATTTGACAAAGGAGGCTTAGGATGTAGGGACATAGCCTTAGAAAGTACTGGTAGATCATTTCAGGGAAGGGCACTAGAAAGGACCTGAAAAGCACAAATTTTAAGATAAAATCTCCTTTCACAGTAGTTCTCCCTTTGTGTTTTCTATGTTGAGTCAGCTTTTAGGTTTCTACCTTCTAAATAGGACCATCTTTTTTCTCTATCACCACCATTTCTACCTTTTTGGTGTCAATTGGAAGTAGAATGGTAGGATGTCACATAACAGTGGGGACATATCCGGAGGACTCCATCCCTCGATGTTCTTGTGTGAATGGTGGCCTGCATGTATGTGAACCTGGATGTCACAGTCATTGCTCCATGTGGGCTCTGGATTCAATCAAGAAATATGAGCACAGGGTGCCCGAGGCTGCTGCCACCATCCTGTCGTGCAACTTACAGTCAACCTTTCAGTACTATGCAGAAGTACAACCTATAATGATAATAGTAAGCATAGTATTGTAAAGGCATAGGCCAGGCCAGTCATTTATCATCACTAGCAATTATTACATACTAAATGTAATTATAGTGCTATACTTTCATAAAATAAGGTCTGCTATTTTATGTCGGCATGATCACAAATACATGAACGAGGCCATCACTGTGGCTACAACCCCGCTGCGCCATGGGAAGGTTTGGATTGTTCTTTGCTTTATTGTTGTTGCTTAGTTTGTCTTTGTTTTTTTTGTCTTTTTGAGACATGTTTGGCTACACAGTTCAGCCTGGCCTTGAACTCACTTTGTAGCTCAGGCTAGTCTCAAGTTCACAGTGATACTCCTGCCTCAGTCTCTAGAATCAAAGACGTGGCCCACCACACCCGTTCAGCCATGGGTATTTTTTAACTCCACCATAAACACATGTGGTCCCATGTGGTTCATGACAGTGCTTCCTTTCCACAGTTCCAATGGTTATAAGCAAGTCTGGAGGAACTATAGGGAGTTCCACACTGGCACAGATATGGTCTGTGCCCTCCTTTCAGAGCCAGCTAAAGCTTAGGCCCAGCATAGGGCGTTGCTGGGTTCAATCCTCTGAACTCCATGATACAGGAGTCCTCTATCACTTAATCCAGTGAAGGAAAATGCAACTGTATTCTACTCCACATTACCAAGTAGCTGAAAAGGGATCCCAAGACTTCTGTTCTCTGGTGTCACTAAGTGAGCAGGACCTGGAGGGAAGAGACTTAGGGGCTGTGGCAGGAGCTCTGTGATATTCAGCACTCACTTCTAGCACCCAGTATGGCAGTGGGGGGATGGATGGAGGACATGTGGAACATTTCTGTCAGACTGACCTCGGGAAGCAGAGCTGGAGAATGAACACATCTGGAGGCCCAAGAAGCACATAGGGTGTGACACCCAGGGATGTATACTTGAGGGGATGAGCTCAACCCCTGGACACTGGTCCCCACGCTTTGCTCATGCCCACCCCCACACACGTGCTCCCCTACCAGATTTCTAGGAGACAAGGTCTTTGTTCTTGTGTCTCATGGAGAGAATGGATGTTCAGACTACTGCCCACAGTGTCCACATTCCCTTGGGCCCCCCAACTTTCCCAGGGCCTCTTCCTTAGGTTCACAGCCATCCAGGGTCTGTGCCTACACAGAGAGACAAGAAAGGCCTTGAAGAAAAGCCCTCATCTGTCTTCCTGGTGGTCTTTCATTTCTTTGCCAATAAGGTGATCTGCTTCACAACACACTTCGACGTATTTGACATCTGTCATAAAACCCAGGTCAGGCAAATCTGTCTCCCGTTAAAATAAGCCCTTCTGCAGAGACACTTCCCCTGCTGCTTGGCCCCACCAGAAATAATTATTGACATATTGTCTGCACATCTAGCCAACCCTCTTAATGGGAGCCATAAATTACCGGTTCTGGTTTCCCCTGTTCCTTTCAGGGGAGCTAGGTAACAATGGGGAACCAGGAGGCGACACCACGGCATTAAAAGCTGGAAGGTTGGTGGGGGCAGGGGGCTATCTAGCCGCACTCACTGGTTTCCAACAGACACCTTCCTTTAACGTCTTCCCAAAGTTAATGACTGTAGCGACGCACAGCTGTTTCTTTGTGATGAGGCATGAATTTTCTCAGAACACATTACTAAGATGATTCTTCCTTTTACACAGTACAGAAGGGAGTGAGAAAAAGTTTTCTCCAGACTTGCAGTGGAGTCAGTCCTCTTAGGAGCCTGGGTGTAGAGACGAATTCTGAGTCCATACACTCTCAGCCCAGGGCAAAAATAGAGAGAAACAGCCTTCATTGTATTTTTTGTGTTTATTCCCAACTCTAGAGGTACTTGTTGGAAAATCAGATCTCAGCTCTCCAAGAAGCTGGAAGGTGGGGGATTTGTCACAAGATTCCTAGCCTAGCCACTATGCTAAAATGTGGTATAGCCCCCCTTTGAGCCCTCATAGGTCAAATTTATATTGCAAAATATGTATGACAAGAATAAGTGGGGCTTCACCTTCATGTGGAGTACAGGCATGTTCAGCTTTCCCTGTTGGTCACAAAACAATGCTCTGCCTTTGTCTTTTTTTTTTTTTTTTCTGTTCTGCAATACTGAGGATTAAATCTAGCAAGTGATGACCTATATGTCCCCAGCTCTTTGTATTTTGAGGCTGTCTCACTGAGCTACCAAGGCTGACCTTGAACTTACAATTCTCCTGCATCAGCCTCCCAAGTAGCCAGAGTTTCAGGAATGCACACCAGGCCCAGCTAGGGTCTGATTCAAAGAAGTAATCTTTCAGAAACCTGTACAGACTTGTCTATCATTTCACTGGGGAAAGGGATCAGGCCTCCTTTCTGAAGACATTTGCAAACCTGTCCACAAAAGTGACCCATTAGTAGTTGAAACGTGCCTCACAACAAAAACTATTAGCTGATGGAAATGTCTTACTTAGGCAAGAGTGAGGTTTATTGGGACGAGTGAAGCTGGGAATGCTTTCTAAACTTGAGACTAGCTTGAGCACACAAGTAGTCCCAGTAGGAATTTGGTGAGGGGCACTGGAAAGACAGACTAATGCAGAATGAAAGCATGCAAAGGTGAGGAAGTAAAGGTGTCCTTTAGTGGGTTAGCAGAACGAACTCAGAGTATCCAAAGATCACTGGCATGAGAGTGATCTGTCAGGACCCACAGTGTCCTATGCAGAACTTCTAAGAATGGAGGTTTGTGCCCACAGTAGAGACACACCCAAGTGTCAAATGACGGGCACCAGAAAATAATATTTCCAGTTATAAAATCCATTCTAGATCTTTCTATGCACCCAACAGCAGGATAGGTGCCAGGCATTTCTGTTTGCGCACATGTAACCTGCTGACTCCATGTTTAGATGAGAAATGGTCTGTCTTGTTCAGACAGGGATAAATTGTTGAAAGAAATACAAGTGCTTAAGTGTCTTCTCTAGGACCAGGAAATCATCTGTCATTTGGACTTTGAGTTGGAGCATTCCAAAGAACAAACTTGTTTTCTACCGTTCTGCTCTTAGACTGGGAATGAGGACGGTTGTTGAAAGAGATACATTAACAGTATCTCGATGAGAGCTTGACTCTACAAGAGGCAGAGGAAATCGCCCATTTCCCCTTGTCCAACCCACTCAGCTCAAACCACCCCAAACTGCCAGCGGATTTGAAATGAGAGGAAGCAGCTAATTTTATAACCAATAACAACACTGACGGCTCAGGCTGAGGATGTTAAGATAAGGGTAATTCGACTCATGTTTCTAACTATGAAAAGATCAGTAGCAGGGGTCAGAAAGGCACCGGCAATGACAATAGTCTAGAAATGTGCAAGCTATGGTGTTCCAGACCATGCATCTTCGGAGAACAGCAGTTCCTCTTTTCTGGAGTGGGGAGGCTTCTTGCTGTGAAGTTGGACCCGTGCCTCTTTACTGAAGTCTGAGCTACGCACATGTTAGGGTTGAGCAAATCTAGAGATGCATACCCATTGGTTTCCAACCTCAGCAAAAGAGCTGTCCCTCCAGTTAGGTGACAAGCAGCAGCACCGAGTCCCCTTTTCCATGGCTCTGAACAACACCCACCAGCGAGTGATCCACAATCTATAGCAGCCCTTCTTCCTCGGTGCTCACCGGCCCTCACACGGGTTAAGGACTTCAACAGGATGAGACCACAGTGCGTTCAATACCAACAGTAACAGAAGTCATGCTAGGAAAGTGGTTCATTTTATGATGGTGGTCCCCAGGGGATTGGCAGACTGTCAAACTTTCAAGACTTTTCTCTTCTAAGATTTGGCATGTTGCTCACTGTGGGGGGACACCTATTCCACTGAAGTCATATACACAGCAGATGTGCTATTTGTGCATCAGCCTAAGTCCTTGATAGATTTAAACACATTTTCATGGCCACATTCCTCAGGCATTGGTGTTTCTTTTCATATAACTAAATATACAGAAACATGTTTCTTTGGGAGAAATGGCTCACTTTCATCCCTCAGGCAGAGAGCTGAGCTCTGGTCCCAGAGATGGCTCAGGTACTTGCTACTAATGTGCAAAGAACAAATTGATCTCCTATCCAAAGTGAGAGCCAGAGACTGGGCGTGGTGGCGCATGCCTGTAATCTCAGCTCTTGGGAGGCTGTAAACAGGCGGATCAGTAGGAGTCTGATCTAGTAGTGAGACCCTGAACACCCTGTAGACCCTTCCTAAGAAATACAAAAATAAAAAATGAACAAAGTGAGAACCTGCCCCATTTCAGTGGTGCTGTTTCCCCATGAAAATATGTCCAAATTTTGGCATTGGCATCTCTTGGGAATGTTCCGTTCTGCAATTGCCATTCAGGCTCCATTTTATCTAGGACAGAAAGCAAGTGACACATGCTTTATGCTAATCTAATACTCCTACCCCTTGACCTGCAGGCATTTAGACATTCTAAGATCATACACTTCACTAGAGTTCTCTTCATCTGCCTAAGCCTGAATTTGTGCCTGCAGGTGGAGGATAACTAGATACTACCGCTCCATCTCTGGTGATATTTCTACAGCCATTGTTAAGCTTCTTAAATTCCTCCTTTATTTTAGGAGAGTTTAGCATATCATTTCCTGAAACCCCGTGCTCACTGTGTCTTAGATCAAGCAAGATTCAATACCATGTTTGTGGGAGATTATCCTGGACTACACTGCTGATGGAGAATCTCAGTCACACTCAGCCAGTCCCTCCTCAAATACACCCTTTATCAGCCTCTCAATGATAAAGTGGGTCACTTGGTGTTGTTTCAGAACATTTGGAAAAGTCAGCAGGATGGAGAGGGCTGTTACAGCTCTGTGGGATGAGCCTCGGGTGTGATGCAAACCTGCCTGTGACACATGCCCCGTGCCCCGCACCCACCCCCTTGGTTGGAAGCCCCCCCCCCAAATGCTCATTATCTGCTTGGACTTGCAAGCGAAGGGTCCAGCAAAGGCACTGGGGTCAGCTGGGTATTACTGACCTCACATGGCCATCCAGCCCCTTCTCTGGTATTGTTAATGATCAGGAAGCTACTGTGGTTCAACTGAGCATTCATCTTACAACCCTCATGCAGGACATATCTGGAAACTAAAAGCAAGTGGAGAAGCAGGGGCAGACTGGTTGTCACCAGGGGCTGGAGGTCAGGGGTCATACCAGCTAAAGTACACAAAGTCTCATTTATGGAGGCTAAATAAATTCTGTTCATCCAAAGGCAACTTGCTGGCCCCAAATCACAATATGTACTGTGTCTTTGACTGGAAGTGCCTTGTCCATTGGAAGTGTTCAGAGACAGCAAGTTTTAGTGCTTTGGCCACAAAGACAGAGAAAGGCAACCATGTAACATGAAAGATGCACCCTGTATATCTGGAATGGTTTGGTAAAATGGGGCTGGGCAGGGGGGTTGGAGGACTGAGCCCTGGAGTACGAGAGCCCACGAGGACCACCTCTGATCCACACCACACATGACATCAGCTTCTTCCACTATGGATTCAGTGGTTTCCATTTGTTGGCTGCGGTGGCCCATACCTCGAGTCCCAGCTGGGGAGACTGAGGCAGGAAAATCACTCCCAATTTGAGGCAGCCTGAACTACATGGTGGGTTCAAGAGTAGGCTGAACTACATAGTGGGACCTGACTCAAAGCACCAAAAACACAATTGTTTTTTCTGTTTGTTTGAGACAAGATCTCACTGTATAACCCAAACTGACCTAAAACTCCAATCCTTCTGCGTCAGCCTCTGGTCGCTGAGATTACAGGCGCACACCACCACACCTGGCCAGCAATACTTGGTATAATCAGGATTCAGACTTTTCAGGTATGACGAGGCCTTCCTTCCATGGCTTTCCCTCCAAACTAGAGAACTTCTGAAGTAGTTGAGCAATATACTTTATGGCGTTCGCTTTCCTTAAAAATGAATTAAGAAAACAAATGAGAGCTTTGCCTTCAGGGGCCTACAGAGAGTTAAACAGACAGGCCCTCCCTGCTAGACATTTTATACTTTCCTTCTTGATTAGCACAAGTGTTCCTTCAAATTAAGACAATATGCTTACAGTGCAGAGCGGCTGTGGCCATCGATCTTCCTCCTGGGATCTGGCTCTCACTGAGCTGAAGTGAAGCCATTTCTCCTGCCTGGGGCCGATTAAGCACAGAGTGAGCCTGGCGCTCTAAAGAGGCTCTGATGAGTCTTCACAGAGCACGTGTCAGCGCAGCACCTGCAGGCTCCAGCTTCTCAGTTTCCATCCTAAGGAAAGCATCTGCTCCTGAGAGGTGATAGCTTTTTATCACCTGGTGTATCGCTGGGTGGAGTGCAGGCAGCTCATTTGCTACCTGAGGCTACCACCCAACAGGTAATGACCGGTCACGGAGGAAGTGTTGTTTGAATCAGGGGTGAAAAGGACACTTCTTTGGGCAAAAACTTATGACTTCTTGAAGATGCCCGTGAAGGGCAGACACAGACATTAGACAACTGGGATTTATTGAATATATAACTAGCATTGGGTGGAGCTTCCCCGATGGGAAGCTAAGTGGTACTTTTCAGCAGAAGCACGTGTGAAGGTCCTGAAGCACAAAGCTGGCACTTGGCCCACGTGAGGACTAAGGAAGGGAGAGTGGCTAGGATGGAGATGGTGGCATGGGCAAGGATGGCCTTGGGCAAGGCCTGTGGTTGGTTTCATTCCATGAAAATGGTGGGCACAGCTGGATGGCTGGGGAACTGGGAAGGGAAGGCATCATTGCCGCCAGTGCCGTCCCAGGAGCCAGTCAGCACTGCCCTCGCACTGCACAAGCTTTTGTGCCTCTTGCTCTCCCTCCTAAGCGCCCTTCCCTAGAGATCATCTTTGCAGATGAGTAAAGTGGGGCTCACGGGGGTGAGTGCCGGCCACCCTCCCACAGCTGCCAGCGAGGACCGCGTCCCTAGCCCCAGCCGCGCCAGCCTCGGCCCATGTTCTTAGCTCTGCCTCACAACACTGTTCCTGCACACATGGACCAAACCACAGACCACAGAGCCTTTGCAACGCGGACGCCGCGTGTGCCGTTGCTAGCTGCCCGACGCTCTAGGAGACTTTCACTTCCCGGGTGTTGGGCGACGGGGTTAAGTTGGCAGCAGCTGCATTTCGGGGGTTATACCAATTAAAGATGTGGTGGTGCCTTGGGTCATGATCTTATTAATTGTACAATTCTGGGGAAACTAGTTCCGGTCCTCTTCATCACCTCAGGCAGAGTTCGGCGAAATTGTGCTGAGACTTCTGTTCAGGAAATAAGTGGCTCCTGCACGGAAGTGTTCGTGAACTGAAGCGTGACTCCTTTCACGGGACTCCCTTCACCCCCTAGAAAGGAGCGGGGGCAAGCAGGTCCCAGCCTAGTATTTTGTAGAAACTCCCAGCCTGGGCTCGGGAATTCGAACCATGTTTGCTCAGTTACTGCCGGTGTCGTCGAGCTGGGGCTGGGCATGAATATGAAGAAATGAATGTGAAGAATGTGGAGTTTTGCCTCTATAAAATGGGTAGATTAGCAGCTCCACAGTGATTGATTGTGAGGATTGAATAAAATCGTTAGGCCAAGTCCCGAGACCCTCGCCACACACGTCCAGATTGCTGTCACAGCCACCACGCCATGTCCATCTTCACTGTCATTATCACTGCCACAGGCACGTGAGCAGCACAAGGAGACAGCCAAGTTTCCAGGCTAGCGAGCCACGAACACCCCTCTCTCCTACCACGTGTTTTTGAGCCCATTACGAGTGGCTCCCCACCCTCTCCCTGTTGTACAGAGGGTGGCTCCGTCTCCAGCAGAGCACTAAAGGTACCAAGTCCACCTAATAATGTTGTGCAGGATTTAAATCTGAGAACATTTGAAAATGTCACACAAGAATTTCAAAAATATTTAAATAGCTCTCCCAAGAGGATACTCGGTGGGAAAGATTGGATGGCAGCATGTAAAACAAGCCCCACCTCACCCTTAAATAAATAGCTATACAAGCTTGCTTTGAAAACTATTTTTATGTCTCAGAGCTTTTAGGCTTTAAAGATATCATTGGAGATATACCTTTTTTTTTTTTTTTTTTTTTTTTACCAGTTTTCATGTTTAGATCTGGCAACCTGAACAACGAATTTGGAAATACACTGTGTACTACACCAACCACTGTTGATTTCCTATTGTTTCATTTGGTGAAGTTCGGGAGCATTTCTGATGTTTTATTTTCTTTCTGCTTACTGTTTCGTGTTCTTTTAAAAGATTTTAAAAATTGCTTATTTTGCAAATATAAGCAAAATATTCATGAGCATGTGTTATAAATATAACACATTATATTTATATATTATATTATATAAATATATATAATGTTATATATAATATATTATATAAATATAATATAGATGATTAGACCTAAGATTTACACTCCCAAAAGAAGAGAGAAATATTGAAATATAATTTAAGGAAATGACCAGAGCGAGAGCTCCTTGTCCTTTGATGGTTTCTAGATTTGGTATACGCCCCCACCTCACCCTTCCCCATGCCATGTGTGACTCGGCACTCACAGAAGACTTACAAAACTTCTTTACTAAGTAAAAACGCAAATGTCTTTAAGAGCCCCTGCCCACCGCCTGGCCCAGCTCAAGCTTCTGAACAGTGTTCGCCATGTCGATGATAAAATGCAAGCTTCAGTCCCCCAGCTTGATCTCCATATGCATACACGGCGTAACTATGACCACCAAAGGTCATGAGGACTCTGTGACATTTTAGATCTGTCACCAACAGCTACCTGTGAGAGCAAGAGAAGGTTCAAGAGGCCTGAGGAAAGTGAAAGTTCCAGAGAGCTTAATCCTCTTGGCAAGGGGGGGCGGAATCTATTCTTGTCTTCCAGAACTGTCCTTCCATTACACTAATTCCACCGTCACCTTTTTCTTCTCATCTGTTCCCCACACTCCGCCTTTGTCTTTTGGATCATGTTCCCTGCATCAGTGACACACTGTAGTTTCGGCTCAATAAAGTGCTCCCTAAGTTGGATGGGCACAGAGGGGCAGACAGCTCAGCACCAGGGGAAAGCTAGGCTGTTACAATGTCCATCCTGGGTTACAAGCAAGACTTTGGAAAAATGTTACATTTTTCACTGTGGCTTCTTGGAAACTTTTGTTATAGAAGTTCTTTCAGCCCCAAACTATAAGGCAACATTGTCCAGTGGGTCTACATTGCTGAGCTTTGTCCCTTCTCAATATGACGACCCACCTACAGCTCAATGCAGCTTCCCTTCTCTGGCATAAGGAATAAGACTGTATGAAAGAGATTCAGAAATTCAAGGTAGAGATGGTCCAGAAATGCAAAGGATGAGCCAGAACACAAAAGGTTATGAGGATTTTGAGTCTAGCAAGGGGGAGATAGGCTACCCCACATGGTCCTGCACATAGCCTGAAAAATCTCCAGTCCTAGACTTGAGGTGACAGCACTGGTAAGCAAGTCTCATAGGAAGACATTTTGCCTCTTGCTAGCCTGACTCTTGAAAGCAAACACATCCATGGCCAGCACTGGCTGGCCCTGCCAGCTCTGCAGGGAATCCCGCCTTCTCAACATAAGACGTCCAGCCGCGGGTTGTGGGAAACAGAGCAAACAAAACACAAAGAAGGAATCACCATCAGCCCTTGCTCTGAGGCTCAACTTCAGCACCAGTGACATAACTGAAAGACCTGTCTAGCTAGCCGCTAAGTATAAAAACCACTGAAGCTTGAGAGAAGATCTGGGAACTGAGGCCGGAGGGTCAAAAGGTTGAGCCCGGCCTGGACAACTTGGTGACTTAGCAATACCCTGTCTTAAAATCTTAAGAAAAAAAAAATGTAAAACGACCAGGGATGCAGCCCAGTGCAAAGGCCCTGGGCTCAATTTCCAGTAACACAGGAAAAAAATAAAAGGAAAAAAAAGTTAAGGGACCACAGAAGCTCAATATAGACATTTAGATAACTTCCGGAATCTAAGGTTGATTCAAGAAGCTTACAGTAAACTACATAGGGAAGCATGGTGAATCAAAAATGTACAGATAGATGCCAAATAAATATGCATGCACATAATTGTTTTCTTATCCAATGTCCTTATAACGACACTCACACACTTCATATAATTTTTGTTTGATCAGCTTTGAGTACCACAGACAGTTTTACTGAAATCATCATATAAAATTTTATACCTTTAAAAGGGAAAACAAATAATCTATAGACAGTGTCTTTTTATATGAACTTTATAAATTCAGAATCAGACATTGTTAATATGCATCAAAACAATGTCCCTAATTTTTTATTTACCACCTACTTTCCTGGACAGAACTGCCATTAGATAGATAGGCCCACAAGACCAAAGGCTTACACCTGCCACACAGGTAGAGGTTGTTATGGGTTTTTTTTTTTCTTTATCAAAAACCAAATATACATATTATTTTACCAACACTACTTAAAGTAGATTACATCTACATTTGGTGTTCAGTAAATGCCAGAAAAATATCTCCAAAATTTATAAACAAAAAAAAAATTATTGCTTTAGAGTTCAAAGGGAGAAGAACTTCCCCTGGCTGCCAGACATGCTCCAGCTTGAGAGTTACAGGGACATAAAATATATTTATTGTTGCTAGACTCAAAATTTCCATCCTACCCCATTTGAACACTGGTTTGGAGTTTACTAAAATAGCAACAGCAACATCGCCAGAGAGATCCCATGACCTTAACGCAGAGTAGATGTGAACATCGGAAAGAAATGTCGCCTTTTTTTAAAGTTCTCTGTACGCAAATATCATGCAGAAGTCATGACCAAATTCCTTCACCTCTCTTCAGCATCTGGACCATCCCAGAAGAACATCATGGCAAGCTCGCTTTGATCTTTCACAGATTTAAGTTCTTACTTTCCATGATGGTGTCTGTATTTCTAGCCATCTGCAATAGGTAGTGAATTTCTTTAAAGTCCATTAGATTTAGGACGACAAAAAACACAAAGTAACTGTCTTGTGGATTGTCAGGGTCCATTTCATCCACTGAGGCCCAAGCATCACTGTGTTCTTAAGCCAGTGCACATAATGATCCCTGACAATGAAACATACTAACAGTCGTGACACACAGTGCCAGGACTTCACGCTAAAGACCCCTGTCTGCTACCTTCAAGCCATTTATTTGCATGAATTTATGTCCAAGTCGCTGGGGTTTTGACAGGAGAAGATGTCTGGGACCACACAAGGTTCCAGCAAGGAACCTGAGGCCAGGTATTGGAGGTGGAAGCAGATTGTGGTGGATTAACTGATGGTCCACTTGTAGCACCTAGCTGAATTGAGTCGACATGGTACTGGGTACGGAGACCAGCCTGAGGATTGCTGTCAGTAGCATGGAAAGAGAACTAGAGAGGAAGATGGTGAGCTGTTGATTCTCCTGGAGAACTCTGTTATGCTGGCTCTCTTGATATGCCCTGCGCAGTTAGCATCAGAGGAGCTCGGGTTCTTGCTATCAATGAAGAAGGCTATAGTTCTCTTTGGAGGAGCTCTGGTTCTTACTTTGAGCATCACTTCCTGGCTCCAGTGCAGATCTCTCAGTGCTGTCCCAGTGGTGGCACAGATTTTCCAGCTTCTGCCACTGTCCTTTGGGCCTTCCCAGCTCATATTCTTGATACAGACTTGCATGAGACATTGTTGCAGACTCAGGCTCTTGGTCTCCAGTTGGACTTAGGGAGGACATTGCCACCGGCTCTAGCTCTTAAGCTGGATCCATGCAGGACATTGCCGTGGAATCTAGACCCTCACCTGTATTCTTTGGGTCTCTAGTATATGAAAAGAATTCCCACACATCTTTACATTTGACTCCTTGGGTGACTGACATAAAATAATCCTATAAATTATGTGGCCTCTATTAAATCTCAGAGTGTTAAAACTCTGACACACAGATGCTGTGTGGTGCTGAGACAGCACAGGAAACTGAGTCTAGGAGTTGCTCTATGAAGACAGAATCAGCAGGGTGAGCAATTTTATTGTTTTGTTTTTTTTTTAATGAAAGCCATAGTGAACTCCCCAACCCAAGGTGTGCTGTCTACGTGCTAAGTTGATGATGTCTGACACACAGACTGGAAGGCTTGCCCCCCACAGTTACCAAGGAACTCAAGTAACCCTGCTTCTTTTACTCCTGGGATAGCCTTGGGGAACTACTGGCCCAGGGGAACCGGGATGGAGGCGTGACAGGGACAAGAGCATGCGCAGGAGGACCTGGCAGTATCCATAGGACTCTCAAGAGCTACCCATGCTTTTTTGGCTTCCCATGTGCCCACAGCAAAGCAAGGCCTAGGAGCACCCAGAGGCCCTTCATGTATGGACTACTGGGCTAAGTGCACCTCACCCCAGAAGAACACAGATAATGTGGGCTAAAGCTAACTTTAAAGTTTAAGCATTGTTCCTAGAACACTGGAAGGAACTGAAACTCAGATTTATACTATGAAGCACAAAGGAGCAGGCATCCCTCTGGCTCTCTTACCCAGGGCAGCTGAGCCAACCGTATTTCTTTGGGAGGAGGAGGAAGAGGAAGAAGAAGGATCACAGCTTTGAGACCCATCCTAGCATCTTAGTGACTTTGTGAGGCCTTGTTGCAAAATAAAATTGCTTTAAGAGTCTAGGAATGTAGGTCCATGTGAAGGCCTGGGTTCCATCCCTGGTCCTGTAAAAAGAAAAGCAAAACTCTGCAGATTATACTCTTAAGTGATTTCAGAATGCAGCCTCTAAGGGTACCCAATTTACTTATTTAGTGGACTGTTTCAGCATTAGGAGTCTGCATCCCTTAAAATCCATTCAGGATTCACAAATCCTAAAGCTTGTAGTTAGAATCGGTGTAACAATTGCTAGCCATAATCACGAGTGGATTAGAGCACCTGCTTAGGCAGACACAGGGGCCGGGAGTTTGATCTTGGCCTGCCTTGCCAGCCCTGCCCCTGGGGCGCACTGAAGTGGTGATGGAGACTGACTGTGGTGTGTGCGCCTGTAATCCCAGCACTTGGGAGGCTGTAAACAGGAGGAGCACTACGAGTCCGATCTAGTTGTGAGACCCGGTAGGCCCTGTAGACCGTGTCCTAAATACAGAAAAATAAATTTCCTTGTGCAAAAAAGGATCTGACCACAGAGGCATATTTTAGCATTGGGACAGCACGGTTTTGTGGGGAAAAAACCCATAAACAAAGAAAACTTTAGACATGTCAAGTTCGACAATGTGTGCATGCCACTAACACGAAACGCACTAAATCTTTCAGGAGATCCAACTTTTAAAAAATTTTAAATGACCAGTGACGCAAAAATAAGTTTATATCAAACTTTTCTTTTTGATATTCAGTGATACATTAGGGAAAGAAAATAAGAACTTCTTGCCAAAAGAAGAGTGTATCTCTGGTGATTAAGCCTGTTCACAAGTACAACAGCTGTAACCAAAATTTTAAGTAGTTGTACTTTCATCCTTGATTAAAAACATTCAAGACCAGACCACACTTGCATTTAAAAATCAAATTGTTTTAACTTCTGCAGGAACAAATTCTTCCCAGTCATTCATTTGTGATACTGTTTTGCAGAAATTGTCAAACAGGTAAACCTTCGGAAAAAATAATTGGGTTTTTTTTTCCAAATTGCGGTATCCAACATATGAAGAGATTTTGTACAGCTGCATAGAGTCACGGTGTCTTAGACTGGCTTGTTTCGTAATCAGGAGATTTTTCCCTATGAACGTAGCAATATTAGCATAGGGCCAGTGAGATAGCTCAGCAGAGTAAAGTACCTGCTTAGGCAAGCTTAGGCAAGTGTAGGGACCGTGGTTTGATGCCCGGCACATGCCGTGCCAGCCCCAATCCAGGGCCAGCTGCGCTGGCCACAGAGTCTGGGCACAGTGGCACACACCTATAATCCCAGCACTGGGGAGGCTGAAAACAGGAGGATCACTATGAGTCCGAGCTGCATACTGAGACTCTGTAGCAACCAACTACAATAATAAATAAATAAATAGCTTTAAGGATAGCAAAGGCTATCATTTTCCAAATCATTTTATTGTGTCAGCTACTACTCTAAGCACCTTACACGATTTGCTAATTTATTACATACAGCAATCAATTGATATAGACATTATCGTCTCTACAGGTAAAAACTGAAGGCACAAAGTAGTTCAGCAAATTGCCTAAAAATGGACAGATCATAAGCCCAAGAACTTTAAAATTATTCTTCATACTCTTACACAAATGTGGTCCCAAACAAAAATGTAGACATAAAGCTCATTATTTACATTCTACTTATATAGCATATGCCCAAGTGACCCAAAATGTAGCCATGTTAGGTTTTAGTTATAAAGTGAAAGTGTGTAAAAAAAAATAATAAAAGAAAGTGAAAATGTGTGCACATGTGTGCATGCGCATGTGCATGTGCACACACACACACACACATGCACACACAAACATGCACATATTCATACCAACTTCTTTGGATATACAATGATATGACAAGTATCCTTGACCAAGTGCATAGATTTCTTTATTTGAAATGAGTCGTGCGATTTTCCTAGGTACAGGAACCTTCTGCCATACAGTAAGCATGTACTAAATGTTTGCTAACCCAATGCCTGCTCCTTAAGGTGTCTGTATTTGTCTGTGCTTGGCACATTACTCAGAAATCTTGGGTTTTTGGGTGATGGAGAATGGACTCACACCCACTACAACCAAGCTGGGGAACAGGTGAGCCCCACGAGTGAAAAATGCAGCCAAGTTCAGACTTCAGAGAGGGCAGCCTCCAGGCTGGCTCCACAGTCCTCACTCCCACCTTCTCCTCAGGTGTGTCTGTGCTTTTCCCTGGCCGCCATCTAGGTCAGGCTCCCTTCAGCAGCAGCTCCTGTTTTCTCTGTGGCTGTTCTAGAAAAGAGAGCACATCTTTCTTTATACCTTCCAAGGAACTTCAGGAAAACCTTGGGTTAGGGTACCTAGTGTCATCCATCCATCCTTGAACCAATCATCCCATAGATGAGGCAGTCAGTTGGCCAACTAAGAAAGAGGAGGAAGGGGAAAGGAGGAAAGAGGGAAAATGTACAGAAAAAGAAGATGGTGACAGATGGAAGAGAAACATACGTGCCATCTCTTAGCCAGAGCACCTAGCTGATTTTCATCCTTAGTGCTATCAAAACAAAGCAAAAAGGCCTCTTATAACAAGTAACATAGTAGATCACTCCAGGCCCTCTGCAGTTCTCTATTTGTGCTGGCCTAAGTTATTATATTTACAGGACATGGACACAGAGCTGTGAACAAGACAAGTCTGCTATGAGTGATGCCATTCAAGAGGCAAACTCTTTCTCTGCTTCACTGTATTTGGTGGTTATTAAGATTACTTCTATAGCGACAATTACATCACTGCAATAAATGCACATTCATATTCATTTAGACAGAAGAATACTAAAGAGTGCAATGTAAAATGCTTGCCATTTCCTTCTCAGACTCTAAGGAGACGATGGGAGTTTCCGTGCAATCCTTCCTCATACAGGAATATCCTCTGCCTCGCTGCATATGAAGGTCTCGCTGATGGCCAGGAGTTGCACACTCGCCACAGGGCCAAAGGGTGGGAAATCCAGAAAGTTCTCCACTGGCTTACCAAGAGGGAGCACCACATCTTCTAAGAGTTCCACAGTGCCCACGTCCACAGTGACCAAGTCACGTAGTGTGGGTCTGGGATGAGAAATGGGAAGAACTAGGCAGGAGCCTCTATGCAGCGGACTTCACGGAGAATGAGAGATCAGATGGAAGCAAATTAGTACAGTCATTCTGCTTGCTGCTGGTTTCCTGTTCGGTGGAGGAAATGGGGGGAGAGAGAGAGGGAGAAAGAGAGAGAGAGAGAGAGAGAGAGAGAGAGAGAGAGAGAGAGA
>NW_004524578.1:8911637-8913792 GCF_000260255.1 Octodon degus | reverse complement strand
TATAAACATAGGCACACATATATCCCTATGATATGATGTTTTCAGATCCTCTGGGAAAATTCCCAGTAGAGGAATAGCTGGTTTAAATGGGATTTCCAGACCCACTTTTCTAAGAAATCTCCACACTGTTCCATAATGGTTGCACCAGTCTACATTCCTACCACTTATTTCTTGATAAGTACCCAGCCTCTGGTATTTCATTCTACTAAGAGCAAATAGGGGCCAGCCAGATAGCTCAGTGGATTAAAGCACCTGCAACCAGGTGCAGGGGCCAGGGTTCTATCCCTGGGTCTGCTGTGCTGGCTCACCCCTGGGGTTTGTTGAGATGGCAATTGAGACTGAAAGTGGTGGCACGCACCTGGAATCCCAGCTCTTGGGAGGATATAAACAGGTGGATCACTACGAGTCCGATCTAGTAGTGAGACGCTGAACACCCTGTAGACCTTTCCCTAAAATTTAAAAAAAAAGAGAGGAAATGGAAGAACATGTGAACATGTGTGTTAAGAAGCAGAGTTAAAACTGGAGGCCAAGTTTTTCTGATTACCAGACTCGACCTTGCAGTCTACCACAATGCGATGCACAGGGTTTTCATGATGCAGTGGCCTAGCACAGGTGGCAGAAAGACAGCATTAGAAATCCTCCTGGTAAAAGAGGTTAGATGTGCTTCCTTCCCTTACTGAAGCACCTGAGCCCTCTTCTCTACCCTGTGCTTTATGCCTGCTGGTGGTGGAGAGGAGATCCCACCACAAGGCCATGGTGTAATCAGAGGGGAGAGTGAGCCCCATTGGCCAGGGGCCAGAAAGCTTACCCCCCTCACACCCCTGAAGAAAGCAGATTAACAGCCACCATCTGGCAACCAGAGGCTCTCTGTGCACACACTCCACCCCCTCCGGGGAGCCATGGATGCGTCCAATGCCAGTCAGACCCAATGAAACTTTGATGGCTCTATTAATGAAGATGAAAACTTGAGACATGCCAAGTGCAGATTAAGCAGCATCTTGGTGACGTGATTACATCTGAATCACAAGCTACATAGCAAGGCAGCCAAGTGACTAATCCAGGGAAAACCCGGGTGCCTCTCACCGAGGAGCTGCTGCTCTGGCCACCCCAGCATTGGTCCCATTTCACCAACTGAGACGCTCCACCGGTGGCTTCCTCTGCTGCAGAAATCACTGTGCTTTCAGAGAAGACTTGATGGCTTGAAGGTCTGGCTTTCCAAAAGTAGACTGCTCAATGACGAAATGAGCAGGAAGTGCGTCAGCAGAAAAAGGGGGAGCAATCACAAGAATCTGGCGAATGCGCTTACATATGAAACTTGATAAAATTAGCAGATATGAGTAACAGAGATGGGGGCTGGGGATATAGCTCAGTGGCATAAGCACCTGGCTGGCATAAGGTCCTGAGTTCAATGCCCGGTACCAAAAAGAAAAAAAAAAAAAAAGAAGAAGAAGAAGAACAGAGATTGATGATTTCTTTCTGTTGTTACTCTTGGAATTGTGGTCACTTTGGCCTCTTTCTAGAATATCTTTCAGAACTCTTTCTAGGGTTAGTTTGATGGTCATGAATTTCTTCAGCTGTTCTTCATCATGGAAGTATCTTACTTCCCCATTAATTTTGAAAGAAAGTTTTGAACTTCTGTATCATTTTTATTGTTGTTTTTCTCTTTTTAAAATAAAAAAGAAAAGTAGAAAAATGAATTAAAAAGCTTTGCCCAGAGGTAAGGGCTAAAATAAATAAATAAATTAAATAATACAGAGAAAAGTAAAAAAGCCACAAGTTATATCGTTTCCTCCAGCTTTCTTTCCACCTCTGTGTAGTCAGCATCCCCATGTCTACTTATTTTATGTGACTTAAAAGCATTCATAATGTTTCTGAAGTTGAGTATCTACTACCTGGCTCAGCTGGGTCAACTCCACTCCATTCTGTGACCAAATTCAGTATATTCTGAAGAACATACCATGATTTGCCTTCCCAGTTTCAGGATATTATAGGAAATTTTGAGAAAACTCCAAGGATTAGTTCCAAAACAACTGGAAACCACTCCACAGGAGAGGCTACAAAAATTTCATCTTGGTTAGGATAGATATATAGTTACATTCTCTTAATGAATAGAGTGATTTGTTCTAATGATGTTTGTAAATAGGATATCATGTCC
>NW_004524578.1:8904619-8905817 GCF_000260255.1 Octodon degus | reverse complement strand
GAGAGAGAGAGAGAGAGAGAGAGAGAGAGAGAGAGAGAGAGAGAGAGAGAGAGAACAGTCCACAGCCACATAGGTACTACTTCTCATGCCCTGACAAGGTACTACTCCTCATGCCCTGATAGAAGTATGAGTTAGATCCTCTCTTCTACCTGAACTTTTTTTGTGAGCTTTTGTTTTTTGTTTAGGCCCAGAAGCACAGTGTTGGATAAATTGTGCTCAGGGACTCAATTCCTCATACACTATCTTTATATGGTTGTACTGTAGGATTTGTCTCTCTCAGCTCCCCTGTCTAGTCAACTCTCTGGAGCACCATCGGAACAACAGAATCAAGTTCATACTCTCCATGACTCCAAGGCCGTGGGTGCAGTGCCTTGCATTTGGAGAATTTGTTGCTGTCATCTGACATGACTGGGTTTCCTCAGTGTTCATGTGTTAGGAGCTCAGTTCTCAGTGTAATGTTGCCGGGAGGTCACAGACCTCTAAGAGATGGGCCTTGTGGTAGGCTGGGACTGGCCTCTCCCTTGCTCTGTCTTCTCATCTCTCCTTCTTAAACACTCTTGGCCATTGTAAGGCCATCTGCCAGAAAGCCATGCAGCCAGGGGGCCTTCGGTAGAGCCAGGATAATGCTAGTGGGGCCTACACTTCCTACACTGTGAGCTGGCTAAAACTTTTTCTTTTTTTTTCCATAATTTTATTGATAAACAAATAGCAATGAGACAGTTTCAAATCAAATTGGTAGGACAGTTTCAATAATTAACACATTGCACACATTCTTCCTAGTGGTTAATTGCTGTACAAGATGCAGACTTGATATCCTATTTACAAACACCATTAGAACAAATCCCTCTATTCATTAAGAGAATGCAATTATATATCTATCCTAACCACTTTGAATACACAGATATAAAATGGACATTCATTTGTATAACTTTTTTTTGTTAAGTTCCATCATTTAAATATTATAGGTGTGTAAACTCAGCAAAATAATCTAAAACAGTTCAGTAATCCATAATAGTATTAGGTCTTCCCCTTCACTGGCAATGTCAGAAATTGTTGACCTGAGTCCCCTACAGCTCAACATAACACCATGGCTTTACTGCTTATATTTCGTTTTTTTACTTTTCTGCTGGATGGATAAGACCAAGGTAAAGCAGGACCTATGCAACAAGAGTTGTAGCTTTTGGGTCTGATAAGGTCA
>NW_004524578.1:8883664-8901684 GCF_000260255.1 Octodon degus | reverse complement strand
AGAATGTATGCAATGTGTTAATTATTGAAACTGTCCTACCAATTTGATTTGAAACTGTCTCATTGCTATTTGTTTGTCAATAAAATTATGGAAAAAAATAAAAAAAATTAAAAAATAATAAATTTCAGCTTAACCCACTACTATGATGGACTACTGGACTATATTGGATTATTTTGCTGAAATTCATGCATCTACAATATTTAAATGGCAATGGAATACCCATCTCTGACAAAACTAAACCAAAAAAGTGGATACAAATGAAGGACCATTTTGTATCTGTATATACAAATCAGTTAGGATAGATATACAGCTACTTTCTCTTAGGTCAATGAATAGAAAGATTTTTATACTAATAGTGTTTGGACAGGATATTATGTCTGCATCTTGTACTATGAATAACTACTACAAAGACAAAAATGTACAATGCATTAATTATTGAAGCTGTCCTATTAATTGGTTTTGAAACTGTTTCATTGCTTGTTTCTCAATAAAATTAATTTAAAAATTTCATCTTATTTAAGGCAATTGTGAGTTATTGATGGATTTGGAAGAGAGGGATTGTTAGTAAATAACTATAAATAATTTGAAGACAAAAATGTATTGCAATTTAGCTGGAATTGTTATGTATTTATTTATTTGGTATATACAGGGTCTCGCTACACAGCTCAGACTCATAGTGATCTTCCTGTCCCAGCTTCTCCAGCCCTGGGATTATAGGTGTGAGCCACCACACCTGGCTTCAAGGCCAGCACTGCATGCCTGGGTTCTGGGGCCTGTTTGCAGTACTGGAGATCGAACTCAGGTCCTTGCACTTTCGAGGCAGAAGCTTAGACTGCCCAGCTATCTCCCCAGACCTAGAGGGAATTGTATAAGAAATTCTTTGTTCAGCAACTATGTGATGGACTATGAAATTTCCAAGAACTGCATTTAGCTACTAAATGACCAGAAATCATTTTATCAGTTTAGTTACGAGAGGCCAAGGTGAAGAATTGGAAGGATGACACGTGGTCTGAGTCACGCATTGCTCAAAGCTATCTAAATACATCCGCAGAGAGTCTGGACTTTCTCTTTGCTTCCTGAAGCACATTCCCACACAGAGGCACCGAAGGAGCTCCACACGGGTACTTTGCTTCTGTACCTGTTTCAATCAGATGCATAATTGTGCAAGAACTGCTATTATTTACTCTTCACACTGCGCCTGGCAACTTTCATTTTCAGTTGCGCTCTTGAAATCCTTTCTGGAGAAGCAAATGAGATCACATTCCACATTCTCCTGGTTGTGAGAGTGTCATTATCACACGGCAGATTCTCAAACAATCAGCTAAATTCCGTTGTCATTCTGAATCCTCTCTTCCTTTCGTGGTGCATTCAGAAACTTACACAATCTTCTGCCTCCTCAATGGGGAAAATTTTATAGAAACTACCATAAACGGTGCATAATTGTAAACGGCTTTAAAAAGCCATATGGAAGGATGAATAATCTTCCTTTTTGTTTCCATCTTTCCTAAATATTCTTTTGCTTTGTGTTTTTGCGGCACCTTTTGCACCCAGCTTTGGTCAAAATTGTCACTGGCCATTTGCCAGTTTGAAATGTCTGACAAAATGAATTGCTTCTTTTGTAAATAAGAAAAAAACTCAGTAACTTTGGGAAATATCGCTTTAAAGTCCTGTGCTGGAGTTATAGCTAGCTGGGAGCCCTTGCTGTAGGGGCAAAGGAGTGAGGTGAGTTTATTGTCTGCTCAGCATGTATAAATCATGATCCAGGCAATATTTTGTACTTGCTTTCATATTTTTGAGTGGCTGTAGCTTGGAGCATTGCAAATATTCTTTCTGGAAAAAAAATCACATATTGCCTGTGTGGGTGGCCTTTCATTTTGTGTTAAGTTTTCAAATAACATCAGTATCTGGTAGAAATTGGGACAAATTTTAACTACCAATTTTAAGGCTGAAGTTTAATGAGGACAGCATAGTACTCAAGTCAATGTGCTTGCCCACCTTTATTGACTTCTCTTTTTTATAGCTTACCAAGTTAATTTATTTCTCTTACAATTTAAACACTAATCTCTTCTGATTTCTGACAGTACTATTCTGATTCTGATGTGGCCATGAAACCTTCTAGAAATATCTTCTTTAGAAATATCTCTAAGTGGAGCACCAAAGCCACAATTAGAATTGTGAGATCACTCTCAAACCAAGCGCTCAGCAAAATTAACTCAGGACTACATAGCAAGCCAACTCACTTAATGGAGACATTCTGGTATAAGTAATAACATTTGTGATTTTCTGGGAATTAGCAATGAAAATGAAAACATCCTAAGGATACATTTTGAGAGCTTGCTTTTCTGATATATATGGACTGAACCCAGGGTCCACCAAGTAACATCCCCATGCTTTTCAACATTTTTGTTTTGAGATACCACCTTGCTAAGTGGCCTAGGCTGGTCTCAAATTTGGGATGTTCCTATCTCAGCCTCCCAAGTAGCTGGGATTACAGATCTGTGCTGAGGTATAAGGATAAAGTTCACTTCTAAAAGGCAATGAGAGGGCAGGCCAAATAGCTCAGCGGGTTAAAGAGCCTGCAAGCAGGTGCAGGGGCCAGGGGTTGGATTCCCTGGCCTACAGTGCCAGCTCTGCCCCCAGGGCATGCTGAGATGGCAATTGAAACTCAGCATGGTTGCATACACCTGTAATCCCAGCTCTTGGGAGGGTATAAACAGGTGGATCACTATGAATCTGATCTAAGCGAGACCCTGAACACTCTGTAGACCTTTCCTTAAAAATACAAAAAATAAACTAAAATAAAATAAAAGGCAATGAATTGCTTCTTGCCCATCAAAGTGAGTTATATACGCATATACAATAAAGCAGCAGATAGATAGATGGCCTTTCAATATGGAATTATTTTGGATTTCTTAGTATAATATATAATATAAAG
This sequence comes from Octodon degus, assembly GCF_000260255.1. NCBI lineage: Eukaryota > Metazoa > Chordata > Mammalia > Rodentia > Octodontidae > Octodon > Octodon degus. Next base: position 8,898,749 of record NW_004524578.1, on the reverse strand, counting down.
ATAAAATAAAAAATATTGAAAAATATGAACTGACGGTCAAGTAAAACAATAAAACACTTCCTTTTTTTTTTTTTTTTTTTTTTTTTGCAGAACCAGGGATTGAACTCAGGCCCTTGCGCTTGCCAGGGAAGTGCTTATTCCACTGAGCCATTTCCGCAGCCCAACACTTCCATTCATGATATGAGTTCTTTTCTATTTTCACCTTTAAAAGTTAGCTGAAATAAAATATTTTATGCCTAGATATCTGGACAGGAAATTGTCACTAGGTGTGAATAAGAGGCATCCGCTCTCTTTACTCTAGTGAAAACGCAATCAATCACATGTACAGTTAGAAGAGAAGACAAAACATGCCAAGGTTTCAAGTATTTCCGAAAGTACCATTAAAAATCAGCTCGTGTTCTGCCTGTAAGGAGAGGAACCCAACTAATCAATGAGCAAGGCGAAACAAGCATCAAGCCCTGTTGATTTTCAGTCTCCCCAACGAGTGTTTAATGTCATCTTACGGCAGATGAGTGGAGATGTCTCTCTTAATTCAGAAGAAAGACACTGTGGCTTTCGCTCATCATGTTGAGAAGCGTAGCAAGAGCTACTCAAATCTCTCCATGAAATGAAGCAAGTGCTCCCTCATGCTCGGCCAAATCATAGCAAGGACCAAACAGAATCACAGCGACAAGAGCCTGGTGAGTGAGAGAAATGCTGAGCATTCACCTGCCTGTATCATGTCTCACAGGATGCTTCATCGGTGGGAAAACCCATTTTTTAAGGACCACTGCCCAACGTAACAGGATCCCATATGAAACAAAGTATCTGGAGAATCGAAATTTGGTGGATATTGTCATTAAGCCAACATTTGCTGATGTCACTACCAACAAATTCAGCCTCTGGAGGTGTACTCAAAGCAGCACCACGTAGGCTTTCATGTCGCTGGGCTTGTGTGCATGTGTTCCAAGTGTTTTCTTAAAAAGGAACTCCGCCGCAAAGGGCCTGCTCCTTCCAAAGCCATCGCATTTTGCTTTCGTATGTGGCATTTCTGTACTTGGAACAACTACATTTGATTACAATCTGTCAGATTTATCTTTTTAGCAGGAGAAAAGAAATATGCGTTTCTCCAGAAAGGAAATCAATGTGTCTCTGTGATAGATGTGGAATGGGAAGCTGGGTACTGTCGCTTTAAGACATGCCACCCAAAGACAGGGCTGCTGCCACCACCAGCTGCTGACATCACTGCAGGGAGGCAAAGCCCCTCTTAAATCTTATAATCTTTGTTTATAGAATAGACTTACAGTCACTGACCTAATAGTAACTACTCCAGCCTGTTAAGTAACTACGTCTTGCATCTGAGGTGTCCGGCGTTTGCTTTGTTTAATTTTCCTTAACATCTTCCAGTCTGACCTCTGTTGGGCTGCTTGTCTGAGGGTGGGAAAGGTGAGTCCCCTTCCCATAGTCAGGTGGCAGCTCGCGAGCCCCGTGACCTTACCAGGACATCGCCTTTCTCAAGGCAAGAAGAAGGACAGCTTACATGCCACTCCCAACTATGCCACAAGCAAGCAAAGCCAGAGGCATCCTCCAAAGACAACGAGAAGCTGCCTTATGACCAAAGTATGTCCAAGGTCTCCTCCCACCGACGGCCAAATGGCTCAGCAAATTAAAGTGCCTACAAGGAGGCACAGGGGCTGGGGATTCAGCAATTGAGGCTGGCCGTGGTGGCGCACACCTGTAATCCCAGCGCTTGGGAGGCTGAACACAGGCAGATCACTACAAGTCCAATCTAGTAGAGAGACCCAGAACACCCTGTAGACCCTTCCCTAAAAAAATACAAAAAAACAAAACAAAGGTCTCCATCTTGGAAATAACTCACCTTCTCAGGGTCCCTGGACCCCACACAGAGCTGTGTTGAGTAGCAAGAAGGGTCTAACCTGGCGCTGTGAGGCCCTAAGATGCCCCACTCAGATGCTCTCCCAGCAGCAGGCAGGTGTCCTGTGCAGAAAGCCTGAGAGAGGCAGGTAGGACTATTAGAAAATTTCAAGCTGACCAAGTAGCTCAACAGATTAATGCACCTGCAAGCGGGCACAAGGCCAGGGGTTCGGTCCCCAGGCCTGCCATGCTGGCCTTGCCCCTGGGGCATGCTGAGACAGTAATTGAGACTGGGTGTGGTGGTACACACCTGTAATCCCAGCAATTGGAGGGCTGTACACTCACTATGAGTTCGATTTAGTAGTGAGACCCTGAACACCCTGCAGACCCTTCCCTAAAATACAAGAAAAAATTAAAGATAATTTCATGAGATTTAAGAGTTTGGGGAAGAGAGAATTCTTCATTTTGGTTTAGTTTTCAAAGGGTACATTTTTTGTTCTTCTTCTTCTTTGCTTTACACATAGAGTTATAGGCCAGGCCTCCTAGGGAACACTGTAGAATGGGATTCATGGGCAAGAACAGTACTGAGTTCTCTTGGGAACTGCGCTTGCAAGGGATGAGGAAGCAGGATAGGAACTAAATAAATCAGCACAAAAAACTAATGTCTTCTCCTAGCAATAAGTGGCTCTCTTTCTCCTCAATGCCTGCCCTCTTCTCTTACCTACTCCATGTATGGCATTTGCTGTAAGAAATCAGAGTCCAAGGCCCACTGAGCACCATGGATTACAGGTGGCTTGTACGATACGTGCCGGACGCAGCAAAAGGACGAGGTGAGCTATGGGGTGGCCTTAAAGGAGGCCACAGCTGGTCTTGCTTGAGCTGAGTTTGAGTTAGCAAGTTGGGATAAGAGAACGTGTCCTCTGCATCGTACCTGAAGGAGCCATGGCAGAAGGACTGCAGCGCATGGGAGACTATCATTGTGCAGTCCTAGAGGAGGCTCCAGGGAGAGCCCTACCCACCACCTATGCTGAATGCTCAGGAGTTTAGTGAGATGTCTAGTGTTGTGCTTTTATTTGGAGTTGTGCATCTTCTGGTGTGTTAATTCTTTCTCAGACTCAATTATTGTTGCTAGAAATTATTGTAGTTAGAAAGCCAAACATCTCTTTGGTTCAGGAAATTGTGCTGTTCCAACTTTTCCTTTCTTCTATCTGCATTCCCTCATTATTTGCATGTAAAATTTCCTAGTTTCTCTTCGTTCATTGAAAAGAAAAAGGCTCATGCTATCTGATTGCTTCTTCTTCTAGGAATCTATGTGGCATAAGAATAACTATTTTGAAGACCCTGCATATATTATAAATGACTACACCATGAATTAACTATTGCTACTGCTCTATTACTTTGTTGTGGTATTTTGCTTTATTTTTCTCATAAAGGTATTTCCTAAATCTGTCCTCTAATTCACTTCTCTTTGTACTCACGGTTTTTTCACTTTGTGGCATGTTCTGCTACCATTTCCTTGATCTTCCTGATCTCTGATTCAATTGCCAGAAGAAATCATGCTCTTTTCTAATTCACAAAAGGGATATTTTAACCTAGAAATCATCCTTTTAGGGCCCAAATTGCATCGTGGTGTTCCGACGACGCCTCTGAGAGTGCCCACCAGCTCTAGGCCGTCCATTGGCTCCCTCCTCATGAGGTATTTTCCACACATTTGCGTTTCCCTCCCTCATTCCTCAGCCCCATTAGAGAAGCAGGGTCTCCCTTGGAGGTCCTATTCCACCTCCTTGTACAGGTCAGGTGTTTTGAGTGATGGACTCGGAGAAACTCAAAGGTGGTGGAAGATGCACAAGTTTGTGCTCCTATTGCCATCTGCTGAGGCTCTGGGAAGATCGGGGAGAAGCTACCAACCAGGTGCAGAGCCTGTCTGTCTTCCTGGGTGGAAGCAGCAGCAGATGGCAGATGGTCCTTCCACGGACCATGTTATGGCAAAGACAGACCAACACTTTTATCCTTAAAGGATGGCAAATTTGCCACCTTCTTGTGGGCATTAAGAAACAACATGTCTCTTTCTCTTGAGGTTAATAATATGTTTAGGTCTTTCAGCTCCCACCAAACCTCAAGGTGGCCTTCGGCAGCCCGAGTCACTTTACCCCATGGCTTGAAGATGAGGTAAGAGGGAGAGTCAGAGCTGGATACCCAGTCCCTCACAGAATCCTCACAGAGCCCACCCTTCAGGGTTTTCTTGCACCCTGCAGCTGACCTGAACAGGTCCTGTCTTCCCTTTCAGATGCTTGCATTCAGGCAGCACTCACATCCTACCCAGCTCTGCTGTTTTCGCTGAAGCCATCACACACGGTCCAGGGCACTGTAGGTACTCACTAAGCAGGTGCTGGCCCTGGCAACGAATCCTGTGATCCTGCTCCATGCCTTTCACGGTCTTCGTGGCTTAGAGTCCCATTCTGAATGGAGGGACTTCCTTCTGAAACCCTTACCCAAGTATCTGACTCAGAGAAGCCATGCGTATCCCACTCACCTCCCAAAGAGCAGATAAATTAAGTCCCCTGAATGGTCCATTGGGGGAGGAAGGGACATGCAGCACTGGACGTAAGAAAGGTAGACCTGGGCTCTGATTCTGACTTTTCTACTTAGGAAACAAACTTCTCTAAGGTTCAGCTTCTTCACCTACCATGTCAGTTTTAAAATTGCCTTTCTGCACAAGCTTGCTGTGAAAATTAAATGAGACAATGCATTGGTGAGGCCAGTATATAGGAAGAGTTCATGACAATGTGCTAACAGCATTACTTTTTAAAAATTCATGTATTTTGTACAGGGCTTCACTATGCAGCTCGTACTCATAAAAATTCTCCTGTTTTCAGCCTCCCCAGTGCTGGGATTATAGGCATGCACCACCATGCCGACTCTGGGGCTTGCTCAGCATGCTCAGGAGCAGGGCTGACAAGGTATGTGGTTCCAGGGACTGAGCCCAGGTTCCTGCACTTGCCTAAGCAGGTGCTTAGCCTGCTGAGCTATCTCGCCAGCCCCAGCATTACTTTTCAATTAACTTTATTTTTTAATTGGCACAATGTGTATAGGTATTTTCAGGGTGCAGTGCTACAACCTGATGCACATATGCAATGTAGGTGGACCTCATAAAGTTGCAAGCATTTCCATCTTCTCAGGTGCTATCGCTTCTGTATGTGGAGAGACTTCATAGCGCTGTGTTCTGGTCCTTAGCTTTATCGTCATCATAATTGTTGTCACGGTGCAAGGACAAGGATGCAGGTGCAGCAACTGAGGGACACAAGCAAGAAAAGAGGAGAAGGCTGCAGGAGGGGGGCCTTAACTCTGAGCCTTAATCCAGCGATCTTGGGCACACTGGTTATTAAGGTCTTAAATCCTTTTTCTGGTAATGGTGACAGGGCTACAGGCTCAGGCTGTATTTTGTTTCTATTTTGCTAAGTAAGATCACACCAAAACTCTTAAAGGAGCATCCCACCCACATGTTCACCTCAAAGCAATGGGAGGGGCGAGGTTTGTGGGAAGGAGAAGGCAGGCAGCAGCAACGTGGCCCCCCACATGCCTGTGAGGCTGGACTCTTCTGCACGAGGGACAATCTGCTTGGAGCAGTGAGTGCACCTCTGTCCATCGCTCTGCAGGTGAGGGCAGGGTGAAGGGAGCTGCAGTCCCACCACTGTCCCACTAGACCCCAGAGGTTGTGTGGGCTCCAGTGCCAGGGAACCGGGCTCTAGCCTGATCTCTCCATCTTAGGAGCGGGGTGGTCTCAGGCAAGTTATGCGGCTATGCTGTGCCCCCACGAATGAGGATTTTCTTACAGCTATGTTGACATCACTGTGTAAGTACTCTAAAACTACGGATGCATTTGATCTTTGTAGCAGTCATAGGAGATGGATAGACTGGGTGACGATTAAATGGCGAGTATGTGTAATATGTGTAACGTGTGCAGAGGGTTCAGCTGGGCAAATGCTAAATGCTGCGCAAGAGTGACTGTGAGCCAGTGTTGCCGTTACTGCCCATACAGTCCCTCAGCTGAAAGGGTCCTCGCCGCCATCCTCATCTCCCAGAGTTCCATGGTAGCCCTGGGTGGCAATGTGGCTCTGTTCATCTCCTCACAAGGCTTTCTCCCATGTCTAGGCTCACTGTCCTCTGGCATTTCCATCTCACTCCTTCCTATGCAGACCTTGACCGTCCCCATGTTCTGAGTCATAAAGTTCTTCCAGCCCAGTCACTTGGCACCAAACCCATGATTGTTTCCTAGCCCATCCTCTAATTATTTAAACATCAAAGCATGCTAAGTAGAGGTATTTGGGTATTGTTCTCAACTGTGAAAGTTTTATTTTTAAAAGAACTCTCTGGTTTGTAGGAGGCATATGGGACAACTTAACAAACAATTATTTCAAATTCAAGTGCATAAACCTAAATTGAACAAGTGATAAGGTATGATTGATGGCTTGTTGAGTATAAAAGACTGGATATATGGTGTACAGAGAATACAGTATCATCTTTCACATCCTTCAAACCAGAAGGAAAGACCCATGCGAAAAATTGGCATTATAGGATTAAGTCCAGACCACACTAGAGAAAGCCTTTCTCCTAATCCATATTAAAAAGTTTGAGATTCAACTCCAAGGCAACTGTAGAACGTTTTCAGTAAGGACTTTCTACAAAGAATTGATGCAATCCTCCCAGAATCTCAGTTTTCTTTTCTTTTCTTTTTTCTTTTTCTTTCTTTCTTTTTTTTTTTTTTTTTTTTTTGGTTCAGGGTCTCACTCTATAGCACAGACTCATAGTGATCCTCCTGATTTCTGCCGCCCAAGTGCTGGGATTACAGACGTACGCCACAACGCCCAGACTCCATCGCCAACTCAGCGCACCCAGGGGCAGGGCCAGCATGGCATGCGGAGCCAGGGATCAAACCCTGGCCCCTGCACTTACCTAAGCAAGCACTTAGTCCGCTGAGCTATACCGCTGGCCCTCCTCCCAGTATTTTAAAGTTTAAAATATCACACATCAGGGAGATTAGATTGGAAAGAAAGTAACACTGGATGTTATCACAGTGTTCTGGGCCAAAAAGAGAAATTCCTGGGAGTGGAAGCTGTTGCCAGTGGGGAGAAGGATTGAGACAAGTGTTAAGCCACTAGCTCTGACAGAATTTGTAATTCACTGTGATGACAGAGATTCTGTACTGTAGTGTAGACCTCAGCCACTGGGTAGACAGTGGCATAACAGACAATATAAGAGGAGATGGAGGTTGGGACAGGGTTTGTCATAGATTTATAATCCGTTTAGTTTTCTAATGGTAGATGTTGTGCTATCTTTAAAAGGTCTAAGGAGGCAGCTGCATTTCCTAGAACATAAGAGCTAAGAGACCAAGAGTGCTGCTAGTTTAAATTGTCTCAGATCTAGGACAGTGCCTGGCAGAAGCTAAGTGCACAGATCAATTCAGATGAATATGTGTTCCTAGATGTATTTATGGATCTGGATATGATGACCCCAGATCAACTGTCTTACTTTGTCATTGCCGACACAAGATACCCCACACCCAGAGATAAAGAAGAAAAGGTTTATTTAAGCTCACGCTTTATAGAGGTTTCAGTCCACAGTTTTCTGGCTCCAAGGCAGAGTAAAATACAGGGGAGAAATAGTTCATGGTATTGCAGGCAGGAAGCAGCCACAGTAAGCAGCAGCCTTCCTTCCTTTATACTCCATCCAGGCTATAAGTTTTTTGGGTGGTGCCACTCACACACAGGCTGGGACTTCTGTCTGCAGTGAGTCCTTTCAGCCTCATCCATAACTATACTAATGCTAATCACTGGGCTAATTTGGTACCACATGCACCTAATCACAGCCTCACACGCTAAATCCAACCAACTTTGAGAAGACACCTATGAGTATGCGAGGCACTGGAGCCATATCAGCAGTATTCAGTCCTCTCTGGCTTTCCAATACAAAATCCTTGCACTTCTTTGGGTATCTGTTGTGCTCATATTTCTTTGAGAAATGTGAAACTTCTTTATGCCCAAAGATATGTGCTATAAAAATTGTACTAAGATGAGTAATGCTACCATGACTCTGTGTTAACAAATAGAAACAGGGTTGGTAAATTATTTCCTGACAAAATAGCAAGAATGAATAAAGTCAAAACACTGGAGTGAGCTACTAGGAGTTTTTAAACAGGCACATAGTTTTCAATTTGCCATCCAAATGAATTAGGAGAGCCAGGTACAATCACTGAGGCTGTGGGATCCAGGCACATCAAAAACACCCACAAGGGATCTTTGCATTAGAATGAGCAGCTGTAGGGCCCAAGAGATAGCTCAGCAGCATAAGCAGCTGCCTGGAAAGCTCAAGGTCCAGAGTTTGATCCCCGGTACCAAAAAAGTAATCAGCAGCAGTGAAAGGTACAGACCTCAAGAAAAAAAAAAAATCTGGGAAGGACTTCAAGGAAAAAGGAAACACTGTGTACTAAGTGGCTTTTTTTTCCTCTATTTTTTTTTTCTAAGTGGCTTTGCTACTTGGAGGAGTTGGAACAAATCTTCCTTTCCTGAGAAGCTTGAATTACCTGCCTATCCCTTTAAGCATTTTCTTGTGCAAATCAAACACAGATGGCCCATTACGTTTATGACCTCACTGTCAATTGCTCTAGATGGAGCATGCATTAATTATTGAAATATTTTCATAGTATACAAGTTTTAGTGGCTACATTGCCACAGATAATTTCAACTTTCTGATTAGAAGCTGGTGTAAACAATTTTATTTACAAAAATTAACCTCCTGAATGTAGTAAAAACTACAAATACAGTAGTGAATTTTTTTTTCCCACTTAACAAAGCCAAACTGGAAATCCTGGCCTCCATCCTCGGAAGTCAGTGTTATGTTAGCTTCGCATAAAATACATAAACTCTGCCAAAATCTATTACAATTGTAGTAAATTTTGATTACTGGAGTTGTTTGTTATTTATGTCAAGAAGATAAAGATAATATTGGGTATAGTCTTCTCCTGTTCAATGTATAAATTACATCCATAAAGTATCTTGTTTTGTAAACACTAAAAAGAAAAAATAGACTAGAGTTGGTTGAAGCTTCACATTGCTACATTCACTTCCGTTCAAGGCAATAAACATTTGGAAGCATGTGACAGCCCAAAAATTTAGACTTTTAACTGTGCCATTCGATGTGGGGTGTTGGTGAAGGAAATGTTGGGGTCCTTAGTTATGCAAGAACAATGAAAGGATTCTGGTGAAGCAGCACTTTTAGAGGAGCTATGTAGAGAGTCATATGAAGAACCTCAGCAAAAGACACAAGGCTATTTAGTCTTTGTGAAAAGAAGTTATTTATTTAATAAATACTAACTGAGCACCTACTCTATGCCAGGAATTGCTGTAGGCATTTGTAGCCCTTTGGGAGCAAAACAAAGATATCTGCTCTTGCCAAGTAGAAAGCCTGGCGTAACTGATTGCCTTATTTAATCCTCTTTGCCCACAGCAGGAAGCTAGAGTGCATAAGGTGAGCTCATGGACCTAAAGTGACCCACACACAAGGCAGGACAGGCAGCATAAGCTCCACCCCCGCTGGCCCCAGAGCCGTGTCCCTGGCCTACAGTTGCTTGACCATGTCCAGCTTACCGTTTCCTGGCTCAAGGTTTTATGAATCTGGGTCCCTCAGAGTTTGTACTTAAATGGAGCCAGCTGGAGTGTTTCTAAGGTAGAAGTCTCCATCTCCGATAGGCTGTTTCTAATTACTTATGGCTAGTCCTCTCTGAAATTTACTGTAGCAGATATTCAGGCAAAGCAGGACACAAATGAGATAGGCATTACAAGAATGCGGATTTCACAGCCCAATGGGATAAAGTGGCCCCCAAAGCCGGGCAGTGTCAACATGCAATCTTTGGCTTCTTTCTCTGGCCAAAGCCAAACAGGTATGGAAAATTATAGCTCTAGCAAGGCACATGCATGCTGACAGCACTTTTCTTTCACAACAGACTTGCACAACACAGAAGTGAGATGTTCCCACATAACTCAGGGGCATCGAAGGGTGGAAAAAATATGAGCCCTCTCTGGCAAGAAGCAGGCAAAAAGGTAGGAATGTAGCATTTGTGTCTGGAAAAAAATCCATCTAACGGCAAGTGACACTCACGTAGTAGACGTTTCCAGCAGACATGTGTGAGACACACTGCTAGTGGGGAGAATCCGTGTGAAAATTAATGACATATTAATTAATTAAATATTCTTCAATTAATTTTGGGTATTAAGTTCACTAAATTAAAAAGTGATATATTTTCCTACTGCTAATAATAGAACTCTCCTAAGGCTTTTTGAGCACTTTGTATTTTTAAAATTTCTTTTGCTATTGGCGTTACACAGTGGGTTACGGACCTCAGGAGGTTTGGTCTGTAGTCATAGCAAATTGGCAGAGAAAAGCCTCACATCTAGAGTGGCTGAGTGACCATGGTCAATCTCTAGACCTTTGTTCAAATTATTTAATATTTGGTCCCAACCAGGGTAGATAGAGAAAATGCCCTCACTTCTATTGACCAAATGAGATCAGGCATAAAGAAAAAGTTGAGAACATCAAAACGCAACTCAACACTGAATCCCATGCAAAATGAAGTAACCAGGAAGCAGAAGGGAGGAAAGAGAAAAGGGTAGAAAGCCAATAATTAATACGCTAATGTACGTGGATCAACTTCCCACGAGGAACGCAATCATTATGTACTACAAACATTACCCATAAACATGTTTAAAAGTTAAAAATTCCTTTATCCTGTAAGTGACATAATTTTTGAAATAGAAATTATGGAAGATCTTAATAAATGTAATTATATACCCCCCCAAAAAAAACACAGAAGTAACCAAGCACATAGAGTCTATTGAGGATATGTTATGGGCATACAGGTGAGTGAGCAAGAAGATGTAGGTACCTTGAGAGTAAGAATAGAAAATGAAATATGTATTAGTGTGCAAGGTAAGAAACAGTTATACAGAGGAAGAAGTAATTGATTTTATGTACAATTGAAAACCATCCACCCAGTTACAAATAGGACAGTCCATGAAAACTTACTGAAGAACAATATTTCAGATTATGCAATTTCTAATTCTGTAGTTTCTTATGGGATTAGGCCACAGGATTGGTTTGAACCCTTGAAAAACTGGAAAACTAGTCTTGTGGTTTACTCAGAAGCTGAGGTGTAGCCGGGGAGATAGCTCAGTAGAATAAGTGCTTGCCTGGCAAGTGCAAAGGCATGAGTTCAATCCCCGGTCCCGCAAAAAAAAAAAAAAAAAAAAAAAAAAGAAGAAGAAGCTGGGGTGAGCCAGGTGTAGTGGGCCAGTCTGTGATCCCTGCATCCTCAGAGGCTGACACAGAAGGATGGTAACTGCAATCCCAGTCTAAAGCGACTTACCAAACCATGTCTCAAAATAAAAAAAATACAAAGATCTAGGAAGTAGTGCAACATAAAACCACAGGGATCAATCTACAGGACAGTAAAGAAGAAAAAGAAAAGAAAAAAGGAGGACCAGGAGGAGGAGGACAAGGAGGAGGAGGAGGATCAGCTTTGAACACAGACCACTAGAATCTGGTTTTTAATAAATTCTATTTGACACATGGTCTAAAATTTCCATCAGCCAAAATGTGGTTCATGCAGGACCAGCACCTCCAGGAAGCCTCTTGGGAAAGCAGAGTCTCAGGCCCAATCTCAGGCAACCTGAGTCAGAGCCTCCGCACTGGACAAGATCCCAAGGCAGCCTCTCCACACTTCCAGGTAAAGTTGATAGCATCCCTCTCCTACTGTACTCACCTAAGAAGGAAGTCAAGTGACCCAAACCCTCTTAATAAACCATTGGAAAACCTAAGAGCTGTTTCTGCCCGCAGTTGTTGCCTTCCCAGCCTCATGTTCTACTTTTCCATCAAGCTCTGATAAAGAATAACAAAACCTTTTAATTATCTGTGTCTCCTAAAGTGTTATTGAGGCTCAACATCTAATCTATGGGCTACTGGGTGTTTCACATGTTTCCAAAATTCATCTTCAATCTATTTTTGTAGAAAAACATGATTCCTTATTCCCTACATTTGCAATTCTTCTCCTATAATTCATTGTTTTTCAAAATCTGCTAGCTTTCTTTGCCCTTCTGAGATGATCAATCCATGAAGGTCACCGTACTTAGGTGTCATTCCAGTAGTGATTGCTACACTGCAGAGTCCTTTTTGTGAAAGTTTAGGTTGTACTCTAAGATTGCTTCAGCCAGTTTCCCCACTTGAATTCGGACTGCTTGTAATTTTTCCCATTGCTGGTCTCTTGCTTGCAAGAGCATTGTGTGCTCTACCTTAATTTGGGGAAACACTTCTGGACAATTTTCTTGGTGTTTTTTTCTTTTCTTTCTATTTTGCTTAATTTTTAAGAAGAAACACACCTAGGCCACCATTCCTGCCACTATTTTGCTTAATTTTTTAAAAATTATAATTAGAACACAAAAAATTACAAGTGATACAGAGTTTCACTTAAAATAGTAATATGAATTTCACAGTATTTGTTGTAATACATAGTGTTGTCTTCCAACCAGTTATTCATATTACCAGATATATACATGTAAACTTGGAAGAAGAAGAAAGAAAAACAAGAAAGAAATGCATAAAAATTAAGAAAAAAAAAGTACAAACAACTGAAAAAAAGAGATGAAGCAAATTAAAATATTAACTACTTCCCATAGACCAGAAGAAATGCACAGTACAGTTGTCCAAACCATCCTTCTTACATACATAGATAAATCTCTTTCCCCAACTCCCTCTCCTGTCCATCTCAATTCAGGAACTCTTTTCTTTTGAATAAGTTCATTGCCTTTAAACAATTAAAGAATAAATTCTCCTTCATCCAGCTCTCAACATATATCTAAGAACAATACATCTTGTACAGTGTTATAACAGAAAAAATGATTTTTTCATACAAATAAATTTTAAAGAAAAAAATAAGTTTCCTACCTACCATTGTGACAAGTTCATGATCCAGATATGTAGAAAATAAGGTCTACATACCAGTTTGCATTGCACCTTTCTTAACCATTATATAAAAACATTTAATGCTGTTCTGGACTTCATAGCACTTGAAGGCCACATGTTATTTCAGTATGGATTGATTATATGTCTATCGTCAATCTGCTACTGTTGGTGAAATAATTGACTTCTAATTTTTCATTATTAGAAGTAAACTCCAGAAGCTAATTTTGGAGATTTGAAGATTGGATCCCAGTATTTGATAGTTATTATTAAAGATGGGAAAACTGGCCAGGGGATAAGAATACATTTCTAAGTTGTGTCCATTAAGCTATCGGTAAGCATTACCATGAATCGCAAAAGGCCTGGGCAGAAAAAGTGAAAAATAAAACTCTTTTTATTTTAGCAATCTGATAAAAGCACGTGTTCTAACAATTACTCAAATTGCTGACTTCATCAGTATACAAAGTATAATCAAAATGTATGATGAAATTTAAGTCTTTAAAACTTTACAGTGAGAAACACCTTGTTATTAATTCCCCCTCAAAATATCCCCCTTGCATCTGACACACTTAGGCCACCATTCCTTCCACTTTTTGCTGCAGCTCTTCTGGAAGTCTTCTTTCATGAGTACCTTTCCTTGGTAACCTGGATTTTGTGAATCCATTTGATTATAAGCATTTGTGTCCCATTAAAAACATTATGGTTTGTCCTCATCTGCCTTATTAGCATATCTGCCACTGGGCATACTCTGGTCTCCACCAAAGTCACAGTGACAAGAAAGTTTGATGTTTCGAATTGATTCTTTTAATATTAATTTTAATTTTTTTAATTTAAACACATACTTTTTTACCACATCTTCTATACTTCTGAATTAATAGGCATCTAAATGTGGTATTAATTTTGTATGGGGTTCACTTGATCGCACTTAAAGTCACTAAGTTACAAACCTCGGATCAGCTGGGGAGATGGCTCAGTAGAATAAGCACTTCCCTGGCAAGCACAAGGGGGTGAGTTCAATCCCCGGTTCCGCACAAAAAAAAAAAGTTACAAATCCCTGGGCTACAGAATTGCTTCCCTGTCTATGGCTACACTGGAGTAGAACTGAACAAACAGCTAGGAAGCACAACACTATGCAATACAAGAAACACTGTCAAATTCATATTATTTTGTTTCGTGAAATTGTGTATCATTCCTATTTTTTTATTTTATTCTACTATTCTGTATTCTCTATTAAAGATATGTGTATATAAAGCATAACATTTGAGTACCCCTATCACTCAATTACATTCTCACATCCTATCCTAGAGGACAGAATCAAACATGTGTCTAACATGTAGAACTTGCTTGGCCCTTATTTAGGCCACATGTGTCCTCCCATTTCTATTAGAGTGACTTCAATCACTAACTGTTGAGTCTTTTACCCTTCTACTAGTTCAAATTACTGTCGTTATCTAGAGAATCAAGGTTGCACTCATTTGTGTGGGGCATGAGAAGGACGGAAGAAGCTGCACTCCATGTCCCAACTTTGGAAGCATAGTCTTCTCTGGCTTGCAGGAAAGGACATTCCCAGGTGTGGGGTGTGCAGAGATGGAGAAAACCTAGGGCAAGCATGACCATCATTGTTTTCCTAAACAAAATAAATATAAAGAAGGTAGAGGAAATACTTCTTTAAGGATGAATTTCAGAAGAAGTCATAGAAGACTTTGAAGAGCAGGAAGTCTGGAAAAGGAGCTACTTCAAGTTGTAACAAACCAAAGCCACATCTGGGCTCCATGATACTTGAGTAGAGTGAGGTGGTAGAAAAGACAAGATCCAGGCAGGGCACTAGAAGCCCAGAGCCATGGGGTGGAGAGGGACCAAAGTCTGCAGGAACAAGTGGCAGTAAGAATGGAAGGGAGGAGTCCTAACCCAGGTCTGGTGAGTGTGTGGAGAGCTTCCTGCTACCCTGCGCCGGCGGGACCAGTCCCAGCCCAGGCGCACCATGGGCCGGACCCTCTCCCACCCACTCGGGCCGCCCCCCACCACTCCGCCGTACCTCCCCACCCCTCCTGCCGAGTAGGAATTTCTGCCGAGTTCCAGGAACCCCCAGACCCAATCCTAGCCCAGGTCCACAGCGGGAAGGAGCGGAGCACAGCAGCCAGACCTAAGCCAGACGCAGCTGGATAACTCCAAACTCTGTAGAGCTCCACCTGAACTTCAGTACCTGTGAAGGTGATAACTACAG
>NW_004524578.1:8865290-8866347 GCF_000260255.1 Octodon degus | reverse complement strand
ATAAAATAAAGTTAAAGCAAAAATAAAAATAAATCAACCAACAACAAATGTTGGAGAGGCTGTTGGGAAAAAGGAAATCTTCTCCACTGCTGGTGGGAATGTAGACTGGTGCAACCATTATGGAAATTAGTGTGGAGACTCCTTAGAAAACTTGGACTGGAAATCCCATTTAAACCAGCTATTCCTCTACAGGGTATTTTCCCTGAGGATCTGAAAACATCATATCATAGGGATATATGTGTGCCTATGTTTATAGCAGCAAAATTTGTAATAACCAAATCTTGGAAACAACCAAGATGCCCACCACCTGAGGAATGGATGAAAAATGTGGTATTTTTATGCAATGGATTATTACTCAGCTATAAAGAATGATAAACTTGAAGCCTTTATATTGAAGTGGATGCCACTTGAAGATATACTCATAAGTGAAATAAACCAGGCACACATGTGTAAATATCATATAGTTTCCCTAGTATAGGAACTCAAAAGAAGAAATGCAAATAGAAAGGTATAACACAAGTAAAAGGAAAGCTAGAACTCAAGGACTAACTAATTAAGAGAGGGAAAAGAGAAGAGCTAAGAAACATGACAGTGACAAGCCATACAGTTATATGTGGAAGATGGGCAAGGCAATGATCCTGACAATCTCCAGAAGATTTTTGAATCTAGCAGTTAATTGGAAAGATTCTCACCCTGACTAACTATATATACTGATACCTGTGAACTAAGCCACTGCGCTGAAGATGGCAATTTGTAATAGTAGTTTCATGGTTGGAGTACCTGTCATTCGGGTCTTCTGAATACAGGCTGCTTGTCATAACATGCCAGTTGCTGCTGTGCTGTCTCTCGGGTAGATGATTGTTCAAAAAGAAGGGGGTGGTAAATGAAGGCAGGAGTAAGGAAAAGGAATGTTGTGGGTCTGTCCTACTTCAAAGTTGTATATGGTTAGATTTTTGGACTTACATGTAAACATAAGAATTATATGATTCTTTATGCCTATTTTTAAAATATATTCTAATTTTTAAATGTTTTTTCATCATATTCTGTAGGGACTTAA
>NW_004524578.1:8846135-8864358 GCF_000260255.1 Octodon degus | reverse complement strand
TGTTCTAATGGTGTTTGTAAATAGGATATCATGTCTGCATCTTGTACAGCAATTAACCACTAGGAAGAATGTATGCAATGTGTTAATTATTGAAACTGTCTCATTGCTATTTGTTTCTCAATAAAATTATGGGGAAAAATTTAAAAAATAATAAAACTGCTGGGTAATTTGAAAATAACAAGTCAAACATAAAATATGCCCACTTATGGCCTAGCAACTTCACTTTAAGTGCTTATGTTACAGCAGTGCATACAATATGTTAGTGTTATGTTTGTGAGTATATAAGAAACATTTTTAAGCTATGTATAAAGGTATCCACTAAAGTGCTATTTATAATAACCAATGTGTGGGAAGGACTCTGATGCACACTAGACAGAAGATCTTGGTGAGTGTTGATCCCGCCAGGCCAAGCAATACTCAAAGCAGTTAAAAAGAATGAGCTGGCCTTGATTCTACTAAAAAGGAAAGATTTGTTAGACTTGGCTGAAAGAAATTGTCAAAGGCACAGCAATGTGCAAAATAAGACAGCTGTGCTTGGGATATGCTGGGATGGGAAGGGACAAGGAATACGTAGAACTCTGACAATGCAGGTCACATCAGGGGAAGTAAAGAAAGCAAACGGAATTGGAAAGTCTTTGGGAGAACTGTGGCATTATCATCTACATTTTGTGTGTGTGGTTCTGGGGTGACAACCCAGGGACCTGTGAGTGCTAGTCTAGTGCTCTAACCTAAAGCTACATCTGAAATGTCCACCTCTTTTTTTTTTAATAAAGTCTTACTAATGTGTCCAGGGTGCCTTAAACTTGTGATCTTTCTGCCTTGGCCTCTTGAATAGCTGTCGTCATGCCTAGTACCCCTATTTTGTGTTTACAAGAAGAATAACTATCTAGTAATTACTTTGTGTTTCAAATTTGTTTCAAATTCTATGTGAGGATTTAAAATTCCTTAGTCCTAATGAGTTAACATTGGAGATTGAACCCAGGGCTTTCCCGTGGAGCTACATACCTACCCCCACCTTATTTTTATTTTTATTTTTCAACAGGGTCTTTTTTTTTTTCTGGAACTGAGGATTGAACTGAGGCCCTTGCGCTTGCCAGGGAAGTGCTTATTCTACTGAGCAATCTCCCCAGCCCTCTCAACAGCGTCTTGCTGAGTTGCCAAATTGAGGCTGGACTTGAACTCATAGTACTCCTGCCTCCTGTTCCCAAAGTGCTAGGATTACAACTATGTATCACCACAATCAGCATGATTTTTCAGTTTATCAGCTCTTGTACCAAAGCTGTCTTTCCTCCAAATTTATCCTTTAAAGAAAAGAAGTAGGTGTACTAGAGATATATGTAGCTCAGTGACAGAGTGCTTGCTAGCATGTGTGACGACCTGAGTTTGATCCCCAGAGCTGAAGAAAACAAAAACATAACAGATTTTTAAAAGTCAACAACATACTCGTTTAAGCCAAAAGTTAGTGATTGGACAGCAGGTACATGGACAGAGATAGAAAGGGCAAACAATCTCCTTTGGCCAATCTCCATACGAGCTGCTAATTTTATGGGGCAATTCTGTCCAATATAATCATGGGGACCTCATAACTGAAATCGTGTGACAAGATAAACAGCACGTGGCATGGGATGGAACTGCCAGCATGGGAAAAGCCATGTGCATGCCACATTTCAAAAGAAGTGTGACACATCAGCCGACTTAGATGAGATCCATGAATGAAACTGGTTTAAAATTAGAGGTCAACTAATCTAGAGAGGAACTGATTCACTGAAGCCTTTTTCTGGGCTCAGAAATCAACGGAAGTACATTATTTTCTAAATTAGAAACTATGTCTATAGTGCATTTATATCAGTTCCAACCAAGGTACAGTTAATGCAATTTTAATATAGTTTAGCAGGTAATGATTATCAGGAAGACCGTCTTTGGCTCCCTGGGGACTTTTTCACTTAAGGACTTGACAGTGTTTGGCATAAAGCATCATAGGAGGGCTTCTAGCACATGACAGCAGAGAAAATATTAATCTGCTACATTGCCAAGAGCTGGATTAATCCTTCAACCAATTTAAAAGAGAATCAGAACATGAGAACTGAAGGACACTTCACACATTCTGGAAAGTACCAGAAGAGTACCTGTAACATGCACCTTTGGTGGATTTCAGTGACTCTAGCCACATCAGCCTGGCTCCTTAACTTAGGATAGTTGTGTTTTAGTGTCAGTCATTTTAGCTTTCATGTATCTGAGGGTAATAATGACCACTAGGACTGGTTTTGAGAGCTATTTCTTGGAGCCTCAGGCTGCACATACTAAGTGCGCGGCTGAGCACGTGAGAGTCACTCTAGAAAAAGGGTGTTTAATGAGTAACTTTGCGGTAGAAGGCCTTGAAAACTTCCTCTAAACATTAGACCCAGGCTCTCCCTCTGGAATACATTAACAGCCTCCAGAAGGCTCCTCGACGCCAGTGAGCATGCCAGGCAGAGGCAGGAGGGGTAGCTCCATTCCTGCACAGGGAAGGTTCTCGCACTCTCTGGGTCCCTTCCCCACCAGGACTGTGTTTGGAGATTCTGTCGACTGGAATTCTGCTGGAGAAAAAGATTGATAAAGCCAAGCAATCGGAGTTCTTTCCTATGCATGAAATTGATTAAATGCTTCACTAAATGGCTTATAAATTTGCTTCTCATATTTCTGTCACCCACTGAAAAGATTATAGAAACTCTGCCTATAACCATGTTGTATACAATACCAAATTACAAAAGGTTGTAAAAACTAATGTTTTGTTTAAAGTTTTGAGCAGGACCATATGCCTCCAGTGACCTTCAGCAAGCTATTTTAATTCAAAACATTTCAAAGAATAGAAAGGGGAGAAATATTCAACTACATAACAAACCAGACCAGCGGTGGGTAGCCCTGCTTGTTCTGGTGAACTCCTTTGTGCAGGGTGCAGAAGGATTCCCCTCAGACCCTTGGGCCTGGAAAGCTGAGAAGCATGTGTGGTGTCTACAGCCATATGTTTACAAAGGACATGAACAAAAGCCAGAAAGACCTCCCAAAGTTAAGTCTACTTTATTATTTTGAGTTCTGAAAGAAATATGCTAATGAATTGTGAGTTCTTGATACACTTATATATAGAAAAGATGATTATTATCATGGGGGTGGGGTTGTTCTATCTGGGGAGTACATTTTGGGCTTTTTTGTTTTTAATCTTCGCACATCTTTACAATGTTCCTTACATTCCATTCTTTCTTCCATGTGAGAATTCCTTCTAATGATTGTGTAACAAAAGGGTGGGAGTAGCCTAGCAGAAATTTTGCAGGCAAGCAGGTGACCTGCAGATGTTCCTTAGGAAACTATCCCTTTTCTTAACAGCCTTAAAAGTACCTTCACTTCTGCAGGGAAAATGATATTCCTTTATAGCATTTATAAGACATCATGTCCTCAGCAAGCGCTAACATTTGGCATTAATGCACAGTTTCAGCAGTAACTCCAAGAGGAGAAATTTTATAACCAGCTATGTGCTTAAGATTTCTGCTGGTCTGGACTCCAATCTCCATCACTTTCCCAAAGAGTCACTATGGAGACTACGACGGCCACCACAAGCACAGCCATCTAGACCCAGGGCAGGAGAAGTGACCCAAGCTGTCCTGGCAAGAGAAGGAGCAGATATCTTTTGAATGTGAGGCCTGGCCTGAGGCACATCCAATTCTGCCTGTAGTTTCTGGGTGCTAGTAAGCCGTCATGAGGGAATTAGCCCTCATGTATGAAAACACAAAGTGATTTCACTTGTAAAACCCAAATATTTTTTTTTCAAATGACTATCTATTCTGGGAGATACGCCAGCACTTCAGGGATGATTTAACCAGACCATCAACAGCTAGACAACTTATTTAACTGTTTGGTGATGGTTATATGAACCTTCTTTTTGGCATTAAGCCACTACATGAGAAATCATGATGCCAGATACACAGTGTTTCATAAATTATAATGAAGAGACTCCTTACTGTACACCACAGAGAACACACCTCTACCCACAAGTATTCACCATCTTAAAGCTTTGAACCCTTGACTTCCGAAAGTTGATCTCCAGACTAATTCTCTAAGGTTGTCTTTTATGAAAGGGTTTGGGTGACCAAATCCAACCAAGGACCCTTTCCCTGGAGATAACACAATATACAGTGGGGTGTTAGTGGCTTTGTGGAGCTCTGCTGCAAAAAGTCCTTGTTAATTCACTTTAACCCACTGTTTCTCACTTGGATTCAGACATTTTAGCCACTTACAATTGTTCTTTCAAACATACTCTGTGGAGCACTGATTAAATCTCCTGCATATTTGGCAGACTAATCCAACTTTGGGAAAATTCAGCAACCTCTGGACTGCCTCGGAAGAAAGACTCTTGGCCAGAGCGAAAGAAGTCTCTCACCCCACTACAAGAAGGTCATTGCTTGTTGCTTTCGGATTCTGTGTGGAGCACAGGCCAGCTGCATTCTGCTCTCGTGATGAAAGCATGCTGCGGGTTCTGTTGCTATTAAAAACAAAATCGGCAGACCTTATCTTTCTACACAAAGTCCTTTGCCTTAAAAACTGATATCAATGCCCAAATGCATATTGTACACCAAACAGATGCTTGCCATACAATGACTTTTCTTCCAGTTCTTGTTTTCTTTTAAGATTTACAAATCCACCCTCCTTTTCTAGTCTCCTAGTCAGAATCTATTTGTTTTTCCCTTGCCTTAATCAAAGTCATTCATACATCATGATCATTCAAGAAACCCTGGCAGGGAAGAGATGCATGAAAGTGGCAATGATTAACAAGACCAACTGGACCCACTCTGATTTCTTAAAGAAATGAATTATTTGCAAATGTCAGTATACTAACTAGTAGGAGTAACAAATCTCCATGAGGGACCTCAGAAATGACAGGGGACAGAGCTGTGCTCTAAGCCATGGGTCTCAAACTGGAAAGAGCCTCTGAACCCCCTGCAGGCTAATTCAGCAGGTTTATGAAAGAGCCCTAGATCCTGCATCTCTGACCCTCGCCCTGGTGATGCCTGGAGACAGCACTTTGAGAATTACAGCTTACAGCAGTGCCCTAACCTGTCTAATCAGCATTACCTGGAGTCTTTGATTAAAATCATCAAGCCCCGGTCCTACCCCCAGACTCCCGAGATGGAATCTCAGGGAAGAAGTTCCATATTTTTAATCAACTCCCCTATGGTTCAGATCATCCAGCACTCGACTTCTGCAGTCTGAGACAGGGCCTCAGATCTTGGACCCCTGCCTGACTCTGGGTCCAGGGCCTCTCCCCCTGAGAGCCCTCTTCAAAGTGCAAGAAGGCTAAAGACACGTGAATGCTGCATCCAATAACTTGTCCAGTAATTGGTATATTGATTGCTAATGTCATCGTGTTTTAGTATATATAAACCCCTCACTCCATTACGCAGCCCCCAACAATCCAAAAAGTCATTGTTTATTCATTGTAGCTCCCAAACTGGCCCTTGTCGGCTCCTGCTGGAGGGCTTGCTGATAAAAATCAGCAGATGATTGGACGCACACATTCTTAACATGACTGACCCATGACATCTCAGAGGGCAGCCCGCGAGCCTGTCATTACAGTACAATACTTTCCTTTCTTCCTCCTTATCTAGCCCAGATGATTTTGAGATTTTTATTAACTCATTATTGACTGAAGATGTCATTAGAGCTAGTAGGAAAGCTTCTTTTCTTTTCTCTCTCTCTCTCTCTCTCTCTCTCTCTCTCTCTCTCTCTCTTCTTTCTTTCTTTCTTTCTTTCTTTCTTTCTTTCTTTCTTTCTTTCTTCTCTTTCTTTCTTCTTCTTTCCTTAAATGGAAATAAGTGTACAGTTTGCTAGGAGTGGGGAAGAGTTGGTTAATGAATTAGCTAAGACAACCCAAGTAGAGAGACTTACTTTGTGAAAATTTAAAATCTGATTCATAGGTTCTGGGTTTGAAAATCTACACAAATTAATCCTCACTGCCTTCAGAAACTTGCTGGCAAACTCTGGGGCAATTTGATCAAGGAAATAGTGCCCCATAAAATTCAGCAATTTCTGTCATACCGTGGACCCAATCTGTCCAAACTAAGAGCTAAACTTAAAGGAAAATTTTTGCTTTTTGATGGAAGTCTACTAAAACCTCTGAATGTTTCTTAACTTAAATAACCTCTGAATGTTTCTTAGCTTTTTTTTTTTGTGCCTTTAATTTTCACATCTGCAGAATTGTTTTTAAAAAATCAAATTAGATCTTTTGAAAGCATGTAAATTGCAACAACCTTATGTTTTCTTATATGCTCAGGGCTTCAGCCTTTTCATCTGGGGTGTGTGTCCAATTAATGGACTATCTCAAGGAAGCACTAATCATTTTGAAAACTTGAGACTATAAAGAGCAAGCAGACCATTTCCATTATAACTGATTGGATTGAGAGTAAGCTACAGAGGAAAAGTTCAATAATTGTGATAACTTTCTAGATGAGATCTCTCTCTCTCTCTTTCTCTCTCTCTCACACACACACACACACACACACACACACACACTGTCTGTCACATGAGGTGCTTTGCATAACACTGATGTTTTTCAAGTTCAGATTCAATTGTTCCTCTTTGGGGTTTTTACCTCTGGCATGGCAGAAAGAAATGAGTGGGTTTATACTGATTTTATCAGCTCTGGATCAATCATTTGGGAAAGAAAATGCCTATTACTAGATGTATCTTGTATGTTACTACATGTTTCCTAAATTTCAATATTGTTAAAAACATTACAAATTAACAGACCCTGATACATGGCAAAACTACTCCCCAAGAAATGAAATGGTTGTCTGAGAACTTAAAATGATTTTTGCCCAGGGAAAAAGAGGCTCATAAACTATGACCCATGTTTAAATATGCCTAAGCAATATCTTATTCTGCAATCACCTAATTATACCCTTCTTTTTGTACTGATTTACCTGGTGGAGAAATTCACTCACTATATGTTTTGCTAAACAGGATATTAGTATTTGCAAATTAACTTCATACAATCACTTTATCTAACTTAGTAATAATAGCACTGAGCCTTCCCTTTCACCTTTCTGTACATATTGTTGAACACTCAGAGAAACTTTGGGGGCGATAAATTAAAAACCCAGATGTTTTTAAAGATCCAGATGTATAGTGTCAAATAAACAAAACATCAAGGTTCTTTACTTTTTTTTTCCTTCCTCATCCAGATGTTCAGTGTCATGTAGATACCCTCTTAATCTGCTTAGTCACAACTGGTATATTTAATGTCATTTGCCAATATTTGAATTCTTTCTTCACAAAAAAAAATCTCTAAAAATCCTATTTTATACGTTCAGAGGGAAAACAAAAGCATGTTTTCTTCTGAAACAAAATAGAGTACCTAGTAGACTCACACCACAGGAAAACCATTCAAAATCATGCCTGACTCTTTATACAGGAAAATATTTCATTTGTGAATTGTTAAGTGATGAAAGATAATCCAACCCAAAAAGACTGGAATAGCAGTTTACTTATAATTGGTAGGTGTGTGTTAATTTCAGCTTCAGTAAGCAGCTCTGGAGAGTCGCAGGCCAGCCCTCAACTGTAAATGCTGGCCACCTCTTCATGAGGCTTCTTTCCTAAGTTACTTACTTTTTACTGAACCCTAAAAGACACTACCACTGATCTTTTGCCTCTACAGGCTCTACTTCTGCAGATTCCAGCAAGCACAGAACAATAATATTCTGAGAAAAAATTCATCTACACTGCACACATACATACAGTCATTTTATCTTGGCATTGTTCCTTGAATAATACAGTGTATCTAGTCCCTTAATATTTGGATTGTGTTACTATAGAAATGCAAGGAAATACGCACGGCTTCTATGCCAATACTGCAAAATTGTATACATGGGCTTGAGCAGGCACAGATTTTGATACAAATGAGAGATCCTGGAATTATCTCTCATGGAGACCAAGGGGAATCTCAGCCTGACATTTCAAAAACAATCCTCTGCAACTTTGGTTACAGGAGAACATACACCTAAAGAGCTAACGAGGGACTTGATGGTGAGCTCAAGCACCTCCATGTTCTGTGTGCCCTTGAGGCAGTGTTTGCCACTTGGTCTCAGTATTTCCTTCTTTCAAATGGGAACAGGGCTGGGAGTAGGCATGGCTGCAGAGTACGCAAAGCCTTGGGTTCCATCTCTAGCACTGATAAAAATATTTCAAAAAGGGAATAACCCTGTTTCCAGCTCACATGAGGATCTGCTGAAAGAAGTCTGCATGGTCAAAGTACTTTATAAATATTTATGCTTTATAAAATTGTTAGTGTACAAAATGGTTTACTGTCAATATTACACACAGTGCACCAATAACATCACTATATGAAAGTGTGGTGAGTAATAATACAAGCTCCAAGGGGACCCAGTGGGGCTAGCAGCAGAGTGGATCTAGAAAACTACTGTTTCCAAACTATATTCAGAATGACTGTCCTCCCTGGCTGGGCAAGACCACGGCACGTCCTAATTCCACTGTGCTTCTGTGGTGTACTTAGTTGAATAGGAAAACAGAATTTTAAGGTTGTTCTTTTCATTGTAAGTAAACCAACTAGTTGTAAAGCTCCCTAATTGCATCTCTGGCTGCAATAGGGCATCTATGCCAACCTAGGCCTCTTGTTCTGTGCCCCTGGTGGATTTAACCCTCCAACCTCCTCCCTCCTGACTGATGCCAAAGACTCCTGTCCTCATACCTGGCTGCAGCTGCCGGCTGCCCAGCCCTCGAGGGGTCTGTCTGTAATGGAAGACAGCTTTGCTCTCTTCCTGTGGTATCTCTTAATGAGTTTTCACTAAGAGCAAGTTTTGGCCAACCTTCCTCCCAGCACTGTACCAGGGCTTCTAAGAAGTCAGCTCAAGCCCTTATAAAAAGTTGATTGCTATATTTTTTTAAACATTTTAATCTCACTTTTTCTTCTGCTAGTCATTCCGAGAATTTTGGAAAGGGCACCCAAACTTTTGAGCACAGATCTGTGAAGTGTAAAGAAGGAATACCAAGAAATGAAAGAAAGATAACCTAGTTCGTTTTCATTTTTTAAAGCCGTGTCAGAATGCTACAAAAAAAAAAAAACAACACTCCCACATTGAGAAATTTCTTCCAAAGTTTATGTCAGCTATTTCTCCATTATGGGCTACTGTCAAGATGGAACGAATAATCAACGTTTAGTTCTTCAACTCTGAAGTCACAGACTACTCACTAGCATGCTGCTGTGTTTGAACACTTGCTTTGAAGAGCTGGAAATCAATACAAAAAGAAACAATAATAATAAAGGCAAGGTTTCTACCACCACAACAGGGAAAGGTGTGTGTGCTGGAGGGAAGCAGGGTCCAGAAGCCCATGACAAGCCATGATAAATGGGTCGTTATAAAATTCATGTTTAGGCAGCACCAGGCCGGGGATAATACCATTCGTCATGGCAACACTGGGCCGCTAATGAGTCCTCATTGCATATTCATGTCTGTGCTGCTCTCCGCTCCCTCCCACTCTGAACTAGCGCCTGGAAGTAGCTCTACCTCACGCTGAAGCTCACCGTAGACCTTCTTCTTCTCCTCCTTTTCTTTTCCTTTTTTTTTTTTTTTTTTTATTTGTTATGTTGCAGCAATTACACTGTAAAAGTGCTGCCCAAGATTGATTGCTCTGATCCGCAGTTCAATTGTAAATTAGAATACACATCCCCCCAGGGACACATGGCCTCTATCTGTGATTAAGAAAAAAGCTCCATAATAGACTAATAGCTAAAGTTCTCTCTCTTTTACTTTCAGGCAATTAGCTTGATGAAATGGCCTCTTTTTGTGTACCCTGGAAGTGTAAACCGATATCATAATGAAGTATATGATGTTTATTCTATTATTCTCACCTTGCTGGGTATGCAGGAATGCATAAGTAATGGTTGCTTTGTCTAGTACGCTTCCTGATTCACAAGTAAACTATTTCTTAAAGATGCAGCGTGTGTTTTCTGGGCTTGAGCTAAGAACCCCTCACTGTGGGGCAACCTCGATGCCAAGGACTCTGGTCAACAGGAGAGAAATAAATTGGTCAGGTAGCCCAAGGAGTAGTCTGATGTTCTGGGGGCTTCTGACCACGGGGCCGTCCAAGGCAGCTGAGGAGCAAAGTGCAAAGGGCAGCTTCCCGCACCAGTGAGGACACCTGGGCACTTTGGAAAGTGTCGCGTGGCCGCTGCCCAGTGAGGGTCCAGCTGGCCGTGCTGTGGCCTCTACCGAGCCAAGGAGCTGTGGATCAGCTGCTTAGCTTGGAACCTTGGGAGAGGAAGCTTGTCCTACACAGCTGCTACTAAGCTGTTATAATGGACTGAACGCCCACCTCCAGAAACTGCCCTGGCTTTTTGAATTCTAAATTTTGATTTCATAAGTTTCTCATGGAGATTAAACTTTCTTCAGCTTCCTGCTGCCTGAGGTTTTGGCCGAGAGCCAATGAACCCAAGAGCTTGTATTGATGTTTTATCGAGGCCATTTGTATCTTTACGTCCAACAATTTAACATTTGTTTTCTTCCCATTCATAACGATCTTTAGATTAAACAGGAAAACATAGTGTCCCCAGGGGCAAGGTAGAAAAAAAGAAAATAGAAGCAAGAAGAGAAATAAGAAAATATGAGATGTGACGGAAAAACACGATGAATGTTTAAATTTTAAAAACATATTACAGTAAAAGACACATTGCCCTTAATCCTTCTCAAAATACTTCCCTTTGTTTCAACCCTACTTCCCCAATCATCCTTGCCAAGTTCTGACACAGTTCTGGAAGTACTCCTTCATAATTGACTTTGGTAGTGCTGCCACGCTACCTTCTTACTTCCTAGGTTAACGCGAAATGTGTACCTGTCCTAGTCATTTTGATTTGCATAAGAGCCGGAAGTTGCACTGTCAAGTCCGGTGAAAATGCTGTCCGAGCTAACACCTACCGCTCCATAGCGCTCAGCAGCAACGTTCCGCATAGTTTTGGTCATACCCCTAAAAACCTCATTCATGAAGAAAGGCTTTCAGAACTGCTTCCGAAAGCAGCAAGAATGGTGGACACATTGTTTCCTAACTAAGGATTCATATATTGAGAGGAATTGAGTAAAAA
This sequence comes from Octodon degus, assembly GCF_000260255.1. NCBI lineage: Eukaryota > Metazoa > Chordata > Mammalia > Rodentia > Octodontidae > Octodon > Octodon degus. Next base: position 8,853,236 of record NW_004524578.1, on the reverse strand, counting down.
GTCCTTTAGATATAATAAATGTTTAAATTTCAATATCTTCATATACTTTGATCATGCCTTGTAAACTAAGATCTAACTTGCACTAAAATGCTTTAAGATTATGCTAATTACAGTTGAGTCTATATTTCCATTGCCTGCCAGTCACTGACAACCCAGTGTGTTGTACTCTCCAAATGCTTCCTGAATTTGTATCATCTGAAAAACATGTAACCCTATTTTACTGTACTTTATTTTTATTTATTTATTTGTTTTCAATTTTAGGGCAGGGTCTACAGGGTCTCACTGTGTAGATCAGACTTTGTAGTGATTCTCCTGTTTACAGCTTCCCAAGTGCTGGGATGACAGGCTTGTGCCACCATGCCCAGTCTCAATCACCACCTCAGCAACCCGGGGGCGGGGCCAGCACGCCAGACCCTGGGGATCGAACTCCCAGCCCCTGCATCTGCCTAAGCAGGCGCTTTAATCCACTGAGCTATTTGGCTGGCCCTAACACTATTTTAGTACGCATTTGGTTCTAGAAAATAATTTTATAGCAAAAGGATCTTAATGAATTTTAGCACTGAATTTGATGTGCACATTTAAACTTGTTGTATTTTTAAATTAATTTTTTAGCTAGTGTATGGTCGCATATAACACGTGCTTGCACTTGCAGGCATTACTCCAGTTAGTTCTGGGTTACCTAAAAAAAATACTTTAAGTCAAGTTCGTGACTGTATTCTGGAAACCCATTCTATTGGTACAAAACTTCCAAAAATACCACAGAATGAAGAAATGTTTATTGAATATTCCCAAGAAACATTTATTGAAAATTCATTTTTTAATTTCCTTTCTTAAAATCAAACACTTTACCTTTATCTTTATTTTTTTTTACTTAATCTTTACATTTTTACAAGTTTAAATTGCAATGTAAGTGTGCCTACAATATGAGAGTAAATTTTCATTACTTCGGAAATTTTTGAACATTTTGCCATGTTATCAAATTTGAAATATGCTATCCTAACTGTCCCATGATGGCGCTGGATAGCTCTTCCAATCACTCCCATAACTTGTCTCGTGTTTTCAGGGTATATTTTTTCTATGTGATACCCAGAACTATTGATCTTATTGGAATGGGAAGTAGAGTAGTAGTCACAAGAGCTGACAAAGGAAGAAGGAATTAGGAGGAGTTTATGTGGGTAAATCTGAGCAGTCACACGGCAAGAACAAGTCCTTCTCTTCTGTGGTATAGTCAGTTGACTACTTGTAATACAAAAATGCATATTTCAAAATATCTGAAAGAATTCACATTGATAAATATTTGAGATAATAGATAAATGAATTACCCTGACCTGATCACTGCATAATGTATATAGGTTTCAAAACATTGCATTGTACTAAGTCTCAATTGAAAAGAAAATGTATATATTTATTCTATCATACTAATGTTTCATCTTTCTAATGTTGCAAGTTCTTTGACACAAATTACTGTATATGATTAATCTGATAAGATCAATGAGCTAAATAGTTTTACTATTGTCTCAAGGTTAGTAGGGAAATGTTGGAATCTGGGAGGTTACACGGCATGCCTGATGTCACATCTTAGTGACTGCAAGTTGAGACTTGTCCCCAGGTTTAATTGCAGCATCTGAGCTCCTCTGCCTGCTGTGCCACCACTCCTCTAGCTGCATATGCATGAGCTGCAGTAACTCCTCAGCATCTTACAGCTCTGAACACAAATCACCCTTGTCATCTTCACTTTTACCTGGGAAAGGTTAACAAGTGAGTTTAAAGTCACATGTATACACACACACACACACACACACACACACACACACGTATGCACCTTGTTAAAAACTTAGAAAACCACAGAATGTACACAGCACTTCTGCCTACTTTCCTAAATGTAACACAATTTATGTTAGATTACACGTATAGGTTGAGCACACCTCAGCCACAGAATTGAAGCAATTACTAGGATAATTCCAATTGAAGGGTCAAGGCCTAGATCCTCTCTTCATAGGCCATGAACTGAATGTTTCAAGAGACAGGCACTGAATTTCCAGAGGTTTGCTGAGTGAGCTCAACAGACAACTCTGTGGGTCTTTGCGCCCACCATTTCTTCAACACCATCTGCACCCCATGCCCCATGTTCCCATCTAATCAACTTGTCAAGACTGTAGATTCAGCTCAAAGATTTTTTTTTCTCTTCAGAGATGGACCCTGGCTTCTATCCATTTATTCCTGTGTCAAATACCTCCTTGATTTCATTCTCTTAAATGAACTTCATTAATCCCGCAATGATTTCCTTCTTCAGGCCAGGGAGGACAGGACTTCACTCTAGAATCTTGAAGACAGAGGTCTTCTGGGATGCACTCACTGGTCCTGTCGGCCAGGGTGCATCCTTGCTCAAGCCCCCATGAAAGACAAAGAACTATGCTTAGGACTCTTAGCAAAGCCAATCTGGGCAATTCTTCGGCTAAGAATGGCCACTACTCAAGCCATGGTTGGGTGACCTGACAGATGGTTTGTCCCTGGATGGAGTGGCCTTGAGATTATCCCAAATGAGAAATTCAAAGCAAAACCCAGAGAAAGGACAAAAGCAAAGACATAACCTTGTCAGCCAAAATCTCTTAGAAGCAAATTCAGCTTCCTAAATTGAGAAAATGAAAAGCCCCAGAAGTGACTCCAAAATAAACGAGCCTTGAACAGCATGGAAGTACTTCCAAATCTCAGATGTGCTGTTACTTAAACTTATAAGAAAAAATAAGGTTATATCATTTTGCTTTTCACTCATTTCGAAATTCAGTCAATAATTCATTCAGTGCATACCTACTCATAAAATAGACACAATCCTGCCCCTCCTAGAACCTACAGTTTAATAGAGGAGACAAATGCCTTATAACCACAGTAGTGAATGCAAAATAGCACACTCCAGTACGTGTACAAATTGTAAGTAGAAAATAATGCAGATAATATGAACAAATACTTCAAAGCAGAACAACTTGTAAGAGAAGACTGAAGATTTAGGATACAGATGAGGTATGAGAAAGGGGAAAATATTTCCAGAAGTACCACATGTAAATGTCCCAGCATAGCAAAAAGCTTTGAAAAGTGAACAGAGCTCTCAACAGGCCAGCATGCCTGGACCAACAAGACCTGTCAGGAGAACAGGAAACAATGATGCTAAAGAAAGAGGCGGTACGTGTTTAGAACCATAATGTGTAGCCCTCTGTAGATCATACCTCAGGCAGACATGTGGGGCACCACTTTAAGTCTGATGGAAAACACCTGAAAGTTCTGAGGAGCAAAGGCCTGCAATCAGATCTACAGCAATCCAGAAGACGATAGTATTGTCCTCTTGTAAGTACAGAAACTCACAATTTGTTAGGACAGAAGCATACAACAGATTTTCCAACACCCACTACTGTCTAAATAGAGAACCACTTCCCCTTTACTGCAGGAGAGTAGACGCCTCTCCCACCCCAGTTCTCTGTGATCCCAGATGCAGGACTCCCAGCATTGAGCAGCCAAGGTCTAACATCAGACATAGAAAAGAGCCACTGAGCCAATCTAAGAAACAATGACAGTTCCTATAACCAGCCCCGCCCCTGGGGGCACTGAGATGCAATTGAGACTGCACATGGTGGCGCTCACCTGTAATCCAGCGCTTGGGAGGCTGAAAACAGGAGAATCCCTACAAGTCCGATCTGTGAAGTGAGACCCTGTAGACCCTGTACTAAATACAAAAAAGATCTTCATGGATGCAACCAACTGTACTTCTTCATTAGTCAACCACAAAATGCATACAATCACATCATCTGAACATTGTGCACATCATTCATAATATTCATTGGTAAGAGACGCCTCCTCAAAGCTGGAGTTCCATCCACTTTCCCATATTAACCCACACCCTGTCATGTGTACATGTAAAAGCCCACGAATTCTAAATAAATTCTCAAAATCCACAGAAGTAAATTGACTTCCTAATTTTGACAACTGTTACAAGAAATGCTAGCCTAATTTTGGGGAAAACTGAGTGAACACTACGGAAGAGCTCTCCGATCTGTTTTTACAACTTCTTGTGAGACTTAAATTACTTTAAAATAAAGTGCTGTAAACTTTTAAAATTGACGCATTTTTATTTTTGCACTCATATATGCTTACACATACTTTTAAGGTTTAATTCCAGAATATCTGAGACAGTAATGGTGACAGTATTATGTATCTCACTGCTTGTAGGAAAGGTAGTATCCTGTTTGAGCACTGTTCCTTTTGTCTGCAGAGCTGGCATTTGAAATATGCTGGGAGAGGAGAGGGAAGCACTACTTTCGCATGATTCAAGCATATCCTCAAAACGATGTTTTCATAAACAAAGTGCCAACAGCTATAATCTTCTCTTTTCCTTTTATCCTAATTCAGGCCAATAACAAGTATTTCTGCTTCCTTCTGCAAGATTCCAGGCTTTGAAAGACAGGAAGCAATTATAATTTGCAGGGATCTCTTAGCAAAAAATGCACAAGAAGGCAGAATGCCTTTAAACTTCTTTCTCCCTCGTGTTAACCTTTGAAAATGATGCTAATTTTGGACAAATATATTTAAAATAAATGATATTTAAAATTATTAAAAAATAAAAATTAATTTAAAAAATAATATTGATGGCCTGGAACTATAGCCTGGGAGTTGAATGCCTGTCTAGCATGAGGCTTGGAGTTGTACTCCAGCATCACAGGAATGAATAAATAAAGTCGATGTCCACTCCAACAGTACTGCTGGTATTTTTGAACTCTGTGTTTAAGTTCACACTGTTAGTTCCATGGAAATCAATGTGGTTCCTCACATCACAACTTGGAAGCCTCATAAGCAACTGCTCTACTGTTCTGGAGACCCAGAATACCACCAGCAAGTAAGCTGTGTGCAGCTGTGAGGTGTAGGACACTCTGCAGTCCCCGCTATTGGGGAAGCTGGTGCAAGAGGACTGCAAGACAGAAGCCAGCCTGCTCAATTTAATGGGATCCTGTCTCAAAATAAAAAATGAGAAGGGCTCAGAATTTTTGTCATTCAGTGGTAGAGTGCTTGCTTATCATGCCTGAGACCCTGGGTTCAATCCCCAGCACTGAAAAAGGAAAAAGAAAAAGAAACAAAACAAAACATTGATATGACTGTATCTTTCACCAAGCCCTTTGTCAGCATGAAGAGCTGCCCCTATTATATGCATAAGCTTCCTGTGGTCAAAAGGATAAAATTTTTTAAAGCCTGTAAATACCATGAGCATAAAATCAAATTCAAAGAAGAATGACTTTCATCCACATTTTCCCTTTCCTTTCTAGAAACTGCGAAACTGCAAACGGTCCAATGAAGAAGTGAATTTGCTCAGGTTTTTGTAGTTTTATAATACCCTATGTCAGTAAGGTTCACCTCAAAGAGTGGCATGGAAGCTCCACCTTAGAGATGCACTGGCTTGTCAAGACGAGATTCAGAAGGGCTACAATCAGGAACCAGGTGCAGGAAGTGTGCCTCTCTGCGGGCTAGGAGAGCTCCTTTAGGAAGGGCGTCCAGCTTTACTTCTTCAGGAAAGCACTCAGGAGCTGTAAAGACAGAGCATCCTTAGCAAAGGAAAGCAGCAAGGGGGCAAAAATCCTCTCACTGCTTGGCTTATTGACGCACTCAGTCAAAGAGGAAGGAACTGTAACTATCTCTGCTTCTGCCTGAAATGAGAGGTGTCATCCACACCATGTTTTGTACAGCAAGAAGACAGCTTGATTCTGAAGAAAATCCTCTTGAAAATATCCCAAAGGAGATAAAATGCCTGTAAGATCTTGAAGTTCCTTAATGCTTGCTGTGGGCCAAATTTTGCAATTAGAATCAGTCACTTTAAGTGCTGAAGTCATATAATGCTAATAGATCACTTTATAATATGAGCAGTTTTTAAAAGTCGTATTTAATTTTCCATTATTACTGCACTAAAGGCTAGTTGTATCTGTCTATTCCATTATAGATTCTGACATCCAGGAAGGGACAGATTGCTGCTGGCTGAGCCATTGCTTAACTCTGGCTTTAATTCTCAGAGACCTGAATTCGAACTCTAAAAATAGAGCACATTTCAACCTTCATCATAAATATGTTTATTTTATTTCCAAACCAAATGATAAGGGCTCCTTTCCTGTTCTATAATTATTTTCTTTTAAAAATAACTACAGACTGAGGCAAAAACCACTATGAGGTGTGTGTGTGTGTGTGTGTGTGTGTGTGTGCATGCGTGCATACATGCGGGCATCTGAACATGTGTGTCCACTTGCACACAAGTATGAGGTTTTCTTTAAGAAAATAAAGTGAACCAGAAAATAAGTCCTTAACAGTAACCTAAGAAATAAAACAAAGTCATTTACAATGCACAGGATTGTTGCAGGATGTGTCAAGATTAGATGGTTTAAGGGAACTATCCAGAATGTGGAAGCAATTATCACGAAATTCATGACTCATTAGTAAACATTGCATATTGTGTTTCTCATTTCTAGGTCAGTGTTCCTAGGAAATATAGACTTAAGATTTAGATTTTTCATTGGTTTCACTGCTAGATTGAAGAAAGTTGGGCCAAGCAATGACAGAGAGCAAAGACTTCAGGATTTTGAAGTTCTTCATTTCTCAGATGTAGGCAATTGAGATCTTGAAGGTGAGTATGAAAAAAATACCTTCCGGTATGTACCAGCAAGCATCAAGTTGGTGACAGAAGTGCTACACGTGTGTGCTGGCGGAGGTCGGTACGGTTTCTGCGTGCACACTGTTTGGTATGCACAACGCCTAGTGAGCTCGAGTACCCAATACTGTATGTAATGGGAACCAGATGTCTCACAGAGAGAGAAAAATATTTTATAGCAATAAATGTGACATTGACTCTTAAAGGGTTTTGCTGCTTTTAAACAACTTCCCAGTCTTATTTTTGCTTCCATTTTAAAATAGTTTCAAGTAGATTGTGTCAGGAAATTATTTTCATATTTTGAAAGAAAAAGTATTTAACTTGCCACTAACTTCTAAAATGCATACATAAAGAGAAATGATCTGAGAGAGATAATTTCAGAATTACTTCATTTACCACAACACTGCACTCAGCAATGCAGGAAAAAA
>NW_004524578.1:8844112-8846035 GCF_000260255.1 Octodon degus | reverse complement strand
ATATATAGGCAAACAGTGTAATTCCTCCTACCCTTAAGGAACTCAAAATATACAAGATGTGATAAGACGCACACGGCTCCTTGGGGACATGGCAAAACAAGCCCTGGGAAAGAGGCATAAAGTGGACTGAGAATTCAAAGGAAGAGAAAGACCCGCAGCGGGCAGTCTCTGCGGATGCCATCATCGCCAGCGTTTCCGTATCTGCCCCTCCTCCGCACCGGCACTGAGGCTGCGCAGGCGGGACCGCAGCAGTACAGCTCTACTCCACCGCCCATCGCTCACTCCCACTGCAACCCTAGCTGGGCTGCCAGGATAGCTGTCCTGAAGCAAGGGTCCATCTGAGAAGCAGAGCGCTCTAGCGATAAAGCGGCAACCATTCTAGTCAGACTGTCAGGGTCCTCTTCTAGCTGCGCCACACACTGGATGTGGGACCTCACAGAAGCCATGTAACACAGCCTCTGTGCCTGTACTTTCTTATCTGTAACACGATACAGCTCAGGTGAGGGAGTCAGGGCTTGGTACAGTTCTGCACATGTATGCTCACTGTCACTAGCCCCGAGTGGGGACATGGTTAGAAACGCTCTTCTCCGTTACCCTGTCAATCAACCAGTCCAGTTCATCTAGAACAAAATCTAAAGTCTTCTAGTATGCCAGGCTGCCGGTGTGTTGGCCCTGTATGCAGCCATTCTTCCGCTGAATGCCTTCCCTCAAAGAGCAGACACTTGCATCCAGTCTGGTCCGCCGGTCATCGTCCAAGTAGAGCTCAAGCCCTAACCGCTGCATGTGTCACGCCAACTGCTCCAAGACTTTCCAGGTCCACCAGCTTCATGCAAATTTGCACTCTCTCTGAAGGTCTCCCCTCTAGCAGCTCTTTCTGAGTCTTCTCCTATATCCTGTGGAAGAACAAGAGCCTCCTTCTACCAAGACATGCCATAAACTCACCTGGCACACACAGCATGAATGAGCAGTGTAGGGTAAGAGTTAGGGTGGGTAGGCGCTTAGTTTAAAAAAATAAAATAAGAGACCCAGTCCTAGCCAAGGTCCGGTGAGTGTGTGGAGAGCTTCCTGCTACCCTGCGCTGGCGGGACCAGTCCCAGCCCAGGCGCAGCGTGGGCCGGACCCTCTCCCGCCCCCTCGGGCTGCCCCCCACCACTCCGCCATACATCCCCACCCCTCCCGCCGAGTAGGAATTTCTGCCGACTTCCGGGAACCCCCACACCCAGTCCTAGCCCAGGTCTGGTGAGTGTGTGGAGAGCTTCATGCTACCCTGCGCCGGCAGGACCAGTCCCAGTCCAGGCGCAGCGTGGGCCGGACCCTCTCCCGCCCCCTCGGGCCGCCCCCCACCACCACTCCACCTTACATGCCCCACCCCTCACACTAAGTAGGAATTTCTGCCGAGTTCCGAGAAACCCCAAACCCAATCCTAGCCCAGGTCCGCAGGGGGAAGAGGCTGAGCACAACAGCCAGACCTAAGCCAGACGCAGCTGGATAACTCCAAACTCTGTAGAGCTCCAACTGAACTTCAGTACCTGTGAAGGTTATAACTACAGTAAAGATCTACAACAAAGGGCAGAAGACAGTGCTACACAAAATGACGAGAAGGAACAAAATGCAACATCAGAACCCAAGCCCACCCGTAACAAGTGCAGAGGACACTAACACACAACAAATTGGAAATTTCACAGCTGAAAGCAATGAATCAACCACTTCTGAAATAAAACAGCTGCAGAAAGATATAGAAGACCTCAGATTGGAAATGAAAAAAGAAATTCCTGAATTAATAACATCTGCACTAAAGAATCATATGGAGAAACATATGGAAGAAACCCAGTGCCCACCCAGAACAAATGCGGAGGACACTAGCTCGGCTCAAATGCATGAATCAAGAGCGTCGATAGTAAATAAGCAGCAGCAGAAAGATAT
>NW_004524578.1:8800127-8838491 GCF_000260255.1 Octodon degus | reverse complement strand
TGAAACTGTCTCATTGCTGTTTATCAATAAAACTTTGAAAAAAAATAATAATAATTCTACCAAAAAATAAATAAATAAAATAAAATTCCTGTCTCGGCTAAAGGACCAGCCCCCCTTTCAATATCATCCTGTTCAATTTTTCCATTTTTCCAAGGTAAAAGAGATCTGATATGTTGCTGTAAAATGAACAGTTATTCACTGTTGACAATTTTAAAAAATTAAATGCTGTAATTTTGAACCAAATAAAATGAACCTTGGGGACAAAATGGACAACCATGAAGATCTCAACTCTTGAACTATTCAGTTCTGAAATGTACCACTATGTACATTTTCATTCTGGAAAACTTACCTTTGCCCACACTACAGGTAGCAACAGTAGAGTCAGTTCTCAAAATATAAACCTTATCTATATCCAAATGTGATCTATACCTGCCACATAAATGAATAACTAAATGGTTTAATTGACTTTACCTAAAAGAAGAGCAACATCTAAAACACTAGATGTGACAGTATTTTAGTTTTGCTGGAAGGTGAGACTAAGGTCACATTCCAAGTACAGAAAGAAACACTGCCCCTGAAATAGATCCACAGACAAGAAAAAATAGCAAAGGCAGAGGAGTGAAAAACAGATCAGGAACAGCCATGATGATATGTGCCTTAAACATTTTTCAATGTTCATTCTCATTGGTCCTCCGATGAAACATCTGGGCAGTTAGCACAAGGAAAATTCAGGCACTAATATTTATCCAACTACAAGAATGTGCACTGTACTTTGGTTTATTCTGTTGAAAATGTGGGTTCTCCCACTTAAGCAATATAGAAGACTGGTTTGTAATGATAAGGAAATCCACTAAGCCCTTACTTTATGTTACAGGTAAGGTGCAAGATTTATATAATTTACCCTTTTGTTACACCCATGACTGAAACATAAGGTGCTTAAATAAGTTGTCGAAATCATACAAGTACATGAGAGGGAGGACATGTGGACGGAGCTTTGGCTCCATATATTGACTGTACCACTGTCTGCATATTGGAAAGCCCACAGTACTCATGGTGAGTACATGAAAGTCAAAATCTTGGAGCATACCCAATATATACATAGATGTGATATATTGTTCAGGAAAATAAATGAGCTTATACAAAAGTGTCACTCTATGCAGCTAATGTTAGGTGGGAAAATCAGAATTCTGCAGTTGCTGCTCCATTAAAGATGTTTATAAGGTAAGGAGAAAAGGCCATGCCACAAAACTCACTGCAGGCCGGGGGCTGGGGCCAGGACGTAGGTCTCTGCCCCAACAACTCCACCATCTTTCTCATCCTCTTCTCTCCATTCCTCTTGAAAAATACCTTCTCCAGTAAAGCTTTAAGTTTCTAAATAAAAATACAAACCCCACCTCCATGCGATGTAGGTCTGGTTTCACCAACTTGCTTAATTGAAAGGAAAGAGCAGGCAGCACTGCTCTAGCTGGGACCAGGGGCATGCCAGATGATGTCCACTCCTGTTCTGATCACCTGGGGCCAGAAACGAGCTCTGTGGAACTGCTTCTGTAGACCAATAAGGGGCCTGAGGGAAGGTCCTGCCATCTAAGTGGTGGTACTATTTTTGTCTATAAAAAACTGTAAATATAAAGGGCAAAAAAATAATAAAGGCTCACATCAAGGTATTAACAATGTTTCTACCTACATTATTTGTTTCATTTTTGCTTTCCTTTGTGTCCTAAACACTCTATCATGGGCATCTATCACTTTTGTACTAAAAGGAGAAAAGAAACCCAGCCCACATGAGGATCAAAGAGTGAATTCCACAGTGGGTGGTATTTGGAGACTAAAGGCTCAGATGAAAAGATTTTTTTAGAGAGGATGGAATGTAGGCAGTGCTTACCAGAGAAAGGTAAGTGACTGAAGAGCAAACCTCACCTGAAAGTCCCTGGGTTGGACTGGAGCAAAGCCTCCCAGAAAGCGGTATGAGGTGGAGGTGTGGGTATAGTAGCAACAGGGGTCTGTGGCCTGTGACCGTGGCTGGCAACTGGCTCCTAGGATAAGAAAGACCTGAGCAGAAGAGAAAGGCAAGAGTCATGTAGGACAGAAGACAGGACTTTAGAAAGTAGGAGACAGGGGCTGGGAAGATAACTCAGTAGAACAAGCACTTGCCTGGCAAGCACAAGGACGAGTTCAATCCCAGTTCCGCCAAAAAAAGAAAGAAGAAAGAAAGGAAGAAAGGAAGAAAGGAAGAAAGGAAGAAAGGAAGAAAGAAAGAAAGAAAGAAAGAAAGAAAGAAAGAAAGAAAGAAAGAAAGGAAGAAAGAAAGAAAGAAAGAGAGAAAGAAAGAGAGAAAGAAGAAAGAAAGGAAAAAAGCAAGCAGGAGACAGTGGTCCAGAAAGAAAAAGCCAAAAGCAATAGGTATACTTCAAGTAATCAAACAAGAAAGTCAAAAGTGTTCACTGGTCTGAAATTTGGCAGTGGAGTCAAGAGGGAACAGATGGGGATGTTTAGACTTTTCCAAGAAAGAAAAAGATGAAGTCATGATGTCACCAGATAGGGAAGAGTTGTGGGAACACACTGGAATCCATGAGGTTGAGAGAAAGACTAGCTGGTGGAAGCCAAAGAAGGAGACAGGTAGGGAGCAGGTAAGTGGTGGAGAACAGAGGCTGGAGGAATAGCTCAGTGGCAGAATACTTGCCTAGCATGCACAAGACTCCGGATTCAATCTCCAGCTCTGCCAAAACATCTATGGACAACAAATCTATGAGCTTAAACAGAACTAGCAAGAAGCCCCACTCCAGAGGGAGATTGCTTGTCCCTGGGGTGAGTTGCCCTGCTGCTCGTGGCCTATAAACGCTCACATATTCATCTCACAACCTATGGAGGCACGTTGTCCTGTCATCCCATTCCCTTGTAAACTCAATATTTCGTTCTTTCCCGCTGAAGACTTCCCGAGCTTTCGGAGTGCTAAGGAGATGGCGACTCTTCCTGTTAATCCTGAGAAGACACCTCTGTGCCCCGCCTTGGAGCCTGACTGGTGTGGGCTGACAGAGTGCGTGACGTAGGCAGATAAAAACGGTGATTGATTCTGGTTCTACCCCGAACAGCCATCGAGGCAGCACAAGATGAGGAGGCTGACTCCTTCAGGTGACAGTGTCAGCTGAGCGAAGACACGCTGACCACCAAACAGGTGAGAAAGGTCACTTCCCAGTAACCACTCTCTCTCTCTCCTGAGAAGCTGCCTGCCTGCAAGTCACCAGCAGGCTGGCCCCAGCTGGCACTCAGAAACACGGAAGACCGGGATGGAATCATAGTCTAAGATTTCATGTGAACAAACGTTAGGGTGCTGTGCCACTGAGAGAGACAAGTGAAGCCGACATCATTGGTTGTCTTTTTTCTCTTTAACAAATGAGCAATTTTATTGATTTTTCACCTCCTAACAGATCGTACTAGGAGTGGAAACAAGTTGCTGTAAAGGGAAGTTCAGAGGAAATATACATCCAGAATTCACTCACTGTGGAGCTGAACAGCAAGGTCTTGTACAGGAATGGCAAGAGTTACTATAAAGGAACTCTTTTGCACAAATACTTAAGATTAAGGATTGCAAACATATGAAAAAATGTCCAACATCAGTGGTCACTCAAGACATGCAAATTAAAATGACACTGAGATACCATCTTGTGCCAGAAAGAATGGCTATCATGAAGAAGTTGACCAATAACAAATCCTGAAGAGACTGTGGGGAAAAAGGAACCCTTCTTCACTGCTGGGGGGAGTGCAGGCTGGTACAACCACCATGGAAGTCAGTGTGGAGGCTCCTCAGAAAGCTAGGATTGCAGGTCCCATTCAAGCCAGCTACTCCCCTCCTAGGTATTTTTCCAAAAGAACTGAAATCATCATACCACAGCTATATGTGTGCACGCGTGGTTATAGCAGTGCAATTTGTCATAGCTAAATCTTGGAAACAACACAAATGTCCATCAACTGAGGAATGGATAAAAAAAGATGCAGCATTTTTACACAAAGGGGAACTAGTCAGTTATAAAAAAGATAAATTTGAGGCTTTTGTAGATAAATGGATGCAATTAGAGATGGTAGTGGTAAGTGAAATAAATCAGACCCATATGAACAAATGTCGTATTGTCTCGCTAGTGTGAGAACCTGAAAGACTAAACATCTGAAAGGTATAATAGACACTGTGAAAGGGCAAAAATTTGTCCTATAGGAAGGAAAAACTAGGAGGAAGAAAAGAACAAAAGAAGGGAAACATTTATCTATTTAAAATTTTATTTTATTTCATTTTTTTTATGTATGTGGTACAGGGTCTCACTATGCAGATTGGACTCATAGTGATCCTCCTGTTTTTCAGCCTTCCAAGTGCTGGGATTACAGGTGCACACCACCACATCCAGTCTCATTCGCTGCGTCAGCACACCCTGGGGGTGGGGCCGGCACAACAGGCCAGGGACTAAACCCCCAGCCCCTTCATCTGCCTAAGCAGGTGCTTTAATCCACTGAGCTATCTGGCTGGCCAGAAAAATATATTTATGTGTATATGCAGTATAATTGTGCTGCCAATTTCTGCTGATCTGTTAAAAGGAGCAGTTAATCCTTTTTTTAAAAAAAAAAATTCTTATTCTTTTCTTTTTAATTTCTTATAACTTATTTGTTGTTTGGGGGTTTTAAAACCAATTTTGCAAGTTTATATCTGGTAGCCTAAACAACTAATTTGAAGCTAACTATACAATACAGCAACCATCATTGAATTCCTATTTAACAAAAAAGATTAAGGATTGAGTTCTTACTCCTCCACTTGATTGCTTTTCTTTTTTTTCATTTTATGTATTTGGGATAGGGACTCACTATGCAGCTCAGACTTGCAGTGATCCTCCTGTTTTCAGCCTCCCCAGTGCTGGGATTACAGGCATGCACCACCACACCCAGACTCTTTCCTCCCTCCTCCCTCACTGGCTCATGCCCTGGAGGCAGGGCCCAGTGTGGCATGTGGACTGGGGATAGACAACATTGCTTTCCAATAAATATCTTTAAATTTATTTCATACATAGATAAGGGAAGGCAAATTGTCTCTGGATTTTTTTTTCTGCCTTTTTAAAATTATTTTTCATTACTTTCTTAAATAGACTTTCCTCTCTGTCTTTGACTGTCTGTCACTCTTTCTCTCTTTCCCACCCTCTCTCCCTCTCTCCCTCTCTCCCTCTCCCTTTCCTCTGTCCTCCCGCTCTTTCCCTCCCTTTCTTCCTTTCTGTTTCTCATTCTTTCCTTTGTCACAGCCAGGTTAATGGGAAAAGAGCTACCATCCAGAGAGCCCCAGCCCTCTCCATAGCTATAAAAGATCTTCTTTCCTGACATAAAGCAACGGAATTCCTTTTTGTCAGATGATCCCATTTTCCTGTCCTTCCTGACTTTATCCCTGCTTCCTGAACAGTCTCTGAATCGTCCCTGTACTTCTTAGGCTGTAAAACTAAGAACAAGATACCCTACACCAGTGATGGTCTGGGCTCCAGCAGGCCTCTCTTCTGGAAAGCGCTGTTATTGTTGGCCTCCTTCACAGCTTCCCATCTATTCCACCCATCTGCTGCGGGAACTCTGACTCCCTTCCCCAACAGTCCAGGGGGTCCGCAGACAGCAGCCTCGTCAGGAAAGTGAGAGGGAAGTTGGCAGGGGGTGGGAAGAAGGGTGCAGTGGGCCCCCGTGTTCCAGTGAGTCCATGTAGGTGGGAGCCCAAGCCCTGGACACCCACCTGGCCCAGAGCAGAGTGACTCATCCAGTGCTGGCTGAGCAGCTGATAAAGCCGGAGGCTGGGGGCCATGCAGAAACTGGATCAGCCAGTTTCCTCCACCCCTAACGTACAAGGCTCCAGTCTATTTGTGCTACCCCAGAGGTGTCCCAGGCTGCGACCTTGGTGTGTCAGCTATGACAAGCCATGCATCAACAGATCCACACCCTTTCACAAGCAACAGAAGATGATAGACAACCACAGAACTGCACAGCACAGAAACAAGAAGCTTCCCCCAGGAATGGCAAGCACGTAGCTAAAATGAGTGTGGTGTGCAGGGCTGGCGGGCCACGCTAACAGCAGGCGAAGTAGTATCATGTCAGGTCAAGGAGAAAGCCCTACAGCCAGAAATAGCTGCCCTTCCCAGTTGCCACAGCGTCTAAAATTATACCATTGAAGATTTATTCCTTTGCATGCCTCACCTTTGGTGGAGGCGGACCCGCGGAGGTCCTGCTGTATGTCTCCACGTGAAGGCGCAAAAGGCCTGGGAACCTCACGGAGTGGTTTGGGGGCTAGGAAGGAGGGAGGTGTTGAAACGGCAGGAGTAGGGCAGAGGAAGTGCTGGCGAAGGGTAGCGAAGGGCAGCTTCTCCTATTTCAGAGTTTTACCCACAAGGAGCCCGGCTGGCAGCTACATCATAAAACCGAGGCCCAAGCAATTTGCCAGTAAATTTGAACCATGCGTGTAAACAATCCTAATAATTTATTCCTTGAAATGCCTTTATAATGCATTATTATGCAGAGTGGTGCATGCCTCTACTTCAAATTGCCAAAGTGGAAAAAAAGGTACATGAAGGGGCAATTAGAAAGAACAACAAGAGGTACTATGAGGAAACAGTCTACACCTGCCTTTGTCAGAATGATCAGGAAGTCAAATGCAGGTGATGGGGTCACTTGGGCTGAAGTCTTACCTTCTGGGGCAAGATGCCCCCAAACTCCAGGCAAGGACCTTGTCTTATATAGAGAAAAGTTTGGATGACTTGACCCCAGAAGATTAAGAACCAAACAAAATAAAAGCAATCAATCACTTTTTTTGTCTTTTTGTATTTAGGACAGGGTGTACAGGATCTTTCTTACTATGCAGATTGGACTTGTAAGTGATCCTCCTGTTTTTAGCCTCCCAAGCGCTGGGGTTACAGGAGCACTCCACCACCCCCAGTCTCAACTGTGGTCTCAGTGCACCCCGTGGGCAGGGCCGGCACAGCATGTGGGGGATCATACCCCAGCCACTGCACTCTTCCTAGGCAGGTGCTTTAGTCCACTGAGCTGTCTGCCTGGCCCTACAATCACTATGAGAAATCCATACCCAGTTCACTGTACCAACAAGCAGTAGGCCATCTGATTATGCTTATTGAGTTCTTAAAATATAGACAAGAGGGCTGGAGAGATGGCTCAGTGGTCTAAATCACCTAATTGAAACAAGCTTGGCAAAGCACAGGGACCGCGGTTCGATCCCCAGCACCACATGCCAGCCAGACCCGCCCCCTGGTGGGCTGAGCTGGCCACACACACACACACAATAAATAAATGTAATAAATAAAAATAAATAAATATTTTAAAAAAATATATATATAGACAAGATTTGGGGGCAGATAAATCCAGGCCATTTAAACCCTCTGTGGGGCAGAGAGTGAAGTGCCACAGAGAACACTGGTGGGCTTTGGGCAGCGGCAAAGATAAAATGGTGAACTGAGAAATTAGTGGAGAACTGCAAGAATGACAGGCCAGAGCTACAAAGGCCGAGGGCAGCTGATGTCTGTAAGAACCAACATTCTTACTCCACCCAGCAGCTTACGAAGAGCTTCTACATGACATCATCTCCAACCTCCCACTGGAGGAGGATGCTGGACACGCATCTCTACAGAGGCAAATGCGCTAGTTGAAAACAATTAAGTGACTCGCCCAAGGGAAGCGAGCTGCTAGCTGGAAACATGTTCAGATCCTAACTGTTTTCTACTCCAACAATTTACAGCAGAGAGGCAAGAGGTTGTCACTCCTCCACCTACCGAGTCACTTACTGAGTGCTTTCTGTCCCTAAGCTTTCCCTTCTCAACCTTGATTCATTCATGCCCTCAGCTCATGGAGGTTGACCCTGAACTTCTCACTGCTAGATGTTGTTCTGAAAGTGGGGCCGGAGCTCACCCTTAGAGTGCTGTCATCTTGGGGGCCAACCTCAGCTGTCCCCTGTGCAGAGAGCCATGCCCTGACCACGGGATCTAAACTATTCCCTAGCATCTTCTTCAAGTCATTTAAAATTTTCCCATAGTCCAACTGTCCCTTACTACTCCCAGGGAGTTGATGCAAGATGAATCAGTCTCTGTCCAGGATTTCAAACTCCTTATACAAAATGATAGATTATGCACATAACCTATGCATATCCTTCTAAATATTTAAAATCACCACTAGATCACGTATAATACCTACTACAATGTAAATTATACAAAAAATAATTATTCTACGGCCTTGCCTGGAGAAAAACCCAAGCAAGAAGCAAAGTCTGGTTCAATCTGAAGGTGTGAAGCCCACTAACAAGGAGATCTGAGTGTGCTTAAAATGATCAGAAACCACACAGTTCATTTTTTTCCCACTATTTTACATCTTGTCTCTCCTTCCAAAAAATGAGGGTTTTCCGGAAAAAGACTCAGTCTCTCAAAAATTAAAATAATTTCTACACAAATAAGTACTTGGTCCGTATTTGTACAGCAAATGACCCTGGACAGTTAAAAGATGTTTGTTTCCAATATCTGCCAGGTAGTCAAGATAGTGTGAAGCCACTTACGCGAATCATATCATTTAATCAGAAATATCAGTCCTAGAATAGAAAATATACATAAAATGATTGCGAGTGGTGAAGCAAGCACTTGGAAGAAGTAGAGTTCCATTTGAACTGCTTCTATTCTGTGCCACACAATGCCAGTGTAAAGACCGTCTCGTGACACTAAAAGGCAACAGACTTAAAATCTAAAAAGGAAATCCTTCTTACAGCAGCGTACAATCTACCTGTGGAGTTCATAGCCGCAGGATGTTATTGAGGCAAACAGTCTAGCAAGATTCAAGAAAGGATTAGACATTTCTACAAACAGGAATAATATTGGCAGTTACACTAACTAGGTTAAAAAGTTACAAGGCATGTCCGTCCTGGGCTCCGGGGCATAACTGTTCACTGGGAGAAGTGAGGAAGGAATTTCCCCCGTCGATAGAGCAGTGCATAATTGGACAGCTGTGTGTGGCTTGTATTTTTGCCATCTTCTGTGACATAGGCAAAGACCACTGCCCGGGGAAGTTGCTGGCCTGGATGACCCAGTGACCTCTAAGTATGGCATTTCTGTCTCCTGGGTGTACAATCCTGAATAGGACAGAGTGTACAGGAAGTCTTTTGAAATTTGTACCTGAGAATTTTTCTCTTTTAGAAAACAGAAATGGCAAAAATAATTGCCCTCTTCTGGATGATGAAAATATTTCAAGGAATGGAATTATGCCAAGGCCATAATCACATTGGCACCACACTGGGGGGACACTGGGTCCTTCCAGAGCTCTGTGCGACATGGCCATTGGTGGCTCTCACACCAGGGCATCCCTCACCCTTGTCCATCTAATCCTGCACCTTAAGTGTGGGGTCAGAACACATGATGAATATTTAAACTTTAAGAATTTATAACAGCAAAAAGCACTACACCCCTGGTCCTCCTCAAATACCCTCCTTTGTTTCAAACACATTTATTCCATCATTCTCGGCACTTTCTAAAGCTGTTCTGAAAATCCTCTTTAGTGAGAGTCTCTTGGTAGATACCTTAATGTCCTGAATCACTTAAAAATGTTAATGGCAGTTTCTGTGAAATAAAAACATTACAGGTGTGGCCTCATTCGTCTTGTTCCCCAAACGCGGTGCTGTGTGACTTCTGACTCTTCCACAAGGTCAAAATGACCATAAAGTATAGGCACTCTGAATTGACTCTGAGAGACCCACAACAGTGACCACAGAGACCTGTGAAAGAGGACCCCCAGAGATGCTGCAGGAGGCAGCAAGGACCGTGTGACAGGCACATGCAGAGTGGGGAAAATGGTCTGCATGAGAGAAAATGGTCTGCATGTGAGAGATTGCATGAGAGAATGTCTTTTATTGTAAGACATTTTTAAAAATTTAACATCCAGGGTCCTGCCCTTTAGCTCAGCTGTTTCAGTGCCTGCTTAAGCAAAGCAGTCAGGCTCAGGATTCTGTGGTTCAATCCCCATATCTTCATGCCTTACTAGACCTGCCCTTAAGGCACCCTGAACTGGAAAAAAAAAAAAAAAAAAAAAATCCTTCTAGAAATTAAACATCCAGGCCGGCCAGAAAGCTCAATGGACGAAAGAGCCTGCTTAGGCAGAGCACAGAGGCCCGGGCTCAATCCCCTGCGTGCTGTGCATGTCCTGCCCCCATCGGACCCTGAAACTGCGATTGAGACTGGGCGTGGTAGTGCACACCTGTAATCCCAGCACTTGGGAGGCTGAAAACAGGAAGATCACTATGAGTCCAAACTGTATAGTGAGACCCTCTAAACCCTGTGCTAAACACATAAAATAAAAAAGAAAACAATTAAACATCCACACTATTGTTTAATCACACTTCATGTGGGTGTAATGAAAGTTCATTTCTGCAGGCACAGAGAGAAAAGCTGCTCAGAGCACTGTCCATCCACTCCGCCGAGCTGGGCTGTCACAGAGGCAAGCCTACCTCAGGTGCAGCCCTGGTCTTCTGCTGAGGGGAGCAGTGCATTTTTTTTACACTAACCTGGAAAACCCAAAGGGCAGTTTTTAACCACATATCTGAATACAAATGTCCATTACAAATGTTAAATTTTTTAAATGATAAAATTAAATAACATTGTAGTTACTTAGAGTCCTTAGTTACCCGGATATAGGTGACATTCTGGGGAAACAGCATCCATGCTTGAATGGTTAGAGCACATGGTGAATGTTTTCTAATCAGGCACCAAACTTGTCTATAAAAACAAATTCTACGAAAGAAAATAGAGAAAAACATACTAACATAAATCCCCAGACCAGGAGTGGATCTAAAAGATTTCTAACATCCTTGAATAAAAATGAATAGATATGCAGCAGGATGTTGTTAATCTATGTGCTTTACTGCAGAGAAGAAAAGTTTGCAGATTCCTTTTACATATTCAGGTAAATTCTTGCAAACTAAGTTAAGAAATACTGATCTAGACCTGAGTCCAAAAGCAAATTCTCAAATGAATGTTGAAATCATTTCAAAGCCCTTTGGATCTACACATAAGGTTCGTTCCTTTGGATTTTCCTTCAATTGGTAGAATACCAGTGAGATTGTCTTAGCTGAAGACCATTCATATAAAGCTAAGGTTTATCCAGAGGCCACATTTTGAAACATTTAAGTCTTGCCTCAGACAGCTGCCAGTTATTTTATTAGTTGCTTGCAGATAAGCCTGCTCAAATTTGGCTATTTTGGTGAAGATAGCTCCACAGACTAAAGCACCTTAAGGCTTAGGCACGTGCAGGGACCAGGGTTCTATCCCTGTGCCAGTCCTGCCCCCAGGGCAGGCTGAGCTGGCCACAGAATCCAGGTATGGTGATGTACGACTCTAAACCCAGTGCTGGAAAGGCTGAAAACAGGAGGATCACTGAGTCTGAGCTGAGTAGCGAAACCCTATAACAACCAAATACATTTAAAAAAAAAAAAAATGGCTACTTTGCCTTGGTGTAAGCTGTCCTGTTTACTTTTCCCCGTGTTTCTTACATGAATAGAACTTGTCAGATATTGTATACTGGTAGACAATATGGTGGAGGTGTCACTGTTTGTTTCTTTTTGTGTAAAGCTAGCCACAAGGGGCAGGGGAGATGGCTCAGTGGAATAAGTGCTTCCCTGGCAAGCACAAGGGCCTGAGTTCAATCCCTGGTTCTGCAAAAAAAAAAAAAAAAAAAAAAAAAAAAAAAAAAAGAACTTCTAAAGCTAACTATGTATTATGAGGAATTACAAGTTCTGAGATCTGTAGCTGAGATGGGGTTGGAATCTCACAGTAATAGTATGACTTCAGACAAACCAACTAATTGCCCTGTGTCTCTCCTTTCTCATCTGTAAAATGGAGCTCTAACGATTTCTAGCACACAAAGCTCACGTACAGACTAAAAGAGGCAATGCCGAGAAAGCACTTCCATGTGTTCCACAGACGAATGTTCACTATTAGGATCACACACACTCTTCTTGTTCATAAGTACTGGGGGTGTATCTCCTGTCTTCCTATCATTGCATAGTTCTCATATCTTTTTGTGGCTCTCTTTTTTTTTTTTTTTTTTTTCTGGTGCTGGGGATCGACCTCAGGACCTTGCACTGGCCAGGCAGGTGCTTATGCCACTGGGACATAGCCCTGGCTCCTTTTCCACCTCCTTATGCAAACTGACAATGAGCCCCCCAAGAGGATTTTTCCAATATACCTCATCACAGCAATACGGGTGTCCTCTCATCATTCCTGGGAAGACAAAGACCACAAAGATAATATGAAGTAGACAGATAGATCTTTCCCTGATGGAAAGGAGATGCAGAGATAGAGGGAGGCAGAGGAGAAAAAAGAGGGTGGAAAAAGGAATTAAGATCTGTTATACACATGAACCAACTCAGCACTAGGAATGTAAACATTGTGGGCTGCAAGCCTGTGCTAATAAAAAACATTTTAAATAGAAAACACAAAGAAAAACAAGGAAGGAAATGGGAGGCCAGAAAAAGGAAGTAAAGACTTAAAAATGTACAAATAAGAATTTGTATTTTTGTGCAGGGATTTAGCTCAGTGGCAGAGCACCTGCCTGGCAAGCATGAGGTCCTGAGTTCGATTCCCAGTACCCCCCCCAAAAAAATAATTTGTATTTTCAGATCTAGGGGTGTTGGGATTCTGTGAGAGGCTTCTTTGGGGTCTTTGTTCATTTATTGAGTGACAAAGATCAAACGCAGAGCCTTGGCCATGCTAGGCAAGTGGCCTGCCGCAGAGCTCAGCCCTGGCCCCCAAGGTTCTCACTGTGTAAATTTCCAACCTATCACCATACACCAGTAACTTCCAAGTGCTTCTTCAATGTGCCATGGTTCTTCTCTCAGAAATAATTTGTTGTATACTTACAAGCCTTGTCCTTGACTGGCTGACCCAAGTCCCAGAGGGGAAAAAGTGACTTCCTGGTTTTCTGCCAAATATCCAGTTGTCCCATACAAGCCACATCCAACTGCCCACCACCAGTAGGAAGATAGTCTTTGCAGCATGGGTCCCAGGGGAGACAGGACTTGTAAGGCCAGATACAAATATTTTCCTAGGAGGTGGAATAATGCTGAGCGACACCACCCACATCTGACCGCAAGTCATGGGAAGTGTAATCCAAGGAGACGTAGCACCTGAACTGTGAAAGGGATAATCTGCGGAGGAACAGTTGGTTTGTGCAGCTTTTCAAGAGAACTAATAATACCTGGTTTTGTGGGAAGAGAAAACAAAAAGAAAAGAAAGGGAGAGCTTTGGCCTTTGGTATCAAACTTACCATAAGAGAAAGGGGAGAGTCTGACAATGTTGAAATGGAAATTTTCTAACTGGAGGCAATGAAGTGAGTGTTTCTCCCTAGTTTTTCCATACCAGTGATTCTAGAAAGGAGTCATGAGGAGAGGCCCAAAAATTCATTTGAAGTCTATGCAGGCATTGTTCTTGTAAAAAGATTTGTGACCTCTCTGCTCATCCAAGCAAAAATCTGATGCGCAATCTAAGCTGACAAGCCTGAGGAGGTGGGTCAGCCGCTTCCCAACTCTGCTACCTTGGAGGACTCACTGAAAAGGCTCCAATCATAGCTGTGCTTCTCCAACTTGGCAGACGGTACACTATTCCCAGCAGATCCCAGAATCTGGAGCTGGCTAAGCAGCTGAGAGATTGGTTGCGCCAAGCCAACACCACTTGGCTCCACGGAGGTCTCTACGCTGAGTCTGAAGTGTACTTAGAGCAGGCAACACAGTGGAAGGAGCAAAGACTGCCTTCACTTACAACCTGTGTGAGTCTGCAGGAGAGCCCTGGGTCTTTCTAGACCTCTGCAGCTTGATAGATGAGATGGAGACAGTAATACCTGCTTTGTAGTCAAGGGCAAAGGCAAGCAGCAGCTCCTGGTAAACGAGCAAATATATGCATAAGCATGTGCAATGTGTACCTACCTGCATATATCACATGTGATTATGTATGTTATATGTACATATGCGTGTGTATATGCACATACACGTACATGCATTTGAATGTTTGAGAATTAATTCCTCTTCTTCATTGTCAGAGCATGCCAGACAATTTTTGAAAAGTCAATCAAGAAAGGAAGGAAAGAAACATATCTTTTTTCCCATGAAGAAAGAGCAATTAAACATCAAATATTAACTGTTCCTGCGAGTAAATTCTTTTAATGGGTTAAAGGCTTGGCCATTATAGACCTCCACTATGTAATTTCTAAGAAAAGACCAGGTAATATATTTTTTAAATTAAGTGAAAGATAAAATGCTAGAACCAGTGTATCCATTCAGAAAGCACTTTTTTATCCATTTTCAGTAGCCTCCCAATTGCATCATGGCTTTTAAGAGACCCAATTTGTTTAACAGCACTTTATTTTAAACCTTCACTTGTGAAAAGCATTGATTTATGATGGAGCTGATTAAAGCAATGGTGTCTTAAGCAATAATGATTTCAATTATAGGACTTCCACTGCTGTGCATTATTCTGATTTTCTCTTCATTCTTTCCACATTTTTATTCGCTAAAGGAGGAGGTCTGGGTAGATGATGCAATTTTGAAAAGTCCCTGGACAAATTTAATATCAGAAAGGAATGTATAGACAGATGGACTGATGTACCTTTTTTGATTATGTGAATATATTGTATTTTAATACACTCTGACAAACCCTTGAACAGCCCCCTGATGAACTCCTACCTGATACCATTAGGGTAATTTAGTGCTTGGATTGGGCTCAAATCCCACAGGAGCCATGCAGAAGTAGCAAGAACGTGCATACTAGATTCACTCCAAATCTACTTCACAGAGTCCACTTTCTCTTTTTGTGGGGCTAGACAAATTATTAAATTCATGCTGGATTCTTAACTCCTTCAAATCCAACAGTGATGTAAGCACATACCAAATAGAGTCACTCGGTCCTAAGGGCCTGTGTTAGGCATGTTTTGTTGCTATGACAAAGCACCTAGAAAAATCATCTTTCAAGGAAGAAAGTTATTTTGGCTCACGGTTTCAAAGACTCCCATCCAAGGTCTGCCAGCTCTGCTGCTTTGGCCCTGCGATACCACAGCACATCATGGTAGGTGGACAAGACAGCAGACAGTTCTTCACCTGAGAGCTGCTGGGAATGAAAAGAAAAAGACATGAAGGAGGGCAGGCTCCCAAATGCCCCCTCAAAGCCATGCATTCAGTGACCTCATTTCCTCTTTCTACTGGAGTTACCACCTCATCTCACTGGTCCCGTAGGCAGGGGACTGAGCTTTCAATTCATGAGTCTTTGATCCAGCCATATTTCACTATGATGGCAGATCATGGAAGACCCTTGTCTGATGGAAGCAGCCACTCCTAGAGCTCAGCTATTGTTCACCATACAGGTACAAGAGGCAAGCAGTGCCACAACTTCAGATGTTTCAGAGCAATCCCCAAAATCTATATTGTTAATGAGCAGTTGAAGTTTCTTCATTTGTAAAGGCTAGAAAAGCACTGGGAAAATTCAGCCTACAGCCTGCCTCTGGAGGTCTTCTTGTTTGGTGCATGAGTGGTCAAGCCATATAGTTGTTAGAAAGATGTGCCATGGTGCAAAACCCAGATCTACAATAATTTTAAAAGCTAAAGAAGTATTTTCATCTCCATCTTATTTCATGAATATTTAATGAGCACCTATTCTGCACTAATAAACATGTTAGGGACTGGAGATGTAAGAGAAAGAACAATAGGGTCAGTGAGTCAGCTCAGAGGATTAAGTGCCTGCTTAGAAGGCGCAGGGACTGAGGTTTGATCCCCAGCACCACGTGCTCCTCTGGCCCCTCCCCTGGGCACGCTGAACTGGCCACTGAGACTGGGAGTGGGGTCCCATGCCTAAAATCCTAGCACTGGAGAGACTGAAAATGGGAGGATCACTACGGGTCCAAGCTGCATAGTGAGGCCCTGTGTTAAATACAGAGAGAGAGAGAGAGAGAGAGAGAGAGAGAGAGAGAGAGAGAGAGAACAATAATTATTAACTACCTTCAAGGAGCTGAAAGTCTAACATCTGTCTATGAAGGATTTCAGATTTTGACAACTTAGGGATAAATGCAATTTAGCGTTGATGCTCAATCTATCATATTATTTATCCTTCAAGTAAATTAGTTTATCCCTATACTCTGATTTGAAGGCCCCTTTTAATTTGATTTAATTCTAATCCTTATAAGATGAAAGTCTATAAAAGATACATTCCCATTAAAATCCTCACCAGAAACTGGGAGGAAAACTTTTCTTCATCAAATAAATGTTGCAGATTTCTTAATTAGACACTGAGAGTAACTAGGCTCTTCACTTATTTAAATCTAGCCCTTAATCTCAACTACTCTGTACCATAGTTATTATATAAACTAAACAGCTAAAACAATATACATTAATCTCTCTAGATTATCACTTTAGTGAGTTTTCTACTTTTTTGAAAGAAAAGAAACCCTATGGAACAAATGAGGACTTTCCATCTGAGCTATTGAAGTTATGGCTTTGCACTTGAAAAATGGCACACCAAATTGCTTTACAGGAGAAAATATGATCAAAGTTAAGATTCTGTCTCAGTAAACTTTGTTATTATTTCTCATATTCCTTAAAATGCCTTCAAAATATTTCCATTGACTTGTAGGCAGATGCTTTCTCTCCTTTAGATATGCTACGACCTTCTTTGTTCCTTGGTAGCACTGCCTGAAAGTTCGTGAACATCACTACAGTGGGCAGCATCACCGGGAGGCAGAGCAGGTGGAGCACTGTTCTAAGAACTTGGCATTGAACTGATTTAAACACAGAGTTCAATCCATTCTGTACCTTAATAACAGCCAATTTTATGGGATACCCCACTTCCTCCTTCGCATATTACTTGGAGCCAAGCTTCAGCACTCAGCTTCCTTGTCGTCTCTCTTCAGCCCACCCCCTTAGCAACCTTGTAAACTTCTTCCCAGCAAACACTAAGTCACAAGCTACAGGCTCCACCTGCTTGTGCCCTGGAGGCCACAGAACGCCTGAACCTTCTTATTGCTCTGTATGGGTGGCAGTTCCGATGAGGTCCTTGTCTTCTTCCTCAGAAGCTTCTTCAGAGAGTGTTCTCTAGGCCCTTCCTGTGACAAAGGAAGCAACAAACAATGAAAGAAGTGAAGTGACTCACCCCGGGCCCACACCTAGCCCCCACAGGCGTTGGTCTAGCACTGTCTCTTCTTTCTCCAATAGCTGTCATGACTAACAGTTCTCAGAACAAAATTCTACTCATTTCTCCATCAAAACAAACTTACTACAGTTTGAATACTCCCAGGCTGAAAATCTACGATTCAAACTGCTCCTAATTCTGAAATATTTTCAGGACTAATGGAGGCCAAGTAGAACATTCCACACCAGACCTCATGCGCTGGATCATAGTCAAAACACAAGGGCACAAAAAATGTTGTGAAAAACCCCACAGCCTATGTGTACAAGATGTATATGAAATAAATAAATTTTGTGTTTAGACTTGAGTTATATCCCCAGGAAATCTCATTAAGCTTATGCAAATAAGGGGCCAGCAAGATAGCTCTTTGGGCTAAAGTGCCTGCTTAGGCAAACTTAGGTAAGCACAGGGACTAGGGTTTAATTCATGGTCCTGCATGTCACGCCAGCCCCACTCCCCACTGGTGTGCTGAGCCCACCAGAGTCCAGGCATGGTAGCACATGCCTGTAATCCCCAAACTTGGGAAGGTGAAAGCAGGAGGATCACTATGGGTCTAAGATGCGTATTGAGACCCTGTGACAACCAAATACATTTTTTAAAAAGTATCTGCAAGTATTCCAAAGCCTAACAATATGTGCAATTGAGAATGTTATTCCATACGGTTTAGATAAGGGATGCTCTTGGCCATGTGGTGGTACATGCCTGTAATCCCAGGACTCAGGTGGCTGACACAGGAGGATTGCCATAAATTTGAGGCCAGCCTGAGCTAGAGTGAGTTCAAGTCCAGCTTCAAGACCTTGTATCGAAACACGAAAAAGATAAGAGATATTAAACTATATTGAAGTACTGACGAGGCTGTAGCTTAGTGGTGGAGTGCTTGCTTAGCAACCCTCTCTCTTGCCTTAAGTGCTATGCCTGTCTGTAGACTGGTAGTCTGAGCAACCACTTGGAAGACAGCAATATGAAATATAATAACCACTGTTAATTTCCTATCATCTTGTTTTGAAATTTTGCATCATTTTTATTGGTTTTTTTTTTTGGCTCTTTAAAATTAAAAAAAAAAAAAGACGAAAGAGAAGAATTCTAACCTTGATCCAATCACCAAGTGACCTCTCCTCAGAGTCTCTGTACAGAGCCCCCATGGACTCCACATCTAGTAGAAAATGACATCTCAACTCTTACTTTCACAAATACAGAAAATGAGGCCCAGGGAGGCTTTAGGTCCATTTCGCGGTAGAGGAGGGTCTAGAATCCTTGGTGTGGACTGCTGGCTCCAATTTTTTCCCTTCAGTATGTTTCTCTAATTCCGCATGCAACCTTAGTGGAGGTGGTCATAATCTTCAGACTTCCATTTTAATTTGAGAATTGTTCCTCCAAATGTCCCATGCACAGGACAGATTCCCATTAAAATTGCCCACAGCACTAGACACTATTCCCTGGGTCCTGGAGTTTACAGCCACACGTTTGTAGCACCCCTGGGACTGGGGTGGTATACATAATGGTAGCATGCACTAATCTCTGATGTATTAGGGCAAATCCAAAGGCTTGGACTGATAAATTAATGTCAACAGAGACACTAAGATCAGCGTTCTTACACCACCATGTGAATGGAATGTTTAGGCCCACTGCACATATTTTTAAAGACTAGTGAGAGTTTATAAGAATTTCCCATGATCTTGTAGGTAGTGTTCAATAATCATAGCTGAAACTGTACATGGTAACTGGCCCCATTAAAGAAGTAAGTTAGATCTTCTATTTTTTTCTTTTTAAATACGGTCTTCCAGGAAGCCGCCTTTGTACATAACTACAGAAAATTAACACAATAAGTAAAACATTATAGAACAGTTATTAGCTAATTACACTAATAAAAAACAAATGGGGGCCTTAATTCTGCCCCTCTGGGAAAGCAGGACAAATAAAATAAACAATAGGAAAAATATAGGGTAAAAGATAATTGATTTTAAACAATAATAACATGGATATGTCATACCATAGTAAAAAAAAAAAAAAAACAAAAAAACAAAAAAAACAGATATCAGTTTTGCTTTGGAAATGACAAAAGAAAGTTCTAATTCTACCTCAAAACCTGAATTTGATGCTGACAGAGGAGCTCTCCCAACTAACAAATTGGAAAAACTAAGGAGTATTGATGAGATTCTTAAGTGCCAGGCTCCTGGCTACATGATTCGATTTAATGCATTATCGAAAGGCCTTTCATGGAGGAAGACAGTACCTCAGTGTGCATAGCACCAGCCCCACCGGAATGACACAGGATGCGTGGGCCAGGGAGAAAGGACAGTCGAGGACAAGGCCAAGCCAGAGAGGAGAGAAAAGGTAACTAAGAGCAGTTACTACCTCGAGTAACTGCAGTTAGTTACCTAGCAGTTACTATCTCTGCTCGAGCACTACCTTGAGCAGAAGTTGGGGGCCTTTAACCCTACCCCCAGTACAGTATTTCCCACTGGATAACTCCTAGGATTCATGAGCTTGCTTAGGTAGAAAGTCATGGTAATAAAAGCGCCCTTGCTTTGCACTTGCTATGGATAATGCAGCCCATATGCTGCCTTTGAACCTAATAGATACACGAGTGAATGCCAGTAGGTGACAAGTGGCAGGCTAATTGCTTTACAGACCTTGTCTCTACCTCTCCCATTATGTCTCAGTTTGGAGGCAGAGATGCAGAGACGCAGGGGGACACAATGTTTGAATCAAGCCCCCAAAGGAGCTGGTCATCCTGCCTTCCTGTATGCAGCCCCGGAGTTATTGCTAAATTGTTTTTGTCCTCTCTTTCTCTCCATCCCTTTTCTCATATCGTTTCAGCCATCTAACCCACAGAACCAATCGCTTCTGCATGGCAAGTGCAAAGTCCCAGGTTATTTTTACTTCCCACTGGCAAAAAGTCAGCAAATTCAAATGAAATTATAATTTCTGTGTGAGAAAATAGTTTAGCATTTTCTTAAAACACAAAAGTAAAAAATAATCTCATGCAAGACGTTAACTTTTCAGTTGGCAAGAAATAGCCAGATAGTTCATATGATTTACTAAGTAAAATTGGGGCCATTTAAATCACCTCGAGGGGCCAGGGAGATGGCTCAGTGGAATAAGTGCTTGCCTGGCAAGGACAAGGGCCTGAGTTCAATCCCTGGTTCCGCAAAAAAATAAAATAAAATAAAATAAATAAATCACTTCTCAGTAAAATGCTATGATTTGAATTTAATTAAAGGAAAATTTTATAGTCAGTAAACAGGAGTATTTAAACTTGAAGAATTGACACATAAAAACAGAGGGAGTATGTAGAAGGAGGAAAATTTTTAATATAAAATTAGTATTCAGGGCTTGATAGAGGGGTTTGAGAGAAACACAATGCAAATAGAAAGTTCTAGAAAATAGAAAGTCTTAGAAAAGAGTTGAACCCCAAAACTACCTAAAAGCTTAAACTAATCAAAAATACAATGTACTCAGGACTTCTTCATATTTAACAGCAAATTATTAAAGGCATTCTGAGTGAAAAATATCTTTTAATGATTTGGGAGCTCTAGACTTCTGTAATAAGCAGGGGAAAAATTAAGAAATTACATAACTTTGAGAAGGGGCAGAAAAGGTCATTGTTTGCAAATGATAATATCAGCCTGGATAACTCAAAAAGAATCAAACTGGCAAATGGTTTGAACAAGAAACCAGACAAGGAACAAATATAAAGCAAGCAATGAAAAACTATTTTTTCCAATTCACAGTTATAAAATGTAGTGGAAAAATTGCATACACAATAGCATTGAATAAATGTGCAGCTACACTGAGAGATGATATGAAGAAACTCTAAGCTTATAGGAAGTCGCATGCAAAGAAACATGCGAACCCATGGCTTATTTTTGCATGAGAAAACTTAATACAAAAGGTTTCCAGGCTCAGCCTGATAGCTCAGTGGACTAAAGCCCCTGCTTAGGCAGAGCACAGTGGCCACGATTTGATCCCCAGAATGTCGTGCTGGCCCCACCCTGGGGGCACACTGAGACTTTGATTGAGACTAGGCATGGTGGTGCACACCTGTAATCCCAGCACTTGAGAGGCTGAAAGCAAGAGGATCACTATGAGTCAGATCTATGTAGTGAGACCTGTAGACACTGTATCCCCTGTACTAAATGTGTAAAAAAAAATTAAAAATTATATATATATATATATATATATATATATATATATATATATATTGAACTTGATGAGTTTTTGTGGAATAGCAAGGAGGGAACATTACCCAGGAAACTAATTTTAATGGAGAAGAACTTGCATTATGAGATATGCAGACATATACTTAAATTATAAGAGTAAAAAGAGAGCTTGGGGAAAAGTGAAAGATACAAAAAGATAAGGAAGTAAAATTTAAAAACATGAGTCATGCCAAATAACTACAATGTTTATTTAGATCAGTTATAAAAAAAGGGTTTCAGGGGTCGGGGCGATGGCTCAGTGGAATAAGCGCTTCCCTGGCAAGCGCTAAGGGCTTGAGTTCAATCTCCATTTCTGCCAAAAAAAAAAAAAAAAGGAAGGGGTTTCATTAAATGTTTTATAAACACTTTTACCTTTTTTTTTTTTTTTTTTTTTTTGGCAGAACCGGGGATTGAACTCAGGCCCTTGTGCTTGCCAGGGAAGCACTCATTCCACTGAGCCATCTCCCCGGCCCTACTTTTACCATATTAAAAAATATAAACTGAGAAAGGAAATCTAAATGTTTTTAAAAGTAAAGAATCAAAAATCACTAGCAGAAACCATACCCACATGTATAAATATTGTATAGTCTCCCTAGTATAAGAACTCAAAAGAAGAAATACAAATAGAAAGATATAACACAATTAAAAGGAAAGCGAGGGGGCCAGGGATATAGCTCAGTAGAATACACACTTGCCTAGCAAGCACTCAAGGGCCTGAGTTCAATCCCTGGTTCCACAAAAAAAAAAAAAAAAAAAAAAGGAAAGCGAGAACTTGAGGATTAGACAATGAAGAGAGGGCAAGGACAGAAGCTAGGAAACATGACAAGGACAAAACTATACATTTATACGCACAAGATGGGTAAGGTAATGATCCTAAGAAACATCAGCAAGTCTTTGAAACTAGCAGTTAATTGGTAGGATTCTCACACTGACTAACTATACATGCTGATACCTGTGAACCAAGCAACTGCACTGAAAATAGTAATGTGTGATAGCAGGGTCACTCTTGGAATGCTTGTCATTCTGGTGTTCTAAATACATACTGCTTGTCATGACATACCAATTTTTACCATACTGTCTCTCAAGTAAATGTTTTTTTTTTTAAAAAAAAAGGGTAGTAAGTGAAAAACAAAGACAAGAAAACAAAAGTCACAGGACTGTCCTGCTACAGTGCTGTATATGGTTAGATTTCTAAACTTCTGTATAAAAATATGTAATTGTTTATTCATATTTTTTATTTTTTAATTTTTTTTCTTCATATTCTGTAGGGACTTAAAGTTTAACATATCAATAGTTGATGGAAAATACCTGTTCCATGTTATGCCTAAGATGTTTGATATGCAGACAGATAGTGAGGTTAAGCCCAACTGCATATGTTGTAGGGTAATAATAAGCTTCCCTTCTACAGGGTTAACAACCTAAGTTTACAGGCCAAAAATAAAAGAAAAAAAAAGGGCTGCAAGGGCAGCCAACATTTTGACCATAGCCTTTCAAGATCAGTGAAGATTCAGGACATAGGAGAACCCATACTGTAATATCATGTAACTGAGTTGGGTCCCAAATTTTCTGATAAAGGAGATTATGGGTCCACAGAGGAATGTGATCAATGATGTAGAATGTGACTAAGGAGAGTCACATGGAGAAAAAACATTCTCTCAGGCTTTCACAGAGAGCAAATGGGTCAAGCAATGGCCATGACTCATCCACATGGCTGACACTGACAAAAGATCTACATACTGCGGTACAGGGTTTCAGGGTAAATCCTGAGGGGACTTGACTGACCTTATCAGATACAAAAGTTACATTTCTTGTTATATAGGTCTTGCTTTATCTTGATCTTAACCATCCAACAGGAAGGTATAAAAATGAGGTATAAGGGGTGAAGCCATGTTGGTAAGCAGGGCTGTAAAGGGCTCAAGTCAAAAATTTCTGACAATGCCAGTCCTGTGGATGACCCACTACTATTATGGACTACTGGACTATGTTAGAATATTTTGCTGAATTCACGTACCTACAATATTTAAATGACAATGGAATACCCTTCTCTGACAAAACTAAACAAAAATGGGAATAAAAATGAATGACCATTTTGTATCTGTATAGTCAAAATAGTTAGGATAGATATATAGCTACGTTCTCTTAATTCAATGACTAAGAAGATTTGTTCTAATAGTGTTTGTGGAAAGGATATCATGTCTGCATCTTGTATAGTGAATAACCACTGAGATAACAATGCGCAATGTATTTATGATTGAAACTGTCCTACTGATCGGTTTTGAAATTGTCTCATTGCTATTTGTTTCTCAATAAAAGCATTTTTTAAAAAAGACCCCAAAAAGGAAAACAAAGTAAACAAGCAAACAAAAACAATAGAAAAAAAAATCACGAGCAGAAAACATGGATTAATGTTTATCTCACCCTGGGATGTTCAAAGCCTTTCTAAACATAAGAACAGAAGATTTAAAAAGTTTATATGGGGGCCGGGGAGATGGCTTAGTGGAATTAGTGCTTCCTTGGCAAGCGCAAGGGCCTGAGTTCAATCCCCAGTTCCACCACAAAAAAAAAATTATATGCTTAAATTCATAACCACATACATGAATGTATTGCAACTAAAAACCAAAGGACAAAACAGAAATGTTTGCAAACTGCCACAGTGAAAATGTTAGTAAACTTAAGATACAAAAAATTATAATTTAATAGAATAATTAGTGGATACCTTCATAGAACCACAAGCAAAAGTTAAATAAGTGAAACTAAACATAAATATGTAAATCACATATACACAAAACAAGATACATTATCAAGAAAGGTGAAGAATGGTCACATCATAATTAATCAAAAGAATATAAATCACAGTAGGATGCCAACTTTCTTATTTTGGGAAGAGTTAATACTATTCTGTGAAATCTGTGTTCTCATTCACTGTGAGTGGGAATATAAATTGGCATAAATAAATATTTTAGAGGGGAATTCTGGAGATATAACAAATATAAAGGCTTTGACTGGGGCTTTCATTTCTTCCAATACAGAGGAAATACATAGACACAAGTTTTTATAAAAGCAAAGAGCTACAAATAAAACAACTACCTAATAACAGGTCAAGCAAATCACAGTTGCTACATTTAGGGAGATACAATTTTGACCTAAAATCCAAATGGCTTTAACAATACCAGTCAAATACTTTTGATGCCTTGTCAAATGGAGAAAGTAGCTTACAGGAGAGTGAACCACAGCGGGGTCTCGGTCTTACTTTTCAACTGCACAAATCTGTGTGGGGGAAAAAAATAACTGGAAGACAAAGATGAGGCAATGTGTGTCAAAGTGCTAGCAAGGGCCCCTTCCAGAGATAGGATCAGAGCCTATTTTTCTTCACTCCATCCTGCTTGTCTGTGATCCCCAAAGTGCTCTGCCCTGGACATTTACTCTTTTGCAGCCAAGAGGACAGTATTTTTCCTGTGTGTTTAAATCCTAGCTTGCTGGAAGTGTGTCAGCAGAGGGTGGACGGTGTGGAGAGGGTGCCGGCGCGGGGAGGAAAGGGGATGCAGCCTTCCGGTTGAGGGTCTAAGCCTTTGCCTTTTCCTACCTTATCATCCGCACCCCTCCCCATCTGTTCCCAGAAAGGTTGCGGCTCCCAACACCATTTGATTTGCTTCTCCAGTGAGTGGCAGTCCAGAGTGTTCCAAGAATCCTTAATGTACTTTGTGTCAAGGGCCTGTGGGTCAGTAAGGTTATTAATAAACATCTCCTCTTGTTCTAATTTCGTTCCCTCCTCTCCTTCGTGCTTCTCCTCCTGCCCTGCTTTTCCCTTTCGCTTCTCTTTCTGCCTGACCCTTCCCCCAACCCCCACCTCCCTGATCTAAAGGATTCAGCCTTCATTTTAGCTCAACTGCTGGCATTTTTCCCTTAACACTTTTGGGATGTGCTGGTTGGGCCTGTTAAGTGTCGGTAAGGAATTTAATTTTTGAGGAAATGCTCGCTGTCCTAAATCGATTGGGTACCGCTGATGCGACACTGTGACCTGAGAGTCACAGGAGGCACAGTAGATCCCGGATGGGCAGAGGGAGCACTTTGGTTTTTGAAGGATTCCTGTTAGACAACAGCCCCTGACCGTAGCATCAGCCAGAGCTTGCCGGGCCAGTCCCACCTTGAGAGATGTGAGGTTGGGAAACAGAAAATGAATTTCAATGTTACTGTTTTTCTATTATCTTTGATTTTTTAAAAAATGTATGTTTATCACCTGTAAAATCTTATACTTGGATACTATAAGAGTTAATGGGAATTCGTTTTTAGACATGTGCATATCAACTTTATTTCCTACTTGGAGTTTGACTTATCAGCTGAATTTACGTTCCAGGTAAGCCTGTTTTGTTTTTGCTGAGTTTATGACACAAGTAGAAATGACTACAGTGCCATCACTGAATTCTTTCACACATACCCTTTGAAGCCCCTGAATTTTATGCAAAACCTCTTCAAACTTTTAAGTTATATTCCCTAACTGCAGCTCCAAAGTAAACTACTTTGCTAACCCAGCGAAAGGGTACACCACACTGATACAGAAAAAAAAAGAACTGCATGCGCTCTTCCCAAATTTATTGAACTTCATTTCTTACTTTCTTCTAAAAAAAAAAAAAAAAATAGTTCAATATTGCATCTTTACACTGAGCTCTCAGAGAATGACATGTACAGAAAGGTGTTCACTTGACAATGATAAAGTAACATTTTCACATGGGAAAATACGTAAACAGAAACACAAGTCTCTGTGTTCAATTATTCATGCTTTTCAAAGTAACCTAATGCACTTCTTCATATTCAAGAACACATTATTTCTTGGGCTGGGGGGATAGCTCAGCGGTCTAAGCACCTGCCTGGCAAGTGCAAGGACTGGGGCTCGATCCCGGGTACCACATGCTGTACAGACCCTGTGCTGTGCTGGACACTGAAAGTACCAAATAAATATATCAAGAACACATTATTTCTTTCTTTTTTTTGTTTTTTGGTTTTTTTGTTTCTGAAGTGACTTCCATTTATTTTGATACATCTTTTCCCCATGATGATTTACAGGATCTTCAAGCCAACATAAATACTTTAGGCTTCCTTCCTCTTTTTTTTTTTTTTTTTTTTTTTTTTCAGTACCAGGGATTGAACTCAGGGCCTTGTGCTTGACAGGCAAGTGCTTATTCTACTGAGCTATCTCCCTGGTCTTAAAATTAATCTATAGTGTTTTTGTTTTTGTTTTTGTTTTTGTTTTTGTTTTCCAGAACCAGGGATTGAACTCAGGCCCTGGAGCTTGCCAGGCAAGTGCTTATTCTACTGAGCTATCGCCCCAGCAATACTTTATAAATATTTGAATTTTTGGGTATACACCTGCACAATACCTCAGCAGTATCTTTCAGCAAGAAAATACTGAAGAGTAAAGGCTAGACACAGTTTCTGGGTACAGTGAAAATCTGCTGCAAATATTTCTGAGGTAAGAAGGCACCATATACCTGTTCAACTAAGAAAACCACCCTTACAACATAGGATGATTTTATTTTTACATAGGACCTAGAATACTTAAGCTGCCAATTAGGTACTGAATGGCAGAGCAATGTCCCCAGTTTATGCCATGAATTCATAGGGAATGGGTTCCAACAACTCGGGTTCCTTTCCATTGGTCCTCACAAAGTGTGCTTCTCTGGGAGGGGCAGGTTGGCACTTCAGTTGAACCCAGATACCTTTCTCTTTGGCTTCCTTCTTTTTCTGATCATTTTCCTTAACACATTTCAGGAAGCTATCATGACTTTTTGAGTGTTTAATATGCTCGATAGAGCACATTAATCCTCTTGGTAAGTATCTTGCCCTTAGCTTGCTTGTTTACAACAATGCCAACAGCATGCTGGGTAACGTTGTAGACTCTTCCCGTTTTGCCATGGTAACATTTGTGAGGCATTCCTTTTTGCACAGTACCCATTCCCTTGATGTCTACAATATCACCCTTTTTGTAGATTCACATGTATGTAGCCAAAGGAACAACCCCATGTTTTCTAAAAGGCCTGGAAAACATATACTGGGTTCCCCTCCTCTTGCCCTTTGTGTTAGTCATTTTGGCATATTACTGGAAGATGGCGGTTCTGGCCAAAAGGTAGAACACATTATTTCTTTTTGTTTGTTTGTTTGTTTTTTTGTTTTTTTGTTTTTGCAGAACCAGGGATTGAACTCAGGCCCTTGCGCTTGCCAGGGGAGAGCTTACTCTACTGAGCCATCTCCCTGGCCCCTGAACACATTATTTCTTAAATGTAACCTGGACTGCCTTTTAGGAATGAGCGGAAGTCTTTTAGAGTGATATAACTTTTTCATACATGATTAATCAGACTTCAAATTGGGGACTTTATATCATAAACTTATAAAAAAAAAGAAAAGAAATGACAAGAAATATAAGTGTATTTAGTAGTTAGGTAATTTTCACTATATAAACATATTTTCATGAAGTGTGCTAGTTTTGTAGCATTAAAGGAATTGGACTTGAATTCTCATTTCTCAAACTGTGAATGAAATCTAGATGAACCTTGAAGGAATTATGCGTTCAGCTTCTCTGTTTTTCCCTTTTCTTCTTTTCTTTTCTTTTCTTTTTTTTCTTTTCTTCCTCGCCGACCCCAAGGCGCTGGGGAGAGAACTTGGGCTTCACATATGCTGGGCAGGTGCTCTACCATTGAGCTGCATCCTCAGCCTTCCATCCAACTTCTTACTGGTCACGCATTCCTTCCAGCCCTAACTCAGTCAAAGTCACCACTGGAAACAGCCATTCATCAGGCTTGGTTAAGTATCTAACTTGAGTCCTTGCCATTCAATTTCCACTTTTGAATGTATCACTCTTATCTGTTCTATATCTACAACAAAGTATGGGCATAGCTTTAAGTGTATGTTCTATTAAATGTATGTTCATTTGTGAGTCCTGGAGTAGTACTTAAGTTATCTGAAAGGCAATAATTTTTTGGACAGTCACAAGTTTGCATAAGCATTAACTTATTTGTTTTTAATTTTTTGGCGGTACCAGGGGTTGAACTCAGGACCTTGCACTTGCCAGGCACTTGTGCAACTGAGCTATATCCCTGGCCCCATAAGCATTAATTTCTTAGGGATGGTGAGGAAGGTTCTGTGGTGTACACACTCAGTGTCATGGGTGCAACAGCAGGGCGCAGTCACTGAGGCACTTGTGTGGGGCTTAGTGTTGCTGACATCCCCACAGCGTCCCTAGAAGGACATCCTTGCCAAGCTCAAAATACAGATGAGGAACATGGGGCTCACAGGCTCGACACATCCCCAACACTCAGGATTGTGGGGCACAAAGCAGTGATTCAAGACCGGATTCTGTGGGCCATGTCTCTACTCTCCAGGATTCTGAATAAACAGGCTTCCCTGCCTACAGTGCCAGGACCTGGGATTCTGAGGTCCAGGGACTACACTTCTCAGTGTTTATTGCAATAAGGGCTTGAGGTCAGTTAGTACCTTAGATTGGTTTGGGGCTAACTTAGCAGCCCAAAAAGACTTCTTAAAGAATCCCTCTGAAGTGCATGCTAGAATACACTATGGAGAGTCTAACACAGCACTGATCACATTCCCAGGGACAATAGATAAGCTGTGGATTTCAACACCCGTGACAACACAGAATGCAAACCCGAGAGAGCCATGACTTTCAGAAGCTGAGCACCTCATGCCCTTATCTTATGTATTTTAAATTTGCTATATTTCACGAAAGCGATGGGCTCCACAGTGTTCCTTTCAATCTTGATAAATAAAAAGATCGTCGAGGGGAACCTTTCTTTGTAATGTTCACTCTGTTTTAGCTGCTTCCAAGTCCCAGCCAGGAAACCGCAGGTTGTGGGGCAAGCACAGAGTGGGGAGAGTATCGAGGTACAGCTCTTAATGCTCCAGGGATAAGATTTCTTATGAAAACTGGCAGCTTTTTTGTTCTTCTTCAGCCTTTTTAACACACAGCCAGGTCCCTCTGTTTAGCTGCCCCGCTGTGGCTGCGACTGTACCGGGCTAAATTTATGCCGCTGATAACTGCTATTGAAGTGTCTCCACAGTGCAGTCAGTGGGAGTTGCGTGTATATAAGCAGAGAAGCCCTGGGCTGGCCAAGTGTAATGGCATATCTGCCTTGGGAGATTAGGGCTATGATACGGGCGATGTGTAATGGGTAGGGCAGTCTGTGTACGAATTTCCAATGACTCGCTACACCCCTTTCAGATGGTGGCTGTCAAAAGTATTAACACGTTACTCACACAGCGGCCGTGTATCGCGTTACCCGTGCCCCCCGCTCCCGCAGAATGGCTCCTCCCACGTTTGTGCCCTAGGTAATTGCTTTGGGATACCTATTGAATACACACAAAGGAGCGCACACTGGCAAATTTCAGTCTTTGAGCTCAACTGAACTCCTACAGAAGGAAAATATCGAATGTAGCGAAATTAGCATAGACGGAAGTTCAAAGAGACTTGGCTGTGAAAGGTATTTCCGAAAGCTTTACATTCTCAGCCCAATGAGGAGTTAATTTAACATGCTGAAACTGCACCAAGAGAGACGGGATTGGGCTGTGACTGGGAATCAAGACCCACCCGCTGGGAGCAGCTTCATGGACAGTGGTGGTGGGAAGACAAGGAGATGGGAGTGCTTCATGGAGTGGACAATGTTTACACTTTCTCCTTTTTTTTATTTTTTAGCCTTTTTTGTAGTATTTTTGTATCAGGAATTGAACTCAGGACCTTGCATTTGCCGTGCAGGTGCTGCACCACTAAGCTATGGCCAGCCCCAAACATATATATATATATATATATATATTCTAGAAATCTTGATGATCTGACTAAGAAACACTAGCATTCTTTTTTTGGAATTAATTTGCTTTTGTTGTTGTTGATACAGGGACTCGCTACATAGTTCATACTCATGATGATCCTCCTGCCTCAGCCTCCCAGTACTAGGATTACAGGCATGCACCACCCGCGTCTGGTTTTGGGGCCAGCATGGCATGCCTGGGATTCCAGGACTGGCAAGGCACGCCATACCAGGGATCAAATTTGGGACCTTGAACTTGCCAGGCAGGCGCTTTGACTGCCAAGCTATCTCCCCAGCCCTTAGCAATCTTGATAAGCTCCTTTTTTACACACCAAGTACACAAACTCTAAGGCTGATGTAAGCACAAACTAGGCAAAATATATTTATTCGCTTCTTCTGGGCTCAGGTTGGGCTTAGGTGTGTGGATTTCCTGGTTCTCCACGCTAAACAAGGGTATGACAGATTTGCCTCAATAAAGGTACTGAGAACACTATGTTCCTAGGAAGATCACCAGTAAACAACCACCATGGAGATGGTCTGAGGTTAGATGTCTGTAGCTTCTCTTTTCATGGTCAAAGTTTCTCTGTTATAATGACATGGAAAGTTTGTTAGCATCAGAAGCCTCAGTACTGGTCATGCCATCTGCTCACATTCAGTGTCGACAACGCTATGTGAGCTCATCACCGCATTTTCTGAACATAGTAGCACTAAAAATATTTCTGAATCTCTCTGCAGATGCAGATATAAACATCATCTGCAAAACAATGCTTATTATATACCAGGCAGCAGTGTTAGTTCTTTAAATATATTACTTCACTTAATTGCAAAAATAATCAAATCTGATGGGTTCATGAATGCCTCTATTTTACAGATGAAAAAGCTGAGGCACAAATAAATAAAAATCCCCAGTGCCATCGCCTGGGTACACTGGCAGACTTAGCATTTTAAACCCAAGCAAATCTCATTCTAAGCAAATCTCTATTAATTATTATTCACAAGATCACTGAAGAAATAAATGCAGAACTATTTTTGACAGAGTTACTAGTGACATTGAAACCCTGGTACTCAAGAAACCCCGACATCTGCAAAACTCAATTCAATCACTGGGCAAAAACTGGGTTTTTTTTAATGCTTTTCAATTTGTAAAGTAACAGAAGATGAAGGAAAGAGGTTTTAATAGTTACCAAAAGTACAAAGCAAAATGAAATTTAAAAGGGATAAGCATGCGACATTCTTTTTTTTTTTTTGGCAGAACCGGGGATTGAACTTAGGCTCTTGCGCTTGCCAGGGAAGCGCTTATTCCACTGAGCCATCTCCCCGGCCCCTGTGACATTCTTAAGTGAAGGGATTTGACAATTCCCTCTACGAGCTGCGCACAATTGAGATTCGACTGCAGGCTATGGTGCCTCTTCCCTGATGCAAGGTTCTGTTCCCTACTAGTGATGCAACACAGTGGACAGATACTGTTAGCACTGGTCAACAGGAACTCCTGAGTATTTTCCTTGGTTTGAGATGTTTCCAAAGATTCTCTGGGGCAAACTAAGGCCGAGTCAGCAAAGCTGCTGGGTCTATATCACATGAAGAATGGAGAAAGGCAGCCAGTAAAAGACAAGCAAGGGGATGCAGGAGCATGACTATCTTCAGGTACTGGACAGTCTGTCATTAGGGAAAAGAGGGAAGATTCAGTTTTGTTTTGTTTTTTTGTTTTTGTTTTTGTTTTTTTTTTTTGGTGAAACCAGGGATTGAACTCAGGCCCTTGCACTTGCCAGGGAAGCGCTTATTCCACTGAGCCATCTCCCCGGCCCCAAAGATTCAGTTTTAGTGCTCTGAGGAGAGAATTTAACCCAATGGATAAATACCCTAGAGGAATGGATTTGTGGTTTCCAACCAAGAACAAAGCTGTCTGTATACAAAGCTCTCATGCAGCAGCAATCTGGGGCGAGGGAGGCCTTCACCTCCATTTCTCTAAGTGGCCCTCGCCTCACTGGTGCCATTCTCCTAGACCTTCACAGGTCTGTAGTACCTACCTTGAATCTGTAACTCCTTAGATGTTACGGTGTGCATCTGCTTCACCACTTATCCACCTTCAGAATTCAGAGTTTAGCTGGAAGTTGGAACAATGCCCTCCAACCTTGTTTGTAGGGTAGAAACCCATGCCTTCTTGATTCCATTATGGAGCCCTGAATTTAAAAGAGACAAAAGAGCACATTAGCTGTGCTTTGTCTGTGAAAAAACAGCAGCATGCCAAGTAACCAGCCAAAGTCGGAGGTCAACCTGTCTCTCCTCTCCCACTTACGTTCGGCTCACACTGGAATCCTTCCCTCTACCCAACCAACCTTAGCAGTGTTACAGCACAGCCTAGTCCTAACCTTATTCTAGAAAATTGGCCTGGTCCCCAGTGGCCACTATGTCATTTAGCTGAGCGCTTACCACCACTTTTAAGTTAATTTGTGATTTAATTGTAAATGTAGGGAAGCTCTGACATTGCAGAAAATGGTAAATTGTTGAGATAAGCCAGGGTCAGAAAGATCCAAAGGTGAATAAAGTTGTGTTTCCATTTGCTTGTTTTTTCTTTCAACCAGCTTTAATCAGAAAAACATGTCACCATGGGAAGGGTCCAGACTGGTATTGCCTCTGAGTTGCCTAAAAAGACAGTTATGTATTAAGGCCAGGCCAGATAACTCGGTTAAGCTGCTTTCCAATGTGGACTCCCACCTCTGCAGCCTCCATCCACATCTACCTAAGTAGTTGTCAGCTCACCGAACCTAACAAAGAAGGCCTGACTATGGTTATTCCCAATTCGATGGTCTAACAGGGATATATGGTGTGGTTAAGTTGTTAAAACTCTTAACACATGCACTACCCCTATTGGCAAAACCATGGCTTGTCTTTTCAGTACTGTTGCATTTGGCATCTCCTCTTCAGGAGCGGATCTCTCCTATTTCTTCTTATTTCTTGAATTCTGTGGCTGTTTCCTGCCCCCTAGCAAGGTCAAGGCCTTCCCATCAGGATTATGTTAAAAGAAAGACAAGCGTCTTCAAAAAAATTCTGAAATTATTTGGGCTATGAAGTGAAGATTGTTCTCCTCCATAGAGGGAGAAATTTGTATCTCAGTCTGTCAACTTCTGAGGATCGCCCAAATGTTCTAGATATCTCCGTTTTGCCCAGAGGGTCTGTATTTGCAACCATGGATCCCTAATCATTGTCAGCAGCATAGTTCTCCTGGTAATAACTTCACTGACTGTCACGTTTGCCGGCTGATCCACAATGCATTTAAAAAAAAAAAAAAATGGAGTTAAACTAAAATGTTGTGATCATGAAGCACAAGTGGCAGGGGACATTTATTTCCTAACTCCTTTTCCAAAAGTCAGTTTTGTAGAGTGGCACAGTGAGAAACTGTGTCCCAACACATCACACACAGTCGGTTAGACTGTTCTCTGAGGGATGAAAACCCCCATCTTCATGCGGGGAATCAGGGGTAATCACTTACCCGGAAGTCCAGTCAGTTCGCTCTTTGGTGAAATGTTTAGCAAGTCACAGCAGGGCTGTCCTACCTGCTTTCCTCTGTGCTCCAAAGAACAGGTCAGAAGAGGAGTCCAGGTTAAGCTGAAATTCCTGTAATTTACAATCTCCAGCTTGTGGGCCACAGCCAAAGGCGCTCTGGGCTACAAAGTGTAAACAGACCGTTGTTGCCTCTTAATCTGAGTAATTGGTCCCAAATGCTGTTGCCACTTTACAGATCGATGCTTTACATACTTCTTAAAGAATCTGGAACTTTTCTCTTTTGGCAGGACCGGTTTGGAGTGTTAATTCACTCTTTCATCAGCACTAAGATTCCTATAAACAACCAGGTGATATTACCGGGAGTGGGGGCTTGAGACCCAGGAGGCAGAGGGCCTCCTTTGCGCGCTGCAGTCCCTTTTCTTACATTCAGCATCCATCGCTTCATCCCACAGCCAAGCTGAATGCTGTGTGTTTCATCAACACTCACAGTGTCGGAACAAGCTGAGCATACTGGACCTCTTCCTAGAGGATGGCAGCCAGATGTCGGAAGCCGGCCGCCTCTCCTGCCAGCGTAATTGTTCTCGTTGCTTCAATCCTTCAGCAAAGCAGCACAAGGGACTTGGCCCAAGGGCACTAGCTTTGTGACATCATGCTCTGAGCAAAACTGAGGAGTGTGGAGACACTGGTGTGGTTTTCTGGAAGAAGAACAGGCCAGGGGAGGACTTCAGGCTGTCGGAGTCTGGGCGGGTTGCACAGCCTCTGAGTCTTGTTGTCATCTCTGTAAAGCGCAGTTACTCCACATACACCTTGAAAATCACCATGATGATTAATTGAGACAATAATATGGAGGGTAAGAAGGCATGACACATGTTAATGTATTATGCAAAGTATTTTCCAATCATATTTTTAGCCTACATTTCTGCTTCAACCTATACAAAATTGGAAACTAAATTTTCTTTCCCTGTGAGACCTTTCACTTGGACATCAGTATTTTAGCAAAATACCGGTTTTGTTGTGGGTCATTCAAGACAAAGACAAAAATGTTAAAATTCCTTTTTTTCTGTCTCTTAAACCTCCCTTTGTAGTCCTCTCCAACTTCCCCAGTGATGTTTTCAGACCCTTATTTTTCTTCCAAAT
This sequence comes from Octodon degus, assembly GCF_000260255.1. Taxonomy (NCBI): domain Eukaryota; kingdom Metazoa; phylum Chordata; class Mammalia; order Rodentia; family Octodontidae; genus Octodon; species Octodon degus. The sequence goes on along the minus strand of NW_004524578.1, from coordinate 8,803,631 downwards.
AGATCTAGAACGCCATCAAGTTCTATTAAATATTGCTTAGTCAAATTCTACCTAGTTGTTTGGATCTCCCATTCCAAGTCAGTCTCTCTTGCCTTGCCATTTGTTTCTTTTAAATTCCACTCAGTGTCTGTCTGTCTGTCTGTCTGTCTGTCTACCTCTGTCTCTGTCTCTGTTTCTGTCTCTGTCTCTGTCTCTGTCTCTGTCTCTGTCTCTGTCTCCCTTTGCCTCTCTCTGTCTTTCTCTCTCTCCCCCCTCCCTCTTTGATATATATATATATATATATATATATATATAATATTATATCTTACTAATTATCCTACATTTAAGGTTTTTTGAGCAAAAGTGCAGCAAAGATGTACAGGACATTGAGGAAACTAACTCTTTCCTGAATCTGCGATTAAAACATTGGATAAGCGTGAGCTTTGGCCACCGTAGGGCCCACTGTGGTTTCTTCCAGTAAAGTTATCGCTGCCATCACAGTCAAAAAAAGGAAATGAATCCGTCCTGTTTGTCATCCATAGAAGTTTGTTTTCCTAACAGCATTGTAACTGTATCTTCTCTAGATAGTCAGTATATCACCAGACAACAGTACAGAGAGTCCCAAGCACAGCATCCTGAAGTTCTGATTACATTTACAGGCACCGCAACCTTGGGAAAATCCTGAACTTTCCCTAGGCTTTCTCCTCTTCAGCTGCAGCATGGAAATGTTAATGTTTGCTCAGCACCATTACAGCAAACGAGAGGGAGGTAATACGGGCAGGGTGCTTACAAAACCTCCCGTGTGTCGTGAGCCTCCTTGATGTGTTAGTGACTATTTCCTCCGTGTTCTCTTTTTAAAAAAAAAATCTTGCATGTATTTAACAAGTCGAAAACCACCGACTTCCTCTCTGGGTCCCTGATATGTGACTATCCATGTATACCAGTGACGATTTCTTTCATGTACTGTTCTTCCCTGTTCCAGAACATGATCGGAAAAGCAAACTAGAATAACAGTTCCAAAAATATCAGCTCTCTCTGCCCCAATACACTGTTTATACCTCATTAGCTAGCGTAGGATGCAAGTTTTATTATCAACAAAATAAAACCAGAGTTTAGCAAAAAGTTAGTGAATTTCTATGAGGTTTAGGGGGAAAAAAGCTATGGTTAAATTTTAGGTGATGCTCCTTTCTACTTCCAGCTGGCATTAGGAGACCCATCACTTGAGGCAGACACCCAGCGAGGTGTGGCACATTCCTTTGAATTTTGCTTTGAAATTGTCATTTGAAGGAACTCAAATTTCATACCACCTCATTCTTATATTTATAGTTTTTCTTCCTTTTTTAATCTCTCTTTTTAATCTCTTTGATAAAAAAAATTGAGTAAAAATTGAGACATGCTGTTCCATCTGTGAGGAAAATACAGTACTATGAAATGAGTGTATTTCTTTATCTCAATATTGAATATAACTTCATGTTTACTGTTACACGTATGTGTTTTTGTAATATGTACTTTCATGAGTAACACTATTTTTGCAGAATACTCCTCAGCTATACCTCATGGGATCCTAAATTGATTAGGCAATGATTATCAAAATTATCTATTTCTGTCAACATTTGAAGGTCTGTGTCACATCGCCTTCCATCTCTGGCTCAGTGAAACTGATTTTAAAATCAAATTTGTATAATTTAAGCTTTCTCCATTTCTGTATTTATCCTCCAGAAGTCAGAAGCCTAGACTCTAAGCTAGCTAATTCCCTCAAATTATATGCTAGAGGTTTGGGAAGATTTAAGGATAGATCTTTTATTTCAAAATGATAGGTTCACAGTCCCTGATTGATGATCTTGTATACATAAATGATATATGCCCACTAGATAAAAGGCCCCTTTAGGATGAGAAGATTAGGCAAAAGTGAGTTTAGGAAATTTTCTGAATCTCGTGTTTGCACAGATATGAGAAACTCCTAGCCAGCGTCTGTGTTATTATAAGACAAAATAATCTAAAGTGACATCTATGAAGCTCATAGTATCAACAAGCTCTGTAAAGATTATTTGCCTAAAACTGCATTGTTTCACTCCAAAAGTACAACAGAAGCTCTCCAGCTACGTCTCATTGAACATAGGTATTTTTTTCACTTAACTGAAAAAAAATGTATTCTGCTATAATTATTTTTCATTAAGAATTATATGCTATATGAAACTCCTCCCAAAATATGACTGATAGCTTTCAGTAAATTGACCACATTGCATACTATTCAAAATTTAAACCTGAAAACACAAAAATAATGTCATGGATTTTTCCTTCCTCTGATTTGTAGTCCCCAAGCTACTGCTCGTAAAAATAAACTTTACAACATCTTTGAGAATCCCAGAGAACCTCGGTCAAGATTTTTTTGGCTTAGAAAGAAAGGAGTTTTGATATTCAAAAATTTGGCCTCTCTCTGTCAGTTCCCAAAAGGGAAAAATCAGCTAATCTTAGCAAGATGGTAAATTTAAAAGATTCTGTAATCTAACTTAGTCTTCAGTCATATTTTAAAATATGATCAAACGGTAGGGACTGGGGAAAAATATAGAAAGTTTCAAAAATAACTCAAAAAATAGAAAAGTTGAGTATTTCTTTAGGAAGCATTTCTGTTTATAAATCAGAGAGCAAATAGCCTCTTACTGGAAAATAACAGCACGATTGTCATGGCACGTACTGGTTAATGATAACAACGACAAAAAAATGATAACAGTGACAAAAAAGTAGCAACAACAACAAAAAAATCCACATAATATATTTTGTTATTGGATTATTTAAAACAATGCTAAACATCAGATTTTGTTGGTCACGTATTTCAGATGACAGTCTAGAGAACAAGCCCGCTAAATACTGACACACGCATACACAGGCACTAACATTCAGGCAACACAGCACAACACACACGTCTATATGCACGCACACACACACAAACACGCATACACAAAACCTGACTGGACTCTGCTCTGGAGCCTTGATAACTCAGGCATCTCGTAAGCCCTAGAAAGAATTTTAATCTACATAGTTTGAAAATAGGGGCCTTTTAAATATGCTGCATACAATTTGTGATGGTCATCTCTAAAATGCTGCTGCTTTATCCTTTTCCATTTGGAATGAATGAGGCTAATTAATTTCAGGCCATACTTGATGAGGTCAGCACCATACGAGGGGTGCGTGCTAGACACTGCTAATCTCTTTCAGCTGAGAGTGATGAATTAAAGATGAAGCATGCCTTTGCAGGCCTAATTTAGAATGTATATCAAAAAACCTACAGCAAATAATACTATACCCTACAACAAAGGAAAACTTGTTCTCTCAGGCTCCCTGAGTTGCGTGGATTTTAAAGACATTTTCAGTCCGATTTGGAATTCCATCTGTAGATGGATGAACCATATCGAGAACATCAAGCCATCTCTCATGCATGCCCATGTGGACAAAAAGTGGGATTAGAGGAGAGAGAAAGAGAGAGAGAGAGAGAGAGAGAGAGAGAGAGAGAGAGAGAGAGAGAGA
>NW_004524578.1:8798469-8800027 GCF_000260255.1 Octodon degus | reverse complement strand
AGAGAGAGACAGAGACACAGAGAGAGACAGAGACACAGAGAGAGACAGAGAGAAACAGAGAGAGACAGACAGACAGACAGAGAGAGACAGAGAGAGACAGAGAGAGACAGAGACACAGAGAGAGACAGAGACACAGAGAGAGACAGAGACACAGAGAGAGACAGAGAGAAACAGAGAGAGACAGACAGACAGAGAGAGACAGAGAGAGACAGAGAGAAAACAAAAACAAAATACAACAACCAGGGTTTGATCCTTCGGTCTTAAAATTCCACCTATGTACGTATTAGGCACTTTTCTTTTCTTCAGAGCTACTAGACTAACAAAGACCCCAAATGGCAGTACCTGTACTCAAGTGATGGCCATCCAACTCTGCTGGGACATTTCAAGGCAATGTGCTAAATGAGGCAGCCTGTTGTTTTTAAAGCAGATATCCTAATGAGGCTTATTAGGTTTTCCCATATCTCTGTTTTGAAAGCCAAAAGAGATTGACCAGGTAGATAGTGTGATACCTTTTATTAAGCCAAGAAAGAAACTGTAATACAGATGCCTGCAGGCCAGAATGTTCTTATGAAAGTCAGTGCTAAGCCAACTTCCGAGTGGTGAAAAAGGAGGCACTTGCTGATGTCAACTACAAAGAGAAGAAGAAATTAGTCATAATTTCTCAAAGATATCTGTTCCAAGTCCCTAAGGGTGACAAGGAAGGTGGTTTAGCCCAAAGACCCAGAACTGTACCCTGAACACAGAGATTCAGTAGGTCTAGCAAGAGAAATCTTGACAGGTTGGTTACTCAAAGGCGCTGGAATTTCTAACTGGTGCCCAGGACAGCGTATGACTTTGTGTCCCAGCGGCTCTCACTAGAACAAAGCTGCTTCAAATTAGGTTCAATCTACATGCTGAATCGATCTTTCATCCCTTTGATTGCTTCTGAAAATATTTATATTTCTTAATAATGCACATTTTGTCTTGCAACTTCTGATTAATCCCAGACAGGCTTCCCAAAGCTAGCAATCTATATGGTAGGATGATTTGGGACAGGAAAAAGAAGATTAAAAACAAACAAACAAAAAAAAAAAAACAGATTTTTTTTTCCATTGAGAAACCATTAGAGAATTTAAATCTAGTAATTTTGGTTATGGAACCATGGGCTTATAATAAAAACAGATTGGAATATTATAGTGATCTAACAGATTACTGAAAATTCATGTTGTGGTGTATGCCTTCATTGCGGTTTTGGCTATTTGGCTGGTTAGCTACATATGTTTTGTGAAAAATGACTGCAAGAGAGATTAGGAAAATTTCATATTACTACCAATAACAATCTATACAAGTATCACATTATAAAACAGATAAATAGTTATAATAGAGACATGACCAGATAGTTTGATGTATATTTTTGTTGAATAAGGAGCATAGTGTAAAGGAATTCGTCTTTGTTTTTTTAATGTATTTGGTACAGAGTCTCGCTACTCAGCTTGGACTCCATGATCCTCCTGTTTTCAGCATCCCCAGTGCTGGGATTACAGATGTAATCGCACCCAGATTCAGTTGCCAGGACAGC
>NW_004524578.1:8779579-8797534 GCF_000260255.1 Octodon degus | reverse complement strand
TGCATTTTTAAATTGCCTTTGTACTTAACACATACAATTTTCTTATGATTATTTCTTAAACAATAACACCCCACTATTTACATAGTGCCTATGCTGCATGAGGCATCATAAATAATCTAGAGACCATTTCATGTCTACCAGGTTGTACCCAGGGTAACCAAAATACTACAGCGCTTTATGTAAGGTATTGGGCCATCCTTGGATTCTGGTACCTGAGGGGATCCTGGAACCCATGTTCATTTGATATTAAGGGACAAATGGACTCAGTGCTCTGCAGAGGCAAGAAAAGAAAAGGGAGATTTTTCCTGCCAAGTGTCTTCAAGGTTGTCTCCTAGAAATGAGAACTGTGTTTTCTTTCCTGACTCTGAATGTCACTTGTCTCAACAGAGACATTTATTGTGTCTCTGCTCCTCTCTTTTCCTGTTGGGGATCATGAGTGAGAAAAGTGCCCAGATGCAAAATTCTACTACCTATCCCAGTTTAGAGATGAGGAAAATAAAGGCCACTGAAGTTGAAGTCCCTGACTTAGTAACTAAGAAAGAGAAACTTAGGCCCAACCCTTGAGGAGGGAGGTACACTTCCTGGGCACAACACCTACCTAGCACGAAAGAGCCCCTGAATTCGATTCCCAGCTCTACAAAGAATTAAGTAAGAAATAAACCCAGGTTTCCTTATCTCCCAACCAGGGCACAGTCTGCCAATCCATAGTGCCTAAGAGCTTGATGAATTGCTATATTCTGAAAATAAATGAGATTACTTGTGGCCACTGAGTACACATCAAGGCTCCTAGCAATTGGAAACAGTAACAGGATAGGCTTTGAATTCAGACTTCCTGGATTAGAATAACATGTCCCAGCTTCCTAGTCTTATGCAATGCATGCAAGCCTCTAAGCCTTGTAAACCTTGTTTCGTTTTCTTTTCTTTCTTTTTTTTTTTTCCTTTCTTTTTCTGGAGGAAGAGCAGGTATTGGGAATCAAACTCAGAACCTCATGCTTGCCAGGCAAGCACTGCACCACTGAGCTAAGTCCTGAGACCCTCATTTTTCTCTTGGATAATGGAAAAAACATCTATTCAGGAGAATAGTATAGAGCTTAAGTAAAATACCATGTAAATGCTCACCATAACTCACAGCAAATATTATCTGAAATTAGCATTATCATCTTTTAATTTTCCATTTACAGAGTGACCTGGAATGAAATATTCTGAAGGAACTGAGAAGACAGTTTCAGACTCTAATTGTTCTTCCATTAGCTCTCTGACTTTAGATAACTTTAAGCCTCAGTTTATAATCCAGAAAAATGGGAATCCAAAATAGCTACCTCAACAAGATTTCAGTAGAAATCAAATAAATCTTACACATGAGGGCACTTTTTAAATAAGTGGAGGGAGCTGGAGATTTAGCTCAGTAGCACAGCACCTGCCCAGCAAGTGAGGTCTTGAGTTGGATTCAGTAGAGAGGAGTGGAGGGAGGGAGGAAGAGGAAGAAAGGGAAGAAGGAAAGAGAGAGGAAGAGGGAGGAGAGGGAGAGGGAAAGGGAGAGAGAGAGAGAACCAGTGTTGATGATTTTTTTAAATATTATTATCTCTAAGGTAGAAAGCTTCTGGATGCTCAGTTTGTGAACAGATAATGCAGAGATAATGATTTTGTTTTGCTTCTCAAATAAATCAACTCAAAAATGCTTTTCAAATAAATGAATTTATAAACCGTATGCCTGGCCAGGGAGATGGCTCAGTGGAATAAGCGCTTCCCTGGCAAGCACAAGGGCCTGAGTTCAATCCCCGGTTCTGAAAAAAAAAAAAAAACTGTATGCCTAAAACAATTGAGGTGTTGGATTCTATCCCAGCACCCAATTCCTCCAAAATGAGAAACGTGAAGTATCACTCAATCATAAAAAAGCATGTCTTCAATTATTCCTATCACCTATTGAATCCCATTCTGTAATTCTGCACTTACAGTTCTCATATTTCTTATAACATAGAATTAGAAGACCATTGGGCCACAAGGATTAAAACAAAATGCTCTTTCTCTTGCCTTCCCAATAGAGGAGAGAAAAATCTAATTGTAAAAAGAACACACTTTATGCAATCTTAAATTATGACTTCTGTGGAGCATTCATCCCCTTCTTAAAATACTGTCAAACTTTACTATTTGACCAGCTGCCCACTGTCAGTGAATTGAAAAACATATTCATGATGGAGATACAGTTTCATTTAAGCTAAAAAAAACATCATGGGACAGGGAATTGTTTTGTGAGTGAGATTATTAAAGACTTGGGGCCTAAAGGTGTATGTCTATTTTAAAAAGAAATTTTCTGATTGCAGATAACTTCTCAATTTGATTTAGTGTCGAACGATAGTGATGGGGTTGATAAGTGAGCATTCATCGGTAATTCATCTTGTGCTGGTAGAAATTTACAGCGAAGCAGTGCTTTCCCAACAGTGACAAGCCCTATTAATCTTCTTCAGACACATTTCAATAGGTGTTCCCATCTGTGCCCAGCATCTAAACACTCTGGCATCACTGGTGACTTGAAGACACCTTCATTTCAAGTTACACCAGTGAAAATGTGACACTAGATTGTACTCTATTTTTTAACCTAATTCTCTCTCTTCATTCAATTAGCCTTTCTTGCCTGGATTTTCTGCTCATGTGTAACATCATTTCCCAGGGAGAGTGCTCAAAGATTTGGTTTCTTAGAGATGCACAATCTCCCTCAAGGTTAGCAATCTACAAATTTTTTACAAATTAAAGCTGTGTTGATTCCGCCTCTGCCAGTCATTGATTGGCCCGATTGTGTATAACCTTAGAGAGTAGGACCTACTCCAACGAAGCCTGCTATGCATGGAGAAGACAAGAAAAATGGAAAGGACAGCAAGTCCCTTCACACTGCTACTCCAAATGCAGTTTGTTATTCTGAACTGAGATGCTAAATTTTAGTGGAAGGGTGGTGAAGAAAGAAGCAATTAGGAGAACAGGGGGATGAAAAGAAGCCAGGGCTATGTATGTCCAATGTGATAGCTCCAGAGTATGAAATCTCTCTCATCATTCCACCTCTTCGGGTCACCTCCCTTTAAAAAGGGAGATAAAATATTTTAATCATCAATTACTTCAGTTGCATTGTCTTTTTCTTCACCGACGTCATGGTCGCTGGAGCTGGGTGCAAGGTTAACATAGGCAGAAAGCACAGAGGGTATTTGGGATTGGATTATATCTAAGCACTTTTTGGTGCCATGTTCAATTTTATCAGGGGTCTAGTCATGCAATGAGAGTGAATTTGGAAAGCATTTTTCTTATGTGTACTAGAAAGCTTTCAACAGTAAAAAACTACCTGGCACATTCTTAGTTTGGAAAGGCTAGACACATCTGCATGATGGATGGACTCTTTTTAACTTTCCTGAGGTTTTGCCATATGAAGTCCGAAGACATACGTACATGTGTGGTGTGCATGTGTGTGCGTATACACAAGCCTGCACATCTCTGTGTTACCAGGAGGTATGCAAATGTGAGAAAGGATATGCATTCTCAAAAACACCTCCCCTCACAGAAACTATTTTTCACAATGATCATTTGTGCTTGTATAGATCTCAATAACCTTATTGTAGGTGGCAGGTTTAAATGTGCCATATTAATAACTTGTTATCCAAGACAAATTAAGTCCTTATGTGTCAAAAGCACTCGGCACTGGATTATCTACAAGACAAGTATTTATTGAATAAATGTTGAGTCCAATTTCATTTTAATGTGACTGACTGTATGTTTCAGCCTCTTAGGCAGAGATAAAAACACTCAAACCTCTACCAGCGCTGCAACGCTACACCTAACTTGTCTATTTCCATTATTGTCTCTCAACTTAGAATATGGAACGAAGGCCTTTTTTTCTTTCTTTTTTTTTTTCTTTTTTCCCTTTTTTTTTCTTTTTTAGTTGTTGTTGTTGTTCTGAAGAGCAAGGGGAGAGATAGAAAAACGGCTGGCATTCAGCCTAAAGAGAAATCATTGAAACAAATTAATCCTACGCCGTTTAAATTGACATGGTAATCCATCATCAGAGAAGGCAAACTCTGAAAGCAATCTAGAATCTGCCCTGCTCTTTCACTGGCCCTGGAGGCACAAAGACAGATAGTAAAAGAAGGAGGGGGGGGATCATAAAAGTTAGAAATGCCTTAGAAGAAAATAAAATTGGTCATATCAGCACTCACTGTCCAGCGCCTGCTATTCTCCTTTGGAAAGGAGAGGTTAACTTTCAACAGTTGCTTTCCCAGGTCTACCTCTCAGTGGTAGATCTCGGGCATCAAGCTCCAATAGTCGGCCACCTCTCCAGGCTGCTAACTCCAATCTAACCACTGCCTGCAGAGCTGATAGAGTTGACCACCTGACAGCCTTGGCAGGACCCATAGTTACACAGAAGCTCCCAAAAGTGGTAAGGGCTTTTCGGGGGATTGAGGCACTGGATTTTGTTTTATTTTATTTTGTTTTGTTTGCTGTTGCTTGGGGGGCTTGGATGAGACAAAGTGAATGGACTCTTTCTCTTTTCTCTCCCCCATCAGCCCCTCATTTTGTACTTTTTAACAAAAGTATGATGTTGTCATCTTTAAAAGACTCCTATAGCATCCCTAACAATGAGGCAAGCCATCCTGCCCTACCACTTCTGCTTGTCCTCGGGCTTGGAGGCTTATTTCAAATCTCCATTGACTTCAAAAAGCCTACAACGGTAGGAGTTAAAATTTGATTTAAAGTTCAGAAGCTATCTGAAGTGTTCCAACTTAGTAGACAGTTAAGATGAAATAAAACCTAGTTAACATTTCAATTTGAAAAATAATTTGCCTATATTTCCAACATGCTGGATTTCCAAAATCCTAAGACTTTAGTTGAACTATGTGATGTTTTTCATTGTTAGAGGAAAGTATACCTACAGAACATGAGCTTCTCACTATTGCCTGAACATGTAAATTTGAATACAAAAAATGAACATTATTTTTTAACTGTATAATGTGGTCAGCTATAAAGGCAAGATGATTTGAAACATAAATATAGTCACAGTATGTGAAGACAAAAATCCAAATACCTTCACACCAATGACAAGAGGGCAAAAGAAAAAGTATTTGAAAAAAAAAAAAAGCTACTCCCAAGAGCTACCCTGTTTTAATTTATTCAGCATTGAGTACCTTCTCATTTGTGAAGAAAACTTTGTTATTGAAACTTTAGAATAAATATCACACCTCCTTTCTATAATTAGAATTTTTATTTAGTAGTCTTTAAAAGGCAATGGATAATGCTTGCCCATTGACTGACGCTTTTAAAGTACATAAGCATAAAACAAAATTTAAAACATATCCAAGGTAAATAAGAAAAAGAGGTAGAGGCTCTTAGATACAATATTCATCCACTTTCATACTAGTTGCAATTTTAAAACTTGTTAAGAAAGGAGAAGAGTTTGAAGTGTTAGTTTTTAATAGAATCTGGAGATTGAATTAGTAGTTCTTTCGTAACTACACATTGAATTGTACCTCTTGGAAAAAAAACCAAAAAAACAACTTCCAATGCCTTGTGTTTCTTTTAGCAATTTGTACGCAATGTAGATTTTTGTAACATAGCATATGAACTCAAAAGCCTTTAAATTAACCAACATCACTTGATAAAAATCAATGAGTAAATAAGCACAAATCTTTTTTCTGTCAGAAGTGACTATTAAGGAAACTAACTTTTTAAATCCTTTGCTGCTAAACTTTCACAGTGCCAGCTTCTTTTTAATTACTGAGTAATGTGACAACAAAGCGTAAGTGGACCATTTTAACAGAACTGTGGGATGAAGTTACTAACATGCATTCTGCAAAGAAATAGTTCCCTAATTTTTAAATTTCTTCTCCCTGACATGTGATGTGTTGTGGTCCTGTCATGAAATGGCTAGTGTGACATTTGTCACTGAAGCCAAGGTACCCTTCCTTCAGTGTGCTCAATTTTGCTTTAACTATTTAAAGTGACATTATCTCAGGGAATTTACCATAGACAGGCACAAGAAAATCTCTTGGATGAGCTCGATGTATTTATGATAAATTAGAAGGGCTAGATCTACACTGAACTCAAAACAAAAATATCAACAGAAATTTTCTTCAAACAGTTCACTTCATAAACTCTCAAGGGATTGCTTGCTAAGATTAGGAAATTGAATATGTTATTAAAGAGTCTCCTCTTTATTTTGTACAGAATGTCTTCATTTTTAACAAGTATTTTCAACATTTTCAGAAATAAGCTTATAAGGGCAGAAAAGAAGTTGTTATATAATTAGGGAAATGTTTTCTAATTCATACATAGTGTTTCTCTGTTGCGGCTATCTCTGGCCGCCCACTTATTCTCAGATAGTATGTTTTTTCATTGAAGCTGATTTTTTATGTTACTTGCAAAAAAAAAAAAAATCCTAAAGACCAATAAGACAGAAAATACTCCTTAAATTATATTTTTCCTTCTTAAATTCACCTGAAGTTTATGCTTCAAAAAAATAAATTAAATAAATCATGCTGTTCAGCTTGTACTTTCTGGAAGGATACTGATATGGCTAATTACCAATATTAATTTATCTGGATATTTGCCTGCCACCTTCACATTTAGGTGACTGGCACTTGATTCTACTTGATTAATGCTTTTTTTGACATACCAAAAATTAATTGCCATTTCACGGATTTCATTGCCAGGCTCTCCAAAAAGAGAAAAATTATAGAATTAGACCGTCATCTCTTACTTTGTCCAGTTATAAATAAGAACTGAGGTCCACATGGCTTTAGATGTCTTTAGAACTTTCTCAGCAGGAGTCGCCTTGCGGTCTAATATTAATATTAAAAGCGTGTATCTCCACATCAGACTTGTTTAAGTGGGCAGAGGGCCCCTCATGCTATCCTCCCTTCCATTCTCCCTTAATTCTGCAGTCCATTGAGAAATGGGGGGAAGTAGAATAGGATGTCTCTGAATTTTAAAATAAACAGAGTATGCAAAAGATGCTCACCTTTTGTTTAACTGCTTTAGGAAAGCTACCACACTAGAAACCTGATGCTTTTACTTTGAAGGGTCTTCCTATGATTTTCACAAGCCACAATAGCTTTACCATTACTAAGTTGCTCTAGCTTGTATTTTAACAATAGCGACTCCAAGGAGCTCATTCAAAACTCTCTTTTGCACTGCCTCTGCCAGACTGTTGGAATGTACACGTGAGTGACAGCTTCTGCTAGTGCTTGAGTATACGAAGCTTTAATCACCCAGGAACTTCTCATACCGTAGGAATATACACATGCCCATGTGCACACATCTCCCTGCACCTGACTGTCCTTTCCTAATCCCATGCAGATGTCACCAACTTTGAAGCCAGCAGAATATATTTTCTAATCCCATCCAGGTTTTATGGCTATAATTTGGCTATTGGCAAGTTTCTAAAATTGCTTTTACTTCAGTGAAAGGTACACTAGGCATTGGGTTTTTGTTCGGTTGCATTTATTCTTCCAACTCCCTCACACAATAAGCATTTGTACACCTGTTAGGAATATTTTTCTAAAGGGACTGGTCAGTTAAATACAAGAGAATATTTCCTTACACTTTGTTTCCTTGTTCTCTAAAGTCCAACCCCATGGAGTGTGCTGCACTAATGGATGACACTCTTTTCTCCCTGAATAGAAACCCGGCTTGCACAGGCAGAGGGGTGGGGACATCAGGCAAGGACACAGAGCTCTCTCTACAATCTTTGCCACCAGAATGCACTGATCCTTCCTTCCTCTTTTCCTCTCCTCCTCCCTTCTTTCCTTTACTCCCTTCCACCCTTTTTTTCTTCTTTTTAGAACAAGTCCTTTTGGTAGATTAGTATAGTTAACCTTCTCTCTGGCCAAGCACAAGAAGGGTTAATAGAGATCGGGCTCGGGATAGCCATCCAGGTCAGCCAAGCCTGAGAGGCTCCATCGCTGAAATCAGGATTTACGGGAGAATAAATTCGAGGCCCTGATTGCCTCACACCTGAACACATCACTGGGATATCTATTCTAAATTTTTTTTTTCCCTTCTGGAGAACGGTTAATTGTATGTGCAGCTAAATTTCCTGTTGCATCGAAGAGCCAAGCTGGATAGCCTGAACTGACTCCCCCAAGCTGCCAAGAAAATTCAGCGAGGAAGTGTGTGTGAAGGGCGATCCTCCTCAGATCCATGCATGTGTGCATACATGCGTGTATACATGCGTGCATACATACAAGTAGCCATCAGTTTCTTCAGGAAGAGCAGATTTCTAGGGAAAGGGCAGACGCGCTGAAGGAAGAAACGAAAAAGAGCCTGCTCTGCCCTCGCCTCCCACCTTTCCTTTCCCCCAGAAATTAGTGCCTACTTGATTATTTGCAGCTGTTTGGAACCTCAAGGTTTGTCCACAGTAGCAAAGGAGAGTCGCGCTTCCAGAAGTGAAAAGACATTTTCGAGCCAGGATTTTCCTGCTTGGAGTTTGAGGGCAAGGTATTTCTCTCCCTTCCAGCAGACCCCCAGCCCTCCAGCCCGGGCTCAGAGCCTCGGAACCTCAGACAGCCCTACACATCTTAACACCCCAGCCATTTCAGCTGCCTGCACCGGCCCCGGGGGCCCAGCCCGCTTCCCACCGCCGGGGTGTGGTCCTGACATCCCCAGCCGACCTTCCGCCCCGGAGAGAGCGGAGAGGTTCTGGGACCTCACTAGAGTCTGCCACCCTCCCTCCTGCTGTCCTCCTTGGCCTCAGGCTGCTTGCCACCTGCCCACGAGCTGCAAACCTGGAGTGCACTGGCCACGCAGTCCCCAGCGGGTTCCGACACCCGGTGGGTGACCTGCACACCGAGGGGGTGGGTCAGGAAGTGGGCTGAGCACGGGGTCCTCTGTGTACACAATGAAGGAGAGGGGAGGCAGAAGAGAGCCGCAGGGAAAGTTCTGGGAGCTTCTGGTGCCGGCTGGAAGGAGCCCCCAAATGCCAGAGGCAGAAAGCAGGGGCTTAGGCCACACCTTTGCAACCTTAGGCTGCCTGGGGAATTCGCGGGTGGGAAACGCATCCGCGTCCCCGTGCCACAATTGCACCCATCCCCGTGGTGCCCAGGGCCTCGGCCCCACCGTGGCTCGCGCATCCCTCGCTGTGGCGGCCCTGTGAAGCCAGGCGGAGACGCACGTCCCGGGTCCCGCTCTCCGGCATTGCCCGTCGAGCAGAGGGGACCGGGCCTGCGCCTCCAGGGATTCCCTGGCGGTGGCCAGGCCACCCCCCTGGGTGGTGGCTTCCCTGCCACTCGGCCCCACCAAATCCCAGGAATCCCCGTCCGCGCTTAGTCACTCCGGGGGCTTCTAATCACTCCGTATCGATTTCCCTAACTCTTTTCATCCCGTTGAAGACACATCTTAAAACACTCCAGCCCGGAGTGTGCTCTGGGCTTTATCCACACTAATAAAATGATTTACCCTTCTCTCTGCGCTCTCCTCACAGAGGAAAATCGTTCGAGCCCCGGCTATTTGTGTGTGATCAGTAAATATTTAGTGCGGTGACATCGTCAGCTCGGCTGCGGATCGATCCGGGCCCGCCGGGAGGCGCGCAGGACCCGGGCGGGGCCGCGCCGCCCGCAGCACAGGGGGCGCCGCCCGCGCTCCCGCCAGCCGCTGATTTACGGCCTGGGCACCCGGCTCAGGGGGCAGAGCGCGCCTGCAAAATTGGCTTTTCAACCTTTTTACTTTTGACATTCAGCCACCTCCCCGGGCTCTGGTCCTCGCCCCCGCCCCGCCCCTCCCTGGCCCTCGCTCCGGGCGCCCCGAGCGCCCCGAGAGCCCTTCCCCCGGATGCGCCCCCAGCCAGGACCACCTATCACAGCGCGGCGCCTCCGCGCGGGGTCGCCTCCTTAGGGCAGGATGCTCTCCGCCCGCCCACACCTCCGAGGGCGGAGAGGGGGTGGAGGGTCGTGGAGCTGCCTCTGCGGAAGGAGTGGCTGCTCTTTGGCCACCCTTCAGCGACCCTCTGCCTCTCCCCTAACGCTGCAGTGCAGCGTCTGGTCCTCGACGCCCTCGGCCGGGTGGTGTGGGGTGGAAACTTTACTTCTCTCTGGGAGACACTTGTCTTTGCTTAGGGACAAACAGACGCTTAGGCCGGAGGTGTGCGAAGCAAGGCCTCTACCCTCATCTTGTTGCTGGAGAGACGGCTTCGGCGGGGCTGCGGTGACACCCGCGCTCCTGTGGCCCACCCAGCCTCCCTGTAGAGGCGCGTGCTACTTCACCATCTCGGGGCTGCCCCTTAGGCCTGGCCTATGGGGATGGGAACTGGGCACAGAGTGGGGCGTCTCAGGGTCCCGCCGTGTAGCCACCTCAGGGTGCTACTTTGCTGGAGGAGCACTGGGGAGCATCAAGCCACAGGATCCTTGCTCTCGGGCCTCGGGCGCAGGGCTGAAGGTCTCCGGCACCCACTGGTGCCCACCTGTTAGCGGCCTTCGTCTTTCTCACCTGGACCCTCGGCCTTTGCCACTCCCCTGTGGCCCACGAAGGAAGGTGGTCGACCTTGGCGTGCCCACGAACCCTTCCCAGACGCCAGCGCCCTCGCTTTTGTCCTCCATACGGTTTTCTAAATCGCCTTATCTGCAGACTATATCTTTATACTAATGCATACTTAATTGGTCCGTCTTGACTGTCCATATAAAACAATTTAATTAGAGTGCTTTCTTGCTTTGGAGAGCAAAGAAAAAAAAATCTGCCCAATGCTTATTGTAGTTAGCACCAATACAGGCAGAAAATGTAGCACAAGTTTTTGGTTGAAAGAGCACCTCTGTGCCCATTGAAGGGCGTTGATCCGAAAAGACAGAAAGGACAAGTAAAATCGATTTGAAGCGACCCTCTCTGTCCCTTTCACACCATTCAGAAACTCCATTCCTTCTAAGACAAAGCCCAGCGCCTTGGGAATTTTTAGGGAAAAGAGGACTCCAGTCCCAGAAGCCTAGAGCACTGTTTTAAAAATCCTCAATATTCCACTTTAAACCTGCCCTGGGCGCTGTGCCCCCCGAAAGGCGGATTTCACAAGTGCCCCCTCTGAAGAGCCAGGCAGACTGACTGGCAGGCCCCATCCTCTGCCTGCTTGGCCTTACAGCAGCCTGGGCCAGCCTTTAGGGTTAGTATAGCCCTCACCTTTGACCCTCAGGACTGGAGTGACTGCCAGGGCTACAACTCTGGCCAAAGTTAAAAGAAAACAACAACAAAATCGCTCTTAAATCGAGGGAAGCCAGTTGTGGTTCAGCTGCCTGAGCCACCCTTCTCAATAGTCACCTCTATCCCCAACTTTTTCCCCCTTCCACTTGTGCAAGGAATTGCGCTGGCCATCTCTGAAGGGGTGAGTTTCCGGTGTCAGATAGGTTTCTTAAATTGCTGGGTCTAATTGGCCCCCCATTAAGAATCCCAAATGCCAGCTTATGCTAGTGACACCCAGGCTGGGGAAGACAACATAGATCAGACCTGGCAGAACAGGGAAGAGGAAGAGGAGGGGTGAGAGGCTCCACTGTGATCACCTTTGCCTGCCCTGAACCTGGCCTGCCTGTTCCACCATCCCTCGACCTTCGGCTCAGGTTGATGGAGGCGGGGCAAAAGGGAGGGGGCACCCCTGAGTTACACAAGTGGCCTCCTTCCTCTCACAGAACGAGTTCACTGCCTCCCTAGAGCAAACTCACCATCCATCCACTCAGTGGAACTGATGAGACAAACCACAAGGAAAAACTTCTCCAGCCCATATTTATGGTATTAATGAATAGTTTAAAAAAGATTTACACTTCTTATGATCAATATTCTGAGTTATTTCCCTCAAAGTATATAATTACAGTGTCTTCAGAGTTTTCATCATTGTTTGAGGTGGCAAAACCATTTGTAATTTTCATTAGCCAGTAAACATGTAATTAACATTCAGCACTGTGTTTAACTTAATTCCTGTTTAAGACAAGGACAAGAAGCAGCCGAAGAGTGTTAGTTCCATTTGTCAAGTCTGACATACATCTTACCATAACAGTTTCCTAAAATAAAAGATCCGTGTTTCCCCATTATTCTTCTCTTAAAACAAAACAAAAAATACATTAGTTAAAACTGCATTGAACTGGGAGAAGCAGCATAATTTATTTTCAGGTTTTTTGCTAGTTGTTGGATTTCTGCTTTCTTTATTCTTTTGGAGGGGGAGTGACAAAGGCAGGGGTGAATTAAGCATTCATTTTAGGAAGACACGAAATGGGGAATCCCTCCCCCCAAAAGACATAGATTTCTTGTTCAGGAAAGTTCTAGAATGGGCACCAGAAAAGGGAGGGAGGCACTTATCCACAGGGGAGAGGGGAAAAATCACTTGGGAGACTTGAGATAAAAGTACAAAATGAGGATTTCAATAGATTCCTAGAAAAATGTTGCCTTCCTGTTTCAAGTTCTATCCTTGATCCAGGGTAAGAGGAGCTTGTCTGCCAGTCTGCGAGGCTGCTGCTTCCCCCCCCCCTCCCACCTCTGTTATTTCCCAACTTGCTTTAGGATTAGCCTCCATCCCTCTCGACCCCAAACAGTGGAATTTGGCTGTGTCTCGGGTCCTCTTGCTTTGCAATATTGGCTGTGGTTGTTGGCGGTTTTCTGCTGAGCCTGAGCCGATTGCTGCAGCCTCCGACTAAACTCATTAAGTTGGGAGATTTTTTCAATTGGACGGGTGTTTTTAAAGTCTCGTCTTTCCAGCCCCAAACAAGGTGTAACAACGCACTCTTCCTTCTAAGGAATGAGATGCGAGACAAGGATCACTCCAGACATCTCCTACCTACGGTTTGGGTTTTTTTTCTTAAAGGCGAGGCTTGCATTCCTCAGCAGCTATGTACAAAGCTCCCTGAAACCTTGTCTCTCTAAAGTTAGTGTGCAGGGCTTTCCCAGGCTGAGAGCAAACGCCTAATACATGGGGAAGCACTTCCTGGAGGTGGACGGTCTCTCCCTTCACCTTTCCTCTTTTTCCCTGCAGGCTAGTGCCTACTTTTTATCAGTTTGCACAATCGCTTAGATAAACACCGAGGAGGAGATTCTCTTTAATTATCAAAGACACATCTTTTCAGGGGGCCAACAAAGCATTTATTTCACCCGCCAAACTAAAGGAGAGTTATTCCAGTTTAGAAGGAAGATGCAAGCGGTTTGGGATCTTGAACAAGGAAAATATGGTTTTGGTATGTTTACTTACAGTATTTTTTTTTCCTCTTTCTCTCCTCTCTCACTTTTCTCCTTGTGCTGTGTGGGGTTGGGGATGACTTGGGGGCTTTGCAGATAATCGGTTTGTTAATGTGTTGAAATGCCTAAGACTGTGGTTTAAGGGGCTTGGGGAAGGGGCAACAGAGTCAATTCAGTGCATTGCCATATTTTATTACATGTGTGTGGTAGGAGAGGTGGTAGAGGGAAAAGGAGGGGGGGAATACAATTGCAAAGCTGCCAAAATGTGATTAAACCTAAGCATAAAGGCTGCCGTGCCTCCCATCTCCTCGTCCTGTCTCCTCAAACTCATTTCCTTCCATAGAGCAACTGAAAACCGGTCCTCTAAGCCTGGTTTTCCAAGCGGAGCTGCTAGGCTCGCGCTGAGTATGAGAATTTACTGTTCGATTTGCCTCCGCGCTTCATTTTGCAACCTTGTGCATCTGACAGCCAGGCAGGCAGGCAGGCAGGGAGAGAGGCAGGCGAGGCTTGCCCGGCGCCCTCGGCCGCGGTTCGGAAAGGGAGCGCTCGGCTAAGCTAGGAGGAGGATCGCGACAAGAAGGGTACTCACCGTCGGGCAGGGTGGTGGAGCTGGCGTGCGGATTTCAGGCCAACGTTTACCTTTTTGCTGTCTACTGCAACCGCGCCGGGCTGCCTTTAAGAAGCAATTGTGTGCTCCGTCCGAAACGTTCAAGGAACGGTTCCTCATTTTTAAAAAGCCAGCGAGAGAGACGACAGAGACAGAGAGAAAGAAAAAAAGAGGAGGGGGTGAGAGGGACGCACATAAACCCAGTTCAAAAAAAAAAAAAAAAAATCATCACCTCTTCACCAGTGACTGGGGTTGCGCAGAGACGGCGAGATCTGAGTACAGTCCAAGCAAGCCAGAGCCAATTAATTTTAAATCCTGAGGAATTATTCAGATTAAAATGTACAGAAGTTTCATTCTCCTAGGTCTACGTGTGCCCAAAGTCGTTTCCCTTTAAGAGCTCCTTTTCTTTTAAAGTTGAATTTTAGGCAGCGAGGAGTCTTACACTAGGGGGCAGACAGATACTGTACTTGCTCCAATCTTAAGCAATTTTTTCCCTCCCGGCATATGCTCTGATTTAGCACTGTAAATTTTTCAGAGGACCCAACTCTGACAGCCCCTGGTGATTTTCAAAGTACCACAAGCCAGTGGTTAAAAATTGCATTGACTTGGAAGTTCAGAGGGGCACAATGGAAGCCCCTTTCCCTATTCATGGAGCTCCAGCGTGGTGGAAGAGAAAAACACACACGGACTAGATTGAGGGAGAGGAGGAATTCAATGAATCCTGGTGGACGGAACTGGTTTCTACCGAATTCAGAGTTAAGCTCAGCATGTCCTGGGGTCTGTGTTCACGTTGTGATTTAATCTGTAAAGAATCACAGACCATCCGGCCACTTTTTGCAAAAAATAAAAAAAAAAAAAATAAATCATATTCCTGGTTACTTTTTTTTTTAAGATTAAGACAATACCCCCCCTTCACCAGCCAAATTAAGGCTTGCCATTCCACTCATTAAAATAAATTTACATCTACAATAAAAGACTGGGTTGGATTTAAAAGAAAAACAATAAGCAGATATACAGTGATATTTATCTTTCAGTCTGAGAGCTTCTTAATCTTAAAGTTAGAGGAATTGAACATAGCTGAAGAAGACATTTTAAAATATTTTTCTCTGTTTTTCTTCTGCCCAGTCAGTTCTCCTGCCTTTCCTTGCATAGATAAAATTGACTTCAGCTTTTACAGTGATGTTTATCCCCCTCTAGGCAGCATTTCCATAAGTGAGGGAGTCCTAAAACACGGGGAAATGTTTCTGAATTTGAGGCAGCCCTGTGGTCTTGCACCTAGAAGTCTTTAACTCTATAGAAAAGACAGTTGGGAAATAGTTCCCATGCAATCAATGGCCTTGGCATTTCAACAATCTCTTGAAAAATTTTAAAATGGATGTTGTTCCTCAAAATCGTCCCTTCACAAGTGTGCAAAAGGTGATATTTGCTACGAACATCTCTGCACGCAAGAGGCAAGGTTAAGCTTTCCCTATAATCAATTCTTCTTCATTAAAGTGAGATGGGAATACCCCTTAGGTTTGCCTCTCTGATCCCCGGCCTCAGTATAGCTGAACTTGTCCCCAATCTCCTGACATCTGTAGCCCTAGGAAAGCCCTAGAATCCCAGAAGTTGAAAAGGGGAGAAAAAACCAAAACCCTCTTGGAGATGATTTCTTTTCCATTCTTCTGTTCTCTTTAGAAAGAAGTTATACTGTGTCTCTAATCAACCTGAAATTTTCAGCCTGGCTTCACTCTGTGGCAGTCTTATAGCAAGTCAGGTTTATGAAAGTTCAGTGCCTATTATAGGCTATTATTTCTTAAAACACTCAAGTCCAGCACCTGCAGCTTTAATGAAATGTATGATTTTGGTAGAGAAAGAGAGGGCTAGGAGGGCTGCAGTGATGAAGTTTAAAGAGGCTTTTTTTTTTCCCTTTCCTTAAGAACTAACCCCTATCTGCCCACTTAGCCTTTACTTTGTGTTCTGCCTATCTGTGTAAAAGGAAGTCAATGTAGACTGCAAGCTGCACGTGTCAATTATCTATGTGGTCTGTTTTTAAATACCTTTATCCAGTCAATTTTTGGAGCTGCTAAGTACATTTTTCTGCAGTCGTCAATCCACTCCTTATAGCGTTCCTATTTTTCCTGTGGAGCTCAGCATCTTTTGTGTAAAATATTACAATTGTTCATAAACCTTGTTGGCTTATGGGTTTACAGGTTTTCTCAGTGCAAAGTGTCCTTGATCGAAACACAATTCTCTTGTCTAAATGTGGAATAACTATAACCCACTAACTGGTTATAATCAAACAACAAGGTTACTGCAATGAAATACAGCATTGTGGGGAGGGGCTGCTCTCCACGTTTGATGTTTAAATCCAGCACCCTGGAATTCAAAGACACGGCCGTATCAGTGATGCTAGCATACTGAAAAGAATGGGCTAAGCTATGAAGTTGTTCTTTTTGCAATGGCTCTCGAGGGCAAATATGGCTGTGTGTGTTTCTGTGAGTTGTACAGGTATTATTTCCACGTTGGGGCCGAGTCCCTGGGTGTGTTTTAGTGACTATATGAATGCTCAAAAGGAACTTGAAGAACAATGAAGTCTGTGCTCAACTGTCCTATGACCCAGACGCACAGCTTCAGAAGTCTTTGTCTATGTACATAGACAAATGTGCATCTGATACATGTGTGTCTACACGTCTGCACAGAGGGTGTGCGGAAGGAGACCCAGTGAATGCCTCCACCTGTCCATCAACGGGCGGCATGGTCTTTTCCCTCTTATCAGGACAGGGTGTGTGGCAGGACCTTGACTTGCAAGTGAGCTCAAACCAACGAGAGAGGATAAAGTTGAGGAAAATTTATTTTAATTGCGTCATGACAATGAGATGAAATCTACTTCTGCTTCTCAGCATCAGAGATGCTTGATTCGAGCAATTAAAATGTCAGGCCCCAAACCTAGGAAATGTTAACCCTACAAGGAAATGCTAGACATCTAACGGCCCTTCTCGACATAAAATAAATACATAAAAATGACCACTCCAACCGAGCAAGTGTTCAGAGTTGATTAAGAGGAGGGCTTCCAATCACCCGGATTTGGCCAAATCTTTCGCTTGGAAAATGCCTGAAAGCTCGGCTCGAGGCACCTTCTCACTTCCCCACCCTACCCTCTGCAAAGAAACCGGGGAACTTTTCTCTTTCTTTGGCTTTGTGGGCTCCGAGACGCGCCCGGAGTCCCCGGGCGGGCGGAGCGCGAGCGGCGCCGGGTTCTGCGGTAGCGCCAAGTTGCGAGAGGCGAAGTCCTCGGTTCCCTCCGAGCCTCTCGCGGAGCCTTTAAGAGGCGTTGTGTGTGCGCGCCGCGCTCGTCTCCCCGCCGGGGCGGAAACCTCGGGTGCAGGGCGCGGGGAGAACCGGGGGCCGCGCTCCCGGGGCCGGCGCGGGCCCATCCCCCGCTCTGCGGCCGGGGCGGTGCAGACACCCGGTCCCCGCCCCCCTTCCGCGCCCCGCGCGCCCCGCGCGGCGATCGCAACGCCGCTCGCGCTAGGACCCGGCTACTCCCGCGGTCGCCATGGCGGGGCCGCCGCGCTCCGGCCAATGACGGCGAGGGGGCGGCGCGCGCGCGCCTGGCCAGGCCAACCCCGGCTGCTGCCTTATAAGGCGCGCCGTCGCCATGGCAACGTGCGCTAAGTTGCAGCAGTCGTGTCAAAGTTCACTATATAGAGAGCTCAGTGAGCTGATCGCGGAGAAGCCACTTCTGCCAGCCCTGGCGCCTATAAATCGCATTCCCTCCCGCGCCCCCCTTTTTAGCATATTTGATCACTTTGATTCTCTGTTCTTTTCTCTCCGCGGTGTGTGTGTGCGTGCGCGCGTGTGTGTTTTCTTCTCCTCCTCCTCCTCTCTCCGAGTTGCCTCCTTTCTCCGGGTGCTGTGCTGCCTTTTTTCCCCCTCTTTCATTCTTCCTCTCCATCTTTCTCTCCCCCCTCTGCGCACGGAGGATGTGCTTCTAGGTGGTGATCTGCCCTCCTTTCTCTCTTTTATCATTTCTCCCCCGCCGCCGGCGAGTTGACTCTTTCCCTATGTGTGTGAGGCGGCGGCGGCAGCAGCAGAAGCAGCGGCTCCGGCGGCGACAGCAGCGACTTCACCGGCGGCGGCGGCGCTAGACGCGGCGGCTCCGGGCCCAACCCGGCGGCTTCAGCGGCGGCTCCGGCGGC
>NW_004524578.1:8769908-8779424 GCF_000260255.1 Octodon degus | reverse complement strand
CCAGGACGACGCCGCGCAGCGCCGGACGCGGACCACTTTCATGCTGATTCCCCCGGACTCGGGCAGCGCTCCGGCCACTCCGCGGGCCGCCGGCCTCCGCCCCGGCCTGCCTGGCTCCCTGGGTGCGCCCGCGCCCGGCGCCTCGGCTCTCCCAGTCCTCCAGATTTCGATGGCTTTCCTGAATGGCTGACTGTGGGCTGCCCTGGACTTGGCCCCCGGACAGTCTCTCCTCCTCCTCCTTCTCCTTCTCCTCCTCCTTCTCCTCTTCCTCCTTCTTCTCCTCTTCCTCCTCCTCCTCCTCCTTCTCCTCCTCCTCTTCCAACTCCTCGGCTGCACACTAGATCTGAGAGCGAGAGAGTGAAGGAGAGGGAGGGAGTGAGTGAGAGCGAGCGAGATCTTTGGAGATTTTTTTTTTTTTTTTTTTTTTTTTGCCTCCTACTTCTGTCTTGAAGCCAGACAATCGACTTGCAGCTCTCCCTCCCCTCCCTCTCTCTCCCCACGTTCTGCTCCCACTCTCTCTCCCCTATCCCCTTCCCCTCCCCTCCCCACGGAAAGCCCCCCGAAACCAACAAAGCTGAGCCGAGGGAAACAAACAACACAAACACACCGGGCCAGACAAGCCATCGACAAAACTTTGCAAAAGCAAAAACAAAAAAGGAAAAACTAACCAACCTCAATCAACTAGCCCTGAGCCACCCGGGGCGCCCTCCCGCGCCCTCTCGAACCCTCGCACACACAAAAGGCGGCGCGCAGGAGCCCGAGACCCGGGAGCCGCCGCCGCCCCGCCGCCGCCCGCAGCCAGGGGAGCAGGAAGTCCGGACGCGGCCCCCATAGATATGGCAATGGTAGTCAGCACGTGGCGCGACCCCCAGGACGAGGTGCCCGGCTCTCAGGGCAGCCAGGCCTCGCAGGCGCCGCCCGTGCCCGGCCCGCCGCCTGGCGCCCCGCACACGCCACAAACGCCGGGCCAAGGGGGCCCGGCCAGCACGCCGGCCCAGACGGCGGCTGGCGGCCAGGGCGGCCCTGGTGGCCCGGGCGGCGACAAACAGCAACAGCAGCAGCACATCGAATGCGTGGTGTGCGGGGACAAGTCAAGCGGCAAGCACTACGGCCAGTTCACGTGCGAGGGTTGCAAGAGCTTCTTTAAGCGCAGCGTGCGGAGGAACCTGAGCTACACGTGCCGCGCCAACCGGAACTGTCCCATCGACCAGCACCACCGCAACCAGTGCCAGTACTGCCGCCTCAAAAAGTGCCTCAAAGTGGGCATGAGACGGGAAGGTATCGGCCTCTCATTTCTCCCCCCTTCGCCCGGGGTCTCGGGGCCCTGGGTGCGTTTGGCTAGCCTGCTCTGGGTAAGGACAAGCGGCCCCAGCGCTGCTCTTCGCATTGCAGCCGAAAGGGGTTTTATACTAGAAGGAGTTCTGCACTGGAACCCCGACCTCCAAATCCGCATGCTTTGGCGGACTGATTTCCTTCTCTCTTCGAGCTGTTTTCATTTTCTATGCATTGATTGAGAGTTCATTCGAGTTCACCTTTCTTCAAGGGATGGGGTGTTGTTGTTTTAAAGCCTGCTCTCTCGCTCGCGCTCTCTCTCTCCCTCCTTGTTTTTCCTGCATGTTCAACATATGTCCCTCCTCCCCACCCCTCTCCCCAGCCCCCACCCCCTCCAAGGAAAAACCAACCTGAGATTGTACTTTTGTGCGGGGGGTTCAAATTACAAATGGCAATTTTATGCGCTTCGCCGTATTAACGCTGCCGCCCGGGCAGCACTCATGTGACCCTCCGTGGATTAACATTCTGCTAAAAGAAATATCTCTGTTTTCTTTTCTTTTTCCTTTCACTTTTGTAACCGGGAGAGTGCTGTAGGGAGTAGGAAAGGGTGGGCGAGGGGCCTCGGGCTGCTGCCTTCGCTCTGCGCGAGTTGGGTCTTTGTGAGATAAAATTCGCCCGGCGCAGCTAGCAGTGTTCTGCCAATGGCGCGCGGCGCGCGGGGCGCGGGCTCCGGCTCCGGGCGAGCCAACGCCGGGGTTTCTTTGTGTAACTGCGAGAGCGACTCTCCCGGTCCGGAGTCAGATAACAGCGCCAGCCCGAGCCTAGCCGGCCTGCTCCGGCCCTCGCGGGCCTTGGCCCGAAGGCCCCGGCGCCCGGCGCCTGCTCCCTGCCTCTCCCCGGCTGCCTTTCGCCTTAGCCGGCCTCTCTCTCTCCGCCCTCTCCCTGCGTCTCTGCAAGCTCACTGATTAGGCAGACGCCAGATCTCGACTCTTCCCTCCTCTCTCGCCGCGGGGGCTCCGGGCCGTGCTGGGACTGGGGCCCGGGCTAGGGCTGAGGTGTTCGGGGAGAGTAGCTCGGGGTGGCTACAGGCGGTCCGGGGCAAACCCCTGGGTCCTGCAAAAGCGTCTCACCCTCCTCCTAGACTCGCCCCTCCCGCTCCCTCTCCTCCAATCAATAAGAAATATCAGCTGTTTAGCAGTAAAGAAGAAAGATGCCCCCAGAATGCTCCATCCCGCCCACAGCTTCGGGGACCCCACAGGCAAAGTGGCCAATTCTGGGTCCTAGGCCGACCAGCCCGAGCGGGCCTCGGAGGCAAGTGTACTGGCCTGGCCATGAGAGCCTGCCTGGGTGGTGGTTTGTGAACAGTGGTGGCCGGGCACCAGGCGACTTCCAGGTCTGTGGCGGGCCTGCCTGGCTCAGGGGTGGCTCAGGGCCAGGGGCAGGTGAGGGGTCGGGCTAGGGCAGACCCCGTGGGGGACCTGGGATCAAGGCTAAGCATTAACTGTTGAGTGTCTCTTTTCCTCCCCAGCGGTGCAAAGGGGCAGAATGCCACCCACCCAGCCGACCCACGGGCAGTTCGCGCTGACCAACGGGGACCCTCTCAACTGCCACTCCTACCTGTCCGGATATATTTCCCTCCTGCTGCGCGCCGAGCCCTATCCCACGTCCCGCTTCGGCAGCCAGTGCATGCAGCCCAACAACATCATGGGCATCGAGAACATTTGCGAACTGGCAGCGCGGATGCTCTTCAGCGCCGTCGAGTGGGCCCGGAACATCCCTTTCTTCCCTGACCTGCAGATCACGGACCAGGTGGCCCTGCTTCGCCTCACCTGGAGCGAGCTGTTCGTGTTGAATGCAGCACAGTGCTCCATGCCCCTCCACGTTGCCCCGCTCCTGGCTGCTGCTGGCCTGCATGCTTCGCCCATGTCCGCCGACCGGGTGGTCGCCTTTATGGACCACATACGGATCTTCCAAGAGCAAGTGGAAAAGCTGAAAGCGCTGCATGTCGACTCCGCTGAGTACAGCTGCCTCAAGGCCATAGTCCTGTTCACCTCAGGTAGGAAGGAGCCCTGTCCTCTGGTGCCCTGGTGCAGAGTTAGGACCCAGAGAGGTTGGGACACACCAGGGCACACCCAGCTTGTCCTCCTTGGAAGGCCTGGCTGTGGATCCAGTTCCAAGCTGGAATTCTGTGTGGCTGCTGGGCACCACCAGGCTTGGCCTGGCCCAAGGCTGGCTTGCTGAGAAGATGCTGAGGCACCTCTCCCAAAGTGGCACACAGGGCAGCCTCGCCGACCTTTTCTTCTTCTTCTGCAGTGCCCAAACTGGGTGCACTGTCCTGCTTCCTGGCTGAACCCCGGCCCTTTGGGCCTACTCAGCCCCCTGGGAATCCCCTCGAGGCCCTGGCTTTCTCTGGTATGCTGGCTGGGCCTCTAAGAGATGCTCATGGGCTCAGGAGGAGCCCTGCCTGGCATCTTCCCTGCAGGAGAAAGTTTGCCCCTGCAGGGGACAAGTTTTCCTTGTAACTCGGTAGGAGTTTGAGAGACACAGGCAAATCCATGCTGAAGGAAGCAGTTTTCTAACTCATATTCATTAAAATAATACAGACACCCCAAGAGAAGGGAAAAGAGCTGTCAGAAAGGGGTGAGAGAAGGAAAGGCCATCCTAACCTCAGACTGTCTGCAGGAGTTGTGAGCTCTGGCCACTGGCTTCCTCACCCAGACAAAACCTTAAGACAACTTTCAAACAATCCAAAGAGTGTGCCAGCTTGTGCTGGACTGGAGCTATAAGGCCGTCATTGACTGTATTATGAAATCTAATTAGTTTGCATGTAGTTTAACCTGTGTGAGTAATAGATCTGATATTAATTAACTCTTGAGGCCAAATGATTTTTGAAGGTGTCTGGCTTTCCATTTTGGGCCACACCTGAGCCTTTGGGCTGCCTCCAGGCTCAGCCCAGCAGAGCCCAGGTGGGTGGAAATTACCCCCTCCCTTCACATTCTTGTACTAAGTTGTCAGCTGATCCCTTTGTCATGGCTGCGAGGGGACAGGGGTTCCCGGCTAAGAATAACAAACATTTGGACACTGGCAGGGCTTGCAACCAGCCTAGTCACCCACTGCAGGTCTTTAAACTTGTAATTGGGAAAGTAGAAAAGATGGATAGGTTAGGTGACAAACAGAAAAGATATCCACAATTTCTTCCTTATTGTTTGGAAGAAGCCTGGGGAATTCAGTCATTAGCTAAGTCTATGGCTGGTCCTGAGTCTTCAGCTGTCTTTTGTACAGGGCTGCTATTTACATAAAATGTCCCCCCACAGCCACCCCAAGTCAAGCCTTTGGAAGTCATCAGTAATCAGTTAGCGGGCAGCCTCTGGACAGAGTAGAGCTGGGAAGCTGGGATCTGCACTATTTTCCTCATGAGCCAGTCATATCTCCCTTGTATGTCTGATACTAAGGTACAGACAAGACAGTCCCCCACCCTCCAGCCTCCTTCTCCCTCTCCCCTTAAGCTGACACCCAGCCTGTGTCCTGCTGACACTGGGCCCAAGTTCTCAGAGGACAGGAGTGGTTGATAATTTCATGCTATCATTGTTAGTTCTTTGCCTTACCCTTGGTCTTTGAAGGAAAGAAATGACTTATACAGTTTAATTTATTACTGTTTGCAAAACGTGGAGGACTGTGTGGAGAATGCAAATGCCTTCACAAAGAGATAAAGGTGGCTGTTATCTGATTCACAAGGAGCCCCACCGAGCAGATGCAGAGGGAGTCCTAGACAAACATCCTGAAATTCCTTACCACAGACACCTATGCCTTCTGTAGACACGTAGAGTCCTAGGCATGGCTTTGAGGAGGTTGGCAGGTTCCGGTTCCAGGGGAGGAGGTGGTGGCAACTGCCTTGGAATATCTGTTTTAGTGATTCACCATATGCATGTGGGGAGCAAGGACAGGTCAGATCACTCACTACCTGAGCTGTCTTCTAGGAGAAGCCTCTCATTAGTGTACTTTCACGTCTCTGAAAAAGAAGTGTTTTCCTGAAGATAACAGGGAGCAGGGTGCTTCTTGGAGGGGCCTGGGTTTAAAAAAAAAATAGGGGGGGTGGGTGGGAGAAAAAGGGAGAGAGAAGAAAAGGGGGAAAAGAAATAGCTCAAATGAACGGAGAGATCACAGTGTGCATGGCTGCCCTTCAATAGGCTAAACTGACAAGATCAGTTTTAAAGGGCCACTTAAATCAGTTTCAAAGACTGGAGAAAAATGAGTTGCCCTCTTTGGGGAGAATCTGAGGCTGGGTTGTGGACGCCATTACTCGAGACTGGGCCAGGTTGTCCCCCACCCCCCAGCCACTATATAATTATAATCCAAACTATTATTTACTGAGGAGGAGGGGGAGGCCTGCTGGCAGCTTGGGTCCGTCTGTTTGTCTGTCTGAATACTGACTTGAGCTGGATTCACCCAAAGCAACTCTGCTTGAGCCTTCCAGAGCCCCTTTCTGAGGGCTGGGCAGCGTGAGCTTTAGCACAGTGAGCTGTGCTTTATTTCAAAGCCAACACTCGAGGACCACCTCAGGCCTGCAGCTCCGCTGCCCCCAGGTTTTCACCACATAGACGTTTGCCCCACATCTGAGTTTGACAGGGCTCTGTGCACGCACCTCATGTGACCATTTCAAGCCTCTTAATCTGATGACTGAATTCTTCTCTCTCTCTCTCTCTCTCTCTCTCTCTCTCTCTCTCTCTCTCTCTCTCTCTTTAACTTTCTTCCAGATGCCTGTGGTCTCTCTGATGTAGCCCATGTGGAAAGCTTGCAGGAAAAATCCCAGTGTGCTTTGGAAGAGTACGTTAGGAGCCAGTACCCCAACCAGCCCACGCGATTCGGGAAACTTCTGCTGCGCCTGCCTTCTCTCCGCACCGTGTCCTCCTCAGTCATAGAGCAATTGTTTTTCGTCCGTTTGGTAGGTAAAACCCCCATCGAAACCCTCATCCGGGATATGTTACTGTCCGGCAGCAGTTTTAACTGGCCGTATATGGCAATCCAATAAATAAATAAATCAAAATAATAAGGGGGAGTGAAACAGAAAAAGAAAAGGCAAAAGACTGGTTTGTTTGCTTAATTTCCTTCTGTTAAGAAAGGATATAAAAGATGTTACACGTTTGCTAAAAGAAGAGAGGGGAAGAATTTAATGGACTGTGAATTTCAAAAAAAAAGACTGTCAAATGAACTTTTACAGAATGCATTAAAAAAAAACTCCTGTGTTGGTCAGAAAAACTTGCTACTTATCATTTTTGTATAAAAAGGAAATTAGTCTTTTTCTTTTTTGGTAAATTTTTGAAAAATATTGCTAAAAGTGCATTTAAGGAGATTGGGAGGAAATTAGCAGAATGGAGAAAGTGAGTCTTTTTTTTTCCAAATTATTAATTGTCCTGTGTCTATGTATCTCTAGCTGTTCTTTTTTGTACTTTTCTGGTTCCAAACCAGTTTATTCTGTGGTTCTATAATAAGTTTTGATATAATCTTGGCTTCTTAAAAACTGTGTATCATTAAAATATATGTTCTGCAAGAATTAAAACTGAGTCCATGAAAATATCATAGGAAGACATAAAACTTTAAAAAGCAACTCAAAGATTATGGAGACGCACTTACAAGTGGTGACCAAAAATTTTAGGTGAAGTTGAGCACTCTAATTAGAGAATGGGAGGAACCACATCCAATACTTAACTTCCCCTGCCCTCCCCTTGCCCCCCAAAAGACACCACGGCAAACCTAGCTTTTTAAAAATATTTTAAGAAAGAGAATGAACTGTGGAATTTATTGGCAGCCAAGGAATGTGTCCAAGACACATGCTGAGGTTTTGAATAAAAAGTGAACTTTTGTAATTTGATTGGGTTCCGGCTTAGTTCTTGAATTGTTACGAAAAATCCTCTATCTGTTTGTATATTTGCCAGCCCTTTGTATTATAATTGTTGATATTTTCCCTTTTTAAAAAATACCATTGAAATCAGCATGACAAAATAACACTGTTGGCACTTATAGGTAACGTGATTGATTCAGTATCTTAGAGTTTACAGTTTGTGTTTTAAAAAACTGAAGGTTTTTTTTTAAGTGCAACATTTCTGTATACTGTAAAAGTTATAATAACTGAACTGTTTGGTCGAGTCTTTGTGTGTTATATTCAAGGAAAATTGAAAGTATTCAGAAATTAAAATATTATTTGATATCTGAAAACTGTTTGGCAGTCCCCACTCACTGTGTCCATGGAGAAGAGCCCCTGTGAGCTCTGGACGGGCCTGAGCCGGCTTGGGGGGGGGCTCGTTTGTTTGCTGCCCCCAGTGAGCTTGTGCAAAGGTGGACTAGAATATTTGCCTGTTTAATTTGGGTGTGTGTTGGGGGGAGCTGAAGTTAATGGTTTATCTATGGTTTAGGAAGTGCCACGACTGATTAGCAAGCCACCCCATTCACCTAACCCTCCTTTTAATTAAAAATGGATTTTCCAGGAAAAAAAAAAAAAGGCCCTTATATTTGTCACACTTAAGTGCCTGCTTAGGAAAGGTATTGTGAAAGTATTAGAAATCTTGAGATCAGTATCTATTTTATGATCAGGAAAAATACTCTTTTGTACATTTCTGACAGTTATGCAGAAGATCATTCAAGCAAGCTAATCACAGCATTGTAAATAGAGGGCAGTTGTTTGCAATGAGTTTTTCCTCAAGTAGGTGTAATTTTTTAAAAAAATTATTCTACGGTTCTCATCTAGCATGGTTGTTGAGAGGATTTCAGATTCAGTGACATAGCTTATAGCGCTGAAGGGTCTGCTTTTAATGTATATATGATAACTTGCAGTTGGACTGCCTTTCCCCTCCCCCTTTACCACGGGTCAAGGGAATCTTCTCCATTGGAGTTATGTACATAAAAACACATCGACATTTGGACATTTCAGATTGTGTAGGTACAATCTGTGCTGTTCTGGGATCCTTTGTCCTTAGACGTCAAATTAAGAAAAAGGGGGGTGGGGGTGGGGTAGAACAAGAAAGACGAAAACTTTACAGGGTGTGCTGATTTGGAAGTAGTAACTATTTGTTTAAGGTCCGCCCCCCCCACTTTCTTTTCTCCTGGTGCTGGGAGCGTGCAGTTTATTCACATTGAGACTTTTCAAGCTGCCTGCCCTCGAATATACTTTACCGTGTTGTCATTTAATCTTAAAATGGGGAGGGGATCCTGGTGAGGAGGTGAAAGAAAAGGAATCATTTTGCAAAGTGTATTAAACTTTGATACTCAGTTCTCCAGTCAATACATGCAGACCAGAAAAATCTGATTTGTGCATTCGAGCAGACTTCTCCCTCTGGCTCTCAGCTTCTTTCTGTAGATATATACATCTATAAATATAAGTATGTTCTTATGGCACAGTATCCTTGACCTTTAGATGGAGGTTTTTTTCAGTTGTTTATTTTCTCCTCTTGCAAGTGCTATCCATGTGAGTGTGTGAAGTTTTCCTTATAAGTAAAACACAGGCCCTTTCCTTGTTTGTTTTGTGTTAGTTTATTGTAAACAGCCATTGTTGTAAATTATTATTGGCATTAAATTATAATTTATGATTTTCAAAGCAAAAGACAGTCCCTGTTTTATTATGCTTTAAGCATGCATTCTAGGCGTTGAAAAATCTCTCTCTCTCTTTCTCTCTCTCTAAGTTTCAGCAATGAGCTTGGGGTCTGCAAGGCCAAAAAAAAGAAAGAAAAAGACAATTTTTCAATCGGTTAAAACAAAACCCCTTGTATATGCTTAGAGTGGCCGGAGGAGGATCTGTTTAGAGTCTTGAGTTCGGTTTAAGTTTATTGCATTTAAAGAAAGTTTTTCTTTTCACGCTGAGTTAGAACAAAAGATCTTTGCTGCGACTGAATTGGACAAAAGACGAGGGCTGGGACCCAGCTAGTGCGTTCTGTGTGAAATTGACGAGATCTTTAAAAAAAAAAAAAAAAAAAGCTGCTAAACATGGCGACTCTTTCCCTTTAAGTGTCTCTTTTTCCTTGCTGTCTTTTTTTTCCTCCATCTGAACTGAGCTGCTTTATTTCTCTGCCCAAGCCCGCTCCCCCTCCTCCTCTCGGCGCTCGCGGGGGTCGCAGAACCCGGTTAGACGCGAAATGCAACAATGGTGCGCGGGGAGAAAGGAGCGACCGCTGCCTCGCGCACTTTCGGACGCTCCGGGGCAGCCCGGGCTGGCGGGACCCGCGCCGTCCCCGCCGGCGGCCCTGCTCGGGCCTG
>NW_004524578.1:8751528-8769633 GCF_000260255.1 Octodon degus | reverse complement strand
GGCGGCGCGGAGCGTGTGAAACTCGGCCTGGAGCTCGGCCGCCGGCCGCGCGCGGAGCCAACATGGCGTCGCCCAGGGCCGGGGCCGCGGGCTGCGCGGGGCTGCTAATGGGAAACACATTGGTCACCGAGAAAGCCCCGCGGAGAGAACGAAAACGCGGGGCGCCGCCCGCCCCCGCTCCCGCCCGCCGCCCAGCGCCGTCCCCGCGATTCCGTCCGTGGAGCGGCGGCATCGAGGGCTCGCGCCCCAGCCCCCAGCCCCCAGCCCCGCGATCCGAGAGTCGCTCGCTCGCTCGCTCGCTCGCCCCCTCGCCTTCCGGGAACCCAGGGCGGAAGGCAGCGGAAGCCACCGCGTGCACGGACGCGCTGCGGCGTCGGAGTGGCCCGGGGGCTGGCGCGCCCGCAGACGGGGTCCGCGCTCGGGGTGCGGGCCGGGGCGGCCGCGGAGCCCGGACGGGCGACCCCGCGGCGGGCACGCCCGAGTCGGGGACAGGCGGCTTGGGGGCGGCCGGCGGCCGGTTCCAGGCAGGGTGGCCGGAGACCCCAGGAAAACGTGCCCTCCTTGCACGAGCGCGCCCGCGGCGGCGGATGCTCTCTCCGGTGGGTCTGAGAGCGGGCTTGGGCGGCCTGGGCTAGGCCTGGCCTCCCGGGGACGGCGTCGCAGGGCCACTCCAGGACCGGTACCTCGGGACCGGGCCTTGATCTCGGCCAACCACAGGGAGAATCACCCGCTTCGTCCAGATGCAGCCCCAACCCCGGCCTGGACAACCCCTGTCTCCTCCGCCTGGGAGAGGAGCAAAGTAGTCTCCAAATTCCAGGCCTTGTCAAGATGTATTGAAGTTGGGTCTTTAAAAATGTGCTTCAGATGATTTTTCCCATTTTCTCAGATTTCAAAGGCTCCCTGCAGTGCGGCTGCCTAATTAATGGTGAAATTCAACTAAATCTAATTATGCAGTAATTTTAAAGCAGTTAGTGCTGGGCGTTGGTTTGAAATAGGACCCCAGTTTTTAAAAGTTTGCTTACTGTATTGATGTAGGGGAAAGCTATCTTTTGTATGGTAGAGAAAGATGGAGAGAATAGTTTTACTGTGGGAACTAGAGGGCTGACCGCCGCCCGCCAGGCCACGTCCACTGCATCTAGAAGTCTGTCTCGGTTCCGTTTTCTCTCCCTTGCTCTTGCTGAAACGCTAGGCAAGTGCTAACCCACCCAGGAGACCCGGTTTCCTGGTGCAGGAGGAAAGGAAGAATCTTTCCTTTGGTGACACAAAGGCTCTGCTGTCTGACCTGACGGGTGCATCCGTAATATGCCTGAAAACGGGAAAGGATACTCATGTCCTAATACAGAGTTCCTCTCAGCATCCATTGTCATCGAGGCGTAGAGCTGACTCTTGGAGTTATAAATTTTATTATCCCTCTGATAACACACTTGGAATAAGTTAGCATCCTATTCAAACTGAATGGTAAAATCGCCTCATTCAATATGGCATCTGTGTCATCTAAAGTTGTTTTTTTTTTTTTTTTTTTTTTTTTTTTCCCTTGGAGTCTTGCAGGCCTGGCCTGTGGGTCAGTGCTTAGGTTCCTGCCTATTGGGCCTCCAGTTTAGGGCCTTTGAGAAGCAAGGTGTGAGGGATGAGCTGCCTGCTTTGGCCTTTGGATTTTAGGCTTGGGTGAGAGACCTCCGGGTGGGGAAGGCCTGGGGGGTGGTGTCCCCCTCTCCACCCCCAGGGCCCCCCTTAAAATGACGTTCCTTGAAAGAAACATGCTTGTGATTAGCTAAGCAAACACATCTGCTTTCGGAGTTGGGCCTTCGTTAATTAGCTGAACAAAGGGCCGTTTTGCTTTTTACCTTTTGCTGGGGGAGAGTGTGTTATTTCAGGAGTGTCGCCGGCCCTCCTCTTTTCAATCACAGCCACAACGTTAATTTTATTGGGATTACTGATGGGAAATGAGGTGGTGCAGGCTTCCGAGAGGAAAAGCTTGATCATTACCCCCTTTGGAACTATATTTTTCCACCCAACCTCCTGCTCCCGAGGAGGGGGTGGGGCAGGGGGCAGACTGCGCAGCAAGTTCGGAGCAATTGGAATCGGGCTCTCGGGATGCTGATCTCGGGTGACAGAGCGTGTGTTGAAGCTGAACTCTATAATTTGCGCTTCTGTTCCTTTATTAGGCCTGGACAACGAACTAATGAGCTTTGGCCCAGTACAATGTCACTTGTATTTATTTTCTTATGGCAACTTTGAGGTAGCGGAAGTGCTCCTTACCAAGACCCAGGGCGGCCAGGAGTCCTGCGGACTGCTGTCCTGCTGGCCGGGTGGTAGGGGTCTCCCAAGGAAGCTGGGGCGAGCCGAGAGTGCGGCAGGTCTGGCAGAGCAATAGATCAGGCCTTTAGGTGAGGGCCCTTGGTGCACTCAGAAAGGCATTGGGCTCTTTGGTGGCTTGACAGCCCTTCAGGCTCAGGGCATGTCCAGGTAAGGTTGTAAAGGTGACATTGTTTCCTCCAGGCACCAGGCAGAGCGAAAATCGTGCCAGGGTATTTTCAAGGCCAGGAAGCCCTGGGAGCTAGCAGAGCTGCCCTACAGTGGACCTGACATCTGCTGTGTGGTTCAGGAGGCCTGGGCTGGTTCTGTAGCTGTCTGCTTGGGAGGTGAGGTGGAGGGGATGCTTCAGAGAAGTTCTTGGGACCCTAGAATGGGGGCTCCTTCCCCTCTCTTCCTAGTTTGGCTCCAAAGATTTGCAGTTGCAGAGACTAGAATAGGTAGGGGGTAGGGCTAGGAAAGGTTGGCAGAGGCTGTGTGGTAGCCTGTGCCCTCACAGGGAGAGTACAAGCCCCCTCCCCCCAGGCACACAGGAGCATTGGAGCTCAGAGTACAGGGGGACTTTGAAGGGAACCCCTGGAACTGGAGGGGAATAGATGCTTCTCTCCACAGCCTGAGACTTCCCGCGTCTCTCACCTCACTCCCCACCAGGCAGCCCTTGCTAATGCCCAGGCACTGCGCCGGCTACCCTGTCTCTCTTCCTTCATCCCTGTCTGCCCATCCCCTCCCCACCTCTTCCTTCCTTCCTGCAAATGGGTGTTAACGTGGGTCTTTATGTTCTGTCTATAACTAGGATGTAATCACGCGCCCCATGCCTCTCTCTAAAAGCATTTAATAAATGTCTATTAAAGCGCTGCAAATGTAAGATGAATGTAGTGGCTCGACTGCCTCCCTGAATCCAAACGGTAATGATGGATTTATCAACGGGGATTCGCCTTCAGCACAGCAAGGGAGGTTTACTCAGCAAATATGTCGGTGAGCACCCACCCAAATACAATCATTTGACCCCCTGCAGGCGCTAGCCACCTCGCCTCTTCCCACCACCAGGTGGGCAGGTCAGGGTCTTCTGGGGCCAATGCTGAGCCACTCAGGACCATGAGGGCTGCCTGCTTGGCCTGTGTTGGCCAGTGTGGGCGACCTGGAGTGGAGGTTTGAAGGTGGGGAGTGACGGTCGGGTCCCACATGTAGGTTGCCTAGGCACTGCTGGGAGGCCTCTGTGGGTGCCCTTGAGCCCCTTTTGGTTTTGTGTCTACAGTGGGGGCTTGAGGTGGACTTTGGCCAAGTCTTAAGGCCTGAGACTCACTGTGCTGCAGGGAGCCCTGGGCACCATTCTGGGAAGACGCCTCTAGGGCAGAAGTCTCTGGTCCCAGGGCCTTCAGAGGGGGGCCAGCGTGCCAGGCCCTGGCCCAGTGTGCCCATCCCCTCTGCGCTTTCTGGATGCCATGGAGTCTAAGCAGTCCCAGGCTGTCTTCAAAGAGGAGGGCAGCACCTCCAAGACACGGGGGCAGCTTTCAAGTCTCCTCCCCTTAAACAGATCTGGCTTTGCCCCACTCGCCTTGTCCAGCTCACTGGCCGTATGAAAGTTCTTAGGGCTGTGGATTTTGAGAATTCAGTTTGGGCTACGATCATCAGCACTAAACCCCCTGGACCACAACCTCCTTTTTGTCTTTTATCTTTTCTTTTTCTTTCTTTTTTTTTTAAGGGGAGGAAAGTGCTGGCCAGTTCCATCAAGCCCAGTGCGCATTTGCTTTGGCCTCTGATTTCTCTTTCTTCTTTGGAAATTTCATTGAGATGTCTCTGTACTTCGCTTGTCAGTTATCTTTGTTCCTTTTAAATAAAGGGCTTTTAAATGGACTTATTGCTCCCAGCGTGGGTTCCTCTCTCTAAATGTTAGAAAATTGTGCCATCTACCCGCTATGCTGAGTACTGTCACACTCAGAGACCTCGGGGACCTCCGGGCCGGCTTCAATGCCGCAGTGTCAGGGGCCGCGGGCAGCAGGAGGAGGGGCGGCTCACGTGGATTTTTACAGCCCTGCGTCTGCTGCCCGCAGCAGCCCGCGTGGCCACTACAGGGCACGGCCCGCGCGACGCGTACAGCCGCCAGCTCGGTGGCAGCCGCGAACTTGGCTGCTGCCGTTGATCCCGGTCCAGAGCGCAGCGTGGCGGGACCCGTTCCTTTGCGGCGATGCCACCGGCTGAAGGGGCCCGTGGCCGGTTTTAGATGCCAACAGCTGCCCGGGGTCAGGGAAAGAGGAGGATAGTGGGGGAGGGGTTCCCCGGTAGGAGCTGGAGCAGCTCGCCTGGCGCAGCTCTGGAGCGCTCCCGGCGCCTCCGGCTCCCTGGGGAAGCCCGGCCCAGGCCGGGAGATCTTGGCGCCGAAAGCGCATAGCCCCTCCGAGTGTGGGGAGCGCAGGTCCGCTGCAACTTTCAGCTCTGCTCCAGTGGAGATATTCGGGGTGGGTTTTGCTTTCTTGTTTTGTTTTTTTGTGTGTGCGTGCATGTTTTGGAGGAGGTTTTCTTTTACTTTTTTCTTTTTTTAAGCTTAGGACTTTTTTCCTCGAGGAAAATGTGGTTCTGTTGGGCACATTGGAAGAGTTAGTTGTCTGATGTGGGGTCTTCTCCCATTCTGGAAAACACCCACCCTACAACTACAGATTCTTTTGAATAAATCAGAATGGATTAACAGTTTAGATTTTATTTGTGGCCTCCCTTCTCAAACGCCTTTTTTTCTTCTTCTAACCTATTAGGAGTATTAGCTAAGATTCTCAAGTGTCAATAGACGTATTTATGCATGTGTGTGTGGGGGAATCTCCACTATGGTTTATGACTTTTATTGCACATTTCACACTGTTCGAGAAATGGAGTTTTAAGCAACATACAATTAAATCTATATTGCTCTTTGGAGAAGGGCCAAGGAGCTTGGCAATCAATTAGTTTAGATCTTTTGATACTTGTTGCTAAAATCAAAGTCTAATATGATAACCCCCGAGGTAAGGCTGTTTTCCCGTCTTTCCTAGGGCTCTGCAGCCACCACATAGGAAGTGACAGCTGCCTTGTCCCTCCAACTCTGTGCAATTGTTAGCACACATCAGTCTTTAAGTAATAACATTGTCTTCTGCCCCTCTTTTCTCTTTCACTACAATCTCCCATCTTTTTTATTTGCTTGGTTTAACTTTCTAAAATAATTTCTTTTTAAATGTGTTTATTTTACAGTGAATTTCCATTCGCTGCTCCTTCCTTCCCCTCCCCTAGCCTGACACTAATAACCACAATAGTAGTGATTGCTAGACAAAGGCAAAATTATAATCCTTCTAGCCACAACAGTAAAGAAGATCTCCTCTCGCTCTCGCCCTCTTTCTCCCTCTTCCTGTAGTTTACGAACTAATTGTTCACAGTGAAGAAAAGCTGCCTCCTCCTGGAACACACTGCTGTCTCCACAGCCCTGCACCTCCCTGGGCCACTAGCCTGAGGTCTGGGCTCCCTGGCCTTGGCCTTGGCTCTGGTTCGGGCGCAGGAGCACTTGTCTAGACCCAGGGATGGCAGGGATGTGGTGGGACGGCTTTTGCATGCTGCCAACCAGTGTGTGGTCGCAGAGCCAGAGCTGATGGCAAATTCAAAGAGTGGCTGCTAATTTATTAAATAATTCTCAGTGTCCCCTGAGCACCTCCCTACAGCTCTTGTGAGATGGGGGAAGGGCTGGGGCTGTGCTCACATCCCCAGCCCGGTTCCCTCTGCATCCTCAGCTCATCTAGCCTCATCACTAATTAAAGAGCCCTGGGCTTTAGGCCTGAGCACGCAGGTCACTGAACTGTCAACTCCACCAGGACGGGAAGTCTCCAATGTGAAGTTTCCAAAAAAGATTCTGAACCAAGTGAAGTGATAGGGCAGTGCCATCCCTCTCCCTCCTGTAGTGCCCCTTTTGCCCCTTTCCCTCCGGGGAGCTAAGGACTGGGGGCTGGAGGGGCCTGAAAGTCCTCCCAGTGCTCTCACCCTGCAGGCCCCGCAGCTTCCCTCCGGCCCACCCCCACTGTTATCTCCATACATATGCTGCTGCCCTAATTGTGACAAAGGTCTGGGAAACATTTTCTCTGCACTAATTTTATATTTCCCCTTTCCCCCTTCCAACATTAAACATAATTTTGCGCTGTCACTGTCACTAAGATTGCGGTTTGCTGATGTCTCTACTTGGAAACCCGACCCCTTTGCGTCCAACAGGGTGTTCTCCCCTGCCTTGCAGGCCTGGTTCAGTCTGTTGTCCTTCAGGGACTTCGAGTTTTGTGTGGAAATGCGGAGCGGGAAGCCAGGTAGGGAAGGCCAGATGGGGCCCTCCCAGAACCCCGCAATCATCCCCAACCCCCTTTCTCTTATGGCAGAAGGAACAAATGTGTTTTTGATGTGTATTTGGTTGTTGGCTTGTGTAATGAAATTCCTCTGTGTGTGTGTGTGTGTGTGTGTGTGTGTGTGTGTTTCTGTGTATTTTAATGTCTCAGGTTATGCGACGAGGAGCCACTTTTTAAGAATGTCCCTTTGAATTTCTTCTTCGCTTGTTTTTGTGTGTCTGTCCTCTTCAGCTTTTATGTCCCACCTCACAAACACTACATTTTCTCTGGCTCAGCCATAATCCTGTGGCCCAGTAACCATGTTCCTGGAGATAAAATCCATTTATCCCCATGTGGCCTCACCAAGGCCCAATCACCCAGAGCCTTTGGTGACAGACTGGAGCAAGAGAGATGAAGATATTTGTCCTTTCCCAGGCCCTGAACGTCCCTTCCTTTCATGTCCTAGCCTGGAGGGGCTCCAGATTTGAACATGTCTCACCACCTCTCCAGGTTCCCTCTCTGTGGCTCTGGCTGCTTTTGATTTGCTTCCCTTTTCTCTGGAAAGAGGCTGGCTGCTCTCTGCTCCCCTAGGCAGCGGCTCCTCCTCGAAGCTTGTGTTCAGCAAGCCTGGTGGGTTGCAGAGCGATTATCTCATTTCTGTGGTGCCGAGGGAAGCTGCTGGCAGCGCCTGGGTCAGACATTCAGGGGAGAATCTGTGTCACAGACCCAACCCGAAGGTTAATTTTCCCTCATTAGCATCTCCATAGTCTGTTCCTAGTGCAAGATCTTGGTCCTGGCTCTGCTGCTTTTCTCCCTGCTACCCTCTCTCTGTCTTGATATATGCATATTCTATATTCTCTCTCTCTCTCTCTCTCTCTCTCTCTCTCTCTCTCTCTCTCTCTCTCTTCACCCCCTACGGTCTGCCAGGTTCTTCTCCCATCCATAGGCTTTCATCACTGATGGCCCATTTCATTCATTTCCAACCAATCCACCGATTTTCACCTGGAGCCCTCTTCCCTCCACCTTTCCTGTTCTCCCTGTCCTCCACACACCCCATTTACAAGCACATTCTGCTTTAGCTGAATTAGTTCATTTCTCCCCTTTCATCTCTCTCCTCCCCCTTGTTCTCTTAATGACTGCTAATAAAGGCAAAAGATACAAAATTACAAAATGGCAAGGTTGGGTGGGGAGCAGAGGATCCCCACCACCACCACCACCTAAAAAGAAGCTGGAGGTTCACAATGACAAGTGAAATGGCAAAGAAAGGAGAACTGTATCTGTGGCTTATGTGAGCCAGCGTGTTTGTGCATCTCTGTCTTTGCATGTCTTAAAGACTTCTCTGAACTGCGCTTGTACTGACTCTGCAGAGGCATTTGCCAAAGCTTGTCACCATGGAGGAACTTGGAGTTAACCTCTTACATCAAGTGAATCTTTTCATTTAGAGACCAATAAATCTCTCTCCAGCTACCTTTTGGCGACCCAGCCTGGGCTCAGTGACACAAAACTGAGGCTTTATAATGATGACCAAATAAAGTTTCCTAAAGTAAGTTCTTTTTCTCCTCTTCCTGCTTTTTTTTTTAACAACCTGAAAAATCCCCCTATCCAACAAATAAGAGTTCAATGAAATTGCAGCTCTTCCTCAGTACGTAGAAGGCTGGAAATTTCTTTAGATTTTTCCCAGCAAGCCTGTTGACTAAAATGGATTTACAAACTCAGAGGCTACAATGATTTAGCATGTTTTTTTTTTTTCTTTTTCAACCAGTCATTATTTTGGTATGTGGTTGAGGTGGGCCTGAAACAATGTAAGAGTCAATGTAGGATGGGGGTGGGGATGCAGAGGGGGACTGTCTATGACCAACAGAGTTGACACCAGAAACATGAAAGCCAGTGGGGTCTCCAGGGATGGAATTGGGGGGAAAGCCTGCACACATCAGCTCCTGGCCTATAAAGAAATACGTTGTTGCCACCAACAAAACCGACAGTGCTCCAAGCCCTGCCTGCATTCTAGCAGAGCCCCTCTCAGAGCCCCTCTCGAGGTATTTTAGCAGCACTGTTCATTTCGATGGGGTTTCTGGACCATTTGAAATTCAACCTTTAGCCAGCCTGCTCCTTGCGTATGCTTACAGAATTCATTTTCTGATTTACTACCCCTCCTCCTATATTTTCTTTATTTCCTGATGGCCTCACAGGGGGTTCATCCTTTTTCCCTTTCTTTTTTACTTTCCACTTTTGCTCTGTCCAGTGACGATTCAGTGTTTTTCCCGTTTCTACTGGTCACTCATTTGCTGCCTTTCTCTCTTTCCTTCCTTAGGAGGCAGAGGAAAACAAAAAGACTAGGAGGGGGATTTCCAAAGGGTTCTTCTGTAAGCGTTATTAATTACTGTTATAAGGCTGGTGATTCTTAACTAATAACAAAGTTGTAAATTACCACTGACTTTCGGGTAGTCC
The DNA here is from genome assembly GCF_000260255.1 of Octodon degus. Taxonomy (NCBI): domain Eukaryota; kingdom Metazoa; phylum Chordata; class Mammalia; order Rodentia; family Octodontidae; genus Octodon; species Octodon degus. The sequence goes on along the minus strand of NW_004524578.1, from coordinate 8,760,553 downwards.
TCATTTGTCAGCTTTGATTGATTTGATTAATATTCCACTCTTGGAAATAATTTCAGCCACACTTACAATCAGTACCGCTCATGATGAAAAGAGGAGACTTCCACCCTTGCCCAGGACCCTGCTCCTTGGTTTTACTATTCACTCCAAGTTTTGGTTTCTGTCCTGAGTTCTGTGCTTTTCACTGAGAAGAAGCATGGAAGAAAATGGGACTGAACTGGCATATTTTCTTCTGTTCAGCTATTTATATGTAATTTAAAAAACTTTTTAAAGTGACTTTACAGCTGGGGGAGTAAAACATTGCTTCCAAGATCTCCTGGATTTTTTTTTTAATTGCATATCCGAGGCTAATAGAACAAGTTTTTAGAAGGTCCCTAAATTCTGGAAATACAACAAAGTCAAGCCCTATTTCTCCTGTCCTCCTTCTAAGAAGAGGCCGGCCTACTCTCTGCTCAGGCCTAGTGAAGTCAGTACTCTTCGTAGGGAAAAGAGGTGGTTGTGTGATAGGGCAAGTGCCCTGGAGAGGACTCTCAGGAGATGCCACCTCAGCAGAAAGGGTCACATTTTCCAAAGCTCCTACTGTGTTCTACTAGCATGTCCAGAATGCAATTTTTGAAACTATCATACCTGCAGCCACCAATACCTCTGGAGTTTTCATCTTAATTATATTATTAAGCGAAGTACTGTGCTGTCAGGACATTGAGTATGATTTATGACGTCTGACTATTAAAGGATCGATTGGGAATATCACTGCTGTCATCTATCAATAGTTTCAGGCTGGGGGTATTTCTCACACCACAGTTTGTGACAGAGATAAGATAGACTGCAGGGAAAAGGCTACTCAGGGTACTGGCTTGCTAGGTACCTCGGGGAGTGAGTCGGGGGCTTCTGTGTCTTACACTTGGAAAGCTTCAAGATTGTTTTCTTTAATGTTAAAACCAGGGAGGTCTCCTCGGGTTGAGTAGTGGAAGGAAAGATAGTCGTTCTTAAGAGAAAGGGGTTGCACCAACCCTTGTTATCAGGGACTGGCCTTTCCTGGCTCTAGGTGATCTGCAACTAGAAAAAGGGAAAAACCACCAACGATGAGGAGGTCTCCATACGAGGATGGGTGCTGGGGGTACACTGCACCTTTCCAGCAGATATCCAGACCTTGCTTACGTTCTCAGACCCGAAGGTGTTTAGTTTCGGGGATCAAAGGAAAAGGTTCTCTGCCTGGAGCCGCTCCTCCCTGACCTTCCACCTGCTCTGCATAATGGAGGGCGGGTGCAAAAGGCGGGCGCAGAGACCAGGCCTGGAGGAGCCCAAGCGAGCGGAGGCCCTTTGTCTCCAGACCGGACTCAGCGCCTGCTTTCTTCTACCCTCGTGGGGCGCAGCCTGGGCCTCGCGGGGCACAACTGGTTGGTGTCACCTCCCTGCTTTAGGGACACGGGAGAGGAGGCGGAGAATAGGGCAAAACCCCCGCTCTGCTGGCCCATGTACGGGGCATAGAGAGGCACCTGAGCTCCCGGCCTTGCCTCTGCCCGCGACAAGGCCCCCGCGCGAGGACGCTCACAGGGCCACGACCACCCGAGGCCCCTCCTCGGCTGCGGAGACGTCGGAGTCACTCAAGCGCCCCCTGGCACCCGAGGGAGGTGAAGCTCGCCCTGGAGCCGCCCTGACCAGAGAAGGAGCAGGACACGGGCCTCTGGGCTGGCTGTAGACCTGACCCACCGCCTCCAGCGCCCCTGCCTGTCTCGATCTGACCCCGGTGGAACCTCAGTGCCCCTGTGTCTATCGTTCTTTCAAGATTCCTGGGCTTAAAAGAAAGAACTGGGCTAGAATTCATTGATTCTCCTCTCCCAGGCCAGAGGCTTGAGGCTGTACAGGACAGAAAGAGAAGATGACCTCGTGGAGAGCTTTCTTCGGCAGCACCCTATAGTCCCGGGCTGGAAGTTCACTGAGGGGCACGTACCTGGACTCACACCCCCAGGCCTAGGACTCCATGAACTGCCCAGCTACCCAGCTTCCAGGCCTAACCATGGCCAGCAAGGTTCCTCTTCGACTGTGGAGGTCGGGACAGGTGGGAAAAGGGTGGCACATAGTATGGTCAATAAACATCAGCTCTCTTTTTTTTATTAAGCCTGTCTGCTTTCCTGCAAAAGTGTCTACTGCTTCACTCTCACTCATCCCGGACCAGACACGATGGCTACGTGTGCGCCCAGGGACCCATCAGCCCCTTGCTTCCTCTGAGCCCTGGCCCCAGATTTCCAAAGCTGGGGACAACCTGACCGTCCCCCTGTAGGCCTGAGGCAGGGGAACTGGGCTGGGAGACCTGAAGCAGGTACCCCAAGGTCCCTGAAGGGCCTTCCCCTGGTCAGCATTGGGGAAGGGAGTTCTAGTTAAAGAAGAAAGTCTTGAGAAGGGAAGTGATGATCCACCTCTTTTCTTTCCTTTTTCCTTCTTTCTTTGGCAAAGAACCCTTGAATAAAATAGCGCTTGGGTAGGAAGGTAGGGGCTGCTCCGGAGCCCTGGGAGGCAATAAAAACAATGCACAAGGAGTCCAAAACACCGGGATGACACCCTTTTTCTTCCAGAACAGTTCTTCGCCTCCAATCATGTCCCAACCTAGAAAGGTGTAGGATAAATTGTGACTATGGCTACACCATCCATGTAACTATATTTTAACTGTTGTTTAATCATCACAAATAAATACAACTCCATCTTCCGTTTCTATTATCAACAATACTAATAATACTGTTGTGATTACTTTGTAAACGACATTTCGGGCTCGAAAGCTCCCGGAGCAGCTGCGGAACCCACGCCCAGCACGAAGGTCACCTGCTGCACGGGGTTAGACCCGGTCAGGTCCCTCTCTCCTTCCCCCTCCTCCAAATCTTCCCCTCTTGGGTCTGGGTTCCCTAAAAAACGACAGATGTCATCTTCACACTGACTCCTCTGCCCCTTTTGATTTCTAACCCTTTCTGCGGTATGCGAAGAATCACCCGGCACAGGCCTGGCGGTGCGTGTCCTGCGGCCTGCGTTGTTTGGTTACCAACAAAACCTTGGCTTCCTTCGCCAAGGGTAATTTGCCACTAGATCTGCAGCGAGGGATGCAGGGAGACAGGGTCCTAAGGAGTTAGAGCTAAGCTTCAGAGGGGACAGAAATTAAGCGACTGGAAGAAAGATGTGACTCATAGTGTCCCTCTCCCCCTCCCACAAGCGACCCAGTGTCTCCGCGCCCACTCGGCCTTGGGGGACGCGGCCCTGACTTCCCGCTTCTCTCCGGGCCACTGAGAGCCCGGGACGCCCTGCTCTCGGCTTCTCCCAGCCCCCGGGAGGAGGCGCTGGTGGCCGGGTCAGCCTCTGGTCCCTGCTAGCCCGCGGCCTGGACCCCCATTCACAAAGCCAAGCTTGAAAAAGGACACACACACACACACACACACACACACACACACACTGTTAGGAGGGGAGTTTGATCTTGTCTCATTGGCGTCTCCAGCCTGAAAGGAAAATCATTTGGGTAAACAGCCAAGCTTCCAGGCTTAACGCCGGCTCTCGCCCCCGCCCCTCCACCCCGCCCGCCTCCCCCATACCCTTCCACCCCACCCGCCACCCACACTCGGCTCGGAAGCCCGGCCCGAACGAGCTCCGCGCGTCCGGGAGGGAGCCGAGGGCTCCCCGGGTTCAAAGGGCCGCAGCCCCGAGGGAATGTCCTGCTCGTGGTGCCCCGGGGTGCAGAAGCGAACAGCTGGGCGGTGGGACCGGCCTGGGCCACGGTAGGAACCGCGCAACCTCCCGCTTCCCTAAGTAGCTGGTCCCGGGGGAGGGCATCGGGGAGCTCCTAGCCGCAGGGACGTTTGCACCCAGGTCGAGTGAAGCCGCGTCAAGCTGGCTGGCTGGACCTCGGGGCTCGGCCTCGGCCAGCAGGACCGGGCCTCTGCGGATCAGCAGGTCGTGACAGGCGCCTGTGCATTTGTGTGCAGGACTAGGGGCTCTGGCTTTGAGCTTGTGGGCCTCCTTTTTCCGCTCACCCTTGGGTAACTCCCTGTCTCCAGGAGGCCTCCGCAGGCCTCAGCGCCAGGAAACGCTTTCAATCTAATAATAGTAGGCGTTTTCCAAAGTTTGATTCTTTCCAAAGGAGTGTTCCTCACTTAACTGGCTGTAAACATAATTAATAGTTATTAACATGCAGAAAAAGAAAACCCTCAGTGGTGTTTAAAAGGATAATAGTTTCTGGCCCACATGCTTAAGGATGAAGACAGCCCTGAAATCTGAAATATCCTTATTAGATCATTAGACCTGATTATATGGCGATTTCCAGGTTCTTTAATGAAATTCTTCTCTCGGCACCCTTCCTCTGTCCCCATTCTCTTTCTTTCTCCCTCTCCCAGCCTCAATCTCACTCTAATCCAGGAGTCATTAGCAACACCCTCTGGCTACATGTTTTGCATCAGTGAAACATTGCAACACAGTTGTAATACAAACTCAGCCGCCTCGTGCTGCATCTTGCGGTAGGAAATGTAATAGCAATAAAAATCCTTTTTCCTCTCCAGGCATTATACAGAGGGAGAGGGGAGATAAAAGCTCAGAAAACCTGAATGTGAAAGGAGAATGGGGTGGAAAAGAGAGAAGTGAAGAGAAGGTGCAGGACAACTAAACTCTAGGCGTGTAGATTCAGACATGTTATTTCCTATGATCCCCTTTCTTCTGCTTTTATCCTTGCTCCTCCCTGCGATTCCCCGGTGAGCACCAGGTCCTCATGGCACTGCCTCTTGGCTCTCAGGAGCTCTCAAAGGCCACCTCCCCAAGTTGTCACCCACAGCCCCAGGCTTGGTGACTTCCAAAGGCCTGGCAATCCCTCCTCAGCTGGCACTTGGGTGCTCCCTCAAGTTCAGGCCGGAAACTGGGGCCTCAGTCCTGTGTGGTCTCCCAGGAATCTTTTCTAGCCTGATGGAAAAGGGGAAAGGCAACCAGCAAGCTAACCTGGCTATTTTCCTGGTTGTAGCCCTATAATTTCAGAACAGGAGCCAGTACAGCCTTCTAATCTTCACTGTGGAGTGCAGCCTACAAGGGGGCACTCACTCGTCCCCTGACTGACCCCAAGGGCCACATGCTGCCAACTCAGGGAAGTGTAAAAGGGAAGACAGCGTCTCTATTTTAGGTTTGCTCTGGCAGGGAAATATAGGGGCTAGTACAGCACCACATACACCCCCTCCAAAACACCATAGCCCCCATCCATCATTTTATGAATAGATTCCGCTGACTTCCTTAAAGATATTACATCTGCAAGCAAAACTCTCTAGGATAAATATTCTGTACCCCTTTCAAAAACAAGGAAGCCCCACAGGTCTTCCCTGGACCACAAGAAACAGGCCCTGCTTTCAGAACCATAGCTGGTGTGTGAAATGTATTTTCGTATAACACCTATGTGCCTTTTGCAAACGAATTGAAAGACTTTCGGCGCCATATGAGAGTGCACATTTCTGCCTGTTTCATAGCCCTGCGGAAGGACTCAGGAGTGATGCAAACGTCTTAAGTTACCAACTGGAACAAGCAGAGTCAAATGTCCAGTTGCACGTTAGAGAGAAGGCGGTGTAATTCGTAATTCTTTCTGCGGCTACCTCCCTTGTTTGATAGGCAGACACGTCGAGGGCTACATTTCGTGGTCACGGTGCCAGTAGGAGGGAAAGCCCACTAGCATGGCAGAGCCTATTTGGTGCCCGCCTGCTCAGAATGAAAGGATTCTGGTGGAAATCGGAATTGGGAGGGAAGGGCTTCATGGGCAGCAGCCTCGTGGGATCTATTTGTATTGGCCACAGTCGAATAACCCAAAACACCGGGCAGTCGGACCTCGTGGCCTTCTAAGAAATTAAGCTCCTGAGTGAGCCTTTCCACAAAAGCAGCTTCTAGTTTAGCCACTTCAGGTTCCATGAAACTGTACATGTCTTTCCTCTGCTATTATTTTCCCTTCATTCCAATGAGACCACCGTGGGCTGTGTCAGCCACTGATAATACTTCTTACTCCGTGCAAAGAAGGCCTGCCCCTCTCCGCTTCTCTGGAGGTTTTGCTAAGCAGAAAGCCGGTGACCGTCAAGTTAGGCTAAGGGAGGCTGAAGGCTGGGCGCGCAATTCCAGTTTCCGAAGCGAGGTGGCGCTCCAGGGCACGGCTTTCCGCCGCGGAGCTGTTCCGCCACGTTCGCGCAGGACGCGACCGCCACCCGGCAGCGCCAACGCTGGCCTCCGCCGGCTCTCAGATCCGCCCGGGCCAGGACCGCGGAGCAGGCGGTGACTCGAGGTCTCTAGCACGGCAGAAAGTTGCCTCGAACGCCCGGAGGGGGCCCAGGGCGCCGCGGACCCTGGCGGGGGTTGGACTTGGAGAGAGACTGCGAAGGCAACCCAGCCGCGAGGCCGGTGCTGCTCGCGGCGCGCCCCACCCGTCCACGCCGGCCCCCGGGAGCTCCGCTCTTTCTCTTTCTTTTGATTTTTTAAGAAAAGGAAAAAAATATTAAAATAAAGGATCGGTTGAGCTCCATCTTGCTCCCAGGAGACAAACTTTGTATCCTAATTTTTTTTTCTGATTTTTCTTTTCTTTCATATCCATTTTCTTGATTTTTCTTTTCTGTAGTCGCCTTCCATTCCACATTTGTCTGTTTGCCCATATTTCTGAAAGCTAGAGGTGAGAGGAGAGAGGGAAAAGAGATTTTTAGTAGTATTAGGAAAGCCAACATTGAGCAAAAGACAACCAAGAAGAAAGAAAAGAAAAGAAAAGGAAAAGAAACGAGAAAGAAACTTCTTCGATTTATTGAGCGCATCCCCTCCCTGTAGTTAGGTTTCCACGGCGTTTCTGCCTGAGCTGGGGCTCTGTGGCCCGATCCCTCTAAGTTAAAGGTAACTCGAAGGAATTACTTTCCCTTTGCCACACCTAGCCTGCGGTGGTGGGAGGCCTTTAAGCCACTTTTAAGACACCAAAAGCCACAATGAAGAGCGCTGGCGTCCTGCAGGAAATTCCTCCTAGTTTTGCGGCCCGGCTCCAAGCTCAGCAGCCAGGCAGGCGCCCGGCACTGTGGCTCGCGTGGTTTTCCACAGCTGTCCTGCTCCCCAGTACCTGTGGGTGCCCAGCCCAGGCCTCCCTGTCACTAGGGTGGTTTCGCTCTCTGGCACCTGGTCCCAGACCTGTGGCAAGCCACACTTTTGCTTTCAGCCCCTTGTTTCAGGCCACCACTTTTCCCTTGAAGTTTTGTACAGTAAGTTGAGAGCTTTTCGGCCCAATTCAGGAGCCTATGGAAACTCGGAGTGTCAGGTCATTGGGAATGTTAAAACGGCGACCAAGAATTATCAACATGATCTAAAAGTCTCTTCCAATTCATTTCTTCGAGTATTTATTTGAACTAAGTGATGAAAAGTGACAGTTGTGAAATAAACAGCTTTTAAAAGTAATGAAGTCAGATGAGGCTTTAATCTGTCGATTGCTATAAATCAACTTTGAAAAAGACGAATGAAGAATGTTATTGGGGCACCAAACTGTCAGTAGTTCCTGCCCAGGCAGCCAGCTAGTGCCACAGAGATGGTTGGATTCGGGAGGCTTAGCCCAGGGGCCCAGGTGCCTGACACTTGAAGTACCAGAAAACGTGGTACTGTGTGTGTGTCCATTTCTACTTAGGTGTTGGCTTCTGGTTTGGGCTAGTGCTGTGTGTCTGGATAGATGACCCAACACAGTTGGGAATTCAGGAGTGCTGACACCCAGGGGACTAAAGCTATTCCAGAGCTGTGAGATGGCCCAGCTCTGCATGATGTGGGGGAAGGGCCAGGGCTTGCCTGGACTCCTGATTTGTTTAGGAAGTAGGGGTGGGAGCAAGTTTGGGGGTTGGAGGTGGGGCGAGGAGCAGGCAGATTTCCCTAGACTCTGAGAGTGGCCAGGGGTGTTAGGCGATACACAATGACTTTTGTTTTTGAAGGGAAATCCAAGGAATTCAGGGCCTAGGGCCTGCAGGACCCCAAAGATAGAGGGTAAGAAAGGTCTCTGGAGGTCTTGGGGGAGAAGGTGGAGAGTACAGATTCTACACTTGTCCAGTGACAGGGTCCACAAATGACTTCTAGAACGATGCTGTGTTTTTTAACTTTTTTTTTTTTTTTTTTTTTTTTTTTTTTTTGGTGGAACCGGGAATTGAACTCAGGCCCTTGTGCTTGCCAGGCAAGTGCTGATTCTACTGAACCATCTCTTAGGCCCCTAATTTTTTTTTGAAAAAACTGTGTATTGCATGTTGCCAGTAGGCGATGTGGAATCATTTGAGTCTTTCCTAATGACCAGTTTTCCTTGTTTACTCCTTTAGTTCATTTGTGGAAGAGTTCATGATTCAGTATCCCCCTAGCGCTTTCTCTTTTTTCTCATTCTCACTGCTGAGTAGAGCCTGTTTTCCACTGAAAGTATGTTTCCTGTTTCTCTGACACGCTTGGAAAGGTGGCAAGAGCTTAATGCAGATGTGGGGTAGCCAGGTACAGTACTTTTAAAAATGTTCTTCCAAGATTATATGTTTTATACAGAGCAGAGCATAATAAACAAGATCAACATATGGTGTTGAAAGAGAAGTTTAAGTTGGTTTTGATTACCATCACGCAAAAATTCAGCATCACCAATGGCCTTTCCAGCTGCCCAGGGTGCTCTGTGATGAAGCAGAGCATGGGGAAAGTGAGGACTGTCATATTAGATGAGGATGGGGATGAGACACAGCAGGCAGGCCAGTGGGATTGTGTTAATTGATACATTGTGTCAACTTGGCTGAATCAGCTCCAGCAGATCTCAGCATGGGGGCCAGGAATTGAGAAAGTCTTCCTGCCCCCTGCCTGGTTTCCTGCCTCCCTGCCCTGCTTCTGTGGAGAAGTCCCAGTCTTCGGAGGAGCTTGGTCTTCATGGCTGCAACTCCGAACTTCACTGTGGAGCACTAGCGCAGAAGGAAGGAAGAGAGAGGCTTGATGGACGCCACTGCAGCTGCTGCTCCTCCTCTGTTCTTCATTGTTTTCTGCCGCATGAACTGCTATCGTTTGCCTTGGA
>NW_004524578.1:8685995-8751428 GCF_000260255.1 Octodon degus | reverse complement strand
TTTTTGGTGGAACTGGGGATTGAACTCAGGGCCTTGCGCTTGCCAGGGAAGTGCTGATTCTACTGAACCATCTCCCAGGCCCCTGACACTGTGTTTTATTTTTTTTATTTTTTTGTGGAACTGGGGATTGAACTCAGGCCCTTGCGCTTGCCAGGCAAGTGCTTATTCCACTGAGCCATATCCCTGGCGCCACACTGTGTTTTAAAGGAACATGCTCTTGCAGACCCCAGCAGCTAGCACTGCATTTTACTCCCAGCAAAACTGGAGTGGGGTGGTCCTCTTTCTTGGGAATTCTCCTCCACCCACCATACCCTTTCTGCCCGGCTTCAGCGCCCAGCAGGAGGGCCTGCAGGGGTTGCTTGTCCCCTGGGTCTGTTGGTCTTTCTCCCAACATTTTCTCCCTCTAAGGAAGGCACAGATGTCCCCTCATCCCTGCCACCTTTGCCTTTTGGAAGGACCCTGGCCACAGGACCCTCCCAAGAGGCTCAGGGCTGCAGGAGCGTCAGCAACAGGTCCTTCCAGGCTGCCTCTCCCTAGACCTCCGACCCTTCCCTCTCCAGGCTCCTTTCTGGGGGCCGATGGGAAGAGGGAGTCCTCTTCTCGTCCTCTCCTTGTCCATGCAGAGCGACCGGAGCGGGAGGAGGCCGCGCGGGATCTTCAACTTGATGCGGGCCGGTGGTTTCTTTGGCCCCAACTCTTGGCTGGAGCTGAGGGTAGGCCCAGGAATGCCGGGTCAGCTGCAGCTCGGCTGGTGCCCCCAACTCTGCCCGCGGGATCCTGGGTCCCCGCGCCCCAGGCTGGATCAGTGGAGGCGCCGGAAACCTTCCAGACTAGCCCTGGTGGTCGTAGCGGCCCGGGACTGACAACTCTCATTTCCCGGCTGGGAGGAGGGAGCCTCGGAGAAGGGGCCGCGGAGACTCCTCCTCCACTCCGCCCCAGGCAGAGGGGCTCGGCTGGCAGCGGGTCCGAAATCCAGCCGCTGGCAGGCTGCTAATTAGCTGGGGCGGAAAAGACGAGGAGCTGAGGAGCCCCCAGCGAGAGGGGGTGGGGCTCGGGAGGTGGCAGCGGGGCCTTTCCCGGGGCACCCGGCGAGGCCGCCCCAGCCCCGGGTCTCCTCCGCCCCGCGAGGCTCCTCCCAGGGCCTGGGGTCTCCGCCCGCACTCTGCGCCTCCCCCAACGCAGCCCCGCGCCCACCCACGCGGAGCCCCTCTCCCACGCGCCGAAGGAGTAGCGCCTGCCTTAATCATCCCCCTCACCCCGCGCAGCCTCGGAAGACTTGGGCAATTCATTCCCAAGTGCTTCCTCCCCGGGCAACCGCCGGCACCAGAAAAAACAGGAGAGCGGGGTGTGGGAGAAGGGTCAGTCACCCTGCGGCTTCGGGAGGACGGGACTTTACTAGCGACAGTGCGCGTGGTGAGGTGGGAGGCTGTCACCTAAGCCCTTCTCCAATGGGAAGGCAAGACGGTCCATCCATATTAGAAATAGCATTAAAGTTGGATTATTGATTTCCATGTAAATTGCGAGGCGAGGAGGTAGCGAGCGAGGGCATACTACTGCGTATTTTCTACCGTCCTCTCCCCTGCGTCCTCCCCGCCCCGCACGGAGCCTGCGGTTACATCATCGCGCAGACCTGGGACCCCGGGCGAGATTGACAGGTGTCGCTTGGGGGGGACAAAGCCGTCCAAGTGTCACCGTCACGGCCCCTCCCGCTGTCCTTCCTGCAAGGCGCTCCCTGACGTTCCCACCCACCCTGTTTCCCCTGCAGGAGGCTGTCACCCCCACCCCGGAATCTACAGCTGCGCGCCTGGGTCCAGAGCTTCTAGTCTGGGAAGCCCGCGGGGCAGCACCAAGATGGGAAGTGGGGTGGCCGGGACGGTGTCTGCTGCCCACTGCGAGGCGACGCGGAGATGCCCAGGGCTCCGGCGAGGGTCCGGGCCGAGGGCGTCGGTAGCGGGCACAGAGGGCACCTGGGCGCATTTTAAAGGAGCCAGCGCAGTCTCTGGACCTCCCTGTTCCCACCCCCACCCCGTAATAGAACAGACGTGAAGATAATCCTGCCATCTGGCAAATCCCAAATTTGGCGACCGAGCTCAGAAAGCAACAGCGACGTGTCATCCGGAATGGAGACTGTCCCACCCGCACGCGCCCAGCTCGCCCAGATTCCGCCCGACCCCACGGTTGTGGGTGTTCTTTTCCACCGTGGGTAGTAGCCACACTGGGGGTTCAAACTAGGGGAACTGCAAGTGGTAGGCTTCCACCCCACTTCCCACCAGGACCGCTTCAATGAGCAAAAGCCCAAATTCAGCTTCATTATGTACAACTGAATGTAATTTATAGCTGGGCGGCCTGTCGGCGGCAATTTAGATCATTTGGTGATAAGGATCACACTTATTAGATTTCTTCAAAGCCGATGGGGTTTTTCTTTCTTTCTTTCTTTCTGTTTTAAGGAGGGTATTTGTGCTAAATTGCCCAGTGCTGGTGTGATAACTGTCGAAAGTTTGACATCAAAGGAACTAATATTATTCAGTTACCAGAGAAGCTGTCTGTCTAAATAAGAATATCTTAATTACTGCGTCACGAAGGTAGAAAAAGGGTCGAATCTGAAAGGGGGCGAGGTATTCAGCAGCCTCTTTTGATGCACTATCTATATTAGACGGATGTGCGCTCTTAATCAGGCCTGGTCCGATTTCCTTTCCTGTCCCCTACGGTCCTCTGAACTTTATAACTATATGTAAACACGTTGTCAGTGGGGACATAATCTTCTCGGGTTCTTATTAGAAGAAATTTCCATCCTCTCCCGTTCTAGATTAGGCAGTGGAGTCCGCTCCGTCAATGAAGGGACTAAGGTTTCGTGGACAATAATGTGGCAATTGTTGATGGTTTGTGACCCATAAAATGTGGAGGTGACTGTTCTGGCTTTGGTATGTAATTATGCAAAACACTTTCCATAAAGACTTGCCATTCGATCTAATGGCAGTCCCTGCGGTCTATTTCAAAAAGGGAGGGTCTATGTTCAGAGAGAGAGAAAAGTAACATTTGTTTTAACACAGGTTTTATGGGAGGGGGGAGACAAATACAAACACATCCCAACACCGCCCAAAGTATTTTTCCAGTCAAATTAAAATAATTACGAGGGGGCTTAATAAGTTAATCACAGCAACACAGCGCATCCAAACACGAGGGTGGGTGGTTGAGGCTCCAGCTGCGGCCCTGCACCCCCCGACCTGAGACTGGGGCTGGAGGACCAAGGCTCCTTTCTGGGGTCTGCAGAGAAGCGGCCCGGGTTGGTCAACCTGCACGCGGGGTGAGTCTCTAAAGCCACTCTAGGGCTGAGAAGAGAGAAGGGCCGAGCTACCTCCGCACTTCTCAGCGTTGGGTCGCTGGAATTCCTTGGCGGGGTTCGGAGAACAAAGCAGTTCTTTCCCAGGAGGTGCCCTCACCCGCCTTCCCTTGAGTGCCCTCAAGCTCTCAGCAGCCAGGGGCAGGCACAAGCGCGCGGCGGATTTGTGTGGCCGGTCTGACGGCGACGTCCACGCTCCCGGTGGGGCGCACTCGGAGTAGCTAAAGCCGTTACCCCTAGGACTTTACAAGCCACCTGAGATTTTAAAAAAATAATAATAAAAGGAATTTAAAAGGCCTGCAGGAGAAAGGCTGCTGAGATGGAGAGAGTCTCACTCGTCCATGCCTAGCACAGGCGACTGTCTATAAAGGAAGTGGTTTACGGGTACCCCACAGCCCCCCACAGCCCTGGAGACAGGCTGCCCACACCCTGAACTGCTCTGCGCGGGTTTGCGTGGCCTCACTGACCGCACCACAGTGACGCCGTCGCGTGAGTTCCGCTGTAGCAGGCAACAGGGGATTCTTCAAGGGGGGGAAAGATGATTAAAGGAGAGAATCATCTAAATATCAAAGTGACACATGGGGAGACCTGGAAAAATATTTAAGCTAATGAAAAGCAAATAAAGAGGCAGGCACTTAGGCTGGGAAATTAAATATTATGTTTAAGATGGTGCTTTTGTGCGGGCTTGAAGATTTCCGATTCATGTACACATAATAATCACTCGGGTTTGTCATCTAGAGGCGCAAATCTGAAAGATATTCCAACAAATGAAGTGCTGGCAGAGAGAGGAATAAAGAGATCCGCGCCTGTCAGGGGTCAGGCAGCCTGAGATTGCTTCTAGGGATCTTTTGAAAATTTCACACGATTGAAGGCTTAGGGGCTTCGCTGCTTTCGCATTTCAAACTCAGATCAGTGAGATCACAATAAAAAATAGAGGTCTGGAAAATTTTGATGTAAAGATGGCCACAGGCTGCAGGGCTCTGTCACAGCTCCTAAGCTCTCTCTCTCTCTCTCTCTCTCTCTCTCTCTCTCTCTCTCTCTCTTTCCTAGACAGATACCCTGACACGGCTGTGATCATTTAGATGACAGAGTTGTCAGAAAAGAAAGAGAAAACTGCGTCTGGTCTCAGAACTTCCTTTCCATCAAAAGGAATTTGGGATTTTATTTCCAATCAAAGAGAGAGAGAGAGAGAGAGAGAGAGAGAGAGAGAGAGAGAGAGAGAGAGGATTCATTTCTAGCAAGCATAGGAAGCTCAAAAGTGTTTGGGATTTCATAATTAATGATCTAGTCCTAGAAACTTGGATTTGACTTTTTGCTTTCATTTATGCAAATTAAGATGGTTTTTCATTTGGTTTATACTCTGGGAGTACAAGGAAAATTCATCCCAGAATATTCTTGCCACTGTCAAGTGTACAGCTATTCAGGGGTAGAAACATGGCTATGTGACCTGTACTTCAGTGTGTGTGTGTGTGTGTGTAGTTGTGCATGCATCACTTTAATTCTGCAACTTGCAGATTAACCTGGCTGTCTCCTCTCCCTCTGCAGTCAGTGCCCTGTCCTATTTTGCAGCCCCTCCCCAAGGGATCAGTAACTTCCTGGTACAAGCAAGACACAGTAAAATCAATTGTCCCTGTGGTCGATCCATAGCATGAGGGGACCTGATGCTGAGAAGTCTATGAGAAGAGACAGCACATAGAAACCTTGTGTACCTTCCTCCATTGAGATCTAATGTCTACACTTAAGGAAGTTCTAAAAAATCCAACTTCTGCTCATCTTGGTTTTATAGTTCGTGAAACTCCACGAAAATGGGAATTTTTTCCTCCAAAACACTTTGTTCGTTCCTCTAAGGGAAAAATGTAAACCTGCTAAAATGTTAGTCTCTTTTTCTCTTCCTGAAGTTTGCTGATTTACATGTAGTTGATGTTAGATTATTCCCAGCTTGGCATATTCACCCTCATTCTGACTGTCCGCCAGTGGTTCTCTGGTAGATTTCCTGGCATTTCAGCCAGTTTCTTTGCATCATTTTAGTCTGGTCCCATTTCAGGAACTATACAAAAATATCATCAAACCATTTAATAAAGTAGGGCTTCCCTGGTGGGCAGAAGAGGAACAGTGTCAGAGTTGCTCTGCATGCCATCTTTGATGCAGTAGTCTGCAACTCTGGGCGGCAGCTGTGGGCAGACCAGCATGGGATACTGAGGCAGAACCTGGTAGGCCATGTGCCAGGCAGGACAGACAGCAGATTCTGCTGCTGGCCCACACCAGAGGAAGAGAAGGCTGTGTGTCCCTGGCATGCAGCACTTAGGTCAAGGAAGTAGGGCAGGCAACATGGAGAGTGTCAGGATCCTTAAAAGGCCATGTTCAGAGTCACAAGAGACACCAAGGTGGCCAACTTTCACAGGGGAGCTTCTCACCCTGGAGAATTGGGAGAGAGGAGTTGGGGATCTGAGGGAGTCAAACAGCTTCTCCAGCAAGAGTTTTTGCCCCAGATCCATGGTCCGGAAATAGAAAAGAAAAAAAAAAAAAAAAAAAAACAACTCAACTGTAAGATTAAAGTGCTTGAACAGAGAACAGGGAAGGGAAACCTGCTTTCCAGAAAGAGTCAGCAGAAGGGCTCTCCAGCTTGCTCATTCAGGTCTCCTACAACAGGGGAGGCCCCAAATGGATCCTAAAAACGAGGCTTTACCTACTACATACATAAGACAAGCACCAGGAGAGAAAAAAGGCAGGCAGAAGAATGTAAAGGAATGTAGAGAGGCAAGGAAGACCCTTGGCCACGTGGGAGTTGTGTCACTTGTGAGCTGGAGAAGCGACTGAGCTCCTTGGCCAGGCTGGACAGCCAGGCTGGGTTCGATTATCAACTCCGGCGTGGGCTGAGGGATTCCCCTGAACCGGGCCGGAGAGAGTGAAATCTCCTTTGGTGGAAAGTGGGAGGTGTTGGGGTAAGTCCTCTCTCAGAATGCAGAGCTAGTGAGAATCGTTAAGAAAAAAAAAAGAAAAAAAAAAAAGAAAGCCACCCTAAAGAAGCAGTCTTGAGGGCTGCTGCTCACACTTTGGTCGCAGAATGAGAGTTTTTTCCCTTTCGGAGGTGAGACCTAGGCAGTCTGTGTCTGGCTCAGGAGGTCCTTTCTGCATCTAGTCCACTAGCAGCTCGGGGTACAGAGACCAGGACAGCAGCCACAGGACACAGGCTTTGGCAACGCGGAGTGTGTGTGTGTGGGGGGGCAGTTACAGGTCTTGGTTTTCAAATCCCTCCAGCCCAGCGTACCCAGGACAGTCGAGTTACTTTTTCTCTCTGCCCCATTCTCGTCATACTCAAAGCGGAGTAGGGTCAAGGCTCAGCGGAAGACTGCAGCGGGGTGGGGGGGATGGGGGGTCAGAGGCTTCTCTGAGCTAGAGACCAAGCGGTGCCTCTCAATTTGAAACCAAACAAAGCCTAAAACAACCCAGACGCCTCTGGTCGAGCACGGGTTAGAACTCTCTTGGTACGTCGGGGCGGAGCAGAAGAAAAGCACCGCACTCTGCTCCCGACCCATCGGGACCCCAACGCAGCACGGGCTCCCTCTGTCTAATGGCCCTGAGTTAGGAGACCTTGAGGGCACCCCACTTTGCGTCTGCTGACGCCTCTCAGAAAGCTGGCTGCAGTGGGCAAGACGCAACCCACAGCCCAGATCGCCCGGGGCACAGGTGGACAACCGCCGAGGCAGCCAGGTCGCAGGCGCCAACCCAACTGCTGCCCTCCGCACGAGTCGGGCCCTGAAAACACCTCGGGCCTAACCGAAGGCGGGAGGAGGGAGAAAGCGTCTTCCAGCTCTGTCACCCCAAGCGCAGAAAGCTCAGCGTTTCCCGGGCTTGGAACCCTTCTGCCACTTCAGACAGAGCTCCGTAGGATGAACTCGCCGCGCCATCGAAGTAGCCATCTTGGCCTTTTCTAAAATGACATTAAAAAATAATTATGAAACTTAAAAACTACAGGCAAGGAAATGCCTTTCTTCTCGTTTTGACACGAGACCCGCTAAATAAAATCCTCTTTCAAGCTGCCTTCTCTGCAACCTCAAAGCAGCGAGTGTTAATTTTATCTTTACTTAAATGATTGCCACGGTTGACCAGCTGGTGTCTCCCCCTCCGCCGGCCTCCCTCTTGGATTTTAACTTAAAGAGTACTGTGCTCTGGAAATAAGCAGCCCCCAACACACACTTTGCGTCATTTTTGTTGCTATTAATTTCACGGATGCCATTTAAAGTTTAATAAGAAGCGTCCTCGCCATGACTCCAGTAAGGGTGTCAGAGAGGAAACGCACCAGGCGCATCCGCCCTTTCCTCCGAAGTCTGCAGCCCACGCCACTCTCTCCTGATCCTCGCAGCTCCACGCTCGAAGGCCACAAGTTGGTAGTCGGGCAAGGTGCACAGCAGGATGGCCACAAACGTCGGCCACCTTTGCCACTGGGGACGGATATTCTGTTTCTGCGATGCAAGGAAAGGGACGGAGAGGCTTGGGGGATCTTTTGGACGCCATAGCCAGTTTTTAGGATCTCTTGCCAATTTCTCAGTGTGTTTCTGTCCAGATATACTAAGCTCTTTGGATTTAATTAACCTGTGGTCCAGATACAATTAATAAAGAGCAAAGAAAAAGACAGAAAGGGGAGGGGACAGGATCAGAAGGAGGAGGAGAAAATAAAAGTAGAGTGCCTCCAGCCGGATTCCTTTACACCGCTTGGTCACAGTTAGTTACCGGCTTTCCAGCTGTGAGGACGTTGCGCGCCATTTACTGTAATTGAATTGCTGTTATAACACCTTTCAGGGGGACAACAATGAGTTTCAAAAAAAAAAAAAAAAAAGTTGCGCTGGCGGCCTGCGGCGGTCTGCGCTGTTGTGCAGTCCCGGCCACCCGCCAGGCAGAGCTGTCCCGCGGGGATGGCGACAGCGCTGCGTAGGCCAGGAACGTAGTCCCAAGAGGATTCTTGCCGGAAACAGGACAAACCCGGCCTTGCTGACCCTCTGGGGATGTCGGGGTCAGTAAATGGGCCAGAACTGGAAACAGCCTGCGGGATACGGGTAGGCCCTGGAAAGGCAGAAGTGACAGGGAAAATCAGTGTTTTGGTAGGGAATACCTTCTGCACCCACAAGGCCTCTCCTTTGGTTTTCCTATTCGATTCGCACTCCCGGGAACTGCCCGCTGAACCTGGGGGCGCACGGTCCCCAGAGCTACTTTCCCAGCCTCTGTACTTACTTGGACACCTATTTGACCCAGGAAATGAGAAAGTTTTCTGCGCTAGACTCGGAGCCAAAGGTTGGGGCCCGAGCTGAGCGGTCCTCACCTCTAGCTTCTCTACGGCAGGCGGCAGAACAAGCAAAGTGCGTTCCAGTCACAGCATTTGGCCTTCTTGCTCTGCCCAGCCGGCCACCCTGCCTCGCGCCTTGCTGGATCCTCGCAGGGTCCACGCCCTGACTCGGAGCCCCACCCCACTTTCCTGCCACCCTCATCCTCACCGACCTCGTCCACGCGCACGGTCTCTGCACAGTTTTCCACTCGCTGAGAGCAAAGCACAAACTCTGACCACCCCAAACTTTTCTTGGCCGGCCAGGGGCTCAGCAGGTGGACAGAAGTGGCTGAGTGCGGAGGATGAGGGCGAGGTTTGCACTCTGCTACTCCAGTAGGGCTTCATTGGCTTTAACTGAATTAGAGAGTCTCCATACGACCGGCAGGTTCTTGAGGCTAGAGGGAGCCTCGCAAGTCAGAGTGCAGGTACTGGTGTGAGCTGCAGTGGGGGTGCGGGGACGCCTGCAGCCTTGGACATCCCCAGTCTCAACTCAGCCTAGCATCGCCAGAAAGCTGAGCGCTTCCCGTCCCGCTGAGGTCATTGCAAAAATCAATGTGTCTCCAAAGGACTTTTTAGAGGAGGTTGGGTCTGCCACCCGAGGCCAGGTCAGGGGAGACGTAGTGGCCAGTCCTGGCGAGGAGGAACTGCTTTAGGGGTTTGGTTTTCCTCTGCCGGGTTGGGAAGCCCTGTGGTTTCCTATGGGTGTCGTTTGTGGTTCACCTCCGGGACACAGAGCTGTGTGTGCATTTGTGTGTCCAGCTACACAGGCCGGGAGCAAGAGGGGAAGAATCGGTGTGGGGGGCGGGTAAAGGAGCAGATTTGACATCGACCATAAGCGTTATTTATTTATTTATTATTTGTTTATTTCTGGAAGAGCTCCGGGTTCTTCAGAGGCGCACTAGGCGTCTTCGGAATCGAAAAGCCCATTGCTTGTGGAGGCGTCTGGCAATGCCAGCCTGGTTTTTGGTTGCAAAAGTCAGGGTGCCTGCTATACCTTCTCCTAGTCCCCTACAGCTACATTTTTTCCTAAACAAGTTCGATTTCTTTCTTACTTGACTGGAGATGAAGTGGGGTGGGAAGGGCGTCTTGTCTCCGGGTCCTCCTAAGGCCTGCAGAACAGGGCAGGTTGGAGGTGAAGCTGATGAGGGCAGGGATACGTACGATTGTGAAACTGAGGCTGAATTGATGCGGAGGCCTGGCAGGGGGGCGTGAAAGGGTAGATTGTTGCAAGGCTCAGCTGAAGAAGAGAAAAGCAGGCCTCGTCCGAGTGCATTTGTGCCCAGTTTGCTCTGCGGGGAACCCCAGAATCTTCGATTTGCACCTCGGCATCCCCAAGTCAGGGCAGGCCTACACCTGCCTCTCTTGGCTAGGGGGAGGAGGTGCCCGAGCAAGCGGGAAAGAAGAGGACTTCAGAGAGTGCTTAGACCAAGGAAAAAAGTGGTCCTGCTTGGACCAGTCCATAGTGCAGCGGCGGTAGGCTGATGGCTGATCCGGCTGATCTGAGGACCGTGCTCGAAACTGCAGTGAGGCTGGACTCCCTTGTCCTGCACAGCCCCATCTCCGCGCCCACCCTCGGCCCTGGCCTACTTCACACCCTTCCACGTCTGACTTTCCATCTCTAATCTCGACTTCACAGCGATTTTCACCGTGCATATTAACCTTTAGTAAACAAACTGATTGCTACCAGCCACAGACATTCTTTGGAAAAAGAGAGAAATAAAAAGGAGGAGCCCTGGCCGCTGCTAAGCCCCTGGTCTGCATTATCCCTTTCCACCCCACAATACCCCCAGACATAAATATTACACACATTTCTTCTTTGCTGCTGGGGAAACTGAGGCTCAGGAAAGGGGCAAAGAACCTCATCAGGCTTAAGCAGCTAAGAATGAAGTCCTGCCTGGAACCTCTTCTGGGGTTGGCCCTAGACAGGACTCAAGAGAGAAAGTGGTTGGGTACATGGAGAGCTAACTAAAGTCCCTCTCTGAGGACAGCACTGCTAGTCCCTTGAAAGCTATGCCAGCCTTCAGAAGCCAGGCTTCTTCCCAGCAGCCTGCAGTTTCTTGGCCACTCAGCTGGCTGGGTCATTGTGACCCTCTGTTCTTTCCATGTTTTGGAGATAAACTCCAGTGGCTCCCTGTACCTCAAGGTAATCATTCTGCTTTGAGAACCCCATAAAGAGAGCAGTGGCTTTGACAAGCAGGGAGGAGGCAACAAGACAGGGAAACATCCACAGTATGTGGCAACTTTGGGACATTTTATTTCTGGGAAATAGAGGTAGGGAAGAGAGTGGAAGACAACAGAATCTGCAGCAGTGTTCCTCTGAGTGGTCCCATTTCAAACACACCAACCTGCTTGCAGTTATGGCGACAGATGACTGATGTAAAAATGCACGGAAAAGTTGTTCTTGCCCAAACTAGTCCCAAGATCTGCAGGGCCTTCAGACAAATGTTTTCAAAGGGGGCACAGAACTCTTTTTTTTTTTTTTTTTTTTTTTTGCGGAACAGGGGATTGAACTCAGGCCCTTACGCTTGCCAGGGAAGCGCTTATTCTACTGAGCCATCTCCTTATGGAACTCTTTATGGTACCAGAGGTACCAGTCTGCAGGAGCTAACGTAGGAGCTAATGTCAAAGAGGATGCTCCTCTGATTTCCTCTTTAATCTACTTTCCTTCTTTCTTCACAGCAGTTTTAGGATGAATTAAAATCTTTAAACTGATTTTTTTTTTTTTTCATCTAGGGAAGCAGATATCTTAAGAGTAACTGCAATAGACCTAAGTAAGTAGCAGTGAGAGAAATCTATTAATTACCTTAACAAACCAGTGTGAATAGAGCTCAATTTTTGGCTTTACTTTTTTTTTTATCTCCACCCCACCCTCATTCCCAGCTTTCTCACGAAGGTAGTTTCTTAAGTTAAGCAGATTTATGTTCAATGAAATTAAATAAATATATTCTGCTGTTGCCTTGACACCGGGCATGTAGCTTGAACAGGAAGTGGAAATGAATGGACAATAAGGGGATCATTTTGTCTATATTCTGTCACTTTTTTTTTTTTTTTTTCGGAACTGGGGATTGAACTCAGGCCCTTGCACTTGCTAGCCAAGCACTTATTCTACTGAGCCATCTCCATCTCTCCGGTCCCTATTCTGTCACTTCTAAGGTTCAAGCCTACAACATCATTTGTTAGCTTTTACCTGAAGAATCTGCTAGTTGCATGATCCAGGGATACTCCAACCTCATCTATTTTTAAATTAATGTTAATTTTTGTTGCAGCTTGTCCTGTGCCTAGTTCTATCATTTCCGTCTTATAGATGCAGACATAGAAGCATAAGGTCATCCAAATCTAGTCAATGGTACGAACAAGTTCTGAACGAAGCTCACTGAACCAGAATTGCTGCTCATTAAAGCCGGGGCTGCGAGCTTTCCATTTTGATTAAGTTTATTGAAAGGCTATATACAAAAATATGTCTTCTTTTAGAATATATTCTTTCAGTAGTGATATGTAGCTTGAAAGGTGAGACAGCTGTTCTCCTCCATTGCCTCAATTTCTTTCTTTATTTCTTTCTTTCTTTTTTTCAATGCAACTACGTAACTTTTATTGCAACTGGAAGAAAATACATCACAGAAACGTTTTGGTAGGTCTGGGGAAAAGTATTATTAACAATAAATGATGAAATAGTTTGTCTTTGGCAATATCATTACATATGAAGAGTGTAAAATGCAAGTATGGGTCCGGCAAAGCAAGGCCACCAAGTTCCTGGAGTTTGGCTCCTTTTGCCTATCTCCAAGCGCTACTTAGGTTAACACAAACACAACTGAACATCACTTTCTTGCTCCTTTATAGTATTACCTTTCTAATCTGGATATTGACAGTTTCATACAGAAAAAAATTGACTTCTAAAAAAATTATTGCTTTTGTAAGTTCATTTGGCTATCTATGTCCATTGACCAGCAAAGGCCATTGTTCTTTAACTTTTGTCTTGAAAAGCACCAGTGGCCGAACAGACCCAAATGTTCTTCTCATTTTATTTATTTATTTATTTATTTATTTATTTATTTATTTATTTATTTATTTATTGGCAGAACTGGGGATTGAACTCAGGCCCTTGCTCTTGCCAGGGAAGCGCTTATTGCACTAAGCCATCTCCTTGGCCCGTTTTTCTCATTTTAGGTGTAATGCCACATGCGTAGGTCTTTACAAACATTTATTAGGATACCTGGATTTATTTCCTGCTTTGACTGCATGCTGAGGGTCATTTCCCCCTTGATTCCTCATGGGTGAGGTGCTATTGCATATACAGATTACGCTGGAAAGGATGCTTAATGATTGAAACCTACCTGCAGGCCCATGTACTTAGGAGTCCACGCTTTGCCACCTACAGAGCTGGCCACCCTGGTTCTTCTGGGCCTCAGTGCAAACCAAAATTTTAAGCCCTGACTCAGGAAGTTAGAATAGCTCTCCGTTGTTCTGGTTCTCTTCTTCTACTAGTCTAAGTTTCGAACCAAACTAAAAATACACACTCAACCAAACAGATTACAAAACAAATTAGTGAGTTGGTACCCAACTTAGTCTCTGGGTAGAAGCTAAAGGTCCATCTCCACAGGCCTAAGCATCTAATATTTCTAAGACTATTGAGAAAGAATGTCACAGCACTTAGTTATTATTTGATTGATTCAAAACAGCAAACTGAGAGAGAGTATCTAAATCTTTGTTTTGGAGGAAGGAGACATACACGTGTGCTACCCATGTGGCATAGTAGAACCTAGATCAGCCCACCCTACAGATATATTAAAACTCAAATTTGAATTAAAAGTCAACATCAACTTTGAGTAACTGGTCATCCTTCAGGACTGTTATTAATTTAGAGCTTTCCAGCCTGGAAAATTGATGATGAAATATTTGGAGGAGGTAGAAGTATGTTCTAGGATATATATCTGATTAAACAGTCATGTGGATAATGCAGAAATCTACTTGGAGAAGAAGAATGATTTTTCTCCTGCTTCCAATGGAAATAATGTCAATCTTTGTAATTATTTAACATCTACTTATTGAGTAGGTAAGTATTGCCTAGATGGCACTTATGAATACAAAGATTAATGTCACAGTCCTTTTACTCAAAGAGTTCTTGTGATACTGAAGAAAAGGGAAGAATTCATGACATATATATAATATACTCCAGTACAAAGAGCTTTGGAAACTTAAAAAAGAGAGTGATCTCTTATGCTAAGGAAAACGGCTTGGAAAATATTTCATGGGAAGAAGATTTTTTTTAAATTATTTATTTATGTGTGTGTGTGTGTGTGTGTGTGTGTGTGGCCAGCTCAGCCCACCAGGGGGCGGGGCCGGCTGGCATGTGGTGCTGGGGGATCGAACCACGGTCCCTGTGCCTTGCCGAGCCCGCTCCAAGTAGGTGCTTTAGACCACTGAGCCATCCCACCAGCCCCAGGAAGAAGATTTTGATTGGACATTTAGATCAGATAGGTGGTAGGGGCAGACCAAGGGCAGAGATGGAGGGGACAGAGAGAGAGACAGAAACAGAGAGAGACAGAGAGAGAGACACACACAGAAAGAGACTGAGCGAGACAGAGAAACAGAAAGAGACAAAGAGAGTCAGAGAGAGACAGAGACAAAGACAGAGAAAGACAGAGAGTGACAGAGAGACAGAGAGACACAGAGAGACACAGAGAGAGAGAGAGAGAGAGAGAGAGAGAGAGAGAGAGACAGACAGACAGACAGACAGACAGATAGACAGAGACAGAGGCAGAGACAGAGACAGAGACAGACTGAAGAGACTTTTGAGACTCCTGACTTCTACTGGGAAGCGCAAAGTGGACACAGTGGAGTCAGAATGCGTACTTGATCTTGTTCTTCCAGGGGACAACACAGGTCAGTATTCCTTGGACTACTGGAATTTGCATACAAAAACCATACAAATCTATATAAAGAAGTGATTGTTTCCCATACAGTTCCTGGTCAGTGTGTGTCCTCCGTTCCGTGGTCTGCAGGCCTAGCAACGCGAGCTAGAGATCTGAGATGGTTGCCAAGAGAAGGCGGAGCTTCTTTTTATTCAAACTGAGATTTCCTCCTGGAGTACATACATCTAGCGCCTCGTGTCCTGGGCATTTACCTGAAGGTTTAAGAGGAGAAGATAAATAAAAATAGACGTGGTTATGGAACTATGAGAGGAGATTAGCTCATGGAGAACCAAGGCCAAAAACACGCCTGCCAGAACGTATTGCTAACATTGTGTTTGTGCCAAAAGCACCGGCACCTTTGGCTTCCTCTTTGCTGCTTGTACCTCTACCAGAGCAGATGAAGCATGCTGTTTTGGTTCGTTCACTATGGATCTGCCTCCCTCAGGGCCGGGAGCTCCTCTGAGGCTGGGAGGCTGGCTGATTCTCTCAGGCTTCCAGCCCCTGGCCCTGAGCCAGGGTCACAGGGAAAGCTCAATGCATTCTGAATGAGTGGATAATGCAGATTTAAGAATATACATTTTAAACTTGTGTTAATGATTCTTAGAAAATCGGAATAGCTTTTTTTTAAAATGTTTGTCATTTGGGTTTTTAATTATAATTGCACAGAGCGGTTATTGTGAAATGGTTCTTATTTAAGGTAGGACCAGCCTGGGAGAGCTGAAAAGCCTGAATGTGGATATTGAATTGTGCTTTCTATGTCAACCTTGAACAGTCACTAACAAGAAACTCAGGAGCACCAAGTTTAAAAACAACTGTCCTAGAGCCTTCAAGTTAATGTTGGCCCGTTCGTGGCTTTCGTCACTTCTCAGCTTGATTGTGACCTCAGCCCTCTTTTTTCTTTTAGTTTCTCTGCTATGCAGAGTCATGGTAAAATCTTTGTTGTTGTCTCTTTGTCATTTGGTGGGTAGCCTGAGCATTTACCAAGATGCTTCAGCTGGACTAAAGGCAGACAGGTTGTGCAGACAGGATCTCTTTGACTCCATGTCTTCTGTATGGCATTTGCACGACCTGGGGCAAAGCAATAACTTGCACTCTGACAAGCTACGTTCTTATGACCATGTCCCGGGGAGAGGCTGAGATCCCCACAGGGGGAAGGATTCGTCTCAGATGTTCTGATGGCCTTCTTTTACACCACTGCTCTGTGTTAACGTTTTCCAGCACAGGCACCAGTAGAACTTGGAAACAAGCATGAAGAAAAGCATTAAATGAAATCAAAACATGATCAGCTCCCTCTGAATTCTACCTTATGTTTTAGCTGCTCACTGGCTCCCTGGCTTGGAGTAATTTCAAATTCCCACTGTCTTAGTGGCAAGGAATCTTCTCATTCTTCTTTTCTAAATACATTTTTCCCTTCAAACATTCCTCCTACCACTTTATTTCTCATGTGAGTCATCTTTTGAAAATTCAAATTATAGAGGACTTCACCAGTGAACTACATTTGTTGAACATTATATTTGCTGGTATTGATGGCTGGGGGAGCCAGCTGAATTTCTCCTCGAGGAAGTCTATAGCTTTTGTTTGCTTTGAGTCAAAAAGGCCCATGATAGCCTTAAACAGCATCTCTGAAACACCAGCCTATGCCTCAGTCTCTGAAAGGTGACAAACAAACATCTAGCCACTGATAAATGAGTCAAAGACACAACATTTTGAGCACTAGGGCCCCTACTGGGAAAGAAAGGATTAAACTCTCTTATTATCAGTATCCCAACAGGATTGCAGAAGCCATTACAAGAGATTCTGCTCTGATGGGATGACACAAGCTCCACAGATGGGAATTATGGCTGTTGACCAGCTGCTGGCCCTTCTGCACCGTGGTGGCTCTGTGCAGACTATAAAGCACGGGGTAGTTCGATGGCTCTGTTAGGAAACAGCTGTAGGAAGTCTCACAACAGTCCACATGCTGAGGCTGTAGTTTCCTGGGCGGCACTAGAGGAAGGTGGAGGCACCTTGAAGAGGAGGGGCCTAACAGGCTGTGGTCAGATCTCTGGGGTGGGCACCACCCAGGTGTGGGCACCTTAGCCTCCACAGGTCCTCCTGGCTCTCCTTGTGCTTTCTTTCCAGCCATGCAATTTTGCTCTGCTGTGTGCTCCAGCCATCATGTGCTGATTCACCACAGGCTTAAAGCAGCTGAGCCAAGCGTTGGGGACAGGGACGTACACTGCTGGAGCTGTCCCAGCAGTGTTTTGTCTTTATCAGTCAATCCTTTCAAGTATTTGTTACTGGGACCAAAAGCTGATGAGCTCAGTTCCTTCTACACCCTTGTAGAATTATGATCACCCACTAACGCCTACACATTGAAATCTAAATAATTATTATGACATGGGCCAGTGAAATAGCTAAGTGGACTAAGCGCCTGCGTAGGCAAGCTCAGGAACTGGGGTTCCATCCCCGGCACCACATGCTGTGCCAGCCCCACCCTGGGTGTGCTGACTTGGCCACTGAGACCAAGAGTGGTGGTGCACACCTGTAATCCCAGCAGTGAGGAGGCTGAAAACAGAAGAATCACCACGAGTCCAAGCCTAGTGAGACCCTGTACCAAATATATTAAAAAAAAATTATGAAGATGATGATGATGATGATGATGAAGATGATGATGATGATGATGAAGATAATGACAATGCATCTGTTTTACATTCTCTGTGCAAAACTTCCTAAGGAATAATAAGGCAGGAAGATCTCTTACTTCGTTATAGAATAATTACACATACTATTCATCAACCCGTCATTGTATTTACTGCATACAAAAACTTGTGAAGAAAATGAAAATTCTGTTAGTCACTGGCTAGAAACTACAAGTATCTCACTGTTTGAGAATCTCCATGTAACTATAGAGCACAGTTCCTACTTTGCAGTTGCAAATGTGGCCTTGTGCACGTAGAGTGAGTCTGTTTTCATCCAGAGACAAAGCAATGAAGGAGCTGGTACTAATTCTGTCTCTCACTGAGAAAGGTAAAGCTGAGAACAAATAGTTAATATTTACCTGTCAAGGAAGCAAGCATTGGAGGGCAGTGAGCTATTATCTTGGCATAAATCTGAAATTGAAAAAAATGCAGAAGTCAGCGAGTTATAGAAATAGGATTTTCTTGTATTTACTCAGTTTGCTGGAGAGTGACTAAAAAAAGATGAATTCTATCCTTGAGGTGGACTATCTACAGAAATATTTTGTGTAAGGGGACAGTTAACTAAAAACTGACATTGCACATTTGTCAATTCAAAAGATGAAGTTATTTTCACTTAAAATCTAAGATGCTGGTTAATTTCCTTATGTGTACAGTACCATTGTGCTAGCCATCTTCCTTATGCAAGACGGCCTTTAATAATCTTCCATGGTCGTCAACAAAAATTTCTTCCTATGTTGCCAATTTATTGAGCATAAATTACTGGGAATCTTATATGGAATAAATTATGCTCTTAAGCCTTCTCAGATGTGCAGCCAATAGAGATTTTAAAGCAGAAAACGAAATGCAAAATTTAGCTCGGAGGGGCATTGGTGTGTATTTGGAACTCTCTCTGGAGATGTTTCCTCTCCATTCCTGTGAGGGGATTACAGGCTGCATTCCAACCTGAGGCTTTCTTAGCTGCACACAGCTCTTCAGAAACCTGCATGTGGTTTTCTTCTTAAATTTAAATAAAACAACAAGGAATATTGCAATGTTGATGTGGCAGTGAGCCTGGGGCGAGGGGGGGATGCCTCAGCTAGAGTCACAGACAAGACAAAGAGGACAGTGTCACCGGCCCCAAGCGCGCCATTACCTGACTCGCATGCCTTTGTGGAGAACCCTGCACTGCCATTCCTTTTTGTAAAACTGTGGTAAGTGCAATTCATGGGTACTCATGAATTCAAGGTAAGTTTAATTGATTTGTGGCTTTCCACATTGCCGGTGATGAAGTGGTACTTGGGCTGTTGAAAGGTGAGGGGAACTTGATTTCAATGCAGAGATGAGACGTTGCATTCTCTAAACTGACAGATGGAAATTCGGCTTCAGAATTCATTATATGATGTGAAGGACAACAGTGAAAATTTGAATCTGCTGCACAGTTCAACAGGTCAAAATGCAGTCAGACCATTAAAAGTTAAATAAATTGGAACATTAAAATTCAGCAAGAAATATACTTATATGGCAGTTTCTAGAGCCATTGATGTGGTCTTAAATTTCTATATCATCTTAAGTTTCCTCTTGTCTTTTTGAGCTGCTCGGGCACCTATCCTTACTAGAACTTTGTGTCTATGTGGTACCTTGACATGTGAATGGAAATTTCACCCTTTGTGTAAAGACACTAAGCATCTCTGTGACAGAAGGATGCATTCCCAGTGAAAAGGCTGAGAAAGGACAGGATTACCTTTGATCCAAATTTATCTCTTTCTGGGCTGGGGAGATAGCTCAGTAGAATAAGTGCCTACCTGGCAAGCACAAGGATCTGAGTTCAATCCCTGGTACTGCCAAAAAGAAAGAAAAGGAAAGAAAGAAAGGCAAATTTATCTCTTTCTTCCTACACCAAGCATATGACTGTCCATATGCATATATAGCCCCCCAAAAGTTGTGGGTCAGCATACATCATGATGGAGAAAAATGAAATACATACAGAAAATATTAACCATATCTTTTCAATCCACCTTCTTTTGTAGTTTTAAAATTGTCTCCACCAACTCTCTGACATCTCTCCCCTTAAGAAGTGGAATCTAATTCCTAAAAGTGATATTGCAGTACTCTGAAGATGCGGCAATAAAAAGGTCAATTTGGTATCTGCCTCCGGTGTGTGCTTTGTTTCTGTCTGTCTTGGATCACTGGTGTGGGGAAGCGTCAGAGGGAGGTCCATGCGTTGGGGAAATGGAAATCTCCCCCACAGCAGAGGAACCGAGACTCACCAGCAGTAGAAACGAGACAAGCCCAGAGATACCCACCAGCTTGGCTCCAGCCTCACTGCAAGGGGAAATGAAAATCCCAAGGAAGGTGATTCCACATTTCTGACCTCCAGAAACTGAGATAAAAATGTTTGTTACTGCCACTTGCTATGTTTTGGTTAGTTATACAGCAACGAAGAACTAGTACGCTCCTAAGCAAGGACGCACATGTCAGGTGGTGACCAAATTAGGCCTTCACTGCATTTACAAGCACTTAGTATTTGTTGAATGTATGAATTGAAAGGCATAAATGAAAAGTTTGATTTACATTTTCACACCTTTATTTTTATACTTTATTAGAAAGTATCTTTGCAGAAGTTTTTCCAGAGAGGAGTCTTTCTTTCTTTCTTTTCTTTCTTTCTTTTCTTTCTTCCTTTCTTCCTTCCTTCCTTCCTTTCTTTCTTTCTTTCTTTCTTTCTTTCTTTCTTTCTTTCTTTCTTTCTTTCTTTCTTTCTTTCTCTTTCTTCCTTCCTTCCTTCCTTCCTTCCTTTCTTTCTTTCTTTCTTTCTTTCTTTCTTTCTTTCTTTCTTTCTTTCTTTCGCTTTCTTGCTTGCTTTCTTCTTGCTTTCTTTTGATACAGGGTTTTACTACACAGTTCAGACTCCCAGTGACCCTCCCATCTCAGCCTCCCTAGTGCTGGGATTATATGTGTGCGCCAACATGCCAGGTTTCAGGGCTGGCACTGCATGCCTGGGGTTCTGTGGCCGGCACAGCAAGTCATCTGGTACTGGGGATCGAATGCAGGACCTGGCACTTGCCAGGAAGGTGCTTATGCCACCGAGCTGTCTCCCCAGCCCTGAGAGGATCCTTTCAATTATTAAAAGTCCAGTCATTCCCAAACAGTTGTTGCTGCCGCCGCCAATGTACTATTCTCTTGTGAAGTCAACTGAGTAACTGCCAAACTTTTATAAAGATATTTTATTGAATTTCTTACTGCAAGATTCTCTGCCTATAAAGGTTAAAACTCAAATTTTGGGTTGGCTAGATGAAGAAATGGGAGGGTTAAGTGAAAGGAGAGAAGTTGCTTTTTTTATCTGACAAACGCAGGATATGAATAATGATGACAAAGTCAATTAATGAACTATTGGCATAGGAACACCTCAAGGCATTCCCCAGTTGCAGGAACAATCTGGAGCAAAGGTAGTGTCCCTGTGTGCTCACAGGTATGCAGCATGGTGGAAGAGAGTTGCAGGTCACATAATCTGTGTTAGAATTCCACCTGTTCCATCTACCTACTCTGGGAAATCAATCATTTCATCTTCTTGAGCCTCAACTTCTCTGTCTCCAATGTGAGCAAACAAGAAGTATGACACAGAGAAATTAACAAGATAAGGCAAGCGGAAGGGTTAGCTTATTGTCTGCATGTACCACATCCTTCAGAAATTGTTGGGTTCCTTTCAATGATGAATTCTCGTGAAGCACACACTGTTAGACTGCTTTCCTGGTCATGCACTTCCCCACCAGTAACTTCGTGCAGGACAGGGGAGTCCTCTGGATATCTAGAGTCATGAAGATGAATCCTAGTAATATGGGGTGACATGGAAACCCCAACTCTGTGTGAACTGGGTTCTTGTGAGGAATCTGCCCCATATGGTCTCCTGACAACTTGTGCCTTTTGACTGGGTTCTCTTACTAGGCCATTGGGATGCTCTTTGTGCACTATAGTGACCTTGATGATGGGTCTTATGTGCCCTGTAAAATTTTTTTAAGTGTAAGAAGGTCTAAGTAACATGGACCATTGCAGAAATAGCCCAAACAAAACACTCCACGACTGTCTAGAAAAAGAGTCAAGATGTGGCTTTGTTGTCCCATACTCAATTGCTTCCGCCTGGACTTGACTGTTGGAAACTGTGAGCCAACCTACATTTCTTTCTTGAGCTTATTAACCCTTCTTGCTTTGCCAATTTTGTCTAGCTTTATGCACTCTAATTATCCAGCAGCTCTTGTCCCAGCCCTGCTTCCCCTCTGCCCACCTCCTGATGAGGTGGGGTAGGAGGAAAGAAAATGAGTGGGGTTGGGAGAGTTTCACTCTCTCCCTTTTCTCCTTACTTACACCATGTTCCTCCATTGTGGGACACCTAGGAATCTTTAATACATATACATTTGTTTTTCATATGGACCCACTTTTATTTTATTTGTGTGTTTTTTTTGTTTTTTGGCAGAACCAGGGATTGAACTCAGGCCCTTGTGCTTCCAGGGCAGTGCTTATTCTACTGAGCCATTACCCCGGCCTCCCACTTTTATTTTAGATAGAAGACCAGGGCTCTTGTGAGGGACGGTAGTATAATGCAAGTAAGACTTTGAACAACATGACCAAATTCCTTCCTGTTGGGCCTGCTCCTTGCCTATCAGTACACAAGTATTCTGAGTCTCTTCCACTTGGCATTGCACTTGAATGGGTCTGCTAATTAAAAATGAATAATAAAAATAAAAAAATAATAAGTGAGTAGTTTACTTTATATCAGCCAATTTGAACTGGTTATGAGAATAAAAATATAATGAGCACGTCAAGAAAGTGAAACTATTAGATTTGTAAAAATAGTTATTATTCAGATTTCTTAAGCTATATCTGCAAGTAAATATGAATAGTAAAGTATCTGCTTATGTCAAATCTACATTTTTAGTCTGCCTGTTAGCACACGTGACTTTCTAGTTTGGCATGCATTTTTATTTATTTATTTATTTTGCAGTACTGGGGATTGAACTCAGGACCCTGCGCTTGACGGGCATTTTTATGATATTTAGTATTTAAAATATTTAGTAAGATAAAGGTCACATCTTTTAATTTGTCTTTTAAAATTCCTGATGGGGGCTGAAGAGATAGCTCAGTCGCATAAGCGCCTGCCTGGCAAGCGGCAGGTCCCTAATTCAATCCCTGGTACTGGAAAAATATAAAATAAATAAAATAAAATTTCTGATGGGGGGAATTAGAAGTCATACTCAAAGAGATCTTGTAGGATGCTCTCTTCTGAGGGAGAGAAACACCATAGGTTCTCTCTATCCCTCCATCACTCTTTCAATTTGTAAAGAAAAATATCTTAACATCTCTGAGTGATTCCCAGCTTTTTTGTTTTAAATTTGATCTTTAAGTACAGAAAATATATCTATGTTCCACAGGGATATTTATTTATTTATTTTCAGAACCAGGATTGAACTCAGGCCCTTGCCAGGGAAGTGCTTATTCTACTGAGCTATCTCCCCGGTCCCAAAACATATCTATGTAACAATATTAATAGGTAAAACTTGCGGGAGAATGTAGAAATGGCCTGTGTTAGTTAGGATGAGCCAAGCTGGTGTTGTCATAAGTGAGCACTTAGGTACTTCACATGTGACACAACAAAGGCCCATTCCTCATTCGGATCGTGTGTCAGTCTCAGATCATCAGTGGCGATTCTGTCCCACACCCCGTGGAGGGCAGAGAGAATCTATCATCAGTGATGGGGTCCCATCAGATTAGCAGTGTCCTCCTGGTCTCTGAGATGAAGGGGGCAGTGAAACAACCAGGAGAGATGCCCATCTCTCTCGGCCTCATCCTGTTCACCGGGACTCACCACCATGCTCAAGAATACATACAAGTAGCCTGAGAAATACAGCATTCTGAGTGCTTAGGAGAGTGAGGAGAGCTGAGAGCAGGCGAACACTTGGTGCAGCCGCTCTGCTGCTCAAGTCAGCCTCTTCAGTTTGTAGATAAGGAAACAGAGTAGCGTGCTCCTAGCTGGCTCCTAGCTGTCATGAAGTAAGCGAATGGCAGTACCAAAAGGAGAATATGAGTCTTTTGATACAAGAATTTATTTCTGTTGTTCTTTGATACTATCTAACTCTTTCTTATGTGGGAGTCAATGGCACCGACATGCTGCCCAGCTATGGCAAATGCGGAATAAAGCATGAAGCATAATTGAGTGATCACGACTTCCCGTGGGCTCCAGGTCATATCTTCTGTTGTAATCAGGAACATTTTTCTCTCTTAGGCAAGTGTGAGTGTTTGAAATTCATTATTATTATTATTATTATTATTATTATTATTATTATTGCTGCTACTACAGCTAGTAACAAAACTCTGCATTTACTGAGGGCCATAGACTTGTCCATATCTTTTCTCATTTGCTCCACCTATACGTTATCTGAAATAAGCAGATTTAGTGTCACCAACCTCATTTCATACGTACAAAAGGCAATAATATGATGTGCCGTAGCTCACAAAGCCAGTCTTCGGCATCTGTGAAATTTGAATTCAAAGCTATGAGCCTTGAGACCAGTGATAGGCCAGATCAATTAATCCTTTCCATCTTTTTTCATGGGATTGCAGTCTTCCTGTGAGAACAGAATAATGGTGTGATGTTCTTTGGGCCCCAACAGCTTCCTAGTGACAGGATGAAGAGTATGATTTGAGTCTTAATCTGAGATATCCTTGCGAGATTGTTACATTGATAAAAATACAGCACACGTTGACATCTGGAAAGAATTACATTGAACCTTAACTTACACCTCTGATGTTTGAATTTTGTTTTTTTGCGAAATAGTCTGTTTTGGTTCCCTTTGGTGTCCTATGATGGTAAAAAGGGGCCTATAATCATAAGAACAATGTGGAATAAAAAGAGCTCCTGTCATACCCTTGAACTGTGTGTCTACTCTGCTGTGCCTAGTAGTCAACACTCTGGGGAAGAAGAATGGAAGAGGAAAGGGAGACAGACAGAGTTAAACTGTCTACAAGTCTGGTTTTTATTTCTATTTCCTATTTCAAAGAAGTTACCGGAGCAGACCTTGTACATAATCTATAGAAATTTTAATAACTGCAACATCTCCTTGGCTTAGTGAGTTTGACTTTAGTTTTTAGTAGCAGAATCTCACTAGGGACTAATATAATAAGAGAATAAGCTGGGTCACATAATGGCAAGGACTAGAGGGAGAGTAAGTGGGTAAATGATCCCAACAGGAAAGTACTATTTTTATCTTCCGGCTCTATTTTGCTTTAGATTCATTCTCAAGTTGGGTCATTTCATGTGGCAGCAAAAATGTCTACTAGCATCTCAAAAGTTATATCTTAATAGGATAGGCTTTCCCCCAGTAACTGCCCAGAACAGCCCAGGGCTGTCCAGACGCCTGGGTTCCCATATCCAACCTTGAAAGATTGCTATCATTTTGCTTGGCCAGGTTTAAGTCAACTGCCTGCTGCTGGAACCAAATAGTGGAGTTCAGCAACCAGACCTGGAGAAGGTGGTGGTGGCTTAAAAGGAAAAGGAAAGTTTTATGATATAAAAAGGGAAACTGTACTACCGATTTGATTTGAAACTGTCTCATTGCTATCTGTTTATCAATAAAATTTTGAAAAATTCATGAATAAATGAAAATGAGCAAAATTGCGGAATTTATTCAAAATAAAGTTGTAAAATAAAAAAAAAAGGGAATCAGTGCTAAAAAATATGTGTATTTTAATATCCAACTGTATGCTTGGGTATTGAACACATGCAGGAGGAAAAAAAATCTTGTAGTCAAGGCTATTGTTTTATGCTAAAGAGATTTTGATGCTCAGAACAGGCAGAAAAGTTCTGATGTTGAAATAGTTCTCTCTCTCTCTCTCTCTCTCTCTCTCTCTCTCTCTCTCTCTCTCTCTCTCTCTCTCTCTCTCTCTGAGATTAAATCCAGGACCTTGAAAGTGCAAAGCAACAACTCTACCGCTATCTCCACCCCTTATCATCTCTTTTTTTAAAAATATTTTTTATTTTAGGGAAGGGTCTACAGGGTGTTCAGGGTCTCACTACTAGATCGAACTCATAGTGATCTGCCTGTTTACAGCCCCCCAAGAGCTGGGATTACAGGCATGTGCCACCACACCCAGTCTCAATTGCCATCTCAGTGCACCCTGGGGGCGGGGCCAGTACCGCAGGCCTGGGAATTAAACCCCTGGCCCCTGTGTCTGCTTGCAGGTGCTTTAATCTGCTGAGCTATTTGGCCAGCCCCCCTTACCTTCTCTTTAAGACTGCACTTTCCTATGTTTTTTCAACAGGTAATACATATAGATAATATCTTTGGCATCTTTATTTTTAGTAGAAAAATATTTTGGGGGGAGATGTACAGATTGTAGAAACTTTATAAGTGGCAAGTCTTTTACAAATATAGAGATGCGGGTCTATTCCTTAGATAAAAAATTTAAATCCTCCAGTATTGCCTGTTACTCATCTATACCTAGTCTACAAGGCAGAGATGGTTGTAAGCACAGCTAGTTCAGGATGGAAACTTTATCTTTACGCCTTATTCTGTTACAGGTGCCAATTACTGTTTCTTTAAAACCTGGAATGTACCTGGTACGATTAAGGGACAGCCATATCCTCCTTCACGTGACAGCCATTGGCGTCAGGAGCGAAGCCCATCATTTACATCTTATTTTTCACACCTGGTTTGGAATCACTTCCCAACTGTCCCCTGAGAAACACTCCCCACCTATCACCTAGGGTCATGCAATTACACCAAGAGAGTACGCTTTCTCAGGTACCTTCATCAGCTGATATTTGTAGAGCACATTCCTGTTTCCTAACTTCTTCCACCTGAGCTATCTCAG
Organism: Octodon degus; assembly: GCF_000260255.1. NCBI lineage: Eukaryota > Metazoa > Chordata > Mammalia > Rodentia > Octodontidae > Octodon > Octodon degus. Next base: position 8,725,340 of record NW_004524578.1, on the reverse strand, counting down.
CCCATTATCGTGAAAGCTTTGGAAGGGATGCAGGGGAGATAACCATATTAGTCTTCTTATATGACAGATGATGAAGCAGATCTGAGTGTGAGCAATAATTAACATAGTTTTTAGATCTACACCTCAGGATTTTCTCACTACATCTCATTATCTGGCTCGGATGAGGGCGTCAGTGTTGGCTAAGGGCAAACAGGAAGAACTCTAGATGCAAATGACCACACGGCTTGGAGCCTGGTGCTGCTGATTGCTAGTTGTGTGGCCTTGGGTACAATTTTAATCACTTGGCTTCAAGTATTATTCTTCTGTGTTGCTAAATAATTCCACACCTCATAAGATTCTTGTAATGATTAAGAGAAATAATGCCTGCATAGCTGTGAGCAGGCATTTAGGATCTTACTCTTGGTTTGCTATGCCAGTTAATATTATTACCCTTATGCCAGCCAAATAGCACAGCGGATTAAAGCCCCTGCAAGCAGGCGCAGGAGCCGGGGGTTCAATCCCTGGGCCTGCCATGCTGGCCCCGCCCCCAGGGCACACTGAGATAGCAATTGATACTGGGCGTGGTGGCACGCACATGTAATCCCAGCTCTTGCAAGGCTGTAAACAGGTGGATCACTAGGAGTCTGATCTAGTAGTGAGATCCTGAACATCCGGTAGACCCTTCCCTAAAATACAAAAAAAAAAAAAAAAAATTATTATCCTTAGTATCTTGGGATGCTGATGCAACATTCATAAAGAGAAATAAAGAAATGAATCATTCCTGTGCATTGCACCACACTCCTGCCTCTATCAGCTGCATCTCTGCAGCAGAGGTCAAACGGGAATCGTCTGTCAGGTATTTATCTCACTATGTCCCCCTTTTAGTTGTTTCTTTCACCTTTCTACTTGTCCTGTACAAAGCCACATGTGTCATGTGTGGGTAATGTACTCACAAGATTATAAATTAAGAATAGTTTGCATAGTCTAAAAGATAAATGCAATCTGCAGTTCAATTAAATAATTAAATTTAGACTTATGTAAATAAAAGGACAAAAGCTCATTTCAGCCTTTCATTGTAGGCTACAGGAGAGCCATAGGCAGCATTTCTCTCATTTTGTTTGTTGTGAATGTCTCTCAGGTCATACTCAGCACAGCCTTCCCCGGAATTAGTTTCATGACAGATCGATTATTTCCACACAACTTCAACATGGTTCTTCCATGATGTAGGCTTCCACCATGGTGGTTAAAACACGAATTTCATTTGGGAAGGCTCTGATCATGGGTGCTCTGCGGTGCGGAGGCCAATGGAAGTGAAAGCCGGGCTTGGACAAGGGGCAACCCTGTCTGGTGATCTGGTCGTTTCTTTTACCCTATGAATACCGTCTCAGAAATGGGGTTCCATGACAGAATGAGACCTATTCCTGGCTCTGGCAGTTGTAGTCTAATGGTGGATAGAAGAACATAAACAAATGGGCAAAAAAAGCAGGCAACGGGTGCCAAGAGTGCCTCGCTCAGATTCGGAGAGCGCCCAGAGCTGGGGACATCTAAGCAGAGGGCTGGTGCACATGAGAATTCAGTCAGGGCAGAGTCTGCTGGAAGAAGGAGGGGGCACCTGATCCAGCCTAGGAGACAGGAAGCCAGGGTGGTGGAAGGGAATGAACAGAGAAGTCAAGCAGAGAGCTGCAGAAGGCAAGCAGAACTTGGACAGGAAGGGACACGAGAAAGGACCAGAATAAATAGTGGGTGTCATTACTATTCCATTCTACTCTCCAGTCTGCAACAGCAGAAGTGACTTCCCCATACACCCTTCCTCTCCAAGGGACAGATACATTTCCTTACCACTTAGGCTTTCTGGAGACTGAATAAAAATCGTAACTGCGGGCTCACTATGTGTCAGGCAGTTTTAGTTACGTTGTACTGTACACATGTGTCATAGTCCTGTGATGCAGACCACATGGTTCAGCCCATATTACCGGCAGAGGTTCTGAGTCAAAGGGAGTGAAGTTATCTCCCCAGAAAGCCCGGCACATGTGAGACAGTCAGGACTGGAGTCCTGGCAGCCTGACTCAAGAGAGCGTCCCTTTTGTAAGGAGCATTTGCAGTACTTAGATACCTGTGTGTGAGGCTGGAGCACCTGTAGCCCTTTCAACATGGTGCTGTGGAAACTGGAGAGAGCTCTCCTAGCATTTGCACTAAGACATTGATTTATTTATTAGGGAGAAGGTAAGGACAGTATTTAAATGAAACACACTCTGGAGAAAAGTGTGCGGCGAGGCAGGTGGCTCGGGGTAGACCACTTGGCTCACACATGAGAGGCGTGGAGTTGAGCCTCAGCATTGTGTGTAGGGGTGTGTTCCTAAGCCCCAAATTATAAACTGCAGTAAACTACAGTCCTTTGTCATGGGACAGGTCACTGTCCCTTAAAGTCAGTGACACTTTCGGCCTGGTACTCTATAGGTGGCACATTTTGCTTTGCCTTTTTTAGCAGTGCTGTTTCTCTCTCTCTCTCTCTCTCTCTCTCTCTCTCTCTCTCTCTCTCTCTCTGTTTCTATCTGTCTCTGTCTCTGACTGTCTCTTTTCACTACCTCTTTCCTTCCTTCCTTCTTTTCTCCCTCCTTTCTCCTTCCCTCCCTCCCTTCCTTTTTGAAATTCAAAGTGAGTTTTACCTTGATTTATGCAGGATTTTTGTTTTGCTGTGTAATTTGTTGACAGTGAAATTTCTCCTTTTCATACATCCTGTGACACTCTTCTGTCCCCACACCTGACACACCTTTTCTAGTTTGTTTCAGAAGCCCATAAAGTAGACTGTCAAGGGCACAGTATTGCTTTGGATGCATCTGCCAAAGCATGAAGTGGAGTCTTGGGAATTACATCACATTTTCTTTTCTTTTTTTTTTTTTTTTTTTTTTTTTGGCGGAACTAGGGATTGAACTCAGGCCCTTGCGCTTGCCAGGGAAGCACTTATTCTACTGAATCTTCTCCCCTGTCCCCTTATATCACATTTTCAAGGAAGAAAACAAAAATGTAAGATGCAATTTTGTATCTGTGTATTCAAAATGGTTAGGATAGATATATAGTTACATTCTCTTGATTCAAGGAATAGAGGGATTTGTTCTAAAAGTGTTTGTAAATAGGATATCATGTCTGCATCTCATATAGCAAAGAACCACTAAGAAGGCAATATGCAATGTGTTAATTATTGGAACTGTCCTACCAATTTGATTTGAAATAGTCTCATTACTATTTATTTCTCAATAAAATTATGGGAAAAAAATGTAAGATGGAAGAGGTAATAGCTTTTTTTTTTTTTCTTTTTTTTAGAGGAAAGGCTGAATTTAAATAGTGATGACTTCAAAGAACTTTGTTTTATTACTGACATTCAATACAACAACCTCGAAAATACGATGATTAGTATTTGTGGGGTGTTTACTTTTCAGCCAAACTTTACTCTTTTGTGTTAGGAAACATTTCTGTCACACTATATCATTCGCTATTTTCAGATTAGACAGATATACTTAAATACTGGCTGGTAGAAGAATTAGTAAAATAAAAAGCTTTGCGTCAGCTGGGTGTCATGGTTGATGCGTGTAATCCCTGCACTTTGGGAGGCTGAAACAGGAGCATAATACCTTTGCCCCCACCCTGGGTAATTTAGTAACTTAGGAAGCCCTTCTTCTCCTCCAAGGGAAAAAAAAAAAAAAAGAAAGAAATTAAAATACAATGAAGGGGCCGGGGAGATGGCTCAGTAGGATAAGTGCTTGACTGACAAACACAAGGATCTGAGTTCAATCCCCAGTTCCGAAAAAAAAAAAAAAAAAAAAAAAAAAAACAATGAAAACGCATCTCAAATTTTCACACCTGGATTCACTCCCCAGTTTTGGAAAAGTACAAAATGAAACAAAAGAAAACCAAAATCTGTGTCATATTACATTAGAAGGAAAAGAAGTATTTGTAAGAAAACGATTTTAGAAACATCATTCATTAGTTCCTGGAATTCATTTTTTGTGTGGCTTGAGTTTCTGTTCCCTTCAAAGCCACTGTTATGCTGGACCAGGGAAGCTGCTCTTTACAGCCCATTTCTGCCACGTCACTTGGAGAAGCACTTCTTCCTTATACTGATCAAGGGTGGGGGCTACCCTTGTGCCGGCTCTACTTGTAATCAACCATGATCTTCCAGAAGCAGGCAAATTGATTGTCTCTGTCCTCCCCAACTAGCCAAAAGAGCGGGTCATATGCTACTCTGCCCCTCTGAAAATCCCATCTCACTGATTGATTTTATGACTGCCAGCAGCAGCAAATTCCTCCGTGTGAATTCTAGCAGGTGCAGAGGAATTTTCTGTACTTGCTTTAAATTTCCTTAGCATTAACTTCCCCGAGTGGTCCGGCCTTTTAGGGGACAACGGACTAAGGATCTATCAGTTTTGCTGCCTAGTACCTGTCTTTAATGCCTAAGTAAATGTCTCTTATTTTCTAGTCCAGAGTTAGTAATTCTAACTTTTGAAATCTCCCATCATGAACGAATCTGTATGACACTCCCTTTTCCTGCCCTCCCATGGTCCTCAGCCGTCTCTACACTACATTTCTTTGGCTGTACAAGTGAAAGATAAAGGTGATAATCTAAATGAATGTGCATTACTCTCCCTCAGAATGCTACTGTATTAAACTCACTTGATTGCTCCGCGCAAAATGTGTAATTCATCAAATGAAAAAAAAAATTCCTTTGCAAAACCTTTATTGAGTCCTTCCTTATACATAGTGCGGCATTACTCCTTATGGTATTTTAGAGCTGAGAGTTTATTTATTTATTTTTCTGCAGTGCTGGGAATTGAACCCAGGTATCACACATCCTAGGCAAGTACTCCACCAATGAACTACAGTATTAGTCTTGCCTAGGGTATTTTTTGCAAAAGGAACTTTGGCACATCTTTGTTCTAATTTTCATGTTCCTTGGAATAAGTCTTTTTTATCAAATAAAGTACACAATTTTTTTAATTAAATAAGTACTAACCTGGAGAATTACTTTTTTTTTTTTGCTCTGAATGCCTTCAGGGCAGGTTTGGCTGGCTTGAGTTGAGGGGATCGAACCACAGCAACCTGAGCCTGACTGCTTGGTTGAAGCAGCCACTTAAAGCACTGAGCTAAGGGGCAGGCCCCCTCGAGAATTACTTTTAATGAAACACATGAAAAGTATGGCTATCCGAAGACAGTTTTGTCTCTAGATTTTTCCCAAGTATTCCTCTTCTCCAAGTATTCCTTTAACCTCTAAATAATATTTTAGAATCCCATTTTTGTGGCAGAAGCGGGGATTGAACTCAGGCCCTTGTGCTTGCCAGGGAAGTGCTTATTCCACTGAGCCATCTCCCTGGTCCCTAGAATCTCTTTCTGATTTATTTTATAATGTTAGTATTAAATTGGAATTACTTGGTAACATAAGCCTTTTTTTTTCTTAAAACTTTTATAAAACATTCAAATTTTAGATAGAAAATTATATCTTTTTTTCTGTATTATAGGGAATGGTCTACAGGATGTTCAGGGTCTCACTACTAGATCAGACGTGCAGTGATCCACCTATTTACAGCCTCTCAAGAGCTGGGATTACAGGCGAGCGCCACCATGCCCAGTGTCATTTGTCATCTCAGTGCGCCCCTGGGGGTGGGGCTGGCATGGCAGGCCAAGGGATCGAAACCCCAGCCCTGCACCTGCTTGCAGGCACTTTAATCCACTGAGCTAAGTTTCCTGTGGGAAATTATGTTGAAACCAACACACAAAAGAGGGGTAGATGTGGGCCAAGGGAAATAGGGGAAGAAAAAGTCACTTGCAAGTGCAAACAGCCAATAGCAAAGCAGCTGAAGGAAGTACGCTTAAGCTGGAAGGCTGCTGTCCAGACAGGGCCCTCATGTATCAGAGCACAGGCTGCTGTTCTGGAAGCAAATGAGTGCCACCACTTATGGAGAGTTGCTTAACTGGGGTGAGGGTCTGGGTAGGATGGGAAATATAGCTCGGGGTACAGTATTTCCCTACAGCACAAGTATAGCATAGTACAGTATGTGTAGGGGAGCAGATCTGATCTTCAACAGGGCAACAAAGATTAAAAACTGATTTTTCCTAAAACTAGTAATGGTTAGGTGGAGTTGTAATCATCATAATAAAACCCTTTGAATCTTTAGGATTTCAAAGAAGAGAACATTAAGAATTTGACTACGCATGCAATATCTATATCGTTGTCACTCTTTTTCTAAACAGGAACCAAGAATGTGATAGGGGGGACTCAGGGGAAGTTGGCTAGACTAAGTGGAGACTGTGGTGTTCAGGAACTGACAGCGTGACTCATCCCAGAGGTGATGAGGGGTGCTCCAAGGTCTGCATCTTAGCGTCAAGCACCTACAACTTACAGATATCATAGCAAATGTTTTTCAGGTTATTTATTCATTTATTTATTTTTGGTCTTTTTGAAATAGGATCTCACTTTAATTCTAGCCCTCAAACTCTTTTTGGTCATTACAGCAATAGAAGTAATAAAATTAATCACTTTGAGCTTTTCTACTCAGAGAGAGTACAGCTGTGTTGATAATAAGAGTAAATTAATGATCAGGGTCTTATTCCCTCTGTCCATCCACTTTTTAAAAATTTTTTATTTTAGGGAAGGGTCTATAGGGTGTTCATGGTCTCACTACTAGATCAGACTCACACACACCTGTTTACAGCCTCCTAAGTGCTGGGATTACAGGTGTGCACCTCCATGCCCAGTCTCACTTGCCATCTCAGCATGCCCTGGGGGTAGGGCTGGCATGGCAGGCCCGGGGATTGAACCCCTGGCCCCTGTGCCTGCTTGTAGGTGCTTTAATCCACTGAGCTATTTGGCTGGCCCACCCATCCACTTATTGATACAGAAAGATAAGTGTGTGGCTGGGATCCGACCTGGATGTAGAAGCTTCAGGCCCCTTTTACTCATCTTCTACTATATCTCTAAGGCTGAAAGCAGACTAAAGGACATTTTGCTGAAAGCAGTAAAGAAAGTGTGCTGGGAAAGGCCTACCAGAGTTTGATACATATTTACTTGATGAAGGCCAGACCTGCTACTCACGAAGAGGATATTTTGGGCCCACATCTTACTCACAAAATTGCTCTAAATCTTATTTAATCAGTTCAGCTTCCCAATTTAACAGCCTTAACTATGTGTAACGGTGTCTGCCTTTGTGGAGCTTCCAATGGTGCTTTTGTTTTCTTCATTTGGTCTAACAAAAGGAAATGCTTAAGAGAAATATTGGACACCTCGTTTGCAAATATCAGAATACATTCCAAAGTTTGATTGGAGGAATCAGTGTAGGTCTCCATACTGTCACACAGTTTTTGGCTTCAGTTTCTTTTTTTCTGTGGTACTAAGGATTGCTATAGTGTCTTGCACATGTTAGGCAAGCGCTCTACTACTGTGGATTCTATTCCTTCAACACTGATTGATTTATTTATGTATTTATTTTTCTTTCTCTTTTTGTACTTGAGTAAGAGTCTACAGGATCTACAAGGTCTCACGACATAGATCGGGCTCGAAGTGACCTGGCTGTGTTCAGCCTCCCAAGGGCTGGGATTTTAGGCAAGCGCCACCAGTCCCAGTCTCAGTCTCCATCTCAGCACGCCCGGGGGCAGGCCACATGGCACACAGGGGAGCAAACCCCAGCTGCTGCACTCTACCTAAGCCGGTGCCTTAATCTTCTGAGCTATTTGGCTGGCCCTCCCTCAACACCTATTTAATAACACATGAACACATACACATGTATACACACACACATAAACACAAACACACACACACACACACACACACACATACACACAATGCTGTAGCAAAGAGTGTGTGCTGGGTTTCCAAATAGCCATGATTCAATCATGCCTCTACACTGGCAGTTTCTTTTGATTTAAATGAAGAAATGATATTCAGTTATAGCTTCACGCTTAAGTCAAACATCATCCTAAATTTGTGGAATGTTTCCTGCGGGGGACTTACAGATCACTGTTTTTTGCCTATTCATATTTTCAAGCAGTTTTGTAGTTCGTATTTTAAAAGATTGGAAACTGAAGTTATATTGTTAAATGATTGTATATGTTTTGGGGAAGACGAGGACTAGGATACTATATGCATCAATTCGGAATTAAACAAGCCAGGCTTTAACTGTGAAGAAGCATTGTGTTTGGAAGGGCATTTGCCATGGAAAAATCTTTAACTAGCCAACATGGAGTCTTTCTTGCAGGCAAAGTGCTCGTCAGGCATATTGTATTGGATAAGCTTTGTAATAACACTGTGATCACCTGGGTATTTATATACTCACTGGGACGCCTCACGGGGCCTCCTGCAGAGAAGGTCCTCGAAAGAGAATTACAGGGCTGAGCAGCATAGCTGGGGCTACCAAAGGATGCTGAAATCCTGGCTCCAGTGTCCATGCCTGACATGCTATAAATCCCTTCCTTGCATATTTCTTGCTACAGATAAAAAAAAATTAATGGGAGCAGTTGACTCAGAATAGCAATGATGATCAGAAAAACTCGATAACAAAGACTAAGCAACTGCGATCCATGAAAGTCGGTGTGATAATCCTTCTATAACTCAAGCAGGAATAGTCTTATTATTTCTATTTTAGAGCCGAGAAAACTGAGGCTTAGAGAACTGCCTCAGGCTACAGAGCTAGCAAGCCAAGCCAGGATGCCTAGTCCGGGGCCCCAATCTGTATTCTGTGCTGTTAATCATTATTCAGATTCACCAGGCTTAACCTTCAGTCCAGGTAAAGCACAGGGCCTTCGCTGGGCCCTCAGTATCCAGAGCAAATTTAGAGTGGGTTATCTAGGGTGAGGCCTCCTTTGTGCGCACAGCTGTCCCTGGTGCTCTCCTGTCCTCCTGAGCTCTGTCTCCTGTCAGATCTCCTTGGGAGCATGAACCCTACTGTGCACAGGGACTGAAGCTGTTTGGTCCTTTGAGTCACCCTTAAACCATCCTCGCACTTTCATGTGTAGGAGTGTTGGCTCCCAAGAAACCATTTTCTGGTGCCAAAAGGGCTGAGGATCGTTGCTTGAGAGTGATAGATGAGAGAGATAGAGAAGCGAGACTCCACCTGTGTTGATCCCTTGCCTTTATTTCCTCTTTCCCACAGCATGGAGGGGCTGAATCATCCTCAGCCTGGCTGTGCCTACCCTTTCGGGGGACTCCACGAGACCTGCATCTCCTGCAGTTGAACCTTTCAGATCCACCTTGCTGTCATTCTTGGACACAATTCTGAGCTTGCTGTACACTTTAGACTCACAGTTAATACAACATATTTTGATCTAACTAATGCCCTTAGCACCACGTGATTTTAATATATGGACTCAACTCATAATTGGCGAGCACCTGCCTTTCAGCCATTCACCCCGCGTTTGTTATCAGGTTTCATTGCTTACTCTGTTTAAAAACATTCCATATGCTGTGACCTCACAGGGAACTGAAACCTTGTTCATGTAGTCCAAACAGGAAAACTAGTTATTTGATATCACGAAAGCAAATCAGCTGGTGGACACACTCAGACATTTCCATCCCCACTGGTGTGGTGGGAAGGCATATATTATTCATTAGGAATGCACAGGAGAGTGTTTGTTTTGAGTTTGTTAATTCAAAAATCCAACACAAAGAAGATACAGCAGTAGTGCATTTAGTTTCCATTGTCAACACGTCTCATTATGTCATCACATAAGAACAGCCTAAATATTTTTTTTTAAAAAGCCCACATAGATTGCTTCATGCAGTCTCCTCCCACATGCCTGTGGAGTTGTTGAAGCACAGGAAAAACATGAGCTTCAGTCAGGCCCTCGGGGCGAGGAGCCTGCTTGCCTGTGCTGGGCCAGTTAGCTAGGTGCTTGGGGAGCAGGCTTTGGCAGGCCACCAGAGAGAGTATTTCATAATTCAGGGCTCACCCCTGAGGATCCTAAGCTAGTCAGATACTAATAAGAACCTAGGGCCAGGAGAAGAGGAAGGAGTTCATTCCATGGACCAAGACATTGGAAGAAGAAATGCATTCACTTAATAAGGTTTCTCTTACAGTTTTTTTTTTTTTTATTTTTAGCTCGTACTCATTTTTCTTTTCTCAGCAGTTTTCACAGTGTACTAATGTGTTCTGTCATTAGTGCTTACGTACCATCACCCCAGTTCATCCCTGAAAAATGTACTGGCTGTTTGGGTGTGGAGGTGCTCCTTTATATAAGAAGATGCTAAGATGGTTAGCATTGATTGAGAGCTCACTTGGACCACATGTGGTGGTCAGATGTGCGTGGAATATCTCAGGTCATTCTTGGAACTCTAGCGTCTGAGTAGTGTGACCAAGTCTAATTACAGTTGAAGAAACTAAAACATGAGAAGTTCACAGAACGAGGAAACTGCCAAGCTGGGAGAGAACCCCTGGAGCCTGGTCGTGTCCTCCCTCTCAAGTGACCCTGAGACTCTCCAGGTGGAGCCAGGCCTTGCCTTCCTGCCTGCTCCTATGTGCTGGCTGGCTGGAGCTGAGTCTCCATTGTCACTAAGCATCTGTTGTCCTTACGTTCCTTCCACCCCGCAGAAAAGGTACTGAGTAGGAAGCCAGTTTGCAAGTTTCTTATAAAACTAAACATGCTTTGACTTTGTGACTTGGCAATCAGGCTTTTTGATGTTTACCCAAATTGACTGAAAAATTTTGCTCATAGAAAGACATGTACATGAATGTTTTTTTTTTTTTTTAATTGGCAAACTGTGGGAATCAACTAAGACAGCCTTCAATAGGTGAAGAGATAAACAGACTGTAGTGCACCCAGAAAATTATGTCCATCAGTGCAAAGAAATGAGCTGGGAAGCCATGAAAATTCATGAAGAATCTTAAATGCATGCTTTTAAATGAAAGATCTAGCCAAAAAAAAGGCTATATGCTGTATGATTCCAAAATTCTCAAATGGGGAAAGTGGTGGGGATCATAAAAAGACTAGTGATTTACATGGTTTTGGAGAAGGAGGGATACATTAGCAGAAGATGAGGGAATTTTAAAGCTGAGGAAGTTGACTGTATGTTAGTGCAATGGTGGATAATTGTTACTATACCTTGGTCAAAACCCATAGAATATACCATGTCAAGACTGAACCTTAACATAACTATAGTCTTTCATTACTAATAACATAACAGCATGGGCTCATCAAGTGTAGCAAATGTACCACCTAATGTCAAATGTGTATGGCAGTGATGCTGGCGGGGTATTTGAGCAGACTCTAACTTTCTACTCCTTGTTTTTCAACCTGCTAAGATTTAATTAATTTTCAATACTGTGATTTGAAACCAGGGTCTCACACATGGCAGACAAGTGCTCTCCAAGTGAGCTGCTTCCCTTCTTCTGATTTTATTTGGAGATGCCATCTCTCTAAATTTCCCCAGCTGAGCTCAAACTTATTATAGCCCCATCTCAGTCTCCCAAGTAGCAAGACCACCCATGTGTGCCTCTAGCCATGCTGGGGATGAGACCCCGGGCTTTGTACATATGAAACATTTGTTCTATCACTAAACTACATCTCAGGCCCTAATTCATTTCTTTTTAGTGAAAGACACTGGGGAGATTGGGTGGCAGTATTAGGAGGCAGGACTTGAAGAGTAGTTTCCAACTCCTACATTCTGGTTGTTTGTAGTCATTATACAAAACCAAATAATTTTTTCAAACAAAAACCATTTAACTGTCTTGAATTGCATAGTCAAAATAAATTTAAAAATTTAAAGCAGTGATTTTGAGACTATAGCTCACTGATAGAGAATATCCTTGGCATGGGGAAGCCTTGGGTTCAATTCCTATGGCCACCAACACACACACTAAAAATAAAAAGGCACCTAAAGAAAGAACTGTCCATTTTGAGCATGACTTTATATATGTCCATGTTTTAATGTTTAAGTCTCTGTCTCCTGTGTTCTTGAAGCATTAGGAGCTGTACATTGTGGTGACCCACTTGGGAAGGAAGTGGTAGGGTGTACCCCCAAAACACAGCCTTCCTGCTGCCACCTTCTTTCACTCTCAGCACTACACACTCATTTATTCCTCAGACACTCTGTAGGGAGCTCACAGGCAAGACAGTGCACTGGGGAATTGAGGAGAAATAGAAGTAAGGGCACATATGTGCACAGAAAGGGGGAGGGAGGGAGAAAGAGAGACAGAGAGAGACAATGAGAAAGAAAGAGAGAGAGAGAGAGACAGAAAGAGAGGAGACACAGGAGAGAAAGAGAGAGAGGAGACAGGAGAAAGAAAGGGAGAGTGAGAGAGGAGGGGGAGGGGAAGGAAAGAGAGAGGGAGGAGAAAAAGAAAGAGAGAAGAGAGGAGAAAAAGAGAGAGGGAGGGAAGAGAGAGAGAGAGAGAGAGAGAGAGAGAGAGAGAGAGAGAGAAGGAAGGAGGAAAAGAAAGTGAATACAATTTCAGTGGATCAGTTAGGCAGCTGATGTGGCTTTGAATTAAAGGTTTGGTCTTGGCAAGTGATTCTCCAGAATGAGAGAATACCTTCAGATTTTCCAGCAAGGAGTGGAGCTGGAATTCTTTCTCATTCTCCTCAAACCTTGGAAGGAATACTAAACAAAAAGCACACTGGGACTCGCTCGTGTCTGCCATCTTTTCCTGCACCCTCACTACCAGGCCTGGTGGAGACCATTAATCACACAAGGCCTCCATCTGTGAACCTGTCATTTGGGCTACTCCCCATGGTCACAAACGCAGATGACAGGCAAATGTCAAGCACTCGGCTGTGTGGATCTTCCGTGGTGACTAGGAAGAAGACTTGCTTCTTTTTGCCTATACTTTAATTTTCACCAAAGCCAATTTACTAGAATAAAATGAGATAGTTATGTTTATAGAGAATGGAACAAACCGAATTCCAATTGGCTTTTTTTTTTTTCTTGCTAGGCCAAAGACATCGGAAGTTTTAAATATTTCTGGGCAGTGTTAACAGATTTAGAACAAGCATACATGCATGCCCTAAATGTGATGCATTTGAGAGAGATCTCGACAACTTGCTTTCTATCTAACTAGTTACTGAACATTTGGTTTTAAGTATAGAATTACAAAATCAACCACAGCGAAAACTTTGCTCCATTGTGTCGCACAAAAAATGGCCCGGGCATGGAAACTTACAGTGTATTTTGTTCTATTCCAAGGAGTCAACTGTGGACTCCTTCCTAGGCTGAATCAGCTTTCAGTGATATGCCTCAGCCTTCCCACAGGTGCTGGAGGTGGCTGGCTCCAGGGATCTTGCACAATAACTCTTTAAGTGGTGCCAGAGTTTATCCTCAGATCCAGACTCCAGGAAGATTTGATCCTGTTTCTATTGGTAAATTAATAATATCAGTAAGTAAATGATACACTCCAACTCTACATTCTGAAGATTCCAAGAAAATCTTTGCATCAGAGTCTTTTTATCCTGGTGTAGAGGTGAATTTGGGTTGTCTACTCCCACCCACTCTTGCTGAGGCTTCTCACCACAGCTCTGTGTTCTGAATTAATTGAAGGATGAGTTATTGTCATGAGACAAAAGACATTAGCTGGGTATCGTTCTCAACTTTGGCTTCACTCGTCTTCTAATCAACTAAACTCTAGCTGCAGATGCAAAGAACTTCCATCTGGAGCTCTCAAAGATTAGATTTCCTTCCCAGAGTGAGGATTTCACTCATTTACCAAAGTCATGCTCTACTTCTGCCACCAAGCCTAGTTGTTTGCACATTTTATTTAACTCCAATATTTCTACAACCTTTTGTACCACTATTTACCTTGGCAGTACTAAGGATTGGCCCCTAGGCCTTTGCACTGAGCTAGCTCCCTATTCGTTATCTTAATATTTTTTAATCTTAAGACCGGGTCTTGATAAGTCACTAAGTCCCTCAAGCTTGGTTTAAACTTGTGCTCCTCTTGGTTCAGCCCCAGTGTGATGGGATGTGGATATTGTTATTTCCATTTCACAAATGAAGATACTGACATTTAGACAGATCATAGGAACATCTTTTTTTTTTTTTTTTGCGGTTCCAGGTTTTGAACTCAGGACCCTGCTCTTGCCAGGCAAGCACTTATTCCATTGAGCTATCTCCTTGGCCCTCAGAGGAGAATCTTTATTATCTTCAGCAATAGTATTGCTTATCTTGGAGCATTTGCTCTGTTCCTGAAGTATGGAAAATGTGCTATTTAAGGAATCTTCAAACAAGTTTATAAATGAAGGGTTATTAATAGCCCCGCCTTACAAGCAGAGAGACTGGGGTCTAGAGAGTTAATGAAGTACTCAAGGATGAGACCAGATTATATAGAGGTGCAGGCAGTAGTCTCATACTAACATTGTCAATTTTCATTACTATAATTCCTGTAAGTATAGGGGAACAAAAGTAAATTTAGGGGCCGGGGAGGTAGCTCGGTGGTACAGTGCCTGCCTGGCAAGCACGAGGTTCTGAATAGATAGATAGATAGATAGATAGATAGATAGATAGATAGATAGATAGATGAGAGAAGAAATGCTAAGGCAAAAGAAAAAAATAAAATCTTACTGTGACTGGAAGAGTAAAAATTTAATTTTATTTTAATTAATTAATTAATTTATGTATTTATTTTGGGCAGAACCAGGGATTGAACTCAGGCCCTCGAGCTTGCCAGGCAAGCACTTATTCTACTGATCCATCTCCCTGGCCCCAAAGAGTAAAAATTTTAAAGTTTTGAAAAATTAGACTTTTGTAACTGGATACCCAGAAAAAAAATTGCCCAAAATTCAGTATTAACCTACCTACTAACAATAATGCTTGCTTCAGTGTCCTAGTCAAAGCATAATATATTTAGTAATTGCTATTTTTATTATTAACATTTTCTAAAGCTTCAAACAAAGTTGATATTTGTGAAAGTTGAGGCTAGAGAATAAAAGGACCTCAGATGCTGGTGTATTATAATTGTTCTTTCCTTAAGCATATGTCTTGTTCACTGCTTTTTAATAACACCCAGCAAGTAAGAAGCAGCCTGAATAACTAGATGGTATGGATTATGTGCAACAAGGAGAGGAGGATGAAATACTTTGATATCTCTGCTGGCTGCTTTTAGGTACTATATGATAAAATGCGACCATCAGTGCAAGACAAGAGGCACCCCTCCTGCTTGAAATCCCAGGTAGGAGTCTTACAGTTCCACTCTTTATGTTCGGGATATAAACACACTTGGTTTACTCCAAGACGTGACAGCAAAGACTTTTCAGAAAAAAAAAAGAAAAAGAAAAAAAACATTGCTAATTTAACAAAGTGCAAAAGACCTTTGGCTTCTTTACTTTATTTGTTGAGATTGCTCTGAGTGGGCTGAGGAAGATTAAGTAACTTTCACTTGGGCACTTAGAGCACAAAGCGATTAGCCTCAAGATGAGCTCCTGAAGAGCTGCCCTTGCACATGGTGCCATTTGGAAGCGAAGGGCTTCTGCCTCTGTCTGCTTCGTGGACCCATATCAATCTTTCTGCCTCCAGCACCTCCGTCCCCTCCCTCCCCACTGCCAGCACGTGTGCACAGTCATCTTGGGAGGAAGGGAAGCTTATTCTCCATGAACAATTTGCTCGCTGGCCACTCTTTGAGTCTGCCAACCAGGTTGCCAGCTCTGGTGTAGACACCTGTCCATTTGGAACAGGAATGAAAACAGCCACTCATTTCCTAGAAACCATCAAACACCCTGTCAGTGAACAACAGTTCTCTACTCACTGCAATCTGGGCGAGACAAGAGTGGGTCACACCCATAGACAACTACCAGCTCTCCAAGCCATTCCTCTCCCTTGACACTGATGAAAGTTTCTGATCCTCTCAATATAGTTTGAGAAGGACTACCATTTAATGATGTGTAATAAAAAACTGCTAAACTTCGATTTTTTTCTTTCCAGCTCCACTTGGATTTCCAAAACAGCACTATGAAGAACTCACTAATGAGAGTACAAAGTTAGTCCACATTTTGGGGTGGCAGAACAACAATAAAAGATATTTCTAGCCACTGCTTCGGTAGATACTGGAACACGTAACATAGTTTCTCACACAGAAGCAAGTAAATCCTGCCGTGTGTGTGTGTGTGTGTGTGTGTGTGTGTGTGTGTGTGTGTTAGAGGGCTCTTTGGCATTCTACCTTGTTCTTTGTTCTTCATTCTATTTAGCCACTGTCCTGATGTTCGTAATATGACATCCTCATGAGTCTTGGGTAAACAATATTTTAGGTCAGCGTTGCCTACTGCTTTCGGATGAAATGGTACCACTGAAGTGAACTTTCTGAGAAGCTTGTGTCCTGCGTTTAGAGCTCCTGCCTGGCGGAGACTGGGGACTAATGTGCGTTTAATGTTGTTATGAGCCAGGCGGCTGAGCTGGGTAACAATACTAGTCTGTTGGACATGTCTTCTGGGTTGTCACGTTCAATTTGCACATGACCTCCCGGCCAAAAAATGGGAAAGAAGTGGTAGAATGTGGGACTGAAAGCTCATATTATTGCTTTGACAGCTTCACTCATCTAGAAGTAATGCAAAATGCAATTTATATTTATAAACTCTGACCTCCTGCACAGGGAGGGAAAGTATCTAATGATGGGCCGAGGTAGTGGAGGAAGAAACAGATCTCAGTGCAGCTGGAATTTGGCTACATTTTTGCTTTTCAACCATTCAATTACAGTCAAAAGATAAATGAAACACAGACAGTGCACTGGTGAGGTGGTGACACAATTATTTTATAGTGACTGGGTTCTGGCTTGCAGGCCTGGCAAAGGTGCCCATAACACGCCTTATTTCACTGGAGACAGATAAGCGGCCTGCTCCCTGTGGACAAAGCCCTCTGCTTGTAGGTGCGTCATTATGCCCATCAGAAGGGAAAAAAGACACCAGTGAGTCACTGACACCCCAGATATGCATTTGGAAATTCTTGAGAGAGGCTGACACGTTAATCCTATTAACCGAGATAAATCAAGTTAGGCCTGGTGGTAACTGGGGCATTCTTCGCTTTTGAGTGGAAATAGGCAGTGGGCAGAAAGTACCGTTTTCTTTTGTGCATCAGGAAGTTTATTGGCTTTTACATGTCCCCAAATAGCTTCATTTTGAATAGAATCTGGGCGCCAACTAGGGAGAAGGAGGCCAACATCATCAGGGTCTCAAATGGGTCCTAAGTATTTCTGACCAGTATTTCAAATGAGCATGGTTTCCAAAGAAGTAGGACTCTTGAGGGAACATGATTCCAGGCTTCTTAGACATTAAAGGAGACAGAAATAATCACTTCCCTAAAGTCATCAGCTTCTGATGACAACCTGTCATTGTTTTTTTGTTGTTGTTTTTGCCCACCTTAAAGTCCTTTCTTGAGACTCACAGATCAACCTTTGGAAATAAAACAAGAGACCAGGAGAGTGTGTTAAATGCACACTAACTTGACTGCTCAAACACAAGTATCTTTTTCTATATTCCTCCCATTTTTCCCCTCTGTTATTTTCTTGGGGGGATCAGAAGCTTCTGCTGTTTATATTTTCCTAGATATAAAATGTCTCCCCACTAAATACTTCCAGCACCTTCTGATATAGAGGACACTAGAGCTCTTTCTCTCTCTCTCTCTCTCTCTCTCTCTCTCTCTCTCTCTCTCTCTCTCTCTCTCTCTTTCATAAAAACAACCTGAGCACAATGGTCTTCTATGTGCAGGAATATCAAGTAACTGATGTTCTCAAATGGAATCTTTCTACTTTTTCTTTCTTATCCTAGTTATGACACAAAGTATTCCCACCTTCCAGAAAGAAATCACCTGTAATTTCTTCAGGTTTCCTTTTAGAGAATACACCATGGCTCAGGTTTTGAAAGTATCGTTTCAAAGCTGTCCACAAGGAAAGGAGTTGGAGGCCAGTGAGATGCGACTGGTGTGGGTGAGGGTCGGGTGGGGCTCAGTATCTCTGAAGCAGGTGGTGGTGCCACCTTGCTTGGGGACACTCTGAGCAGGAAGGTGGCATTTTGGGAATCAAGGGAAGAGTATATGGTTTTCCTTTCAGAGTCTGGATGAGAACAATTTTTGTCCCCTCCCCCTTGGGAGGGCCTGAAAGAAGAGTTCTGGTTGGATGTGAAACCAGGGTCAAGGGCCAGGAAAAGACCGTCCCCACAAGGGGCCCTCTCAGGCCCTTCACAAATAAAACTGGACCTTGAGGTGGCAGCTGTAGGCATTCAGTTTGAGGGTTTGGTTCTTGTCCCCTCACCTGCTTCCCCTTACCTAGCTCCCTAATTCGCCCCCTCCTCGGGTGAGATAGCAGCTATCACTTCCCTTCTGTCCCAAACTGTTGAAGACAGACGAAATAAAGTCTGGGAGTTGAGTAGGCTGCAGTGGCTTCCCTGGGGGTTAGCCAGGTAAGGAGAATGTGGGGGTGAGGCTTTTTTCCAAATATATAGTAAGCAATTGCGAAGGGTGTGAAGGCAGGGGTCAGGTTGCGGCTGAGCAGGGGGCCCGTGGGGGTCCACGGGGACACCCATCTCACGGCACCTTTCTGAGAGTGCTGAATCCAGCGCTGCCCCTTCCCACCCAGGGGAGAACAGGGCGACACCCCATTCGTGAACACATCGTATTTGGATTCCAAGCTTATGGACGTAATTGTAGACCGGCTTTGACTACTTAAGGAAATTAGTTTAACCCAGCTTAATAACTAACTCTGTGCAAAGCTCCCGGGATGTTGACCGGTGCGACCTCGCCATCGTTCTACGTTTCCCATCCCGCTCTGCTCCTCTCGGCCACCGCTCTCCCAAGCAAGTGGGCACAGGCGCCCCTCTATGGAGGGCTAAGCCATGCAGGCAAGGGTGTCTGCCGCTCCGGAGGCTCAGAGCTCGAGCCCACCCGGGCTCCCTCCGCTTTGGGGTGCCGGGCTCCCCGCGCCTGCTGCCCCGCCGGCCGGCTCCGCAGGAGTTAAAGCCCGAGGCAGACAAAAGGGAGGCCGGCGCGGCTCCCTTTCCCGGCTGTCAGCTGAAAATAGAACGGCTGCCCTCTGGACTTTAGCTCCCGACAGAAAGGGCATTTGATTACAGGTTACGACGAGTTGCAGAGGGACTCGGAGAACTCGCAAGAGGGGCGGCGAGTGGAATCAAAAACGCTCGCGATGTGGGAAGACAGAGCAAAGACGGCTTCAAGGGAGAGGTGTGAGAGGCGCAGAGACGCAGCGGGCCGGCCAGACCTGGGAACCCCGGCGGCCGGCAGTCGTGGCCGCCCCGGAGGTGCCCGCCAGCTCCTGCGCGCAGCACCGCTGCCGCTGTGTTTTCGGTTATCCGCGCGGAGGATATGACCCTTCGCGTCGGGCGGGCTCGGGTTCTTCTGGTTCCCCGAGAGAACAGGAGTGCGCCTACAATAACCCGTGCACTGTCTCCAACAACCCTCCCACTAGATTTTCCTGGAGTTCTTTTGGGTACTTGTTTTATTTTCTCTGAGTTTCCCTCTTCTCATCTGGTTAGTACTGAAGAGGAAGTAGTCAGTGCTACTGTGCATGTTCTCCAGGACCCGCAGAACTCTGGGGACCTCGGTTCCTCAGGTGTTCCCCGCTCAGTTGATTTTGCGGGGTGGACATCTCGCCTTCCTTCTCCTTTTTCATCACCTCTGGGCTCTGGAAAATACTTGGGCCTTTGACAGAGCCCGGACCTCAGAATTGGGTGGGGACCCTCGCAGACCGCAGAATCAACACCCCTGAGTGGAAAAGCAGACTGTAGGACTGGTGGTGGGGGGCCGCGGTCGCAAGCCGAAGTGGGGAAGGCGGTTACCTGGGGCAAAGGTAGGGAGAAAGGAGGTGACCACAGCGGTGTATCCCCCAGGGCTTTCCTAAGTGCACCTGCAGGCGCCCAGCCTAGAGATGGATTTCACAGTTTCCAGAGAGAGACTCCCCACAAATTTCGTTTCCATGTAGATTTTTAGGTCCATCAAACTCAAGTTACAAAGTTTTCTGCAAGTAATACTTCCGGGCACTATGCAGACACTTAGAAATAGACCGCAGGTTCTCCGCCCCTTTCCTTAAAAAATCTATGCAAATGACGTGTGAACAATCTCCTCTAACTCTATATGCGAGGACAGCGAAGTGTAGATAAATTTGCAAATGTGAGGCCAGTGGCAGTCTTTTCCTATTTCCTGCCTGCTGTTGGAAAAGTTGCTGAAGCTCTTGTCAGCTGGTTTAATTACATGAAATATAACAGTCTAATAGCTATTAATTGTCAAGTTTCAAACAGGCAGGCTATTTTGTGGAGAGAGGACCTGGGGTACGCTTTACCACCTCTTCTCCTCTGCCCAATCTAAGAGTACCTCCCAAACCTGTTTTCTTAACTCAGACCCAATATTTCATTGTACATTTCTTTCAGAGCTACTTACTCTCCTCCTCTCTGAGTGTGCCTGATTTTTACAAACCTTCTCCCTCAGGAACTCGCAGATGTCCACCTTGCATCTTATATCAGACATATCAACAGATAGCCATCTGAAACGGGATAGAAATCAAGAGAGCTCTCACTCCAAGTGAGTCTAAAAAATATGCCCCAGGAACCTGTGCGAAGGAACTTTGGCAAAATCTTAAAGGCAAAAATCAAACAGTCATGGAATGAAATGACAGGAAATACACCCACAATGCAAGAAATTTTTGTCCAGCACTGAAGCCTCAAAATGAATGGCATGAGAACTGTTATTGGCTGTGACATGGTGGGGAACTGCTACAGATTGGTGCATCTCAAAAATAAAACTGTGCTTCCCAAAAGATCGATTGATTTGTTTTAATTCAGAACTCAACAGATGCAAAACAGTTGCTTTGCACACAGCTCTCTGCTTGCCCAGAGCCAGGAAAAAAGTTTGCAAAACTATAGGATCATTTCCATTCAATAAGTAGCCCAGGGAAAAAAAAAGTCAACCCTCCTGAAAGAAAATCAGAAAATCTTCTACTGTTTTTTCTCTTGAAAAGACTAGGGGAGAAAAATTATCAACGAAATCACTCCCCTAGCTTATTCTGTATGAATTGAAATCCTTTAAAATCTGAGAGGGTAATACAAGCAATAGAAAAACCCTAAGTAGTTTGAGAATCATGTTCACTTCTACATTTGGGCAAAGTCTCAAAAGGAAAAACTGAGTCTTCATTTCTATGTTATTTCTCTGTCCTTCCCTCTGGAACCTGAAAACATTTCACGTCATCCTCTGGAATCAAACTCATAAATGCTGAAAGCTTCTTTGATTTTCATGTTCTTCTTCTCTTATGCACCTGTGTCCTTTCCTCTTCCTGGAAGCAGCGAATTGTCAAGAGAAAATAAAAAGCCACACATTGCAAACTTTTACCCACATCCTCTCCAAAAGAAAGAGAATAGAAAGTTAAGTCAAAGACACCAGAAGCTGTCAACAGCCGTGCCACTGGAAAAACAGTTGTGCAAAGAAGAAAGGTCCATCTACAAGGAAGTCAAAATAAGAACCATTGCCTGTAAGTGAAATTGCTCTGGCAGTGGTACTCAGACTTGTGGAGAAAACATGAACAAAATTACCACTTGGAAGTATATAGGGAGGAAGATGCTGTTAAGGAACAGGGAGACTTTTGTAAGGAGGGGTAAATGAAATCAGGAAAGTCCCCAGGAATGTGTTTTTGCACCCCAATTTTTGCATATCATCTAGGTATCTTGGAGATGGGCTCACAACTAAGGCAAGAAAGAAGAGATCAGACCCACCAAAGATGTGGGCTGCTTTTGCCCCTTTGGGAGGAGAAACGGGGGCAAATCTTTTTACTATTTTTCTCCCTTTGAGACCTGGAATAATAAACTTGAGTGCCACCCGTCAGCCCCTGTCCATCTTCTTTAGCAAACTTGACATAGTGGAAGAAATATGACACGTGAATTATTAAAGAGGAGCTAGTTGACTTTTAACCCCGGCTGCTTTTCCCAGACCCCATTACCTGCAAATTTATCTGGCAATACACTGCAGGAATTATAGGTCGTGCAAGCTAGAAGGAGAGAAAAGAAAGCAGATCTAGAAGGTTGTGAAAATATCAGGGAAAAGCATGTTGTTGTACCTCACCATTTGCTACACTTAAGGGAATGAGTCACTTGTTTCAGAAAATAAACCCTTCTAAGAAAAAGATCAGTTTCTCTGTCCAAGGAGCAAGAAGGGAAAGAGTTCACCAGCATTCCTTCTTTCTGCTTCCCTCTCCCATCACGCAGAGCTGCATTTTAATTTGTTTATCTCCTCTTAAATTAATTTTAACTTTACAAGCAAGAAGCCTATAAAAGGCCCTCTTCCTGTTCCCCTCTCTCTTCCTTTCCTTGTGGTTATAACTGTTTTCATTTAGTTGGAAACACTTGTCAAAAGAGAGGAGAGATTTTCCATGTACTCTGAAAGACAGCACACAGCCTCACCTCCAGGGCCAGCTTCGAGGCAGACTTTAGGGACTATTTAATTTTATACAACTAATATGACATAGAAATCAGAAGTAATCATTCAGGCATTCAGACGAAAGTTTTACTTATCTATGCACTTATTTATTTTGGGGTGTTACTTTAGTAGCCCTTCTCCCTTGGAGTTGAAGAATTGGGCAGCTGTTGATGGAACAAAATAAGAAGGAACACACTGAAAACCTAAGGGTCTCTTCTTTTAAAAATGAGTGAGAGAGGAAATCATGGCAGAATAAGAAGGACTTTTACTATTATTGTTGTTGTTGTTGTCGTCGTTCAGCCCCTTGGGTGTAGATTTGTATATCCTGTCGCCAAGGTGAAGGTAATGATTGAATCTATCCTAAATCTGAGTGCTGGGGTAGTCAGAAATGGCTCCCTCTGACAGAGGAGCCAGGCGGCAAGTGATGGATGCTATTGTTCAGATGTGACCCTCCATTAACACCACCTATCAACATCTGGACCCTGTCACCGGTTCCTTCCCTGAGCCAAGAGGGCCGCCCGGCCTGTGCCGGGCACATCAAGGGCTTGGGCACTGCGCTCAACCCCGCAAAGCTGAGTGGCTGGAGAGACTGGCCCGAGCCTGCTCCCTCTATCTACACTGGCCTTATTAGCCCTCCTCAGGCCCATTGTTTGGCAGGTGCTGCCAATTTGCTCCTTATCTCGCCTCTGTTTATGAGGGCTTTTTATTAATAACAAAAGGAGAAATGGTATTAATATTAATTAACACCATAAAATGAAACAGTTTTGGGAACCCACCAAATGAATAATCTCATCGTATAATTTGAGCTGTAGAAAAAAAGGGAGGAGGAGAGGGGAAGGGGAGGGAGCAGGGGGGAGATACAGATGACCTGCTGGGTGACAGGCGCAGGTTGGAAGGGTGACATTTTATTGTAAGCCTCCCAATGAAAGGAAGAAAAGGAAGGGACCAGTCAATTTAATGCAGGGACCAAGAGTGCAGGAGTGTTGCTAAGAGACAGAGATGCTGCTAAAGTTCTACCAGAAGCACTACTCTGACCTTATGCAAATAGAGGCGGCCAACTCTTTGTGGAGCGGCTGAAAATTCCACCCCCTGTGTCACCAATACCTGGCATCGAGCCTTTTATTCAAATGTTCTCTAAAAACACACACAGAGGATGTGACAAAGCATGACACATTTCGGGGCCTTAACAAAACACATACAAAAGGGGGGATAATAATAATAATAATAATAGCAATAATTTTTAAAACTTGGGAGGAAAAAGAAAAAAACCTGCCAGATCTTCCTGTGGAAATGTCACCCATCTTTACCTCTGGCTTTGCCATTTGCTTTTAGCTGAAAAGTCACCCAAAGATCTAGAAATTGGCCTCTCGTTGCAGAAGGGGAAGCTTATTAAGACTCTGCAGTGGTGCTCTGAGTACCGTCATTAATTTACGCCCCAAGAGTGTGAGGAGGCGAAGGCGTGGTGTGAGGGCTCCAGAGGATGAGAACACTCGGTGCACACGAGAGAAAATCACAGCACACCCCGTCCCCTGAACAAAATAAAGCACGCCTTTCCTTTGATTTTTATCTAGCCGCTGTAGGACAAGGTTAAGTGCAAAAAGCAAGAAGCCTGCGAAACCAGTTGGGTCTCCCAGGACAAGAAGTTAAATGTCACAGCAGTTAAAATGGGAAGGGCAGACACATCTCAGTGAGCTGGGGGCACCTGGGCGCCTGCAGTGGCCGGGTTGTGACAGTCTGGGAGAGGAGTAGGAGGCAGTTGCTGTTGTTGTTGGGGTGTGTGTGTGTGTGTGTGTGTGTACTCCCTGGCCTCCAGCTTGCCAAACCTTGCCTGAGGAGGAGGAGGAGGAGGAGGAGGAGGAGGAGGAGGGGGCGCTGAGCCCATCCCTGTGCCCTGGTAGGAGCCCCTGGAGCTGGAGCGGGAAGCTGCCACGTTACACCCCCATCTCTTGGCTGCCTAGAGCTGCCTGGTGCGGCAGCCGCAACAGAAAAGCAACCCCCTCCCCCCCAGCGTGACCTGCTCCACACTGCGGGGTTGGCCACCCTCTGAGCCACGCTGGGGGGTTGACCTTTGAGCAGGAACACTCCTGAGTAACCAGGCCAAATAAATTCCCTTTCTCTCCCTCCTCTGTCAT
Organism: Octodon degus; assembly: GCF_000260255.1. NCBI lineage: Eukaryota > Metazoa > Chordata > Mammalia > Rodentia > Octodontidae > Octodon > Octodon degus. The sequence continues at coordinate 8,700,860 of NW_004524578.1, read as the reverse complement.
GCCTCCAAGCCAGGTTGCACGCTGAGTGGAATGGGAACCCCCCTCCCCAAGACAGCTTCCTCCCAGGAAGACATCGTGAAGCTTGCCATGCCAAGCTGACACTCTAAACAGCATAGCGGGACCAAAACCCAGTGATTTCACACTTTTGCCGCCAAGTTTGTTGCCCTGAGCAGCAGATTTGCAACTTGGGGTCTTGGGGTCAGGGGAGTGGCAGAGGGGACGCTGCCAGAGGAGGGAAGGGGCTTCTGCCTTCTGCAGCCTCAAGGAGCCTCCTCCGGGACCCGCGGGCGGCCGCGGGAACCCAACACAACCTAGAACTGCCTGCGTGCTGCCTGGTCTCATGTTGCTCCCATGGGGGAGCGCAGAGCACAGCAAGCAGGCTAGGGCAAAGAACCGCACACAGCACCCCGAAACCCCATTTAGCGGCCTGCTCTTCACCCCCTCCAACTCCGTCATCTTCCCTCTGGATTCCAATATTGATAACGCGCCCTTTCTTTCACGTGTTTATGATAACTGTTGCAAATGAATCCATCCTCCTACGCGGGGGCGTTTCCAGCGGGAACTTCTCCCGGCAACTTCTCCCTGGGATCCGCCTTCCACCCCTTTTAGTGGCGGGACTTTTCATAACCCGCACAATACTATTAAAATTTCATATTAGCAGTGTGTATGGTGAACTTTGTCATGGGAAATTCAATAGCTGCTGTAAATATTAATGGAATATGAAATGAAGCCGCAGCCTGGACCAGCCCTGACAGTGGAAGCCAGGGAGCATGTGGCGGCCCCGGGGCGAGCGAGGCCTCACCCGCGTCGTTCCCGCTTTATTTCATTAGAGCTAGCCTCCCCGCCCAGCGTGGGCGCAGCAGCCGTGGCGCTGGGTCACCCATGACAAATGTCCCCGTGTCTGGCCGACAGGCCCCGCCTGGCCCTGCCGCTCCATCTGCCCAGCAGGCCCCCGGAGAGCGCTTGGCGGTGTCGGTTTCAGGTAAAGAGCTCTAGAAAGCCCAAGTCTTCACCAAGGTTACCAGGGCTCCGGTGTCGCTTGGCCCCGCGGCGCCCACCCGGCCCGCAGTAGGGGACCTCGCGCCGCCGAAGGGGGAGCCCCGAAAGCGCTGGGAGGGCAGCGGAACTACCCCCTCCCATCGTCACCGCCGACTCGGGCGCCGGGCAGGGACAGTGGCTCAGGGCTGGGGCTTCTCTCAGCTGCCTCCACTCAGTCCCTGTCACCACCTGTCCCGAGGGCACCGGCCTCTCGGGAAAGCCTGTGTCTAAGTGACCCGAGGACGTTCGGAGCCTAGGCCTGGCACCACCCCTCCCCGTTCCCTCCCCCGCTCCAGTGAATCCTGGGGAAACTAAGGCTGGAAGGGGTTTGGAAGGAGCAGCGCTCTCCTGGGCGTCCAGATAGGACAAGTCTAAGCCCCGGTCCCATCCAGTCCAGGACAACCCGGCAGGCTCCACGTGGACACAGGTGGCCGTCCACGTCCAGGACTCTGCGACGGGACTGCAACAGCAGGCGATGCCTCTGCTCTCCCAAGGTTCACGCTGTCCCGAGGATGAGGGAGAGCGTAATCTGCAAAGGGGCATCAGTCCGCACCTGTTCAGAGACCCCTGTGAGCGTTCATTCGGGCTAGTCCACATTCACGGACCCACGTGTTTTCCCTGCGCCGTTGGGCCGGAGCTCGGGCTTCACAGATCCACAACAGGACCCGGGTGACCCTGGGCCCGGTGAGCGACTGGGTGACCTCGGGAGGCACAGCAGGGCAAAGGCAAACTGGACTCAACCTCGAAGGCCTCTCCGTGGTCTCGTCGAGGAGGTGCAGCGCTCACACCTCTCTGCTACCCTAGGGCTCCCGTGTCCCCACGCCCTGGCTGATGACTCCAAAGTCTCACCTGTGTGAAGTCACCGAGCTCCCTTTTACCACAGCTCCATGGAGTCACCCTCTTAAGTTCACAGGGGTCCCCCGCCCCTCGTTGAATCCTTCCCTGCCCAGTTATTTTTCCTCCAAATTAATCTAGAATAACAGTAGTTCTCTCGTTTGCTCCACGCTCATGCAAACCGCAGAGCGGAAAAGAACTGAAATAAAAACGAAATTGAAATGCACCAGGGGTTTCTCAGCAGGAATTGTTTCAACGAGGTATTCCCGTTTTGCCAGAGCCTTGTAAAGTCTCTGGTGTGATTTGCACCCTCCCCACCCTCCGGCCACTTTCTGCACCCCTAACCTCTTGCCTTGTGCACCCCCTAGCTTAACAGTCACTCCCCAGTTTCACTGTGCCGTAGAACCCACTTCTTTACCCTGAGGATCTTTCTACTTCTTCCTGTTGCCCTTTAAAAGAGTTACACTTTCGAAGAAGACTTTAAAAAAAAAAAAGGACAAGAAATGGATATAGGTTTTGTAAGTGTTAAATAACTTTCTCAGCATGTATTAAAGGAAGATTGTATTTTATCAACAGCTGATTGATGCAGTTGTGTGATCCTGTCGGTTTGTCTATCGTATCATATTTATTTAACCTGCTGGGGGACCGTGTTCAGGGGCAGCCTGCTCCTGCTGACAGGAGCGCGCACATTACACACTACCCCAGGTATCGTGATTGATTGTTCCCACCCCAAAGCCTTTGGTTCATAATTTAGCGCAGCAGGTTCTGCATCACAGACTAGGTTTAAAAAAAAAAATCCTGTAAGATATTTCAGTGAACAACTACTGCCAACAAGCCTTCCTCCACTTGCAACCCCCAAATATTTTAAATGCCTCTGCAGCTTGTAGGGTTTTTGTAATTAATAATTACCGGGCATGCAAACTTTGTTTACCCTCCTTCCCAGAAGTGTGATGGGATGATTCATCTTAGATCTGTGGCTGGACATTTCCTGAGCTGGGGGCAGTGGGTGGTACAGGAGTGGAGAAGCAGTGAGGACAAGGTCAAGCTGTGTGGGCTTCTCTGCTTTCACTCCCCCCACCCCCAGCAGGTCTGGAGCAAGCTAGCCTAGCCGTGGAAAGGCCGACAGAACTGTGCTTTCTCACTCCAGCGCCTCTGAGTTTGTTTTGAGAATTTAACTTAAAGTCTTCAGGAAGCAAATGGATTCTTACTAGGTGTACTTACTTCTACGGGTGAGGAAAGATTTCTTTCCTTTCTTCTTTTTTTAAAACAGGTGATCAGGATGCAAACATTAATAATATCTGTGTATTTTCAAGGAAATGGGTGCAATGTGAGGGGCAACTCCTAGAAATTCAGAAAGTTGTCAGAAGTTAGCATCACATAGTACAGGGCCAATAAATGATTATTTCTTATTAGATTTCTAAAAAGATTTTTTGAGAATTTTTGCTAATACTAATAAAACATAAATATATATTGTGGATGAACTAATATACGTTTCTTTCATAAATGTTTTGGCCATGATAAAATGGGGCACACTTTCTGTGTATCTTCTTGGATAATTATTATTCTGGATGATAATATTTTTATGTCTCTGTGTGTAAAAACAATGCTTTCAAGTTGTGCTGAATTCTACCATCTGTCCATGTGTCTGTCTGTCTGTCTGTCTGTCTGTCTGTCTGTCTGTCTGTCTATTTATCTGTCTTTACCCATTAGCCTTATTTTGTCACTTTGGGTCAAATAGGGAAGACATTACTAAAATGGTTAGTTGCATGAGTATATAATCTTACAGTCAAGGGTGGCAATTCATACCATTTTTAAAAGGGATTTTAAGTGCATTTCTACTCTTATAGTAAGCCAAAACATCTAAAATATTTTCCCCTTTAGATCTTAGCTTAATATTAGGTTTTTGTTTTTAATATACTGAGAGATGGCAGGTAATGGTAACATTAAAATCTCTTCCCCATTCTTGAGTATTAGCCATGAAACTGCAACTTTTGGCTTGAGTGTGTATTTTTAAATAGTGATAAAGACACGAACCACATGTGATACACTCTTCTGATTCTAGTTTTTTTGTTTTTTTGGTTTTTTTTGTTTTTTGTTTTTTTTGTACTGGGGATTGAACTCTGGACCTTGCACTTGCCAGGCAGGCACTTATGCTGCTGAGCTATCTCCCTGGTCCGGTCAGTATTTTATTTTAATCAACTATGCCTTCTTTCTGTTACTGTTAAAGTCTCTCTTTTATTGTTTCTTGTTTGCAACAGGTCTGGGAGGCCCCCATGGCAGGCTTTCTTTGCTGATAAAATCATGTTCAGCGAGGCTTTTTATCTCTAGATGTTGCTATTTATCCTTAGATGATGTTCAGTAACAAAAAACTTAGAATATTTGCAAAACTCCAGGAGATGCACCTTCCTTCTGAGAAAACAACCATTATCAAAGGTAAGTACGGACACAATATTCAGAGAGAATGTGAAAGGGCAACCAGCAAAGAAAATATTTACCTATGACTCCACCATGGCAGCCAGGGGCACTAAGGCAGAAGGAGCAAGATGCAGGGAAGGCCAGTGCTGCTGGCGAATGACTGGGACACACTTATATCACAGAAGCCAAAGAAGCTCCTCCATACCACATGAATTGAGTTGTAGTCCTGTTCCAAGATGTTTCAGAGATCAGAGGTTTGTATCAAGAAAAAACCTTTGAAAGCCATTCCCTACCAGGCTTTAATGGACCACCCTGTATAGTATCCATAATAATAAAATAATTTCACTGTTTCCTAGGGAGCTAAGCAAACCAAAATGGGATCCTGTATATTTTCAGGAGGACACTTTGACCACACTTGATGAATGCTCATGCCTAGCTACACAGAAATGTGAACTTCTTTGAAGTTTGGCTGTCTCTTAGCTGTGCAACCCTGGGCAAGTTACTTAATTTCTCTGGCCTTCGGGTTTCCTCATCTTGCGAAACAATAGTAAGTGCATCAGGAGTTGCCGTAAGGATCAAGGATCGTAAGGATCTGTGAACTAATTCGTGTGTCACTCAGTGCAGCACTTAGCATGTCATCATCCTAGTCACTAACCAGTTATTTTTACAGCCCGTATAATGTCTCGTTAACATTGCTAACAATGTTTTTGTTATAATTACCTATAACTGTTGCAACCAGACCCTAAAACTTCAATTGTATTTCTTTTTAATGTCAACAAAGCAATTTGCTGGAGCAGCTTTCAGACCCACACATCTGAAAAATCCCCTCCGTGTATAAATTCACAGCTTGACCACTGCATCTTGGGCTCCATTCTCTGGGCCAAGGCCAATATTTCTCAGGGCCACTCCCCCAAGCAACAATCAAAGAGCACCATTGGTTCATTTCATTTGTATTTGGGAGTGGCTTTCCCACTTGCCGGAGAACAGGAAAATGCGAAGCTGAAGTTCAGCCTTGCTATTCATATTATTCTTACATTACATTCCCAGGTTACCCTCCTGAGGCAAACTTAAGGAACAGCTACTCTTCTGCGATCCTTCCAGAAGGTCAGCCTACAAATACGAGGCACTATTGAAACAATTAAACTGTAACTCTGAATTGGTCCTATTGAGACTGCGTGAAAACCTGCATTGCGCTGAAGTTTTTAAATCACTGGGCTGCTAGACAAGGGACAAAGGGATCACTGTCCTTGTGTCCTTCATCCCCAGACACACTAAATAGCCTTCTGTGTCAATGCCAAGCTAACATGTGGCTCCAGGAAGGGATGGGAATGTCACCAAGATGTTCATGCCCCAAATCACAGGGCAAGTCTGCTAAGAGCCCATCTTCATTGGCTCTGTGGCCACTCTGTTTGTGAAGGATGCCGCTGTGGTCCTTCACAAGTCTGCCTTATGCTAAACACTCAAGCTCCCCACAATTTAACATCTCCTGTTCATGATATTTCTACCTTAGTGATATTTTAACATCCTTTGTTAAAAGTAGCCTTTGAGATTTTTGTACTGAGCATGTGCCAGGCTCTACTTCCTATTAGGTCACCAAAGTCCAGCTTGATGTCCAACATTTATTAAAAATTAGAGTCTTGATGTGAATAGGTTGAAATAATACAAATGTTCAGGGTTTGACTTTCTTTCAGAGCACATGTTGGGATTTGGAATGAAGACAAAATCAGTTTTAACAGGGAATCATAGTAGCACTCCTTCAACTGTGGCTTATTTTTCTTTTTGTTTTTTGAGCTGGTGTCTCACACTTTGGGTTGTATGCAACCAAGGAGCACTGCTGCAGGAAAGCAGAGTGTGTGAAAGATGGCACACTGCTCCCTGCCCTTCTTTTCAGGCTGCACACCGAATATGCCTTGCTTTTCTTGCAGGCAGACCACAGAGCCCAGGGAGGGAGGAAGAGTTTTCAGTTCAGGTCCCTCCCCCAACTCCTCTTGCAAACAAGCCTGGGCAGGAGCTGGTGCTTTCTGACATGTGTTCTTCTTAACCTCGCACTTAGAGCCACACCTCACCTATCTTTCAGTCCAGTACTCCACTGCCTTCTTCTTGCCTTTTCAGTGTGTGCGAGGGGTGTTTCCACTCTGCGTGTGCACCAGAGGTAACTTAAGTTCTCAGGCGCTAGGCTTTGTGTAAGGTTAAGGTGTTCAGCCTCAGGCATGGAATTTGCACATGCATAAAATATTCCTCTTACATATTATCTGTCTAAGTTCTACTTGATAGAAAAAGTGAATTTTGGGTGCTTAAACTTAGCTTCAGTAATCCTCATTTTCTATCTTTTTCCTTAATTTTCTTTTTCAGTTGAGACTAAAAGGAATTTTACTGAAATAGATACACACCTTCCTATCATGTGTTTTCACAGTTGCTCCACAGACCTGGGATGAACCTTTCTTTGACTTTCTCATATTCAAGCTAATAATAATTTCAAGGTTATTTAAAAGGAAATAACAAAGGAATTAGCATGTTCAGAAAGGCAAATAGACCACAATGACCTGTCATTTCCTACATGCGAATTGTTTGGTCTTTAAAAAAAGAAAAAACAAAATTTCAACCTACATATAAATCCCTTTTTAAAAACCTAGTCCTTTTTGAGATTTAGCAAATAGTAAAACAAGTTTACACAGCTCTTTTCCCCCTTCCTTTGAAGTGCACCTCTTAGGTAACAGACACCTTAACTTGCCTTCCTATTAGACAGCTTTTTTTCTTTACTGCCTTTTCATGGTACAGCTATCAAAAATAAGATAAAGCCCAGAGACTTGGGACCTAATCAGCTTTCTGGCTAAGTTTAAAGTCTGGGGACAGTTTCAAGGTGGCTCTGGTTGTGTGTGCGGCCCACAGCGGTGTTTGCTTGGCCCCGTTTTGATGGAGAGGGTAATGGGTTTGCTAGATAAGGGAAGAGGGACCAGCCAAAAAAGCCAGGCTCTGTTTGATAAACTCTGACATATTTAGCCATTTTTCACACACATAAAAGGAAGCTTTAAAACTCCAAGGAAAATAGAGGTGTCCATTCAAGCACACTAATGTTTATCAAGACAAAAAAGGTAAATAAAGAAAATTGGCATCTAGTAGTCTATTAAATTAATTAGCTCTAGAGCTTATCATTAGACTGAAAAGTTGGCTAAAACACAAGCGATTTCTTGTTGTTACTTAATGTGAAAGGTACGTTCTGTAAGTTAATGTACACTGGAAGGAAAGTTATTTTGCTTGACTTGGGTGGCCCTGGTGGAAGATCTGAGAGCCCTGGGAAGGAGCTCGTGAATGGGAGCTGCACGTTTGTAAACCCAACTTGCACGTGCGTGGATAAGAACACAATTTGGAAGTAGTGCTAAAGGACAGGATGGCATGCTTTATGAACTGACCTGCAGCTGGAAAACAGATTGAAAAAAGCCAGAGTAAGAATATACCACCTGGTATGTTATGAGGCTCTTACATTCTCAAACTCCAATTAAAATAAGTTCACACATAAACATGTTTTAAAATAACACAGTAATCTCAGATGATTTTTAAAATGCGAGGTGTGAATTTTTTATTGCTTTATAAAAAAAAATCCCTCCTCTAGTCAAAGTAAAGGGAAAATATCAGGAAGTTTTACAAAGTCACCTCTCAAGTAAGAATTTTCCTTATTTAAATGTAATTTGTGGCTCAAGTTTGATATTGTGATGACTTAATTTTGAAGGAAAGATCCACTCTAAATCAACTTTGTAGGAAATTTTCTAACTCATTTCTTGAAGAAGATAATTTTCTGGTCACTTTTTTTTTCCTCTAAATTAGAAGTATTTAGTAAACTAAAGAAATATCTTCTGATGATTAGTTCATTTATAGAATATTTAATAATATAATCACTCTAATCATCCGAATCTCCAGAATTGTGTGTCTTCTATATATTAAATCATCTTAAATATTTTGTATACCTTGGTGTTAATAATCTATATGAATGTAGGTTTTAGATGAATTTAATGTCAACTAGGGATTAATGCGCATTAATGAAATTGACTGTATCTTCTATAATGAGAAAAAAGGATTTAGTTTTAATACTGATGATCTTAATAAAGCTTCTCTCTGCTTATCAGTATTTTCTAACATTAGGAATTATTTTTATTAGAAGGTGAATTAATTTAATATTGGCAGTGTGGCAAAACATGGAAGTAGATCAAGTGGTTTCAAAATGACTGTTTTTATTATTGAGGTTTCATAATCAAACTACATAACTTCCAATTAAAAAGGAATCAATGTATACCAGCGACTTAAAAATAAAAAAAAACATCAATTGGACTTCATATTTAATTTTCTTTAGAGTGTTACATAAAACACGAGCTAGCCACCTAGAGTTGCACGCGTGTGGTATCTAGCCCGCAATGCGAGTAGTTATCACACGTGGTTCAGTTCTGTTAAGGAGTGTAAAAGTCACATCTTACAAATGCGTTTAAAATAAAATCATGGTCCCCAAAGGCAGACTATAAAAAAATAGATTCTAGCAGAAGTCTGAAGCCTCTGACTTTTATTTCTGCATCTGTACATCGATGACGACAACGACGATCCGCACCACCTCAAGCGCACACAGGGAGCGGAAGGGCCTTCTGGTGTGCGTGGCCCTGTGCGTGATGAGCTGTGTGCGTGGCCCTGTGAGTGATGAGCTGGTGCGTGGCCCCGTGCGTGATCAGCCGGGCACGTGGCCCCGTACGTGATGAGCTGTGTGCGTGGCCCCGTGCGTGATGAGCTGTGTGCGTGATCAGCTGTATGCGTGGCCCTGTGCGTGATCAGTGGGCACGTGGCCCCGTGCGTGATGAGCTGGGCACGTGGCCCTGTACGTGAGGAGCTGTGTGCGTGGCCCCGTGCGTGATGAGCTGGTGCGTGGCCCTGTGCGTGATGAGCTGAGGAAGCCGACCGCAAGGCACACTCACCGCCATACTGGAGTTCTGAGTCTTTGTTTTGGGTTGATACTCATTGGCACTGCGGTCTCTAATTCCATGAGGAAAATGCTTATTTATTGGCTATTATTCTGAAATGGAAGATGGCTAAGTAAGCAGGGCGGGGAAAGACTAGCAAAAGCAAGCCACACTGGCTGGATTCCTGTACTGAAGGGGCATTGCCTGATGCCAGATAAATGAGTACAAGTATTGTGAGTCATGAAAAATGCAAGAAACCATGTCAAAAACCAAAAAGAAACAAGACCTCAGGCTTACTCCTTCCTTCCTTCCTTCCTTCCTTCCTTCCTTCCTTCCTTCCTTCCTTCCTTCTTCCCTCCCTCCCTTCCTTTCTTTCCTTCCTTGCTTCCTTCCTTCTTCCCTCCCTCTCTCTTTCCCTCTCCCTCCCTCTCTCTGTCTCTCCCCTCCATTCTCAATGGCATATATATTTAATAGTTCAAACTCCCGTTGAGGTCTGCCACTCACCTCCTCCTCACAGCTCCTCACAAAAAATACAACGTTGTTTTCTGCCCAATCAAGCTGCCTGTCTCACATAGAACTGTCTCACAAGAGCCTAAGAAGTGAACCTAACCAACACTTCGCACTTAGAGCAAGTGCATGGAGTGAGCCTTGATTTTGGCAGGTCACTGATGGTACCTCTTCTGACCAGTCAGGTATGAGGATGGATGCAAGCAAAATTCAACAAAGATCTGCTTATGAATGGCTGAGCCTAGAAATATAGTAGCCCAGATGAGAGGCTTCTGTTAAAAAAGGTTGCCCCAAATCTAGCCAACAATTCACCAGCGTAGTGTAGCCTTTCCTAACATGATTACCCTGGTCTTAGTTCAAGCTTAGCTGGTTAAAGAATAAAGTCCACCTTTATGACTTGCTAAGAATATCAGAGAAGGGAGGGGAAGTTCATGACTCAGCGTCTGGCATTGAGTATGGTTTCTAGGAAGGATGAATTTCCTCACTATCTCCCAAAGCTGGTGACCACTATGGAACTTGGTTCAGAAAGCAAATAATGTGAAAAAGAGCTGAGTCAGTGGGGTGGAGAATGCTTCCAAGGCTTCCAAAAGGAAGCGCATAGAACACAGAGACTGCAGGTAGTGGATCTCAGCTCAGTGCAAAGAACTTTCTTATGATTCGGTCAGTTTGAAAACATTTTAAAAAACGATCATGCCGCTTGTCAAGGGTGGCAGAGAGGATAAATTATACCAGAGTCACCCAAATCATTATTTTGCAAACCTGGATGCATAAAATAAAACCACGTGGGAAACCTTAAAGATATTCATATTATAAGCACCAGAGAAATGTCTTCTCTAGAGACACAAGTGTGCCATTGACAAGTATAATTTCTAGTACTAATTAGGAACGAGATGTTTCGGCTGTGTAATGTCAAGATGACATCCAGTTGCTGGGAAGGCAAAATTGTTTGGTTTTTGCTGATTGTCCCCTTTGAAGCCCAGAAAATCATGCTGTCTCCCTTCTCTAAGGAACATTCGGACTCAGGAAGCAGAAAATACACATAAAGGGTAGTGACATGAGGAAAAGATGCCAAACCACAGCCCAGGAAGTGCCACACAGAGCTAGCAAGCTGCTGAAGTCCCTTTTCCATTCAGCAGAAGAGATTGCAACAATACCAGTGCTTGACCCAGTTTGGAGTTGCTTCCTAACTTTCTCCTCAAATTTGCTCAAACTTTTTGATCCTAAGTTTGTATCTGCGAGTGGGGCGGAGCTGGATCAGGCAGGAGTTGCCAAGTCAAAAGAGTTGTCCATAGAAGCTGAACCGTGACTCCGGATGAGTGAGACAGGGCTTGGAGCTGGTGGGGGCCACAACAGACTGGGGAGCACTGGCGGGGTGCTGCTGCCTCTGGACTCTGGCTGAAAGTGGAAATGCAGAGTCTGTTTTGCTATCATTTTTGATTTTGTAAGAAAAACTGGAAATTTAGTTGTTTTGAAACCTGAAAACACCCATATGCAAATGCCTTGTGGTTCCCAAGGAAGAACCCTGGGGCAGGGGTCTACCCTGTGGGCTGCTTCTGGTTTTGTCTAGGCTGGTTGACGGGAGCTAAAGCTAACTCTTAGCATTGGAATTCTACAACAGAGCTTTTGGAAGTTTTGTGCACGTGAGCAGCCCCTCAAGATCTTGCTTCCTAACTAATTCCTGGGCTGCGCAATAAAAGATTCTGATGCTCACTTTTATGGTTTCCCAGCTGATGCAGAGACTGACCCTGGTCAGTGCACTAGTGAGTAGGAACCAGCCACAGGGCCACTCCTCTGGCTTGGGAATGATTGGGAACCCACCCCAGGAACCATTGCATGGGCCTTTCTGACTCCTCTTTCTTATGCTTTACCTTATCTTTCCATCCTTGTATCACCATGAAATCTCAGAAAGGATTGCAGTTTGTACTTTTGCTTTGGGTTGGGAAATTGGTGGGGTGGTGACATTGTTGCAGTCAACCTTGCTGGCTTGACATAACACACCCAGCCCTATTGAGAAGACAAAATCATGCCTAAATACCTTGAAATTGCTCTGATTCATGAACAAATGTAGCAAATGTACATTATGTGAGATTCTGCTATTCCCCTGACCTAGGCAGATATATTCTTTCTTAGCACACAGGTAAAGAAACTGTATCCCAAGGAGGTAAAATTTCTCATCCTGGGTCCTGCAGGAGCCAAAAGGCAGAAGAGAAATCCCACAATCATATTACGATTGCAAAGCCTCTTCGCTTTCTGTGGTACCCCCATATATACATGCACACGATAATTATATTAATAGATGTATAATATGGCTCATAGTATAGTTTGCTCTATCAAGGATTCAAAATGCAAATTATAATAGCCAATGAAATAAATTAGAATCAAATAAAGAAAGAAGGAAAGGGAGACGGAGTACAAGATGACATTCTATAGGCTTTTGGCTCCTGCCTGCAGTCAGGAACTTGATGGCCCTTACAAAGAAAGGGTGAGCACTAAGGGCAGCCTGTTACATCTTCTGTTGATGCAGATCAGGGGGAGGCAGACGGAAAGCAGAAGTGGACAAAATTGCCTCAACTCCCACAGGAGCCCCAAGCAGCTATCTAGGTCCAGGATGCCCTCTTGGGTTTGTGACTCTGAGGTGGCTAACGTGGTGCCTGTGGCTCTGCCTGCATCTGAGGGGTGAAGAAAATGCAGGGGAAAGCAACTAGAAACACTCACTGCTGTCGACCTAAAGTCACTTACATGGCGCTGTACATCTGAGGCCACGGGCCTTGTTCGTTTAATTCCAACCACATGCTGCCTGGAACAGCACAAAGACAGGCTCTTAATTAAAAGACTACAGTCAGGGTGACGCTAATACTTCAGCTTAACCATTCTCCATTGAACGTAAGGTCAGGCGGGCCCTCCATACATGTTAACACTGATGTCTTCTTTCCTTGGTGTTCCAATTTCACTTTTTAGAGGTTTGACTCATTTGGCTGGTAGAAACGCAAGAAGGATTTACGATAGATGATTTCAGAGAAAGAGCCAATATGTCCGGGGGTGCCAAGGGTGTGGCTCAGTGGTACCACAGTTGGTAAGTGTGTACAAGTGAATTTTGAGTTCAATTGCCAGAAATCTCTCAAAATTATAGGATGGAAACAAGACAAAATCTCCAAGTTTCTTCTGGCCCTAACACTTGGGAAAGCAAGACTGAGATTTGACGTAATCAGAGATGAGAAAAGGAGAAACTGGGGTAATCCTAAGAACTCCAGAGCCAAGTGTCTGAGATGCAGCTAAGCAGCTTCTGAGGCAGCTCTGTGACTCGCAGGATCGAGCTGAGTCTCCCATTCTAGCAGCCCGCCAGCTCAGAGCAGAGTTCAGCCCGGGCTGCCAGGCATGTCCAAGGAATTTCCCTCCTCTGCCAACTGGATCACTTGAGTCATCTCTCAACAGCACATTCCAAGCACAGTGCTCATTCGGGCACGCGATGGGAGCCGGGTCTGGGTTTGGCTTCCCAGACCTGCCACATCCGTGTTTCAAAACTTCGCCCCGGGTTCACAGAAAACATTTGGCACCAACCACTCTGTCAATGCTTGCCTTGAAAATTAAGATTCCAGTAGTGACGGGCCAGTCTTGTGTGCTCAATCTGAAAATGGTCCTCTTTCAATATTTTTAAACCTTGTTCTTTAGTGCAACTTAAATAAAAACAAGAAAGCAAACAAAGTACCTGCTGAGGCTTCCGCGTTAGGCAGAGGTCACTGTCCCTGCTCAGGTGGCCTCCCTGAGAGCCCTGTTGCTGGCTGCATTCTTCCACAGATGGAGCTCTGAGATCGCTGGGAGCGCCGTGTGGCTCCGTCTCTCTACTGCCTCACTCTTGGCGCCACTGTTCGTATTTCAGAGTCTATAAGCAATTTGATAGCAGGAAGCACATTTTAAACCAAATGAGTCTTTTCAAAAACAGATAGTATCAAACACAAATCGGAGCGTGGGTAAGCAAGCTCCAGTCTGTTTAGTTCCAAGGCTGTGTTGGTGAAGTGCCACTTGTATACTGGTTTAACTACCTGGCATGCTCTTAACCTCTACCTTTAGCGCCCGGGTTTTCCCCAGGAGTCATCCCCTTCCCACAGCGAGTGCTGGTGACTTGTATGGAGCAGCCTTCTCACACTTCCTTGGCCAAGGCAGCTGGTCTAGGGCTTGGGAAGTGGCCCATTAGAGCTGATCAGAGCTGGTATCAGTGAGGATGAGGTTTGGTGTTCACAGAAAGACTTTGATTCAAAATGAAAGTGGCTGGAACAAGACACATTTTAGTTCCCTTTCACAGAGAAGTTCAGATCTAGGTTCTTTAAGGTTGCAGTACTCGTGATCTTTATTTATTTATTTATTTTTAAAAAGAAATTTAGCTGGGTGTGGTGGCAAATGCCTGTTAATACCAGCTAAATTATCCACTTCCAGAAATAAAAAAAAGAGGCTACTTTTCAGATTGTAGGCCTGGTAAAGATTTCTTTGAGAAGATATAGAGGCATTTTTCTTTTATTTTTCTTTTTGTTACCAGGAATTGAACTCAGGACTACTGGTTTGAGTTTGCCAGGTTGGCACTGTGCCACCGAACTATATCCCAGGCCTATAAGTGCATTGTTTTTTTTTTTTTTTTTGGAACTGGGGATTGAACTCCCTTGCTCTTGCCAGGGAAGCACTTATTGCACTGAGCCATCTCCCTGGCCCTATAAGTGCATTCTTGGGTTTTTGTTTTTTTTTTTGGCAGAACCGGGGATTGAACTCAGGTCCTTGCACTTGCCAGACAAGCACTTATTCTACTGCGCTATCTCCCCAGCCCCTTATAAGTGCATTCTTAAAACACACAAAATTTAAGTTCAAAAATGAAAAATTTTACTTAAAAAATTTAAAATCTTGTATATCAAAAGACATTGTAAAGGCCGGCCAAATAGTTCAGCGGATTAAAGCACCTTCAAGCAGGTGCAGGGGCTGGGGTTAGGTCTCCCAGCTCTTGGGAGGCTGTAAACAGGAGAATCACTATGAGTCTGATCTAGTAGTGAGACCCCAAACACCCTATAGGCCCTTCCCTAAAATACAGAAAAAAAGAAGAAAAAAAAAAGGGGGGGGGAGACATTATGAAGAAAGTGGAATAGGGTTTTTC
>NW_004524578.1:8646768-8685870 GCF_000260255.1 Octodon degus | reverse complement strand
ACACACACACACACACACACACACACACACACACACAAATAAATAAAATTTAAAAAAAAAAACTTTGGTATCATCTGGACTCTTTAATAGATATACTTGTGAAACAGAATCTTTTAGAATTTTAACAGTTAATTGAAATAATTCACTACCTTCAGGCCAACCTGTACTCTTTCATATTAAGTAGATCATTGTTGAGATCTGCTTTCGGAAGATAGTTTAACATCTCTTCTCTCCCCAAAACTTCCCTGGCTTTTTTTCTTCACCATTCATCATAGCACTTTTCTCCAGCTTTCAGCTTTCAGAGCCCAGATCTGTTGGTTGATTTCAGTGTCATTGCAGGATTTTTTTTTTTTTGCTTTTCTATGTGCAGAAAGACACAGAATCCACTCGCTTCAGCTACACCATTACCTCTCTGTCTCTCGAGCTCTCCACTGGTATTTCCTTGGAAATATTTTGGTGATAGCTTCCTTTCGCAGACAAACGAAATGGAGTGAATAAAACATGTCCTGGAAATTTGACAGTTTTGGTGTTGAAAAGTTAAGTACTGAAAATTTAAAAGAGGCAAACAAAGTCGTCCTCCTAATACTGATGTCAGAACATTCCCTGAATTCCTATTTGATTGCTGCTCCAGATACCAGTCTCATTAGAATGAGTCTCATTTTCAGATTCTTTCTTTGCAATACCTGAACACTGCCAATTAAACTTGGAAGGGGACTACTGTGTGAACAAGCCTATAATCTGGGACATGTGTATGTGAGTGTGTGTGTGTGTGTGTGTGTGTGTGTGTGTGTGTGTGTTAGGCACACAGTGAGGTTATGCATTCTTTTGAATGACTTTTTCTTTCTTTTTCTTTTTGGTATCAGGAACCAAACTCAAGACCTCATGCTTGCCAGGCAGGTGCTGCACCGCTGAGCTACATCCCCAGCCCTTGAATGACTTTTTAGAAAGTCTGTGTTTGCTGTGATTAAAACATGATGTTGTGCAAGGGAAGGAAGCTGGTATGCAGGTGACAAATTGCTGGGAGAAGACAACGTTTTCTTCGCAGTGGTCAACTTTGCCTACTTTTCTAATAGACATGTATCTACTGATGCTTCTCTGATTACGTTTGCATATGTGCTGTCTCTCATAACTAATACCGTTTCACCAGTGTGGTACTATTTAATTCTGCCTGTGACTTTTTTTTAAAATTTGACACAAGGCTGGCATGGCATGTGGTACTGGGGATCGAACCCCACACCTGGATCCTTGTGCTTGCTGGGCAGGTGCTTAGACTGCTGAGCTGTCTCCCCAGAGGTGCTATTTAATTCTAAAGAATGTAAAAACTCCACTAGTTTGTGACAGTGTTCTCAATTGTGGTACTGTCTTCTATTATGAAGCCTTCATAGTACTAAGATTCAGGCTGTAGGAGCTTATAGTGGAATTTCCCCAGTAACATTAATGGATTGCATTTAAGCTTCATGAAGTTTCATGGTTTGTTAGCTTTCCATTACTATAACAGACTGCTTTTTTTTTTTTTTTTTTTTTTTTATGAACTGGGGATTGAACTCAGGCCCTTGAGCTTGCCAGGCAAGTGCTCATTCTACTGAACTATCTCCCTGGCCTCCATTACTATAACAGATACTTGAGGTAGTCAAAGTTAAAAAGAAGAAAGTTTCTTTTAGACTCACAGGTGTGGATATTTCAGTCCATGACTGGTTAGGCCCCTTCCTTTGAGCCTAGAGGAGGCAGCACATCATGGTGGGAGTGTGTGGTGGAGCACAACCACACACCTCATGGGCGGAAGTAGAAGAGAGACAAAGATAGGGGCTGGAGTCCCACAGTTCCCCATGATGGTGCAGATTTAAACGCAAAGACCACCTGTTCCCATACTGCCATGGGATGGGTACCATGGTTTTAACTCATGTACCTTCAGGGAATGCTTAAAACCCATGCTACAGTGCACAGGTTGTTCGTGTATTTGACTATGACAGGCCCACATTTTGAGGCTGAGGCTGCTCAGGATCCAGTCACACTTCTCAAAGGTCCATCTGCAGAGTGTTCTGGGACTAGTACCTAGGTGTATTCTTCCTGGCAGGCTGCTCCAATGGGATGGATCTGAACTTTCTGTTTTTTTTTTTTTTTTTTTTTTTTTTTGCCTCTGTGCGTACCGACATGGACACACGTCCTCAGCCTTGTCAGTAGAGATGGGAAGGGGCAAGCCTTCCTCTTCCCCTGCTGGTAGCTCTGATCAGGTCATTTCTACAACAAGGGTGATACTCAGGGGTCTGTGGCCATCCAGAGAGCTGTCTCTCCTACTTTCTGGCTCTCCAGCCCTCTGAAAATCTCTTACATCCCTAATATCCTGCCAACAGATTTTCTTTGCTTTACATATACATATTCCTCTTCTCAAAGGAACCATCTCTGGCGCATGAACCCACCACTACTGGAGCTAATTTACTGAATCAGCTTCTAAGCAGGACTGATATGAGAGAAACATCAGCAATATCTGATCCTGTTGAACAAAAACAGGCATTGTTGGAGCTTTACCAAAAGAATAATACTCCCGGGGTGGCCAAATAGCTCAGTGGATTAAAGCTCCTGCAAGCAGGCACAGGGGCCGAGGGTTCAATCCCCAGGCCTGCCATGCAGGCTCTGCTCCAGGGGCGCACTGAGAGGGCAATTGAGATTGGGCGTGGTGGCGCACGCCTATAATCCCAGCTCTTGAGAGGCTGTAAACAGGCAGATCACTACGAGTCCAATCTAGTAGTGAGACCCTGAACACCCTGTAGACCCTTCCCTAAAAAATAATAATGAAAATAATAAATATAATAAAAACAATACTCCTTCTGCCATTATTTTATTTCCCTTGCTAATCCAAGGTTAGAGAGTTTGGTTAGACAAACTATCACAGAATCGTTTTAATATCCAATTATCCATCTCCTAACTCTGGCTTGTAGCTCTTCTACCTAAGGTTTTCGAGGCATCAAGAGAAGGTAAGTATGAGTCATATATGCTCTTATTTATTTATTTATATATTATTGGGCCGGCCAAATAGCTCAGCAGATTAAAGCACCTGCAAGCAGGCACAGGGGCCAGAGGTTCAATCCCCTGGCCTGCCCTGCCGGCCTTGCCCCCAGGGCAAGCTGAGATGGCAATTGAGACTGGGTGTGGTGGTGCACACCTATAATCCCAGCTCTTGGGAGGCTGTAAACAGGTGGATCACTATGAGTCCAGTCTAGTAGTGAGACCCGGAACACCTTGTAGATCCTTCCCTAAAATATAAAAAAGAAGAAAAAAGAAATTAAAATTATTTATAGATTATTTTTGAGGCACTGGGGATCAAACTGGGGACCTTGCACTTGCTAGCCAGGTGCTTAAGCCACTGAGCTCTCTCCCCAGTCTGCATGATCTTGTTTAATCCTGCAAACAGTCTGTGGAACTAGGCACTATTGTTATCCTTATTCTACTAATAAAGAAATAAAAAGAGAGGTTATGTTGCTCATCATAGCTGAGAAGTGGCAGAGCCAACATTCGGCTAAGGAATGAAACCACATCACCTCCTCCAGACTAATACAGTAATTATGTGCTTCATCATAAGGCTGTTTTCTGATTACACAGATTGTGGAAATAGATAATTTTTGTTCTTAGTGTTTATTCTTAGCTACAATCACATATTTAATTAATAGATTTCATATTTATTTCATTTGTTTGTAAAAATATGCTTCACTTTTATGATTAAATGACTAAGTGGCAAGGACTATACTTACTTAATTACATATTGCTTAATTATTGGTGTATTAGTTAATTATATGGAGTTAATTTAAAAAATTAAGTAATTATATTTTATAACATGTTGCTGCTCTGATGTCAATTGTTTCTCTGTTAATTTTGAAAATTTGACTCTATCATTATTAAGTGTTCAGTTAATTTTAATATGATTAGTAGAGGTTATTAGTGAGATGTTATTTATATAATATACCTACACACATACAACATATCACTCACATCTCTAAAAAGCATTTATTATTATACATGCAAAATATGTGAAGTACTAAGAAAAATGAGTATTTTGTTTTTAATTTTCTTTTTTATGGAAATAGCAAATTTCATCCTCAAATAATAAAAGGATAGCAATAATTATTACACTCTTTACAAAGCATGGATATTGAGATTGCTTTGGTTTCTGAGAAAACTTTGACTGCCATTTAGCATTTGGTGGTCTCAGCACTTGTCATGTTCTGAATGGAAACTATCCTATATCAAAACCTGTGAACAAATGGTGTCACTGTGTAGTCGGCGTGTTTAGTACAAGATCATTGTTTTCTGTGCTTCATGTAGCAATGGCTTCTGGCTCGATACATGTTTGTTGCATTTGAATTTTGAATTTAAGTGAAATGATGCTGAAAATTTTACATTAGCTGCAGCCATCCATCTGAATTTAAGCCAGCAGTTTTGATCTTGCTTGGGAGGATCATTAATAATTCAATTTCTTGTGAGATTATTTTGGTGACAGAAACTAAATGAAACAGTTCCTCTCTAAGTTTTCTGTCTCAATCATGCATGGCTCCGTCTTTAGGGTAGTATTTTTTTTTTTTTTTTTTTTTGCGGAACCGGGGATTGAACTCAGATCCTTGTGTTTGCCAGTCAAGCACTTATCCTACTGAGCCATCTCCCTGGCCCCTAGGGTAGTATTTTTTTTTTTTTGTAATTTTTTTATTGAGAAACAAATATCAATGAGACAGTTTCACAACCGATTACTGGCATATTTTCAATAATTAATACATTGCATATTATTGTCTTAGTGGTTATTCATTGTACAACATGCAGACATGATATCCTGTTTACAAACACTATTATATCAAACCTGTCCATTTATTGAATTAAGAGAATGGAGCTGTATATCTATCCTATTTTGAGTATACAAATATAAAAGGGTCGTTCATTTCTATCCCACTTTTTTGGTTAGTGTTGTCAGAGAAGGGCATTTCATTGTTATTTAAATATTGTAGATGCTTGAATTCAGCAGAATCTCCCAATAGAGTCCAGTAGTCCATAATAGTAGTGGGTTTTAGGGTAGTATTTTTGACTTGAACACAAACTATAAAATATGTTATCATTAAGGCCTCTGATACTTCATGGCAAAATAACTTAATCAGTTTAATCCTGCCTTCTAGTTTTGTAAGAAATTAAAGCCCGGAGAGGTGGAAAGCCTCATCATTGCCGCACAGCTCTCTGCTGCCAGAAGTGGCTATTGAATTTAGCATTCCTGAGTCTCAGTTTACTGTTTCTTCCATTGCACCTGCCCTAGGCCACTTATTCCATGAATAGGGGTAGCTTATTATCACTCATTACTCAACTGAACATATCTTCACTTATTTTATGAATGTATTTAGGGTGAGAAATTCCTGGGAAACAGCTAAGAGATCACTAATACTCTACTACACTGCTGTGGCATTATACAAACTACAATAGTAGCACAACGTCACTGCAAGGGATTTAGTGAAAGATAACCAAGACCTTACAAAGCATCTGTATTACCTTTAATCCAGTGGTCTTATTAGTAGGAAGTTACACAAATGTGAGTAACACAGTGATCAATGGACTAGCGTGCATGTGGGTGCACACACACACACACACACACGCAGAATCTTCATAGTGTTATTTAAAACAACAATAAATCAGAAGACTACTATATGTCTCCCAATGGCAGCTGGTTCTGATAGATACATACTATAGATATGAAAAGAAAGGAAAATATAGACCTTGTGTTTATGGCATCTGATCAGGTGTTTTTGTGGTCTAACCAAAACCCATTTGCTTTTCTCTGGTGGTAAGTAAGTTGGGCATGTGGCTGCCCAGTGAGAAACCCTTTTTCCCCATGGCTTCGTGCATCTAGATAAGCTCACGTGAGTAGTGGAGTACGAATAGAAGAGCCGCTCACTACTTCATGTATGGTCCTTAAAGCCTTTGCACCTGCATTCCTCTGGTCTCTCTTTTTTCTTTTCTTCTCAGCTGCAGAACTGATGTGGCTTTGATCTTTCTAATCCTTATTTTTCCTAGAATGAAGTTGGTACTGTTCCTGGCTTCTGAGATGAGGAAGACTTCAAGAGATTTAGTTAAACCACATGCAAACATTTGAATCAGTTTCTCCTATTTTAATGTCCCACTCTCACCTCTTGACTTTGTTTCAGGGTAACCTGGTACCCCACATTCCTGTGCCCCGAGAACGTTCTCCTAGAACATGTGGGTTTCCAGCTCCCTCGATATTCGGTCTATGATCCAAACTCTGGGGCCTGCTGTTTTAGGTACCAGTCTCCACCTGTTTTCCAGTCCCAGAACTCTGACTGCTGTATTAACTGTTTCCATTCACCTGGGCATATTGCTTATGTGTATGTGTGGGGGGTATTAAGCCCCTGCTAGAACTTGCTATGTGGGACAAGTGAATGAACGACGAACACACGCGCAGCAGCCTCACTTGGCACACTAGAACGGCTGCTCATTTTCTTACTGCTTATTTTACTGTTTTGTTGCCAGGGATCAAACCATGGTCCCTGTGCTTGCCTAAGCTTGCCTAAGCAGGGGCTTTAGACTGCTGAGCTATCTCTCCCTCTCCAACTGCTAGGTTTTTGATTAACAGTTGAAACTATGTTATTACTTAGTCATAACGTTAACAGCATATTCATATTCTGTGTTTTTTTTTAAAAGAAAAACAAAACATTCGGAAGTGTAGACTTCTCAGTCTACACTTCCCATTTCCCCTTTTCTACCTTCTTGTGTGAGAAAAAGTTCTGAGAACTGTTGCATTCCTGAAACCCAAGGTCTGGAACTTGTAATGCAGGATGATATTGCATCCTTCTGGCCGCAGACTTTATGTTTTGCTTCATGTGGTGACTTTGAACCCTTCCATTCTTTCCTACCCTCTCCCTCGTGATCCTGGTGTGCATATCTGCGAAATAAGTACATTCATGCTTGCTCTCCTCGGTTTTGGGGACAAGTGAGACGAGAACCACAAATCTCATACAAAAAATCTTGACCCAAGGAGTAACACCAGCTCCTCCACTGTGAAGACACTGCCTCTTTCTTCATGAGCCCGCACTCGATGTCCTTTCCATAGGACAGCCCAATTTTTGGAGTATCAGGGGACCAAGGCTTTACTTGGATTGCCAAGGAGTTGAGAAGAAGACCCTCAGTCCTGGTTATGGCTTGGATTTCTGAGGTCCCCCCAAATTTGAGGTGCCATCCTCTGTGCTGTTAGGAGGTTTTGGAGCCCTGGGAGGTGGGGCCTAGTAGGAGGATGGCAGGTGCTAGAGCCGCGATCCTGAGGGGGGACACTGAGACCCTGGCTGCTTTCTCTCTTTTTGCTTCCTGACTGCCATGAGAGGGACAGCTTCCTCTACCACGTGTTCCTGCTGTGAGGTACCTCTTCATCCATTGTCAGTAGGATCCAGGGAGTCATGCTTTGACCTGAGAAGCCCCAGTAAAGCATTTCTCCTCTAAGTTTATTACCTCAGGGTTTTTTTTTTTTTTTTTTTTTTTTTTTTTTTTTTTTTTTTTTTTTTTTTTTTTTTTTTTTTTTGGTCTCAGCCACAGAAATCAAACATATTGCTCTTGGTGATCCATAACTTTTGTGGGATGGAGAGGGTTTCTAGAATTTCCAGGGGAGGAGGTGGGAGGAAGCGATGGAGAGCATCCCACCAAGCTGCCATGGGATCTGAGGCGCTACTATTGGAAGACCAAGAACGCACTGGATGATGGAAAGGGGCTTCCATTATGAATTCATGCCTGAGTCCTAGCAAAAAGAAGTCATCTTTGGGGAATGCAGATTCTCTTTGCCCAGGGAATCTCTCTCTGCTGTCACTGTAAGCAGTGGATCTCTGCTCTTTGGCTGCCCTTTGCACGTGCTAAGTGAAGGCAAAACGCAAACTGCTACTGCTCTGTGAATGACAGTGCATTTCAAGTAGAGTGATAGACTAGCCTTTGTTTTCATATCTACCAAACACGGCTAATACTGCCCACCTCGAATGGTTGGCTAGAGAGCTAGAGAGCTAGAGAAAGTAGGCTGAAAATGCCTAGCACAGTGGCTGGTGCTTAGTACCACTATGACTGAGAGAAAATTCACGGCATAACTCTTACCTACTGTCTTATGAAGCCATTGCATGGGTTTCTGCTGGTTTTCAAGATCTATGGGAGCCCCAAGAGAAAATTATTAATTGAAAGGATGATGCACCCATTAATTTGAGCCTGAAAAAACACCTCAGGTTCCATGAGTTGTTCTTGAAAATGGTCTCATTAACTAGCTTGGAAGCCTGTTATCATGGTACAGCAGATTCCTGCTAGAGATAAGAATGCTTCCCCAGGCGAACAACAGCCAAGCTTGGTTGGCCAAAGGCAAGAGTCAACATTTT
Source organism: Octodon degus (assembly GCF_000260255.1). Taxonomy (NCBI): domain Eukaryota; kingdom Metazoa; phylum Chordata; class Mammalia; order Rodentia; family Octodontidae; genus Octodon; species Octodon degus. The sequence goes on along the minus strand of NW_004524578.1, from coordinate 8,677,486 downwards.
TAATAGTCTTTGGACAGAAGAAGAAAAACCAAAAAAATACTAGGTACTGGTAACCAGGTTGTTATATATATTGTGTGTGTGTGGGGGGGGGGGCAAGTATCCAGGTTAAAAAGTGCAGAAAATGTTTTCTACATGATTCACTATATGATTCAAATATATATAGGCATATGACATAGAATGGATAAGAGTAAATTATGAAACCAGAAGATACAGCCTGTAGCAACAATCACCATGTTGATCCAGAGCAACCTCCAGCATTTGTTCTATGTTTACACCTCTCAATGATACTAAATTATATGATTGGATGATTCTATGAAGTTTCAGAAAAGAGCTTATTTGTTCTCTCTATCTCCTTCTCTCTCTGTCTCTCTGTCTCTGTCTCTCTGTGTTTCTCTCTCTGTCTCTGTCTGTCTGTCTGTCTGTCTCTCTCCCTCTCTTTGTCTCTCTCTCTCTCTCTCTCTCTCTCTCTCTCTCTCTCTCTCTCTCTATGTCTTTCTGTCTCTCTTCCTCTTATTTTACTAGAGATTAATTTCAGAAAGTCACTGCATGTTATAGCACACACTTGGAATCCCAGAACTTGGCAGGCCAAGGCAAGAGAATACCCATAAGTGTGCAGTCAATTTGGGCTACATAGTGAGTTCAAAACTAACCTAAACTCCTGAACTACAAGACAAGAACTTGTCCCATGAAAACAAAACAAACAATTACAAAAACCTCAAAGCAAACCAAAACAAAACAACTTCCTCCCCAAATCACAGGAAGTGCTTCAGTCCTTTTAATTTTAATTCGTATTTATTTATGTATGTATTTTGAGACAGGGACTTTCAGAGTTGCTCAAACTGGTCTCAAACTTTCAACTGGCCTGCCTCAGACTTCTACTAGTAACTGGGATTACAGGTCCATGTCACCATGTTGTGCTCCTGTTATTTTAAAATAGAGGGAAGTTTCTTCATACAGCATATAAATTAATAGAAATAAGCCTCCTGAGCCTGAACTTTTAGACTTTAAGGACTAGAGTGCCTCACCCAGAATGGAGGATTTACTTAGTTTCCATCAGCATGGAGCCTGCGGTTCAAAGCCCCTATTACTTATCTCTAACATTGCTTTGTGGTTAGCACTGGGTGACAGATAAGGTTCATGTGTGGATGTCCCCCAAGAGCCTCTTGTGCTCATAGGCTTGGTTCAGGGAGGTGGTTGGATTATGGGTTATAGTTGTCAGGAGGTGGGGTGTGGCTGGAAGAGGTGGGTCACCGGGGTGTGGCCCAGAAGTGGTTAGCTCTCTGGCCCCTGCCTTCCCTCTGTTCATGGACACATGACCAGGACAACTTTCCTCTGCTGTTTCCTTCCTCCCCGCCATCCAGCCTGGGAACCCGCTGACTACGGACTGAAATGAGAGTAGAAATAAACATCTCTGCTTTTTCCTTGTGAGTGCCAGGTATTACGTTCCAGGAATGAAAGAACAACTAAGACAGTGACTCTTATTTGGCCTTAGTTTTAGGAAGATAACAGACTATTTCCAGTGTTTGAAGCTTTGTGTTGGGGCCCAGTTTCCCGGTGTACAAGGTGAATGAAGTCCTTCAAGTTGTTTGACTCTAGTTATCCAACATAAAGTGTTAAATAATCACAAGGCATTTCATTTAAAAATGCTTTTGATTTATTTTCTTTGCATTTTAAAGAGAATAAAACCTAAGGGGGAAAAATTTAGACTGATAGAGAATTTCAAAACAAGATGGTAGGAAGTCAACAATGGTTGTTATTTTGCATATTGTTATTTTTAAAGTAGTTGCTCAGATTACCAGATATAAGCATGCAAAATTGGTCAAAAATTAAGCATTAACTATTCTTTACAACAAACCAATAGAAATTAGTCGTAAAATAATCTTCTAATTTATTTCATATTAAATAATGTTATTCATATTAAAATAATATATTATTTTGCCTTCCTTCTTTCTTTTCTCCTGTCCTAACAGTTTCTTTCCCTTTCACAGAATCTATTGTACCTTTTGGATTTTATTTACTCTTTTAGGCTCTTCTACTAGGGATATGATGTTTACATACGTGAGGCGGACTTACTTCACTTACGAATATGGCCTCTAGTTGTGTTCATTTACCTACAAAAGCCTGGGGTTTATCTTTCTTTATAGCTGAGTAACAGACACTGTATATTTAAACTTGTCATTTAATGACACATTAGCTTGGCCAATGTGTACTAAGTTGCAGTTAGATAGGAGCAAAAAGATCTGGGGTGATATTGTACAGGAGGGTGACTATAGACAGCGATTAGGCAATACATGTATCTCAAAAAGCTAGGAGAAAAGCTTTTCACTGCTTTTGTGATTAAACAGGAGGTAAAAGCATGAGGGATAAACTGATAATCCACACACTGTGCAGTGGAACACCATGAGGTAACCCGTGAGCACGTACATTTTTGTGTTAGAAGCAGTTAAAAACACATTGTGTCGTAAAACCCTTTATATATAAATTTGTTATATGTATATGGACCTGCCAGTTCTTCTAATTAGAACAATTAAAGTATTGTGCTTTCAAAGTGCACACTCACACTTAGGGGCCGAGGAGATGGCTCAGTGGAATAGGTACTTCTCTGGCAAGTGCAAGGGCCTGACTTCAATCCTTGGTTCTGCCAAAAAACAAAAACAAAAACAAACAAGCAAACAAAAAGTACACACTTCAAATCATGAGATATGTTCTTTCATGTGCTGACATGACTACCTCTATTTCCTTTGGTTTCTGGCCATTTGTTATGTTTTGGGTTTTTTTTGTATTTTTTTAGGGAAGGGTCTACCGGGTGTTCAGGGTCTTACTACTAGATCTGACTGGTAATGATCCGCCGGTTTACAGCCTCCCAAGAGCTGGGATTACAGGCGTGTACCACCACACCCAGTCTCAATTGGCATCTCAGTGTGCCCCAGGGGTGGGGCCGGTGGGGCAGGCCTGGGGATTGAACCGCCAGCCCCTGAGACTGCTTGCAGGCTCTTTAATCCATTGAGCTATTTGGCCAACCCTTGTTATGGTTTCCGTGGATGCCCCCACAAAGACTCATGGGACTGTTGTTGGGGGAGGGGCAGGCTTTTCAGAGATCCCCAAATCTAGAGATTATGATTGGCTCATTGTCCAGTGCTAGGACTGGACATATGAGTGCTACACCTTCCCCAGGGCCAGCAGCCTAAGTACGATAAAAGGGAGCAAAAGAGGCTTGCTCTTTCCCTATATTCTTGTTGCATTTGCTATCTTCTGCCACCATGAACTTTCGGCCCTCTGCCATACCACCCTGTCATGGAGCCAGCTGGTCATGGACTGAGAGCGCCACAGTCTGTGAGCTAAATGAATGTTTCTCCCTTTAACTTTCGTTGTTGTTTATTTTATCTCAGCAATGAAAGAAATGTAGCCAGGACAAAATTTGGTACCAGAGAAGTGGAGTCATTGCTGTAACTGTCCCTGATCATTTGGTAGACTCTTTTTTTTTTTTCCAGTACTGAGGCTTGAACTCAGGACCTTTCATTTGCTGGGCAGGCACTTACGGCACTGAGCTATCTCTCTGGCCCACCTCCCTGATCATTTGGTTTAGGAGCCTCTGGTAATAGCTTTTGGGAAGAGTTTGGAAAGATTCAGAGATGCTGACGGAAAAAGTAGAGCTGGCATGCCTTGTGCTATTCTGTATGGGAGATTCTAATCAGAGCTCAGAAGGCTACAAAAGGCTGATAGAAATCCTACTGGTAAAGACTGGGCTTGGGAAGTTTCTTCTGGGAACGACTGCCTTGGGTGTTGGACTCCTGATGGAGTGTGTTATGGCTAGGCAGAACATTTGCCTGTATTTTGCTCATATCCAGAGACTTTGCCTGAGACTGAGATTAAGGGCAGTGAACTAAATAATCTGGCAGGAGAAATTTCAAAGCACTTGAATGTTGAGGCAGTGGCATGGCTATTGTTTTGGGCTTTTAGTCAGATTTATATTAAGAATAAAGGGCAGAGTCTAGCAGAATGATTTAATACTTTGAGTTTGGCCAGAAAGAAAACTCCAGTAAAACTGTAGACAGCAAAGTTAGAGCTGAGGAGATTTTGATTGCTGAGCAGAAACAGGAGAATGGAAAAGATGGCCTGAGGGCATCACAGGAAGCACCAGAGCTCCCCCCTTCACAGCTTCAAAATTACAACACTTTGTTCTGAGGGAAAAAAAAAAAAATGCCATGGAGCACCACATTCCAGAGTGGTGTAATGTAGAGACTTTGTCCCTCAGAACTGGATTGAGAGTGCTCAGCGATCCAGGCCCTTGATCCCTATAGCCAAGAGAGATGAAAGCCTGGCTACTGCTCCGGCTGGCAGCAGACCTTTCCCACAGTGCTGGTGTTGGTGGCACACAGAATGAAATAGCGTGCGATGAAAAAGGCTTATGCTGGATTTTAAAACATCCTGGGTGGCCAGGGAGTGTGGCCCCCAGAGGGCAGTGTGTGAAGCTGTGAGGGCGAAGCCAAAGGTACAGTGCTGACCCCAGAAGTTTGGCAAAGCCAGGAATGTGGGTCATCTAAGGAAACCCACAAGAAGGAAGCAAAGCCAACCTGAGAGAGAAAGCCTGGGGGCCACAAAACCACCAGAAGTGCTACAGGGACGGTACCACACTTTGGGGTAGCGGGGACATCCAGACCCAAACCCTAACATTGTCTCACCCCAGGCCGACACAGGGTCCTGTTGGATGGAAGGAGAATCACCCTGTGAGCGAGGGCAGCTCAGCCTTGCAGCTGGTGAAGTGCAGCCTCCAGATACACAAGAAACAAGGTGAGACAAGGACAGAAGCAGAACACTGACGGCGTCAGGCGCATCAGGCCAGGTGGGCTGAATCCAAAGCATCAGGCTGCTTCCATGGCAGTTGTGTGGACGTCAAGGCTCTATTTAGGACTGGCGCAATGGAGCCCAAGAAAGGGGCAGAGAGGGGCCTCTAGAGAGGGGCAGCTGAAAGGCTGCCTGGATGCCTTTTGCCTGTATTTTCCCGAAGTGGTTGTGTTTTTCTTATTTGTACAACAGCGTCATATGGAATGGTAGGTGGTGGAGTCGAATCAGCCTAAATTTTGGTTTAAAATCCCACTATAAGCTAATATTGCATTGTCAAGAAAGAAATACATTTGTGTAGATAAGGAAGATAAAGTAATGCCTGAATTATAAAAACAGTTTAGGTTAAACCCAGGTGGGAATTCCAGAGCTCCTGAAAGAAGTTGGCCCAACTGTCAGAGATGGTCCTGGGCCCGCAGCAGTGCCCATTTTTGTACTTTGAGGGCCAATGAGCTGTTGTAAGAGTCCAAATGACTTCTGTCTAGTTTTCTCATTTGCTTAACTACAAGGTGGTTAACTATTCAAACAATAGAGTGACACTTTACTTACAACTTGGATATGTAAAGGTTCTGAGAGTCAGTGATTCTGAAATACCATGACAAAATATCACAACAGATACCACTAATGCTTAATCTTGTTTGGCTTTCCTGAGTGGGCTACAGAGGGGATTCTGACCTTACTATGGGCCTACTGTCCCTGTGACTGTCCCTTGGCCCAGTTACTATCTGCCTCTAATCTTCAATAAAGGTCCTTGATATACTTAGTCAGGAAGCAGACAAAATAAGGTCACCCAGAAGTCACACCAAGGTGTGCTGCTACTCTTTTTCTCATGCATTGCAAATTAAGAGGGAACACAAACAAGGGTTAACCTTAAAGTATTCCACCTTGAACCCCCAGCACTTTCTTTATCTAGCACACCATAATAAAAGATCAAGTTCCTGCTTATTATCTTATTTTTCCTGCTTGCTCCACTAGGCGAAGGCCCAGTCTGGTTATGGATTAACACGGTGATCAATAGTAGGCCTGCTGTCTCTCTCTCGGCAGGGGAAAATGAACTCAAAATGCAGTCAAACTCTTATTGATCAAGGATATAGGTCTCACTTTCATTACCTTTGTCTCCTGATAACCCACAAATAATGTGATGAGTTGCTAATCTCTCTGGTTTGCAGTGGACCCCTCCCCCTCCTTTCTGAGCAGGGCAGCTCTTATTTTCATCTTGATATACACTCGGTGTAATTCGTGTTGCACTAACTCACACTCTCTTACCGTCAGACCTGGTCAATCAGCGCTAATAATACTGCTCTTCGCTGGGAATGGAGGCTCCAGCAAGTTCATCACAGTCTCCAAACACAGAAGGGAAATGCAATGCGCCTTCTCAGGACGGGGCAAGATGGTGCCCTCTAGGAGGGGCAAAGCTTAATTTGGCCATGAGCTCCTCAGGATCTGAGCTGCTCCAAGGGACACAGTGGACTCTACAAACTAAATTGATCATGTCACTTGCATGCTAATGTCATGTTCGCTCCTTGCTCAGCAGACCCGCACTGATCTTGTGCCCTGGCCCCCTGCCCCGCTGAGGCTAGGAGACTGTCTCCAGTGTTTTAACCACCCCAGTAAATGTCTATAAAACGGCTGTAGAAAATACCATGGGATAAACCTAAAAAACAAACAAATAAGGGTATTAGAGCTATGATACTGTATTGATTTTTCTTTTCTTTCTGTTCTATTGTGATACTGGGGATTTGAACCCAGGACCTTTGCATTGAGCTATATCCTCAGCCCAATTTTATTTTTTATTTTGATATGAGATCTCACTAAATCACTGAGTTACCCAGGCTAGGCTCATTTTGATCTTCTGCCTCAGTCTCCCAGAGGGCTGGAATTACAGGTGTTAACCACCATGCCCTGTTTGTTTTCATTTTTTTTTTTTTTAAAGTGGTGCCCTATGACAGAAATACCATGGCTAGTGGGTCCAAAGGCCCATCTTAGAGCCTAAATCTTTTATTTACCTGTGAGGGAAAAGGAGATGTTATACTTAGAAAAATGTATGTCATTTCGTGTTTGTTAGAAAATTCTGAAAAAGAAAATTCTTTGCTTCGGGGCCAGGAAGATGACTCAGTGGAATAAGTGCTTCCCTGGCAAGAGCAAGGGCTTTGAGTTCAATCCCTGGTTCCGAAAAAAAAAAAAAATTATCTGCTTTAATTTATGAGATAAAAGTGGACCCAAATCAGATCTTTTGGAAAATGATGGCTTTTATTCTTTTTTTTTTTTTTAACTTTTTACATCAATCCCCAGTTCCGCCAAAAAATAAAAAATAAACTTTCTGCAAAGCTTTATTCCGGAGGGACTCAGTCCTTCTTGGCAGCTGCCTTCCTCATGGCGGCCAGCACGTTGCTCAGCTCCTTGAGCTTCCTCTTGGCACAGATGTGCGTCCCCACCCTTTTCTTTCTTTTTTTTTTTTAATATTTATTTATTTATTTATTTATTTATTTATTTATTTATTTTGTGTGTGTGTGGCCAGCTCAGCCCACCATGGGGCGGGACTGGCTGGCTTGTGGTGCTGGGGGATTGAACCGTGGTCCCTGTGTTTTGCTTGGCTTAGCTTGTTCCAAGTAGGTGCTTTAGACCACTGAGCCATCTCACCAGCCCCCCCCACCCTTTTCTTGATGAACGTAAGGGTGTGTTTGTCCTTGGAGACCTTGAGCCAGCTCCATGGCACACCCCTCGTAGGGGGCGAAGCCGCACACCTCCCGGATCATGTCCCACACGAACTTCATACGTCCAACGAGACATCTGCGGCGGCGGTTGTGCCTCAGTTTGCTCACATTCTTAGTCAGCTTGTGGCCCTTGTTGAAGCCCATGGCCATGGGATAGCGGAGGGCCGTGGCTACTTTTCTTCGATGGTTGCTGTGGTGGAATAATGGCTTTTAGAAGCATTAATTTTCTTTTTATTCTTTTTTTTTTTTTTTTGGTTTGCTAATAATTTACTGTGACTTTACTACCCCATTTTGGGGGCTTAAGCAACTTACTTTTTTTAAAGAAGCAAAGCAAAATACAAAACCGTTTAATGTCTCCTATGTGTAATGCTGGTTAGTTCTTAGGCAGCTGGCTTATAAGAGATTGTCAAGTATAAAATAGCAGTGAATACAGGTTCAAGAAAGACGGTGGTAAAACTCATTATTTTCTTGGGGTGCACTGTTAAGACTGGATTAAGCCTAAACAATCGCTGCTTTGCTTCTGATACCAAATCAGGGAATGTTCACTTCTTGGCTAGTTTTTTGAGAAAAAGGTCATAATCATTTTTCTGCTGCCAATTTAATTAAGATAAACCACAGCAAAATTTAAAAAAAAAAAAAAAACGTCTTGAAAAGACAGGATGACCAGCAGCAGTTAAGCAGACGAAACACTTTGCTTACGATCAGCCCAGAGTTTTTGAATGCTGCTTTTGAGCTTTAGTCCAAACAACTTGTACACCTGTTGAAGGGAAAATAAAATATGACAGCTTTACAAAGTCTGGGGGATTAAAGTGATTTGCACTGAGCCCTTAAAGCTGAGGTAATTGCACGTCTAATTTTCTTCTTTTGTTCTGTAGAGCCACACATGAAATTTGACAACCAAGTCCTTGTCCTCTTTTTGCCAAAGGACTGGGTAAAGATTTCACCAGAGCCCTCCTCTCCGCTCTCTTCTTTGCTGATTCCCCTTGAAATTGATCTGCTTCCCCTCAACTCCATGGGCTACAATACAGAGAATAGATGGAGTACGAATTTGCATTTGTCTGGCTGATTTTGGAAATGCTTTCGAGGCATGTTTTTTTTTTTTTTTTTTTACCCATCATTTAAAAGAATCCTAAGATCAAAATGCCTGGAGAAGCTGAGGAAGTGTTGCTTAAGTAAAGTGGAAAGGAACGCTCACCTTGCTTCACCCTGCTTTTCAGAAGCACCGGAGAGCCCCTTACCGAGTCCTGCTCAGAGTGCGCTGTCGTCTGCTGGTGTGGGGCCACACACCTTCAGACTCTGATTTGCTCTACTTCCCAGGCTGACCACGTGCCGCCAAATACCTCTGACGTCGCCATAATTGTGTGTGTGATCTTCAATCATGGATGTCATCAAATTTTATTAAACATAATATAGATAAAAACCAAGACATTATTGATTAGTTCTGCAATGCAAACTCCCAGGCTTCCTCCTAGAGTGGTTTTCTTCTGGAAAACCTATTTTTATCCTTTCAATACTACTCAGCCCCTGGAGCCACTGAAGCTTCTGGGTTTTCTTTTGAAGCCCTCGTCAATCATATAATTAAGATCTCTTCATACAACTACAGCCATCTCACCATATTACCAGGCATGTGTACTGGTTTGTTGCTTTAGTTACAATTCATACCCCCTTTTAATGTGGGCATCATTATTGTTGTTCTTTGTTTAGGGTTCTTCCTGGCATATTTTCCATTGATCCACATTGAACCAGAAAGAGCCCTATTTGGATTTAAACTTTTCTCTCCTTATTAGTGAGATTAACTGGATTCTGATGTTAGTCTCATCGCTCTTTCTAGCTATTTTCTTTGCTATACTTCTTATGAATGATGTCTGATCTTGCCCAAAGCATGCCAAGTGTTTTGAGGAAAAGTGAAAAAAAATCAGACAATCTCCCAAATAACATGTCATGTAGCCAAAGTACCCAGACCATTGATATTTTTCTCGAAATGATTTTCCATTTATATTAGGCAAATACATGCAGTTTTCACCCTTTCTAGTCTAGCTAACCCTGATGGTCTTTTCTGCTCTCCACCCTATTGTCAAATCCTATTGTTGGTGTTGTCTTTCCTTCTCTATATTTATGTTACAAGCTTACTCCTAATGCGCAATAGGAAAATATGGGATGGAAGGTAGATGGGGGGCACCGTGGGGAGCATGAGGTTGGGAATGAGGGCTGAGCAAGTGGCAGAGCAGGATGGATTTCCAGTTGGTCATCTGTCTGCATCAGAAGACATACAGCTTTCGTTCTCAACCAGACATCTGCATTTCCTGGAAAGAAAGGGATCTATTTTCAAGTGAAAATATCACACTTCCCTGAGCCAAAACTTTTAGCTTTCATTTCAACAGTTTGTTTCCTGCTGGGTTGGGATAAAAATGTAATCTCAAAACAAAAATGCCCCAGCTTACTCTTAAGATATAAAGCAACAGATTAACGATTTTTTAAAAAATGTCTGCTGTTTAAGGCATATGGTTCCTCAGCTTAGCTAAAATCATATGCTGTCTTCACTGTAGATTCTTATGTAAGAATTATTTCATGAGACACTGGCAATTCAGCATCTGCTAAAGGTTTGCTCAAACATCTCATATTCATCTATAATGCTAGACTTTTTTTGAAAGCTAGCAATCCTGGGACAATGCACATCACTGTTATCAGCCCACTCACAAAGTATTTGTGCTGATTTTAAAAAATCTGGGGCAGGGGAGATAGCTCAACAGCATAAATGCCTGCCTGACAAACCCAAGGTCCTGAGTTCAATCCCCTGTACTGAAAAAAAAAAAAAGATAAGAAAAGAAAAGAAAGAAAAAGAAAATAAAAAATCTGCAGTTGCCAATAATCTCTTTTCATAAAAATCTTATGAAAGGGTGACATCCTCCTTGGTGACTCCAATTTACTTTCTATAAGTTTGCTCCTGAAGATGTGTGCTTCTCCACTCCTTTAGAAGGTGGCCATCTTGTTTGGTTTAGGTTAAGCAAGAAGCTGCCTTGACTCTTGTCCTTGGCATCTCCCATCTCTGGGAATCGAGAGACAAATCCCCCTTGCTGCCTTTGTAAAGTGGGTTTCAGCCTGAGTTTCATGAAAGCATTATTTGGGCAGTGTGTAAAGAGGGTCAAACCCTGATCTCTAGCTCCAGAAACTGGCTTGACTGCCCACTGGTTCTCAGCTTATTTAGAAAGTCATTTTGCAAAGTGTTAAAATAGATACGTGCAATAAATAAACCATGTTTTAATGGTTAGGTGAAGAATAAGGTGATCATCAACAAAGAGACACTGGATACAAATAAGTCAGCATTACACCCAGTGATGCAGCCCTGGACAAGCCCTTAACTGCTGTGGTCTGCAGGTCCCCATCTTCTGTGGCCCATCCCTGTGCCCTGAGGTCCCGCCAGCCTTCCTCAGTCCTTGGCCTCTCCTCCTTCCAATTGGCCCAATCTTCTGCCTCTCAGATAATCTTTTATGCCTGCTGTTTCTATTCTCTCTTTCTCAAGACCCTCAAATGACTTCCCATTAGCTTCTGGGTCATATTCAAATTATTACCTATTGGTTTCAAGACCTTTCGTCAGGCAATCCCTTTTTATGTCACTTTTAATCTCTCCCCTTCCTGCTCCCTCGGTGACTGTCAGAATCATCATGAGCAACCCTGTTCCTCCCCCTTCCCCCTTGAATTCTGCCAGCTTCAGTCAATGGGGAGGGGACTTTCTTGATTATGTCCCCTTGACTTCAGTCAGCCTTTCCTGCCTCCTCGAGTTTAATCCCAACCCCCAAACCTCAGCTATTTGCCAGCGTCTCATCACCATGTAGCCAGGTTTTATGGACCAGGGAAAGGCAGTCCTCGCTGAGGACTGGTAGAAGGACGTTTCTCACACTAGCAAAGTAGAGATGGTCAAGCAGAGCGAGGTGAAAGGCAGAGCAGAGGAAATGCCATTTGTATTCTCTGCACGGGATCCCAGTCACTCATTCATCTCCCAGTCATTAATCAATAAATGAGTCACCTTCTCTTTCTTCTTGCATAGGTTTCCCCAGCTCTACTTGGTAAGTCCTTAAAATGGAAATAGCCGCTCAAACCCAGATCTGAGGCTAATGTGATTAATATCTTCTTGCAAAATATGTCAAGAAGGAACACAAGATCCAAATTGTTATTTGTTAAAGATGAATTCAGATCTCCTGAGATGGATTTTTCTAGCTTCTAAATGCAATTTACATTGGGTCACCAAGTCTTTCATTTTCAGTTAATTTTCTAATTGTCCCCAGAGAAAGGGAAAGAAAGGAACTTATCTTACATATCTTGTAGCCTCCAGACATCTTCCTTTACACATACCAACCAATGAATATATTTTCTGGGTGAAACAAAATCAGCCTCACAGCGGTTTTTTACTTTTTTGGACTGTGTATAACAGAATTGCTGGGTAGGTGTGTGTGTGTGTGTGTGTGTGTGTGTGCATGCACACGTGTGTATGCACATGTGTGCTCATGAGTGTAAAATGATGCTTAGTAAGATTCAGGGGACTCACCTTCCTTTATTACATTGAAACAAATTCCAGGGGACTTCAATGCTCACTAAGATTTGAAACCCAATGTGTTATGATAACATTCAGAAATGCTCCAGTTTAAATTTTATCTAGCATTCAAGGGTATATCAATTTGGATAGCAGAAATTTTTTTTCTATATACCCTATACCTACATTGATGTCCTACAATGTGCAGTTACTAAGGATCCAATAAATTAATCTGATACCTGAATTTTGTTTTTAAATCGTGTATTAAATAATGGAACTAAAAAAGAAGAGTCAATTTCATGTATTTCAGCTTGCTACTGACTTTTTTCAGTCTGAGACTCCATCTTTTTTCTTTATACTTTTTTCTTCATTTGTTTATTTATGTATTTGGTCCAGGGTCTCGCTATGCAGCTCAGACTCATAGTGATCCTCCTGTCTCAGCCTCCCTAGCACTGGGATTATAGGCGTGCTCCCCCTTGCCTGGTTTCGGTGGCCTGCACAGTGCAAGGCCAGTCCACTCAGCATGCGATACAGAGGGTCAAACCCAGGTGCTTGCACTTTCCAGGTAAGTACTATCCACCTATCTCCCCAGCCCCTGAGGCTTCATCCTTGACTACTGAATGAAGAAATAAAGAACATAGCTACATCAACTAAATAATTTTTTTTAAATTCATGGAGAGTTCAGACTCTGAAAACAAAATTTAAAGATGGTTGCATATTAAATTTTATAGAGATTTGACCTTAGCAACCACCAGCAAGTAGAACATGAAGAGACCATCACAAATAGAGATTCTGACTATCCTGACAAATGTTTCTTGTTGTGCTGTTTTTCTTTCTAGTGGGTCATAATATTGCCCAAATACTATCTATCAGACCCATAGGGGACCATGCATGTGTGGCCTGCTTTTTGGCCTGTGTTGGGCTACCTGACCACTCAGCAATAAAGACAGAGATGTTCCCACTGAGGAACACAACAGAGAAATATAAAGTAGGCAGGAGCACTACATTCACACATTTGTTTTTAAAATCATGTCAATAACTTCGCTAAAATTTTGCATCCCTGAATTGTTCCTCAGGTCTATATTAGAGCAAATGCCCAATTCTTGAACTGTATCTCAGATTCCTTGGAGCACTGGAGTTTATGTGTGTGCTTCCTACCCAGTTGGGAAATTCTTGGTTCATAGAATTCATAGAATTTTACTTCATATAGTTATACAGTTAAAAGTTTCCCTGGGACCTTTGAGATCCTGACTCCCTCGCCCCCCCCCAAAAAAAAATTAAAGCCAAAAACAACAAAAAGAACCAACTTAAGAAGTTATCTGAGGGCCGGGGAGATAGCTCAGTGGAATAAGGACTTCCCCAGCAAGAGTCTGAGTTCGATCCCCGGTTCCGAAAAAAAAAAAAAAAAAAGAAGTTAGCTGCTTAAAATAAATGCTTTTGAAGTATATACAAAGAATTAACTTTTTAAAAAATTAATTTTATTGAGAAACATAGCATTGAGACAGTGTCAAAACCGATTAATAGGACAGTTTTGATAATTAGTACATTACGTATTGTTGTCTTCATAGTGGTTATTCATAGTACAAGATGCAGACATGATATCATGTCCAAACACTATTAGTGCAAATCTGTCTTCTCACTGAATTAAGAGAAAGTAGCTGTACATCTATCCTGTTTTGTACATACACATACAAAATGGCCCTTCATTTGTATCCCTTTTTTCTGTTTAGTTTTGTCAGAGATGGGTATTCCATTGCCATTTAAATATAGCAGGTGCGTGAGTTCAGCACAATAATCCGTAGTGTGAACACAGAGGATCTACTTGGGTGAGTACACAACTCCTAAGCTTTCTGTGAGGATCACTGTGCATCGCAGCAGGGCCAGCATTGCACATTCTACGTGGTAAGCGCCAGTATTCTCACTGGGATTTTTAATGTTATTTCTGCCATTAACTATGATTTCAATGGGGCTGGGGAGATAGCTCGGTGGAATAGGTGCTTGCCTGGCAAGTGCAAGGTCCTGAGTTCTTTCCCTGGTACCACCAAAAAAAAGGTGAAAACTATGCTTTCATGCATGAACTATATAAATTTCCATTGTAACTTCAAATCATGATAGATTGAAAAATTAAATATTTGAAAACATCTGTATCCCAAAGCAGTTCTGGACTAAGAATTGTTCTAGGAATGTGGCCGCAGCCACAGCCCTGGCAGTATTCTACAAGGAAGACAGACTTGGGGCTTGGTTCTACCTGACTGAGGTGTGATTGTACCCCTGGGTGCAGACATTAGGCCACCAGAGGAGAAATTGGTTCTTTCTTCATACAAACCTGGGTTTAGAATGCCTTTCCAATTGCAAAGAAATCTTTATAGTCTTCTTTTCTATTTTTTTTTTTTCAATGAATCGCTTTTATTTTTGTCAACAAACTGTGTCATTTAGCATAGTAAGAAAACTCCTGTTGTTCAAGGTCTTTATCAGAGCGCCTACAAATCAGGTTAATTGGTGATCAACACAGCTTTTTTGCCTTTAATGAGGCTTAGTAGCCCAAGGCAAGGCCTACCTCTTGATAAGGGACTTTCTTTTTTCTTATTTTAAACTCTTTGATCACTTTTACCAAAAAAAAAAATAAATAAATAAATAAAAAATAAAAAACCAGGAAGAACAACCACTGGGAATGTCATTGTTTTTAATTGCCTGATTACCAAATGTTGGAGATAAAAGATAGATGTTCTCAATTAATAACATTTACATAGATTAGCATCACTAACAAGCCTCATTAGTAGCTGCTGATTTTTGTTTAGATGGTGTCCCCTGTCGTTTGCTCTCTCTCTGTACAATCCAACGTACCTTTCCTATGACAAAACACTGCCTTCTAATCTATTTCCATTAATCAAACTGTAAGGCATTACACAGACACAGCCGGGTTTTTAATTAATTAAAAGCTAATAATACCTAGTATAGATTTAACGGAAGGTTTAACAATGTGTTAATAAAGTTTTAGAAACTGTTTCTAAACTGGTTATATTTTGTGGAGCTTAAATACACTCACTGGGACAATCACCTCATCACCAGATCTCAAGGCCTGCAGGCGGCCCTCATGGAAGCAAAGTCCTTTTATAGAGAGCCTGTCATGTGCCTGTAATTTTACATACATCATCTCATTAACCTGCCAACGTTCCTGTGATAAAGGTAACCTTACCGCTGTCCACATAAAGAACACAAAGGTTCAGAGAGTTTAAGGGGTGCACACAGGAGGACCCAGTCCCAGCTCGGTCAAAGCTCGGGTTTGTTTCCTTGAGTGAAGTCTACTGATTTCCATATGAACCTAGAGTAAGAATTTGTTGATATTTTAAGCAGAAATGAGGGTCTGGGAGAATCCACAGTTTACTGTAAGTCCTAGTTGCCACTTCATCATTCTTTTTTTTTTTTTTTGCGGAACCGGGGATTGAACTCAAATCCTTGCGCTTGCCAGGGAAGCGCTTATTCCACTGAGCCGTCTCCCCGGCCCCTTCATCATTCATTTTTAAAATTTAAAAAAGAAAAAAAAATAACTGTGTACTTCTACAATTATGCACACCTGCAACAATGTAATAAATTCTGTAGAGAGGGAAATTAAAAGCAAGAATTTATAAGCAAAGAGCTTAAAGATTTTGCAAATATTTCAAAATTTTATATCATAGTAGAGGTGCTGTATGTTGCTAAAGGTTTTTTCCCACATATTTTGATAAAAATATTTTGATAAAAAAGACAAAATATTATTGTCTTTTACACTCTATGGGGAAAATAAGTATATGTCGAATATGATATTTTAGGTAAGAATAAAAATATTCTTCGACTTTAAGAAATTAATTTAAATTCCTTACAAATGTGACTGTGAAAGTCACAGGGTGGATTAAAAATAATTAGTACTGATTAAAATTTCAAGAGAAAACAAAATCAAATAAAATTTCAAGAGAGACATATTTCAAAAGATCAGAAAGATACCCCCGTATATTACAATTATTTTAAAAAGTCAATATTAATGGTACAAAACATAAATGGGATATGGATTTTTTTCACATTATTTTAAGAAAACCCTGATATAAACCAAGTGTACGTAAAGAAAATAGATGCAATTTCAAAAAGTACAGCTGGGGAAATTATCCTAAAAGACTCAACATCTATTTTTCTTGTACTACGTCCTATTTCTTAGCAATTACAATAGGGGAAATAGATCTAAAATCTTATGGCAAACTATTAGCAACGTTTTCTACTTAAGTTTATAAAGTTTTGAATAGGAGCATAAACAAGAAGAAAGTATGTGATTCTAACACAGAGAACCTCCAAATGATATAGGGGGAAGAATAATCTCCTGACCTAAAAAGAACTGGCACAAGTTCATGTTCTCTAAAACCGAAGAATGAATTTTAGGAACAAATGGAGGTTGTGAGCAAAATATATTTATTGGAGGAAAGAAAACTCCTGTCGGAGAGAGAGGCAGAAGTGGGGCCTGAGCAGGTTATCCCTGGGAAGCTGTCTCTTCCAGGACTTTTATAGAGGAAAACCCTGCAGTGAGGCGGATCTAAGGTGGTGGAGAACATGGGAACTTGCTTCAGTGGGCATGTGGTGGGACAAAACTATGGTCAACCAATGAGATTACAAGCACCATTGCTCAGGTAAAACTGATTACATCCAGGACCAAATGGGGAAGCCAGTCACATAGCAAGCGAGCATGAATATGGGACAAGATCTCTTCCCATTGGAAGTTGGGTTAGTGACTCATTTGGGGTCTTTCAAGATGATTGATATCTATTCAGAATATTAATTGCCCATCCCTAGGGAAGAATGGAGTTACATTTGCTTACTTTTTTGTCTTGAGGTCTGGTCCACAGCAGGGAGTATCTGTCTCTTCCAAAGTTGCAAAGTCACCTTGTCTTCCATCTTGTCTACTTGAGGGCTTGGCCCTGTCTGACTGATACAGGGAGAAACACTGATCTCAGGTGGGTGACCTCCAAATGATACAGGGAACCTCCAAATGATATAGGGAAAAATGATCTCTGGACCTGACCTGCACAAGTTCTTGTTTTTCAAAACCAAAAAATGAATTTTAGGAACAAACGGAGGTTATGAGCAGAATCTATTTATTGAGGGAAAGAAAGCTCTTGTCCAAGACAGGAACAGAAGGAGAGCTTCAGCTGGTTGTTTCCCAGAAGTTATTTCTTTCAGGGACTTTTATAGAGGAAAACCATGTGGTGAAGTGGGTTAAGGTGGTGGAGGAGACAGGGGAACTTGCTTAGATGGGCATAAGGTGGCACAAAACTATGGTCAACCAATGAAATTACAAGCACCATTGCTCAGGTAAAATTGATTAAATCCAGGACCAAATGGGGAAGCCAGTCACATAGCAAGCAGGGATGAATATGGGACAAGGTCTCTTCCTGTTGGGGGTTGGGCTAGTGACTCATTTGGGCTCTTTCAAGGTGATTGATATTTAGGATATCAACCCCTGATGTCCATCCCTAGGGAAATATGTAGCTGTGTTTCCTCTTTTGTCTTGGTCTTGAGGTGTGGCCCATATGGGAGTGTCTGTCTCTTCCAAGTTGCAAGGTCACCTTGTCTTCCATCTTGTCTCCTTGAGGGCCTATTCCTCTCTGACTGCCTATAATATTTCTATCTAATTCAGCAGCTGCCTACAACATGGCTGCTTATAATATTTCTATCTAGTTCAGCTGCTGACAGCAATTCAATGTGGGCCTTTGCCCACTATTCCTTATAGAGTTCAGTCTCAGGTGGCTGAAACACCATATCTACTTTCCCTCCACTGGCAGCACTCATCAAAGACCACCTTAAAGAAATTTACCTTCATGTTTCTGTCCCCTTTATCCGCAGCCCCCTTCTAGCCCCTGTAGCAACTACTTTTCTTAGGGTCACTGAGGGATTAAAGCACATTGTGTGACTTTCTCTCTCCCCATCTTTTCTGGCATCAAGTAGCACAATTAGTCCCTAGCCTCCTTAATGGGTCTCTCTCTTTGGCCCCAGTACCCTTCTCCTTCCCATTTCCACTCTGGCTTTCTTAATTTATCCCCTGATCCTCTCACAGTGTGTGTGAGGCTCTCCCTAGCCCTTTCTTTTGTGTGTGTCTTCTCTAGGTGACCTCACTGTTGTCCCTGTACCATCAAACCAATGTCAGTCCCAGCATTTTGTTCCAGGCTTGACCTCGCTTCAGGGCTCCCGATGCATTACCTGGCTGCCTAGCTTACTTCTCCTCTTGTTTGTCAAATATGAATTTCAGACTTTATGTTTCTAAAACATGTCTTGAATGTTGCATCTTTTGTAACTGACCTCCTACTCACCCCATCCTCTTTTGGTGGTCCTGTCTTCATAAGGGGCACAAGCTCACCCTCACTGGGTTAGGCAAAACTGTTATCTTTGATCTTCTCTTACTTCTTCACATACAACCCATTGATATAGGGGAAATGAAACTCCCACCTTAGGGCTTGTCAAATAGCTCAGTGGATTAAAGTGCCTGCAAGGAGGGGCATGGGGTTCGATCCACCCCTGGGGCCTGCTGAGATGGCAATTGAGACTGGGTGTGGTGGTGTAATCCCAGCTCTTGGGAGGTTGTAAACAGGCAGATCACTGTGAGTCTAATCTAGTAGTGAGACCCTGAACATCCTATAGACCCTTCCCTAAATGCAAAAACAAAACAAAAAATCCCAAAAAAACTCCCTCCCTGAAAGGTACCTGGGATGAGTTCAGGTTCTCTAAAACCAAAGAACAAATTTTAAGAATGGAGGTTAAGAGTACAATATATTTATTGGGGGAAGGAAATCTCCTGTTTGACTGGAGACCCTGAGCAGTTTGTCTCCAGGAAGCTGTCTCTTCCAGATGTTGTAGGCAGCTGAATTAGATAGAAATATTATAGGCAGTCAGAGAGGAACAGGCCCTCAAGGAGACAAGATGGAACACAAGGTGACTTTGCAACTTGGAAGAGACAGACACTCCCATATGGGCCACACCTCAAGACCAAGACAAAAGAGGAAACACAGCTACATATTTCCCTAGGGATGGACATCTGGGATTGATATCCTAAGTAGGTATCAATCACTTTCAAAGAGCCCAAATGAGTGAGTCACTAGCCCAACACCCAACAGGAAGAGACCCTGTCCCATATTCATGCCTGCATGCTATGTGACTTGTTTCCCCATTTGGTCCTGGATTTAATCAATTTTACCTGAGCAATGGTGCTTGTAATCTCATTGGTTGACCATAGTTTTGTTCCACCACATGCCTATCTAAGCCAGTTCCCATGTCTTCTCCAGCACCTTAGACCCACCTTACCACATGGTTTTCCTCTATAAAACTGGAAGAGGCAGCTTGCCAGGGAAAACCTGCTTGGGCCCCCCTGCTGTCCCTCTGTCGGGCAAGAGCTTTCTTTCTCTCAGTAAATATATTCTGCCCATAATCTCCATTTGTTCCTAAAGTTCATTCTTCAGTTTTAGAGAATATGAACTTGTCCCAGGTACCTTTTAGGTTGGGAGATCATTTTCCTCCCTATATCATTTGGAGGTCATCCACCCGAGATCAGTTTTTTACCTTGTGTCAGAGTGTCTTTTATAGAGTAAAGCCATGCAGTGAGGTGGGTCTGAGGTGGAGAACATGGAAACTCACTTAGATGGACATGAGGTGGGACAAAACTGATCAGCCAGTGAGATTACCTGCGCCATTGCTCAGGTAAAGTTGATTAAATCCAGGACCAGATGAGGAAGCAAGTCATGGGATAGGGTCTCTTCCTGTTGTGGGTTGGGTTAGTGACTCTTTTGGGTTCCTTCAAGGTAATTCCTACCTATTTAAAATATCAATCCCTGAGGCCCATCCCCATGGAAGCATGTGGCTGTATTTGTTTACTCTTTTGTCTTGAGGTCTGGCCTACAGCGGGAGTGCCTGTCTCTCCCAAAGTTGAAAAGTCACCTTATCATCCATCTTGTTTCCTTGAGGGCCTGGCCCTGTCTGAATGTCTATAATATTTTCCCTCTAATTTAGCTGCCTACAACACCATCAGCCAGTTCTGTTCACTCTGCCTGGAGAATATGTCCAGAATGAGACTGCTTCTTGCCACATGGATTTCCATCTGCCTCATGTGGGCCACACCTGACCTGCAGCAGCTGTACGACCTCCTCTTCATTCTGTTCCAATCCATTCATAATCTCTTCTCTACTTAAAAGTGTGAACTCTTAACTGTGCCAATTCGCTCTAGTTTCCTCAAATACTGAGGCATATCTAGATTACGGGATTTAAAAAAAAAATGGGGGGTGGGGGGCTGCCAAATAGTTCAATGGATTAAAGCACCTGCAAGAAGATGCAGGGGCCAGGGGTTTGATCTGCTGCAGGCCTGCTGTGGGACCCTGTCCCCAGGGCATGCAGAGACACCTATTGAGACTGAACATGGTGGTGCTCACCTGTAATCCCAGCTCAAGGGAGGTTTTAAACAGGCGGATCACTATAAGTCTGATCTAGTAGTGAGACCCTGAACACCCTGTTGACCCTTCCCTAAAATACAAAAAAACAAAAAACAAAAAACAAAAAAGGATTGATTTTGGAAAGTTATTATTTTTACAATTTAAAAACTTAAAGATGGGGCCGGGGAGATAACTTAGTAGAATAAGCACTTGCCTGGCAAGCTTGAGTTCCTGAGTTCAATCCCTGGTTCCACCAAAAAAAAAAAGCAAAACAAAACAACAACAAAAAAACTTAAAGAAAAATCTGTAAAATATTGTAAAACTAGAATGAAGTCCTTTTCACATAAATATTCTCAGGATTTAACCCACACTCAGCTCAATGTGTATTTATTGAAATAGAGATGTCCAACAATACTGTTGCAGGCAGCCAAGTTAGATAGAAATATTATAGGCAGTCAGACAGGGCCAGGCCCGCAAGGAGACAAGATGGAAGACAAGGTCACTTTACAACTGGGATGAGATGGACACTCCCATGTGGGCCACACCTCAAGACCAAGACAAAAAGAGGAAACATAGCTACATACTTCCCTAGGGATGGGTATTAGGGATTGACATCCTAGATAGGTATCAATCACCTTGAAAGAGCCCAAATGAGTCACTAGCCCAACCCTCAACAGGAAGAGACCCTGTCCCATATTCATACCCACTTGCTATGTGACTTGTTTCCCCATTTGGTAGTGGATTTAATCAATTTTACCCGAGTAATGGTGCTTGTAATTTCATTGGTTGACCATAGTTTTGTCCCACCTCATGCCCACTTAAGCAAGTTCCCATGTCTTCTCCACCACCTTAGACCCATCTCACCTCATGATTTTCCTCTATAAAAGTCCCTGGAAGAGTCAGCTACTGGGCGACAACCAGCTCAAGCTCTCCTCCTGTCCCTGTCTTGGACAGGAGCTTTCTTTCCCTCAATAAATATATTCTGCTCATAACCTCCGTTTGTTCCTAAAATTCATTGTTCGGTTTTAGAGAACATGAACTTCGTGCAGGTCAGGTCAGGAGATGGTTTTTCCCCCTGTCATTTGGAGGTTCCCTGTATCATTTGGAGGTCACTCACCTGAGATCAGTTTTTCTCCCTGTATCAATATGGCATTTATAAAGTGTCTCCCATATATGCTCAACATCCCTATGCAGTTGACTATTGTGAATTTATTGGCTTTATTTCTTTCATTTCAGCTCCATGAAGTTACAGTAGGATGTTGGGGCCCAGGGCTCACCCCCTCCAGGGCCTCTGATCAGCTGAGCAGCCACTGCCACCTGTGTTCACAGTCTGTGCAGCCCACAGCAGGATCTTAAGTTCCAAGAATGGGCCACTGTGAAGGCATCAGGGAACTCCGGGCTCTGTTCTGTGGCCAGAGAGCAGTGTGAACCCCTCACTTGCTTTGTTGGTTTTCATTTTTCACTTGCATAGATACTCCTTTCACTAAATTAAAAAAAATATTTAAAGAGATCATTTTTTTTTTTTTCTGGAAAGAACATAATACTCTAACATAAGACACTAATATCCAATTAATACAATCACTTGTGTGGGTCCAGGGTTTTATACAAGTGGTTTTGTTAAATGAAATGTGTAGATCTTTTAATAGAACTGATATTCATTATATATCGGCTTGCTAATTTTTTATTTTTTGGCAGAACCGGGGATTGAATTTAGGCCCCTACACTTGCCTGGCAAGTGCTTATTCCACTGAGCCATCTCCCCAGCCCCCAGATTGCTAATTTCTTATAATAAATATATCAGCTCCTCCTCTTAGACTGTCATGTTAGAGATGGATATAGAAAAACATTTCTCAATCTTATTTTATCAAATGATAATCAGTTACTAAAGATTTTGCTTCATAAAGAAACATTCTTGGGGCCCAGCGAGAGAGCTCAGCAGTCTAAATGCCTTCGTGGCAAGTGCAAGGACCTGGGTTTGATTCCCAATTCCATATGCAGTGCAGGTCCCACCTTGTTCCAGGCCCACCCAACAGACCACTGAGACAGGGCCTGGTGACACATGCCTATAATCCCAGCACTGAGGAGGCTGAAACAGGAGGATCACTTCGAGTTGGAGCTGTGTAGGGAGACCCTGTGTACCAAATACATAAATTAAAAAAAAGAAAAAGAAACATTCTTTTAAAAAATAACACCATACAACCTTTTAGGGCTCCACAGTAGTAAGGGCTTTACTTAAGTTCTTCCACTTAAGACTGGGACCCATTTTTTTTTTTTTTTTTTTTTTGTATTTAGGACAAGGTCTACAGGGTCTACAGTATCTCACTGTGTAGATAGGACTCATAGTGCTCCACTTGTTTACAGCCTTCCAAGAGCTGGGATTATAGGTGTGTATAACCAGCTCCAGTTTCATTTGCTGTTTCAGCATGCTCTGGGGCAGGGTTGGCACAGTAGGCCCAGGGATTGACTCCCCAGCCCCTGTGTGTGCTTGCAGGGGCTTTAATCTGCTGAGCTATTTTTTTTTTTTAAATAATTTTATTGAGAAACAAACAGCAATGAGATAGCTTCAAAACCAATCACTAGGGGCCGGGGAGATGACTCAGTGGAATAAGCATTTCCCTGGCAAGCGCAGGGGCCTGAGTTCAATCCCGGGTTCCACCAAACAACAACAACAACAACAACAACAACAACAAAACCAATCACTAGCACATTTTTAATAATTAATACGTTACATATTGTTGTCTTAGTGGTCACTCATTGTACAAGATGCAGACATGATATCCTGTCCACAAACACTATTAGAACAAATCACTAGTCACTGAATTAAGAGAAAGTAGCTGTGTATCTGTCCTAACTACCTTGAATATACAGATACAAAAGGGTCATTCATTTGTATCCTCCTTTTTTCATTAGTTTTGTCAGAGAAGGGTATTCCATTGTCATTTAAATATTATAGGTGCGTGAATGCAGCAAAATATTCCAATATAGTCCAGTAGTCCATAAAAGTAGTGGGTTTTCCATAAGATTGTCGATGTCCGAAGTCATTGACTTGAGCCTTTTATAGCTCCTGCTGAGCTATTTGGCCGGCCCTCTCTCCTTCCATACTTTCTTATTCTATAAACAGGAGATATGGATAAAATAATGTTAGGCATTACGTAGCTGACAAGTGCTGTTAATACAATTAGGCCTTTAGCAGTGCTAAGCAATTCAGGCTACAGTTTACTATGGAGACTCTGATGGAAATGTACTTTAGGCTGAGAGTGGATCATGGCACCAGTTGCCTGCATACTTACGTTGGGATTCATGAGGTGAATGAATTAGGTTGTTGCTGCCTCTGGTGTGGAATATTGAACGTCCACTCTCTATTATCCACTTTTGGTGTTTTTAATTTTTATAAGCTCAATTATTTACAATGATAAATAGCCGAAATAATCCTAGCTATTTTCTAAGCCCAGCCACTCCCTGGTGTGCTCTACTTTTAGATTCTTAAACCCTGGGTCGTCTGTGAGGTGCACGATTCCTTGCGAAGGGTGATAACTCAGACTCCGCTGTGCAGAAGTTTCATCTCAGGCCAAGCAGCCAAGTGCATCAGAACCACTTGGGTACGAAATACCTTCACATCTTTCATTCTCTTTATCTATTCATCTTAGATGTTTGGGAAAACATCCCTAATTTGTCAAGTTCTCTTAGAAATTAGATGCTCTTAAAAACACGGCTCTGAGTATTAAGCAATTAAAAGAGTAGAATTACTCAGAATGTTGAGAGATGAACCCACCAAAATACAAAGGTTTAATTTCATCAGGGAATTTCTAATTAATGATGGTCGAGTGGGTTTTAAATTCCCTCACCACATTCCTCACTATCCTTCCTGACCACTTGGGGAGAGTGTAAGCTGGAGGGCATCCTTCAGATGAGCGCTCCTCGCTGCATTTATGCTGAATGGAACGGTCCTGGTAAATGCAATTATACTGGGAGAGAAACCTTGTGTTCCCAGGATGCACGCTCAGCTCTGTTGCAGTGTCCCCCTATGTCTCTTTGTTTCACTGTGTTAAAGTAGCAATTGGGTAACACAAAGTATTAAAAAAAAAAAAAAAAAACCAACCCCCCCTTCCCTTTATGTTTCCTTTGAAAATCAAAGAGACGGACCCCTGCTTCCAGGTGGACACTCTGATTAGGAGGAAAAACTACTTTTCCAACTGATGACTTCAGCACCAGCGTGAGGAGGAGCCTGCCTTGCCTCTGGAGCTACATCAGGCTGAGGCTGCGCTGGGTGGGAGACGTTCAGGCCACTTTGGATGCCACCGTGGAGTTACTTCTGGGAGGGGTCTTAGTGTGTGGGGAGAGAATGTGCTCAGCACGGAGAGCAGCTCACACCCAAAGGTTACCCTTTCTCATTCTACAGTTAGATTTCTGTTTTGGTTGCCAACAGCCTCTGATTCCTCTTTGCAATCTGGAGCATTAGGGCACTCTCCTTCAGTTGCCTCAGTAGGGAAGATGTAAGAAGAGATCCAAGAGGAAACAAGGCCACCTGGTGTTGCGAAGAGTTACACATGATAGGAAGTGTGTCCTTATATTTTTCTATGCATCAAACATCTCCTATAGGTGTGCATTTTCAAAAACTGGTGCATTTGTTCGATTAAATATCTGTAATTGCGGTGCCATAAGCGCTGGCTTTGTAACACAATTGTTATTCATCACAGGGATGCTGTACAATAAGCCAATTCGGGTTAACTATTTTTTTCCTATAATTAGAAATTAATTCAAGAATCTTTATGCTAAGTTACATACTCAACCCCTTATATAAAACAAAACAGAAACAACAAAAAACCCTCTTGAGATAGGGTCTTGCTAAGTCGCTAGGTTGCCTGGGCTTGGCCAGAAACAGCGATTCTCCTGCCTCAGCCCCCTAGAGTGCTGATACTCTAGGCATGTGGCACCAAGCCCAGCCTCTCATCGGCACCAGCTAATTAGATAAGTAATTACACAAGTGAATGGACCAGGGTTGCAGCAGTGAGCACAGCTTTCAGGGCTGCTATGGCTGTGGGAATACAGATGTGGCGTCAAAAAATACTCTGAGTGAAAAACTACTTAGAGGGGTAGGGGAGATGGCTCAGTGGAATAAGCGCTTCCCTGGTAAGTGCAAGGGCCTGAGTTCAATCTCCAGTTCTGCTGGAGAGAGAGAGAGAGAGAGAGAGAGAGAGAGAGAGAGAGAGAGAGAGAGAGAGAGAAAGAGAAACTATTTAGACCTATTATATATGTATATATTTATGTGCTATGAAAAAAGAAGTGACATCTTAGATTATATACTGATGGGGCATTAGAAATGAGCTCAACTGCTCAGCATTTGTAACATCTGCTGCAGTGCATTTGCTGGACACTGCACTTCAATGACGTATCTACATCTCTATCTGCATCTGCATCTCTATCTGCATCTGCATCTCTATCTGCATCCGCATCCACATCTACACCTGCATCTCTATCTGCATCCGCATCCACATCCATACCAGCATCTCTATCTGCATCTGCATCCACATCCATACCAGCATCTCTATCTGCATCTGCATCCACATCCATACCAGCATCTCTATCTGCATCTTTACAGCTCTGCCTGTGTCTATCAGTGAAGACTGGAGCCAATGGATAGGTAGACAGATGGCCACAGATGTTATCTCGTGCCCTTCTGCTGAGGTAGACAGAGCTTCCTAAGGGCAGGCAAGATAGCTGAGAGAACTAAAGCGCCTGTTTAGGCAGATTCAGGGTGGGAGTTCGATCCTTGGCCTGCTTGCTGGCCCCGCCCCCGGGGCACACTGAGTTGCTGATTGAGAGGGGACTCGGTGGCACATGGCTGTAATCCCAGCATTGGAAAGGCTGAAAAAAGGGAGGATCACTACAGGTCCGATCTGTGTAGTGAGACGCTGTAGCCCCTGCACTAAATACATTATATAAGAAATAAAAAAAGAGCTTCCTAATTTTCCTGTAGTTTCTCCTCTGCCGTATCCTTTCTTATTTTTTGCAGAACCGGGGATCAAACTCAGGTCTTTGTGCTTGCCAGGGAAGCACTTACTCTTCTGAGCCATCTCCCGGGCCTTCTCATATCCTTTTGAGGACCTCTCTAACACCCTCTAGGTGTGAGGGATATCGCTTTAACACACCTATGAGGGTTGACGGGATCCTCCAACTGAGCCTAGGCTCTGAGCTCCCAAGGCGCTCTCAGACACCCATCCTGTTCTGATGGCTCTTGCTACCAACAATTGAATTTTTTTTTTCCACTTGTGAGATAATCTTTACGGTCAGGCCGTGAGTTTGTTAAAAGTTTTACAGCTCTCTTTCTGATACCTGAGTTAAAATTATGGTCCAAATGTTTAAAAAAGACAAGACGGTAGCTAACACAGGGGCATCATCAAAGAAGAAAGAATTATTTAATTAAATGACTAGCCATTCTATTGTTACTTTATTTTCGAGTGCTGTGGAAATAGGCTCCCTGCTGTTTGCAGTTTCTGGCTGTCTTTAGTCCTCTGATTATTAATTCCTTTTTACCTCTCTCCCGGCTAATCAGCCCCATGTCATATATGTGCAAGCAAGGTTTTGATGGTGCATTCCCTTTTGGATTCCAGGGCGACCAGGCAATCCAGGCAAAGCCTGAGCCAGTACCAAGGTCAAGGTATTGCTTGTGAGTGCCACAGCCACCTCTCATGCGCAGTTTTCTGTGACTGCTACATTCTGGGGTCAGAGTTCATGGAGAATTTCCATAAATCTGATGGGTAACGTGCCAAATGCGATTAGAGAGGGCTTCACATGATCACGGTCAAATGAAAATATCTTATGTTAATTTCCTAGTACAAGCTGGAGGCAGATAGTTAATACTCCTTTGTGAAGAGCCGGAGACACACAGGGAAGAAGCCCAAGCCATTGTCTAAATAGAAGGACAAACTACTGGAGCTTCTGAGAGGCGTGCAGCGCCTGGGAGAACAGAATTCTGTCAAGCGTTGAGCATTTTCCTTTTCCTATTCTATATGGTCTGCTAATGCTTACCCCAGTCATTGCCTCAAAAAATGTTTTCCCTTAAATCAGTTTTATTAATGCATTTGAATATTTAGATATCAATGCACTGTCCATGTCATTTTATCCCAAAGAAGAAAGACAACAGGGCCGAGGAGATGGCTCAGTGGAATAAGAGCTTCCCTGGCAAGCGCAAGGGCCTGAGTTCAATCCCTGGTTCCACAAAAAAAAAAAAAGAAGAAGAAGAAGAAAGAGAACAGAACATTAGCAAATGAGGGCTGGCTGGAGATTTAATCTTGTACTTAGCCATATGCATGTATTTTTAGTAGAACTTTCACCTAAATCAACCAAAATCAGAAGGAGTGTGTTTTAAGCTTTCCATCTTGAATTGACCCAAAAAACGTTGATGATACTTATGTCTGCAAATAAAACATCATTCATATTTTAAATCAGTCCCAATGAGAGGACTTAAGAAAGTAGCCTTGTCACCTATCCCTAGCCTTCTGGTCACCCAACACAGCTGAGCGCTTGAGGAATGCAACAGTCTTTGGCTTATATTGTCAGTGAATGTGCTAAGAAAACCTGAGGTGGAATCTCCATAAAAGTTCTATGGTATCAGCAGAAAGCCTGCACAACGCCATGAGAAGGACAAGGTCACCAGGAGAAACTGTGCCTAGTAATCCCAGCACTCTGGGAGGCTGGGGCAGGAGGATCCCGTGTCTGAGTCCAGGTTGAACAATGTAGCAACTTTGCAAGGCCCAGTCTCAAACAAACAAACAAACAAACAATCAAAGAAACATAATACCAAAGCCATGACCAAAAGGTGAGTTACTAAGAAGAGACAACTTCATTAGAGATCAAACAAGGAGAATTAGTGGAGTTCAGTTCACTCTGGGAATGAAATTCTAGGAGGTGAAGTTTCAGGGGAAGGAGGCGAGTTCTATTTCTACCTACAGGACCAGGAAGACTGCAGTTAACCTGCTTCCTCATCAGAAGGAGGTGAGGGGCAGAGCAGCCTCTTCCAGGTCTTTCTGGGCTCTTGAGCTCCCTGATCCTTAGAGCTTAGTGACTGTGACATGGGGTCTGCAGAGAGAGACCTGTGTTCTACTCCTGGAGTTAAATAACAGAGAGCTCAACGTTACTATTCTGAACTACTTGTGATTCTTAACTCCTGGAAGCATCAGTGAGTCCTCTATAAAATGGGGACGCATGACATGACAGTGATGTAGAGGGGTCAGCTCCCTTAGCCTATCAGTGCTTAGAACAGGTTAGTGGCTTTGAAAATTCCATGAAGAATAATATTTTCTCTCCTTGCTTCTCCTTCCCTCCCCTCTCCTGCTCTCCTTGGCTCTTTTCCTCCTCCTCCTCCTCCTCCTGCTCCTCTTCTTCCTCCTTCTCTCTCTTCTTCTCATCCTTCTTCTCCTTCCAAATGAAGCATCACTGGAGATTTTATATGAAATTCCTTAATATCTATAAACCAATTAATTATTGCTTGCTAGATAATGGTTCCTTGTAGGCTGAGGAGGATCACAAGATTTAACAATATGAAGGCCTTGGCCACCAGGACCAGGAAGGTGGACAAAGGACCATGATGGCTCCAGGTGGATTAGCAGTAGCAATTATTAAAATTTTAGGAAGATTAACTTGGAGTTGGAGTGTTCCTATGTGGACCACCACTGTGGGAAAGTAAAACTACAGGTAAACCCCAGGGATGACATTGAAGAGCAAGACTGAACTGGAGAGAGGAGACGAGGAGCCAGCCTGGAGACTTTTTCAGTGGTAGGGAGGGAGAAACACACCAGCAGGACTCAGAGCCTTGGTAGCCAGGGAGTTATGAGGAGAGGTGTGACAATGACGACATCTGGCTATGAGGCCATGATGCCTCAGGTAGGATCAGGGAGGAAGTAAACTCAGATGTAAAAGCACTGAATTTATTAATGAAAGAGTTTCTCCAATAATCCAACATTTTAACACATGCACCAATCTTTCTTCTTTGATGTAATTTGTCTTTCAAGCAGGGCAATAATCATGTCTAGATGAGGTTTTAAACTCCATGAATATGTAGGTTTGACAAAGCTGGTATGTTGAGTACATTCAGGTGACAAAATGTGGACCTGCCTAACACTATGCAGAGAGGAGGGCCAGAGAAGGAAATCTGAGGCCTGCACACATGGGTGCTTCAAGAACCTGTCAGAAGGCCTGTGAGGGTGGGAAGCCATTGCCTGTGTTGTGTTAGAACTTGGTAGCATGGAGTTCCCTCCCAGACATTCGGAAGCATGTGATCCAAGGAGCAATCTGGGCATGGAGACTTTATAATTTCCCCCAGGATACACACGTTGTACTCTTGGACAGAAAGAGCAAGACCAGGACAGACCGTGAGCTTGGCCCACCATAAAGGGAGAGGAGAAGAGAATTGTTTGGTGATAATTCACCTTGTTCCAGACTCACTGGCCAGAGCCTTGGCGTGGGTGTTGTTTCATGTGATTCCACCCACTCTTCTCTGGTCCTTGGGTGAAGTTCTAACTAACTTCAGCCTGAGATTCAGAGAGGAGGAGCCCCGCACAGCAGGCCTCTCAGCTCGAGCCTTCGATCCTTGGTCTTAGGGGAGGAAAAGCAAAGAACAACTGGCTCATCTTGTACGCCCAGAAATTCCCAGCACATGTAAACTCTCCAAACACAAAGCTCTCTGGATTGAGTGCTGCACAAGAATGTGCACACACATCAGATGTGTCAGTTTTTGGTTTTACTGATTCAATGTATTTTACACTTTTCATTTCTCACCCAGTACTGAAGGCTTTTGGTTTACACTCAACACCAACAAATTTAGTGTGTAGCTGGATTACTTTAAAATGGGGAATAGCAATTTCAGTGGGCAGAAGCCTGCCAGAGATAATGACAAGTGCCACTCAGCAAGCCTAGAAAAATGCTTCGGATCAGAAGCATGACATTTGTTGGGCACCTGTCCTATGCCACGTACAATGAGTCACTTAATGTGGCCTTCGTTTAGTTCTGTAGTAGCAGTGCAACCCGTCCAGCATCTAAACTCAGTTTTCTTCCTTTTTTTTTTGGTGGAAAATATATTTTATTTTTTCCATAATTTTATTGAGAGACAAATAGCAATGAGACAGTTTCAAATCAAATTGGTAGGACAGTTTCAATAATTAACACATTGCATACATTCTTCCTAGTGATTAATTGCTGTA
>NW_004524578.1:8639092-8645818 GCF_000260255.1 Octodon degus | reverse complement strand
CAACATAACAACATGGCTTTACTTCCTATATTTCGTCTTCATACTTTTCTGCTGGATGGTTAAGACCAAGGTAAAGCAGGACCTGTGCAACAAGAGTTGGAGCTTTTGGGTCTGTAAACTCAGTTTTCTTTTTTGTTGACCCAGCCATTGTCAGTTTGGAGTTCTAAAAGGAGTAGTTCTCTTCATTCCATCAACCAGGAACATCTGAATGTGCAAGGAGTAAGTGTCAGCAGAAGGACAAACGGCAGGTGCCTGTGCTGATGTCACAGGTGTGCCATGCTGCGACACTGAAGACCTGAAGGCTGCATGCTCCCTGGACTTCATGGCCTCTCCTAGGCTACCTCCTGGTCTCCTCTTAATTCCTTTTATTTGAGGTACCAGGGATTGAATTCAGGACCCTGCGCTTGCCAAACAAGCACTTATTCTACTGAGCTATCTCCTAGGCCCCACCTCTTGATTCCTACTCATTCCTCTGCCCAACTTTCCATAACTTCTTTGAATTGTAGGAAGTATCTGGCATGTCTCCTATCATTTATTTTCCAATTAAATTAGCCAGGATCTCCTTCTCTTACCTGCACTGAAGACTGTTAGCTAGCACGAATGCATTTACTTCCTTGTGTTCAAAGAGGGTAAAGAACTTTCCTGAGATCCCAGAGTGGTGGAGAAGCCAGAGCCGGGATCCCCACCCAGGTTTTCCTGTCTGGGTCATTACCAGGAGTAGGGAGTCCTGACTCCAGAATTCCTGGGGACACCACTGTGACTTCTCGCCATGGGAATGTGGCTCCTGGCCCTGCTTATTAATAGTGTATTTATTTTAAGGAAAAGGGGGGATATGATAAAATTCTTAAATAACATTTGAAAGCTTTTTTTTTTTTTTTGTATTTTAGGAAAGGGTCTGCAGGGTGTTCAGAGTCTCACTACTAGATAGGACTCATAGTGATCCTCCTGTTTACAGCTCCCTGAGAGCTGAGAGCTGGGATTACAGGCACATACAACACACCCAGTCTCAATTGCTGTCTCAGTACATCTCGGGGGCAGAGCCAGCGTGGCAGGCCTGGGAATTGAACTCCTGGCCCCTATGCCTGCTTGCAGGCGCTTTGATCTGCTGAGCTATTTGGTCGGCTCTTGAAAGCTGTTTTAAATAATTAAAAAATTCATTTAAAGTATGCCTATAATTCTAACTACACTAGAAGCTGAGGTTAAAATATTACAAATTCAGGACCTCTTGGAACAATTTAGTGAGACTGTCTCAAACTTAAAAAAAAAATAAATAAAAATTAAAAGAAGGACAGCTCACAAAAGACAAAGAAAGATGGGGATGGACTTCAGGGCAAGGCAGTTAATTTAATTTCCAGGACTAGAAAAAAAAAAAAAAAGTAGTAACAAATGTATTAACAACATATTATTTAAAAATTTAAAGGTGAACTTTTTTTGTGTGTGTGTGGTACCAGGGATTGAACTCAGGACCCTGTGCTTGCCTGGCACACTGAGCTGTCTCTCCGGGACCCTAACGGGGAATTGTCAAGCCCTGCAAAATGAACGCACATGAAACCACACTGAGAGAAGGAAGAGCGAACCGTTCATCGAGAGTCCTCCAACCCTCGGCTCAGCGCAGAGGAACCCTTCAAGAGCTCTGGAGCCAGTCCCAAGGCCTGCGCCCGGCGATGTATCCCTGGGCTCCCGGCCTGGAGGAGACCGGGGAGCTGCCTGCAGCCCATCCCGGTGCGCCTGCTCTCCGCCCCTGAGCAGCTGCGAGTGTCATGTTCCCAAAACCCTCAGACGGTGATTACGACCGATTACACGAGATGCCATGTTCCCTAATCATATCACTTGCATCCCTGTGAACGGTGGTGACAACAGTTTGAGAAGATCACAGCTGTCTAATAAAAAAGAAAAAAAAATCAGATAAAGCAGATCGTGTAGCGGGCAGGAGAGCAACTGCGGGCTGCAAAGGAGGCCTGAGAGGTGGGGTCTCCCTGGCTGTCTCACTCACCGGCACCTCGGCCTGTTTCTATCCAGAACCCCAAATCACACAGTGAAGGAGGCCGAGCGCATCAGGCCTGTGCATGCGGTTTGCGTGGCTATTTATCTGCTCCTTCTAGGAGACCCTGCTCCCTGTTCTGCAAAGTGAACATTGTCACGTCGGGAAATTTGGAGCTCGTCACTGCCAGAGAGGAGACAGCTCTCTCAAATCAAAGCAAAAGCACCAGGAACACCCCCTCCTCGTCCTGCTAGAAGCTGTGCTAAACTTCAGATGCTGCCACTCCATTTTTAATCTGTCTTCAAAGAGAGAACCAACTGTCTCGAATTAAACACCAGGTAGTGCTTGAAGTCATGTGTGATGAAAGTGATTAAATAATTAATTCAAACAAAGGTGAGTTCGCAGTCAGGTTGGGGGTCAGCGTGAGAAAAAGCCTCTTGATTTAAAGCAGCATTTACTCCGTGCTGTGAAAAAATATATTTAATATGAAATTATCACCCCGGAGATAGTGAGCCTATCTCCTCACTTTCTGGGCTCTGGGTACTGCTACCTTGGGCTGATTCCTGAACCCGCTGGAGTCACTCTCTTCTGCCACTAGTCACTGGAACTCCTAAGCCTTCTACTTGAAGACTCTTGAGTTGCTCCTTTCAGGGTAGAATTTTGTCAACTGTCATTTTTCCAGCGAGTTCATCTATTATGGTTCAGATCTAAAATGTGACCCCAACGCCGCCTGTGCTCAGAGGTGCCCAGGTTGTGTGAGTGCTCTGCACAAGGGTGGACGAACCCACAACTGAATGAATGCACTGCTAGGAATGGGGCCTGGCAGGAAGAGTGGGATCCGGGGGGCCTCCTGTGCTCGTCCTTTGTCTCTCAGCTTCCTGGATGCCATGGGTTGAAATGGCAAAGGACCGGTCTGGGAGATGGCAAAGGAGTGAGTGGTGAGTCTGCCGAGTGCTGTAAATTCAGATGTGGGCAGGGAAGTTTCTAGACAGAGAAGTCTGGGACCAGCGCAACAGAACAAGGTGAACAGGGTCGCCATGTGTGGTGAGGATGGGTGGACAGCAGTCCAGAGCTCCAGCCCAGCCCAGGGACAAGTGAGGAGAAGCCAGTCTAGAGTGAGATCCTCACTTACCAAGAGGATGGTGGGCTTGAGGCTGTGACCCATAGCTGCCTGAGTGCAAATCAGAGAAACTAAGGCTGGAAGTTTGTCACATGTCCCTATAACTAGAATGGGGCTAAGTTGGAATAAAGGAGTTAGAGGCTACACTCCAGAAAAGTGACCACTGTGGCTCAAAGGACTCCTTGGCTCTGAGTATTGGGGTGATTTTGTTCTTTGCTAGTTATCAAAACCCCCTTCATTTAAAGCAAAAGTAATACATTTATAGAGAAAAAAATGTTTAATTAACAGAGATGAAGAACCTAGTAGTCAATATAGTTTAAATTAATCTATAGAAGACTATTTCATATGATGATGTAAGATTTGCAGTAAATATTCATGATTTTTAGTGTAAGGTACTATGTAATAAGTAATTAGGTTTAGTGGTATTTTGATTATAACTACAAACACAATTAAGAGAATAAGTATAGATTTCAAATAAGCTGTGTTTTAAAAATCTTCTGTTCTTGACAGAATTTTCAGTGGAAACACTGTGGTTGGACAGACCAGAAATTGGATGAATGTTATGACATGTAGGGATATAGTTGCTGTCAATGTAAGTAATGTGGTTTTGCTGAATAAAATAAGATGATTACTTAGGGTTTCCCAAAACCCCCTAAAAATGCTTCTATACCACATGTAACCACATGTGGTATAAATAAAATGTGAGTCAAGAGAATGAGGAAAGATAAACATCTAATTAAAAACAGCTCGGTATCTACCCGGGCTCATTCATTTCAACGACACCACGTGCATTTTATGGCGGTTATAGACCCGCAATATATCGGCGGATCCTGCACGCCATAAAACACATCCATTCAGCCTGGGCTCAATTATTATACACAAACAATAAATCTATCCTGTTAGCAGAATAAATACGATAACGGTTGATAGTGTTGGAAAGTGGTAGAATGTGATCCTTGGATAAATAGTTTTGCATTCTGAAGAAACAAAGATTACTTTAGCTTTCAGCGCCTGTCCTCACTTCCGGTCTCTTATCTGTAGTCTGAATGAAAAAGCCAGACTGCGGCCTTGAAAGGCCTCTATGCTAATTACTATTTACGAGACCAATAAAAGATATCAGCCTAAGTATTTGTTTGTGAAAACGGAATCTTCACGGATAGAAGGCCAGTCTTAGTTGAAATGATATGACGAGCAGAAGTCAAGGTCCTTTTGCCATTAAAACTTGTTCAGGGAGCAAATATTTGGTATTCTTCCCTTGACCTTGAGTCCTGCGCTGTATCGTGCAAAAGAAATAATAAAGGCACGGACAATGCCGGGATGAAGTCGCTGTGGCTCTGAGGCCTTTCCCTAGGAGGCAGTTATCCAAATGGATGGCAAAGCGTTTGCAAACTTCGTGAGATGAAATACCCTGATACATAATGTCTGAATGTGAATTGAGAGCCAGCATCTCATCAGCTGAAGTTTCATTTTGTTTCCTAAAACTGGATTTTAAAATTATGGTTTACATCAGGACGCAGAGGCAATAAGTTTATGGGATGGGCTGCTGGAGACCTAATTTTATACATGGTATTTCCGTGCGGGTGTACAAAAAAACACACAGAAGCCTCTTATTTCTTTTTCTTTTTCTTTCTTTCTTTTTTTTTTTTTTTTTATTTTAGGGAAGGGTTGACAGGGTGTTCAGGGTCTCACTCCTGGATCAGACTCATAGTGATCCACCTGTTTACAGCCTCCCAAGAGCTGGGATTACAGGCGCACGCTACCACACCCAGGCTCAATCTCAGTCTCAGCGCGCCCTGGGGGCGGGGAAGGCATGACAGGCCAGAGGACCATTGAATAGAATCGTATTCTCTGCGTTCCAAGTTATTGTGCTACACTGCGCGCAGGGGAAGGAAGCAGACAAATGCACACCTTTTCTAAATCAAAGGCCAATCTCATGGCTGCTATCTTAATTAGGATAATTGATTCTTTATTCTGCAGGAGTTTAGAGATTTAGTTCAAGAAGCCTATAGAGGGTTGTGTGGTGTGGATGTATATGTGACTGTGAAATTCCTTTGAAGAATTTTATTAAGTATAATTTACACATTTATATTTAATCTACACATAGTAAATTAATAAATTTAAAAGATACTTTGATACCTTTTGCCAAATACGTCCACTCACAGGAGCACCACCGCGACTGTGGTGTGGAGCAAATTTCATCCTGCAGAAGTTCTCTCCTGCTGGCTGCTCCTGCTGTGACAGCCACTGGGAGATTTTCCAAATTTTATTTGCATTGTTTATTTTTAAGGCACACAACTTGATGTTCCGATACAGAGTGCAAAGTTGCACAATTATTACTGTTAGGCTAGTTCATTCATACGTCATCTTTTGTAGTTATCTTTCTTCCCTCCCTCCCTCCCTCTCTTCTTCCTTCCTTTTTTCCTGCCTTCCTTTCTTCCTCTCTCTTTTTCTCTCTCTTTCTTTTTATTTCTCTCTTTCTGTTTCACTCCTCTCTCTCTTTCCCTTCCCCTCTCTTTCCCTTCCTTCCTTCCTCTCTTTCTCCCTCTTTCTTTCTTTTTCTTTCTCTCTTTCTCTCTCTCCTCTCGCTCCTCCCTTTTCCTCTCTTTCCCTTCCTTCTCTCCTTCCTTCCTCTCTCTTTCTTTCTCTCTCCTCTCCTCTCCTTCCCCCTCTTCTCTCTCTCTCTCTCTCTCTCTCTCTCTCTCTCTCTCTCTTTCTCTCTCTCCTCTCCCTCCCCCTCTCTTTCCCTTCCTTCCTTTTTCCTTCCTTCCTACCTCTCTCTCTCTTTCTCTCTCCTCTCCCTCCCTTCTGCCCTCCCTCCCTCCCTCCTTTCCTTTTTTCCTCCTTCTAGCCTGCCTGCTTTTCTGCCCACCTTCTTTTCTGCATGACCACTTAAAAACCTACTCTCTAGGAAAGTCTCCAGCTGCCACCTAATGCTGAGCATGGTGTTCCTTATGCGCACTAGCACTCCAAACTTGCCCATCTCATGAGTTAGCAGCAGCTTTCTGCACTTCGACTTCCCTCATCCTTCCACACTGCTTACCTAAAGTAACCACTGTTATATCTTTGTGTATTTTTTTTAAATAATCCCACTTATACGACAAATATTATTGCATTTTTATCCTGTGACTGGCTTTTTTACTGAGCATAATGTCTTCTCAGTTCATCCATGTGGTGGCAGATGGTAGAAATTCCATAATAAAGATTGAAAGATGTCTGTTTTATATGTGTCTTACAGCTTCCTCATCCACTCAGCTGTCCACACCCCTTTAGGTCAACTGTACTGTGGAAAGCGCCAGCGAATGTGAGGTGGGGTGTGCCAGTGAATGTGAGGTGGGTTGCAGGTGACTGCCTGGTGACTTAACTGCCCTCGCATATGTCCGTGGAAGGATTGTGGATAAGTGGACTCACTTGTTTTTGAGAATATCTGTAGCATTTTCTACCAATACGGTACCTATCTCTGCTCCCACTGGCAATGTATAAGTGCTTGCTTTCGTCCCTTCCTCTCTCTGTTTGTCTGTGTGTCTGTCTGTCCTCTCTCTCTCTCTCTTTTTCTGTCTCTCTCATCTCTCTCTCCCCTCTCTCTCTGCTCTCTCCCCTCTCTCCCCTCTCTCCTCTCTCTCTCTCT
>NW_004524578.1:8637131-8638992 GCF_000260255.1 Octodon degus | reverse complement strand
TCTCTCTCTCTGTCTCTCTCTCTCTCTCTGCCTTCCTCCCCTCCTCAATAACTACTAGCAGATACAAGTCGTTATATCATTGCACTTTGTTTTTGTGTTTTCCTGTGATTAATGAGCTCTTTGTAAGTATAATTTTGTCCTTTCTAAAATTTCATATTAATAAAATGAAAGATTGATGTTGCCGAGCAGTAGGATTTAACTGCCCAATGTAACTCTCTAGGAGAATCCTGAAGTTTTCCAAAGTAAGTACAGCATTTGCTATCCCACCTGCTGTACAGTGCTTCCAGTTGCCTCATTTCCATGTGAACTTTTGGCATTTATAGTCTCTTAAGTTTTGCTCACTGTAATTAATGTGTAGTTTCATGCCATTGTGGTTTTCATGTACTAATGCACTTATTGAACATTTTTTCCTGGTCTTACTTGTGATCCATGTGTCATTTTTGATTACAATTTTTGCATATATTTAAATTGTGTTGGTTGTCTTCCTAATGTTCTTATCTATTCTGGGTGAAAGATTTTTGACGTGTACAATATATGGTTTGGAAAATTTTTACTATAGTCTTCATTTGCCCTTTTATTTTTAAAGATTTTTATTTTTTTTTGTTTATTTATTTTTTGGTGGAACCAGGGATTGAACTCAGGCCCTTGCACTTGCCAGGGAAGCGCTTATTCCACTGAGCCATCTCTCCAGCCCCCTATTTTTAAAGATCTAAAAAAATTTTTTTAATTAAAATATTGGATGAAACATAATTAATTATTGTTTTAAAATAGTTTATGCTTTTTTGTACTTTCTACACAATGTAGCCTTTACATTTAGTTCTAATAGGGCCTGTTTTAGTTCATTTCTGTCAGTGGTATGATGTAAATACCGAGGTTCATTTGACATATGAAGCTTCAATTGTTTTAATGTGATTTGCTTAGCAGACTATCTTTTCATGATAGAACTGTTTGTGTATTTCTCCTGAAACTTAATTCCTTTCAACCTCATGACAGTGCCACACTAGATTGATTATTTATTTATCGGTAGAACCGAGGATTGAACTAGGCCCTTGTACTTGCCAGGCAAGCACTTATTTCACTGAGCTATCTCATAGCTCTAGATTGATTATTGTAGTAAGTCTCAGAAACAGGCAATATACATTTTCCAAGTGTTTTTTTTTTTTGTAGGGGTGGGGAGGTGGGTTCCAGTGATCAAGCTAGAGAACGTGCACTTGTGAGGCAGTCACTCATGGTGCTGAGTTATATCCCCAGCCATGGTTGTTCATTTTTAAATAATTGTTGTAAATATGCTTGATCCTTTGAGTACCTAAATAAATATAGAACAATTTGTCTTTTTCTTTTTTTCCCCATAAATTTATTGACAAACAAATAGCAATGAGAGTTTCAAACCAAACTGGTAGGACAGTTTCAATAATTAACACATTGTATACATTCTTCCTAGTAGTTAGTTGTTGTACAAGATGCAGACATGATACCCTACTTACAAACACCATTAGAACAAATCCCTTTATTCCTTAAGAGAATGTAACTGTATATTGATTCTAGCCATTTGAATACACAGATACAAAATGGACATCCATCTGCATCCCCTTTTTATTGTTAAGTTCCGTTATTTGAATATTATAGGTGTGTAAACTCAGCAAAATATTCTGAAAGAGTCCAGTAGCCCATAATAGTATCGGGTCTTCTGTTTAACTGGCAATGTCAGAAATTGTTGACCTGAGTCCCCTACAGCTCAATATAACAGCATGGCTTTTCTTTTTATATTTCGTTTTTATACTTTTCTGCTGGATGGTTAAGACCAAGGTAAAGCAGGACCTATGCAACAAGAGTTGTAGCTTTTGGGTCTGATAAGGTCAGT
>NW_004524578.1:8629799-8633231 GCF_000260255.1 Octodon degus | reverse complement strand
AATGGAACCCAGAGCCTCAAGAATGCCAGGCAGGTGCTGTGCCACTGAGCTACATCTCTCACCCATTTATTTCTTTTTGTAGTATTGGGGATAGAACACAGGACCTCACATATACTAGGTAAGTATTCTTGAGTGACATCTCCATGTTCTCTTACATTTCAATTTCCAAAAGCTTATTGACAGTGAATGAGAGTATAATTAATTCTTAATATCAGCCTTGTATCTCATAACCTTGCTAAACTCATTATTCTAGGGATTTCTTAAAAATGTAGATTCTTTGAATAGTCTACATAGATGATAATGTTGTTTTTGATTTAAAAAGCTTACATCCAAGCCATGCTGTTATGTTGAGCTGTAGGGGACTCAGGTCAACAATTTCTGACATTGCCAATGAAGTGAAAGACCCAATACTATTATGGACTACTGGACTCTTTCAGAATATTTTGCTGAGTTAACACACTTATAATATTCAAATAACAGAACTAAACAAAAAAAGGGAGACAGATGAATGTTCATTTTGTATCTGTGTATTCAAAGTGGTTAGGATAGATATATAGTTACATTCTCTTAATGAATAGAGGAATTTGTTCTAATAGTGTTTGTAAATAAGATATCATGTCTGCATCTTGTACAGCAATTAACCACTAGGAAGAATGTATGTAATGTGTTAATTATTGAAACTGTCCTACCAGTTTGGTTTGAAACTGTCTCATTGCTATTTGTTTCTCAATAAAATTATGGAAAAAAAAGAAAAAATAAATAAACAGAGTGAAAAAAAATAAAAAATGAATATATATATTGTCATTTGTTTCTCAATAAAATTAATTAAAAAATTAAAAAAACTTACAACCTCTTTGTTAATTTAAATATGCTTCATGTTTTTCTTACCTTCCTGCACTAGCCAGGATGTCTGCTAGAATGGCGGTCAGAAGCAGCGAGAGTATGCTCACTCCTGCTTGAAGATGGAACGCGTTCACACTTTCATTTCTATGTGTGGTGGTTCACCGTAAGGCTTTTTGTTTTCAGTAGATAAGCTCTCCCAGGGGAAGATGTTTCCTTAGTGAGAAACCAATGTTAGCTTTTCCCAACTACTTCTGTGGTAACTCTTGTGGTAATGGTGTGAATTTTCTTTGTTACTGTGCAAATTCTGTGAATTATACTACTGAACTTTTTCTTTTTCTTTTTCTTTTTTTTACATATATCAAATCACTGTATGAAAAGTTCTTTTAAAAATGTAAAGGGAAAAATATGGTAAAAAAAATAGAAACAATGCAGGATTTAACTAAATGAAATGATAGGATTTGAACTCTGAATTTAATTGTGTTACTACCATGATACTCTAGGTAATGTGTTTTGGTGGCTATGTGTACACACGTCTTTTATACACATATGTAGTTTAACTTGTAGGTCATAGAATATATATCCATTTAGCTTTAGTAGACACTGTCAAACAGGCTCCAAAATATTGTGCCCGCTTATCCTTTCACTGATGGTGGGTAGAATTTCTGGATGTTCAGGGAAGATTTTGCTGAACTTTAACATACCATTTATATCCTCAGAGAAAGTGTAATCTTATTTGAAGATCAGACAAAAGACAAAAATCATGCACCAAACTATGAAATATAAATTAATGAAATTTGTACAGATCAACCAGGAGAAAATTTCATAACAAGGTCTTAGTAGAAGACCTGGAACTTTGAAATGGGGTTTGAAAGATGAGCCTGTGGGCCGAGGCAGGAGGGTAGCACTCAGAATTATGGGCAGCAATCCTGGTGAAAGGAAGTGGCTAAGGTGTGATACTATGCTGAGGGCATAGGGGCTCAAGCCTACTTCATCCCATGATCCAGTTGTTAATTTATACACCACTTTGAGTTGTCCTTCCAAGTGATTTTTTCTTTCTGCTAGACTGAAAGTGAAGTAAAACATATTCCCCACCTTCCACCTGCTATCAGTTTATTGCGGGGGTTATTTCATATCACCAGGTTATGACACGGGTTACTTAATGTAACACAAGACTAGGGAATAGTCTTAAATCCCTCGTATAGGTCATTACGATGTTCTAAAAGCATGAGATACTGGCTTTGATCATGTGACCTCACCTCCCACTGTCCCACGCTATCCTTTCCATCAGACAACAGAAACTGTCCACTGTGGTTGCTGAGGTGCATCACTTTAGGCCAGTCCTGATTTCCTTCTTCTGTTCATCTGAGGAGGCACAGGGAAGCCATTAAGTTAGTGATTTTCTTCCAAAACCGCCATGGGTACAACCATGATCTACTCAAATCAGGTCTTCTCTGAGGTTGTCTAAAATCTCCAACTTCTTTTTCTTTTCTTTTTTTTTTTTTTAATAGCTACTTTTTTTTTTTTTTTTTGGAGGAACTGGGGATTGAACTCAGGCCCTTGTGCTTGCCAGGGAGTCACTTACTCCACTGAGCCATCTCCCTTGCCCTCCAACTTCTTTTTCTGAAAAGAGATTTTAATGGTGTGTCAAAGAGCTTTCAAAAGATGAAAGTTTAGTGAAAGACATGGGAGCCAGATTAAATCTCCATTCACAGCCCAGTTCTTTCCTTCACAAACTGTAAGATTTTGTTCAAATTCCTCATGTTTGGTGAGCTTCAGATTCCACATCCATGAAGGGAGAAGTTAGGAACCTGGAGTTGTTGTGGGGATTGACTGAATTGACAAATTCAAAATTATCGGGGGTCAGGGAGATGGCTCAGTGGAATAAGCAATTCCCTGGCAAGTGCAAGTGCCTGAGATCAATCCCTGGTTCTGCCAAAAAAAAAAAAAAAAAAAAGAAAAAAAAGAAAAATCTCAATCAAAATTATCTGATCATGGTCATAGGATAACAACTTGGTAAGACTATTAATATTCATTTCTAAAGTTAAAACAGTCTTGGTGGCATCAAAACCCCTGGATTTGCTATGGACACACAAAGAGTTCTGGTTTCCCAGGGTAGCTCAGATGAAATTCTACAGAAGGAAAGTTTGTTCCTTTGCTGGGGATATGGAATGCCGCCATGAGCAAGAGGACTTGACCGTGTGAGGTCCATCAAAATGGTGTGCTTAGGGAGCTGGGGAGTTGGCTCAGTGGAATAAGCGCTTCCCTGGCAAGTGATAAATACTGGAATGGCAAGTAAATGACCAGCACTTCTAACAGTTTGAGGATAGGATATCGCACAAGGTTCTAGTGTGTTGTGGACATGCATAATGACCGTGACAGTTACTGGTGGCTAGGAGTCACTTGTGGAACAGAGCTACAGCTATTTCTTTGAAATCCACCCTGTAGCTCAAGTG
Source organism: Octodon degus (assembly GCF_000260255.1). NCBI lineage: Eukaryota > Metazoa > Chordata > Mammalia > Rodentia > Octodontidae > Octodon > Octodon degus. The sequence goes on along the minus strand of NW_004524578.1, from coordinate 8,629,935 downwards.
GAATCATGACCCATAGGGTGGAAGAGAAGTCCATTTGTAGAGTGTGCTGATGAAAATATTCTACTGCTGAACACAAAGGAATAACTAAAAAACTACTATTGTAAACCTCTTATTCTCCTCTGTTTAATTGTTTGCC
>NW_004524578.1:8610562-8628670 GCF_000260255.1 Octodon degus | reverse complement strand
GTTAGAGTTGAACCCTTTGTGTCTTTCTGGCAAGATGTTCTGCTCCTGAATCATCTGGGTGGGTCTTGCCTCTAGCCTCTTTGCAGGGCGTTCTGCTGAAGGGTTCCATGCTGGACCTGCGCTCTGGGTCTGTTCAGGATCCCGCGGCCCTGGGTTGTCTCATTCACTTGCCGGGCCTGTGCTCTGGGTCTGTTCAGGATCCTGCGGCCAGGGTCGTCTCACTCACTCGCTGGGCCTGCGCTCTGGGTCTATTCAGGATCCCATGGCCTGGGTTGTCTCGCTCACTCACTGGGCCTGCGCTCTGGGTCTGTTCAGGATCCGGAAGGCCCAGGGTCGTCTCACTTACTCGCCGGGCCTGCGCTCTGGGTCTATTCAGGATCCCGCAGCCTGGGTCGTCTCTGGGCTTTTCTTTTTTCTTTTATTTTGTATTTTACTGAAGGGTCTACATGGTATTCAGGGTCTCACTACTAGACTGGACTTGTAGTAATGCACCTATTTACAGCCTCCCAAGAGCTGGGTTTTGTGGTTTCTTTTGCTATTAATTTCTAATTTTACTGCCCTATACTTAGATAATATGCAGAGAATAACTTCAGTTTCTTTGCATTTACTTAATCATGTTCTGTCAGCTAATATATATTCTATTTTAGAGAACGTCCCACACACATCTGAGAAGAATGTGTATTCTGATGATGGTGGGTGGAACACTCTGAAAATATCTCAGAAGTCCCTTTGCTCACAAGTTTGGTTCAGTTGTGATATTTCTTTGCTGATATCTAGTTGATCTATCTCTTTGTGACAATGGAATATTAAGTTCTTCCATTATAACTGTGGCATTGCTTATTTGATTTTTTTGTCAAATAGTAATTGTGTTATATAGTTGTGTACTCCCATATTTGGTGCATACATATTTATGATTGTTGTTTTTTTTCTTGAAGTTCTCTCCTAACACATATGTAGTGACCTTCTTTATCATTTTTGGTCATTCTTACAGTTTATACTGACTTGAAACAGAATAGCTACCCCTGATTTTTTTCTATGTTCCAATTGCATGGAGTATTGCTTTTCATCCTTTGACTTTCAGTGTATGAATTTCTTTTTGAGTTAAATGTGTTTGTTGTATACAGCATATTGTTGGATATTGTTTCTTGACTATTCTGCCAGTCTATTTATTGTACTGTATTGTATTTATTTATTTTTGTATTTTAGGGATAGGTCTACAGGGTGTTCAGGGTTGCACTACTAGATCGAACTCATAGTGATCCACCTGTTTACAGCCTCCCAAGAGCTGGGATTAAAGGTGTGTGCCATCATGCCCAGTCTCAGTTGCTGTCTCAGGGTACCAGTGGCAGCTTAAAGACCCTGCTGGCAGGTGTCTTAATCCACTGAGCTATTTGGCTGGCTTTTGTTTACTTTTTTGAAGGGTTAATTGAAAATATTCACATTGATGGTTATAACTAGTATGTATTGGCTTATCTTTGTTATGATACTTTTCTGCTGTTAGTTCTTTACTTTTCCCCTCTATTTGGTTGCTTGCGCTGAATGGCTTTTTTTCCCTTTTATTGTTGTTCTTGGAATTGTAGTAATTTTGATCTGTTTTTAGGATACTTTTCAGTACTCTTTATAGCATTGATTTGGTGGTCATTAATTTCTTCTGTTGTTCTTTGTCATGGAATTATCTTATTTCTCCAGAAAGTTTGAAAGATAATTTTGTAGATTATATCAATCTAGGTTGTAACTCCTCCCCCTCAGACTTAAATATTTCACTCCAAACTCTGCTTGACTTATTGAGAGTCTGTTATGATTTTGATGGGCTCTATCCTTTATAGGTGTTCTGTTTATTTTCCCTACCAATTTTTAATATTATGTTCTTGTGCTGAATTTCTAGAATCTTGATTATTGTACATCTTGGTACAGTTTTATTTTGGTCATGGCTGTTTGGAGTTCTATATGCTTTATTTATTAGTAAGTCAAATTATTTATTTACATTTGGGAAATTCTCTGTCCTTGTTTCTGTGAAGTTTTTGCTTCTTTTTTTAGCATTTGTGCTGTCTTTAGCTTTCTCATTGACCCCCAATCAATCTTACGTTATTATTCTTTGCTTCATTTTGTAGTTGTTGGATTGATTGGTTTCATAGTCTCTTGATACTTAAAGAAATATTTATATATTATTATTTATTATTATATTATTATATTATTTATTTATTTGATGCATGATTTTGCTACAGCTTAGATACCTAGTGATCCTCTTGTGTCAGCCTCCCCCGGCTGGGATTATAGGTATGCGCCACCACCCCAGGCTTAGGGGCAGGCATGGTGTGCCTAGGGTTCTGAGGTTGACATGGCATGTGGTACTGGGAACTGAACTCGGGTCCTTGCACTTGCCAGGCAGGCACTTAGCCTGCTGCACTGTCTCCCCAGGCCTCTCTTGCTATTTTAAACATAGCTTTCTTTTCATGATCACTAGCTGAGTTTTCTCTTCAAAGTCTGATATTCTATTTTCTGCTTTGTTCAGTCTTTTACTGGAGGTTTTAATGTTTTGGATTTATGTTTGGATCTGTTTTACTAATTCCATTTTTTTTCCCTATTTTGGGCATTTTTTGTTTCCATAACTTTTCTAAGGTCATCTTTTGTTTTATCTCGGTCTTTTCTAGTATCTTTGATTTTCAGCATCATTTCTCTTTGTTCCTGAGAGATTACTTTTTTCTATTGCTTTTCCCCTTGTTGTTTTACTTCTTTTGCCACAGTTTCATAAAGTTCCTGTATTTGATTTTCAGTTTCATTTATTCCTTTGTGTTATGGGCTCACCTGGGTGGGCTGGGGGTCTGGGGTTACATTTTGCTTGTGTGTCTTATCATTTTCTATTTTCTTTTTTTAAATTTAATTTTGTTTTCTATATTGATACTCACTGATTTCTTATGATAGAGAGCTTTGCCATTAGAGTTGAAGTCGCTGTAGGATATGTCTATTCTTCAGGGAGCTCCTCTAGATATAGGCAGTTCTTCATAGCTGTCCCAAGAACCTAACCACAGGAGCAAATTCTAATGTTGTGTAACAAAATTAACAACATAATCCATGTATTTATATGAAGTGATTTTCCTCTTGTGCAGGGTAGAGGACTAAGATAAGTAGGTGAGAGGAAAAGATGATGAAGGAGGTTGAATATAGTAGATTCAGAGTGGGAGGTCAAATGAGGATCACTCAGGTTTTTAGAAACTGGAGAACAGAGAAGGGAAAGAGGAAAATGGAATGCAAGGTAGTAATAAGAAAGGGCAAGGAAAATGTTTACTCAGCTGAAAGTTTCAATTCAAGAATTAGTAGAGGAAAGAAAGATGACCAATAGAAGAAAATGAAAAAAGGATGGTAAGAAACAAAAAGAGTAGAAAAAAAAGAAAGAAGAAAGAGGTGAAGGCAAAAGAAAAGAAAAAGAATACCAGAAAAAGGAAAGGAAAAACAATCCCAAAAGAAAAATAACCACAAAATATAGGACAAAGCATGAGAACTTTCAGGCAGGTAGGAGAGGGACAGCCAGCCTCTCTCTCTCTCTCTCTCTCTCTCTCTCTCTCTCTCTCTCTCACACACACACGGAGAATAAAGGTAGCAAAATACCTCTGGTATTGACAGCTCTGTGATAGTGTCCTTGTCAGGTCCCAGAATTATGCTGTGTACTCCAGCCAGGGCTGCCATGGATTGTGCTTGGTATGGAGCAGATCTTGGCCTCTGGATATGGGGGCCAAACTCGTTTTCCGCTGGAGAAGCTCTCCAGATCCTCAGTGCTGTCTGCTTGTTGTTGCTTCAAATACATCCACATTGTGGGTCTCGCTGATGGCTCCACCAGCCAAAAGTGTGTGTGTGTGTGTGTGTGTGTGTGTGTGTGTGTGTGTGTGTATGCCTGGGCACCGAGGCCCGGTTGTAGGGTTCTGGTTGGTCCACCAGCACCAGACTCTTCTTCAATTGGGTTTTATATTCAGTGCAGAGAGTCTATTTTAAAGTAACACTAGTAAATCTCTCTACAGAGTCTTTCACAGATAATTTCTCTTACACAAAAGCCATGAGACCAAGAATAGAAATAGACATGGTGGCTGTGAGTGGTGCAACACACTTGCAATGTCAGCCTCTGGAGGTTGAGGCAGTCGGCCCACACACGCAGGCCCAGGCTGGGCAACTGATTGAGGCCCTTTCTCAAAATAAAACAAAAAAACAAAACAAAACAAAACAACAAAAAAAAGGAGTTGGGATTTCAACATGCTGTGAAGCCCTGGTTTCAAAACCTCATTAAAAAAAAAGCAAAAATACATGAACTTTTGACTTTCAAAGTCTATAATCTTCAAGAGAAAAAAACATAATAGATGAGAATAAATTTTCAAACATTTGGCCAAATGCCCAAATTTTTATAATAAATAGGAGACCATGCACAATGGTATGGATTTACTAAGCCTGGTGTATTTAAAGTATTTAATATTAAGTAAGAAAATCCTTTCTTCCTGAGTTATGATAAACAATGGTAACAGGAGTGGGCATTTATTGCATGTCCACAGCCTCAGATGTGTGCTCAGTGTTGGAAGCACGCTATGCCTTTGCGCTTTCACACAACCTCAGGAAACGTGCTGGTGACATGATCTGTACTTCATACGTGAGGAAACGGCATCAAGGAGTTGCCAGCAGCAAAGTCTGGTCCAGCACACCCCAAGTCACCATGACTATCGCTGGTGGGCTGGGAGAGAGCAGCAGAGCCCCTGGAGTTGTCCCTTGACTTCCCATCTAGCCTCTGCTTCTGCTCAGTTGCTCTTAGAAAATTCAGAGGAAATAGGGAAAGTGTGCTTTGGGGATACCACATGGTGTCTCTTAATCCACACCCCTGGGTGAGGTTGTGAGGTTCAACTTACTCCCTTCCCACTGGGCTCTTCAAGTACCTCAGCAGAGCTGTGGTTTCCAACTAAAGCTACAGCGATGTCTCTAAGTGTCCTTGCTCTTAAACACTACGGCCTTTTGCTTGAGGTAGAGGGAGACTGCAGAGAGGGCCATGCTCAGGATCTCTGGTGGATTTAATTTAATTTAATTTTAATCTTCAGAGATGAGGTCTCACTGTGCTGTGGCCTTGTGGATGCAGTTGTTCCCCCTGCTGCAAGCCCCCAAGGGGCCAGGACTATGAACTTGCTCTGATGTATTTAGGATTTTGATAAAAACATTTCACTTCTTAAAAACTCAATGGGGGCTGGCCAAATAGCTCAGCCAATTAAAGCACCTGCTTAGGCAGACACAGCATCTGGGGGTTCAATACACAGTGTACCATGTTGACCCTTCCCCCAGGCTGTGCTGAGACTGTAGTTGAGGATGAGCGTGGTGACATGCACCTGTAATCCCAGCTCTTGGGAGGCTGAACACAGGCAGAGCACTATGAGCTCAATCTACATAGTGAGACCCTGTAGACACTTCGTAAAAAATAAATAAAAAACCTCAATGGACTTTGATTCCAGAAAGCGTATTAACAACATTTATCAAACAAAAATTGTAATGTTACTCCCTTAAATTAGCCAAATTAACATATTGATTAGTTAAGCACAGGCATTTGTAAATTCTTAGTATTTGTTTTTTCTTGATGGCATATCATTGGTAAACTTTTTGGTAATATTCTTTATTTTCCTCATTTAAAAATCCACAGAGGATCCTAATCCTGGCTATGAAGTTGCAGTAACAACTACTGTTTGGTGGGGAATCTGCTGTGCTCTGGGTCTGTGCTACCCTTTTTAATGTTGCCAAGATCTAATCAAGTCCCTTCATCCAGGCACCTTCTTTCCCTTTTCTTGGGAGTCTGGACACGAGTATAAATAACCAAAAGAGATGCACAAAAGTTTAACTGGAAGAATGTTCATCATACTCTCACCTTATTTCCCTGAAATAAATTTTTAAAGGTGGATTTGCTTGCATGTGGGTATTTTGGATATTTTGAGACCCTTCTCTCGTGAAGTACGCCGAAAGAAGTGATGAGCCAGATATTGGACGAACTCCAGGCAGCACCTAATGCCTTTGGGATGGCGCTTCCTGAGGCTGTGGCACCCTTGCAGCCGGTGTAGAAGTTTCCGCTGCTCCCAGCTACTCTACTACAGGAAGAGCTAGAAAAGCAAGAGGTACAAGTTTACTGTCAGAAAGTGGGGTGTGACACCAGGAGTCCAAACCTGCTCTATGATGCTGACTATACCCTGTAGCGTTGTTTCTTTATTCTTAAAAAACCAAAGCAAAACAAAACAAAAAGAAAACCCAATACTTCAGTTATTTTTTTTTTAAAAGACAAATACTTATCCTATCATCAGGACAGTTTCCAAACCTCTGGGCTCATGTGATGCTTCTGCCTCAGTCTTCTGAAATATGAGCCACCACACCAGACATTCTGGATGGGGAGTTGTGGTTCCCCCAGCTCAGACATTACTGGCTACCAACCAATAATCCCTTGATCCTCTGGAAGTGTCAGCTACTTGCTTTCCCAGGCTCCCTTCTGTGGGCCAGTTCTAGAAACTGAGGCCTAAAGGGAAGATTTTTGATCTGTTTTTCTCTTTCTTTTGGGGGTTGGGACTTGACAGGAAGAGTCATACAGCTTCTGAGAAAAGTTTTCTTCTTGTGCTAGTCAGGGTCCCAGCAGGAAACAGATGGCTCCCTCTATCAGGGTATTGAAGGAGAATTTAATAAAGTGAGTATTTACCAAGGTCTGATCAGGTTAAGCAAGCCCCACCAGGGGTGCTTAAGGGACTCTATTGTGGGGCCAGAGTTGGTGGGGAGCCATTGCCCCTCTAGAGGGAGCGGGGAATGGAGACCTGAGCCAGGGAAACCAGCTGTAGCAGTGGCAGGGGCCACCAGGGGAGCTGTGGGCTTTTCCACCTGAGAAAAGGAGCAGCAGGGAAGGAGTTTCCAGGGGAAGTCCGAGGCCAGGGGATGCTGCTTATGTCCTTGAAGGCTAGGCTTCATGGCACAGAGAAAGTGGGTGAGGATAGAGAATGGGCATTGGAGAAGCAGGAGTGAAAGAAAAATATCCAAGATATAAGGGGTCCATGAGAGAGAGAGAGAGGGAGGGAAACACTGAGGGGGGGAGCCTTTATTTTCCTTCATCTTTAGCAACACTGGGGAGGCACCTGAGTGAAGCTAACGTATATATTTTGTGCCTCTGTAACAAAGGCAGAATATTAGGTAGGTCCTGAGGTTTCTGAGCTCTGTGGCCATCTTCCCAGACCACATGTTGTGGGAGGAAAAGAAATTCCTGCTATTTAAAACATTTTAGTATTTCCCTCAAAGCCAAAAGCATCTTCAGTGACATAATCCTTTGAAAGGAAAGAGACTCTCATACTTCCTGAGTATAATTAAGCACATGTAATGTATTCAGTAGCTGAATAGATCCTTAGTCTATATTAAGAATATTTTCCCATCACTCCCTGGTGGCTAAGAACCAGGATTCTCATATAGCAAATCTAGTACTTTCCCTAAGCCTATATGAAAATCACTATTGCCACTATACTCATATCACTGAAAAACAGCCCAAGCCTGTAAGGGAGATTCCAGCAGTTAAGGCTAAGCTGCTTCCCACCTGTGGGCAGCATGGGATTATCTTCAGATTCAATAGCTATGTCCTTTGAAGACTTGAGCCTTTTCTTTTCTTGGGCAGAGAAAGTGACTCCAACATCGAGTGGTTTGTGTGTTGATCTTAGTGAAACCTGCCCTGATCCTACTTTTCTCTCTCAGAACATTCTGGAATCTGCACTCTCATCATCAGGTAAAGATACTCTGTGCTATAATTTTTTGCTTTTTTCTCCCAGAGATAGTGCAGTCCTGACCACTCAGAGGGCCCCTGGGAAAGTCCCTTCCCCTGAATGTGACTGGGTCCTAGGCAGCATTTGCCAGCAAACCTCATTCATCTGACAGTTACTTGCTGAATATCCACTATATTCCAGGCAACATTCTAGCTGCGGAAGATCTAAGAGGGATTGGACAGAACTTTTGTACACAAGTGTTGGATAAAAAACACACAGACCAATAAGCAAGACCATTTTGCAGGGATAGGAAATCTAAAAAGATGTGAGATGGTAGAGGCTCAGGGCAGAGAACGAGACACATTAGGCAGATGATCAGCAACGCTCTCTAAAGAGGTGACACTAGAGCTGAGGGCTGACACTGGCTGAATGCCTAGGTAGAAAAGAGGGAGGGGAAAGAGTGGAGAAATAAGGTCATCATGACCAAGACCAAAAGTGGCTTTGAGAGACTCCAGTGATCTGGAGGACAGGGGCAAGGCAGGAAGAAGAACTCAAGGGCAAAGGGCTGTAGGGCTCTGGGGACTGTGGAAGACAAGAATGTATTCCAGGAATAAGAAGTCATTGGGTGACAAAGGTAGGGGTGACCTGACTTATTTTGCACTTGGCATTCCGGTTGCTGCACAGAGTTTAGTGTGGATGAATCTAAAGTAGAGTGAGAAAAGGAAGTGAACTAGGCCAGGGTGGTTGCCTTGGAGGTTGAAGGGAATGGACAGGTTGGGGTGCATGTCGGAGATCAAGGACAGGGCATAGACAAGAAGGGAGAAGCCAACCATGCCTCACAGAAGCACATTGGATTAATTCCTTTGCTAAAGTAGTGCTTATCTATGGGTGTCCCTAGAACTCCCAAAACAGGTACCCCCAGAACAGACTTCATGTCTATCTCCGGGCCCAGTTGCTGCAGGGTCTCTTTCTCATTTCATCTGGAATCAGGTTAGGACCATACAATTTTTTTGTCTTGATGATACTGCAAAGATTTAAAAGCTAACTATCTTCACAGCTGAAAATAATAAAGCCCAGACAGATTAGGAGGACATATTAGTCAGAATTAAACACTATTTCAGGGTTGCTATTGTCTGCCTAGAATATTTTATAGGGATTTATTTTTTAAAAAAAATACAAAAGATATATTTCTTAAAATGAAGCTTTGTTTCCAAGGAGGAAACATTATATAGTTTAAAAGTACTCTGAGAAAAAATATGGAAAAGGATTTCAGAAAATGGAAAGATATTTTTTGCTTCTGGAGAGAAGAACCAATATTGTGAAAATGGCCATACTCCCAAAATTATTATGCAGATTTGATGCAATCCTGATTAAAATGCAATTAGTGTACCTCACAGACCTAGAGAAAACATTCCTAAAATTCATTTGGAATAAGAAGAGGCCCAGAATATCAAAAGCAATCCTGGGCAACAAAGGAAAGGTGGGAGGTATCACAATCCCTGAGCTGAAATTGTAGTACAAAATTGCTGTGATAAAATCAGAATGGTATTGGCATAAAGACAGATCTGAGGATCAATGAACAAACTAGAAGATGCAGATACAACTAGAAAAAAACTCAGCTGCCTTATCTTTCACAAAGGGACCAAACATGTTCACTGGAAGAAATAAAGCCTCTTTAAAAAATGGTGCTGGAAAACCTGACTTTCCACATGCAGAAGTCTAAAATTAAATCCAAATTTATCATCATGGACTAAAATGCAGCTAAAATGGGTCAAAGATTTAAACATTAAAAAAGAAATAGTGAATCTCTTAGTGGAAAATATAGGCAGAAATTTTAAAAACATGAAGAGTTCATGAACGAAAACCAAACTACAGGGAAATATGTCACAGAAACAACAATTGGGATCTTGTCTTATCTTTTTTTTTTCTTTTTTTGCCAGAACCAGGGATTGAACTCAGGTCCTTGCGCTTGCCAGAAAAGCCCTTATTCTACTGAGCCATCTTCCTGGCCCCTGGGATCTTATCTTTGTGAAAAGTTTCTGCACGTCAAAAGAAATCATCCAGAGAGTAAAAAGAAAACCCATGACCTGTGAAAAAAATTATAGCCAATCACCTCTCTGACAGAGACCTCCTATCTAGAAGATAAAAAGAATTTTAAAAAGTTAGGGCCCCAAAATTCAAAGACCCAATCCAAAAATGGGCATCTGAGATGAATGCACACTTCTCAGATGAAGTAATACAAATAGCAAATAGATATATGAAAAATGTTCAACATTATTGCTCATTTTAAGATATGTAAATGAAAATAGTACTGAGATACCATTTTACACCAGAAAGAATTGCTAACATCCAGAAGTCAACCAACAACAAATGCTTAAGGGGCTGTATGGAAAAAGAAACCCTTCTCCACAGTTGGTGGGAAGGTAGACTGGTACAACCACTACAGAAACCAGTGTGATTTCTCAAAAAGCTAGGATTGGAAGTTTCAATCAACCCAGCTATTTCTCTCCTGCATATTTTTCCCCCAGTAAAACTGAAAACATCATAACACAGCAATGAAAGTGCACCCATGTTTACAGCAGCAAAATTTGTTATAGCTAAATCTTGGAGGCAACCGAAATGCCCATCAACAGACAACTGGATAAAGAAGATGTGATATTTTTACACAATGGGGTATTATTCAGCCACAGAAAAGGATAAATTTGAGGCTATAATGGTAAGTGGATTTAGCTAGAGTTCATACGCTTTAGTGAAATAAATCAGACCACATGTGCAAACATTGTCTTGTCTCCCTAGTGTAAGAACTTAAAAGACTAAATAAAATCTGAAGGGTACAATAGATGCTGTGAAAAGGGAATAAATCTATACAAAAGGAAGGAATTGCTGAGATGATGAGGAGGACAGGAGAGGGAATGGAGGAAGGAGATATAACTATGTATGTATGTAGGATGGCTTGGATAATTGGATTGTGCTTTTCTGCTGGTCTATGGGAAGGAGCAGTTAATGTTTAATTTTTTGTCTTTTCTCATTTCTTTCTCATTTCTCTCTTTTTAATTTCTTATAACTTCTCCTTTTTTTTGTACTTAGGACAGGGTCTACAGGGTCTACAGGGTCTCACTGTGTAGATTGGACTCATAGTGATTTTCCTGTTTACAGCCTCCCAAGTGCTGGGATTACAGGCGTGCGCCACCACGCCTGGTCTAATTTCTTATAACTTCTTTTTGTTTCTTTTTCCAATTTTGTATGCATATATCTAGTAATCTGCACTAAGTTGAAGACAGCACTATGCGTACAACAAATACTGTCAAATTCATATTATTTTGTTCAGTAAAATTCTGTATCATTTCTATTTTTATTACTATTTTGGATTCTGTTTAAAAACAAAAAATAAAGTTAAAAAATAAAAACATATGGAAAAACACCAATTCATAAAAAAAGCAGATTCTGAATCCAGCGATGGCTCATGAAGTATAATTGATAGACATTCTAAGCATTTAACAATTCACATTGGTTCCTCAGTTTCATGATAACAGATTTTAACATTCTCACTGGCAGAGCAAGCAATGGGCAGTAGCCTGCTCTTATCTGTCCAGATAATGTGAAAAGTGGAAACAGGCTGATTTCACCTGAATCCAACCTATGCAAATCCCAGACACATTTCCTCACCTGCATCTTGGACAACATCCTGGGTAATGATACACATGACTTCCAATGTACAAAACCCTTCTGGGGCAAAGATTTGTTCTCCTTAGGCTGTCATGCAATTATACTGCCAACCTGTAAGCCTTCAGCAGTGTGGGCTGAGAAGTGTGTTAGCAATCTTAAGATCTCATAATAGTAATTGCCATATTTTTAGTTATTATTATGTGCTTACTGCCTTCTTTATTATTATTGCATTATTATTATCATTAATTTTTTAGTGTTATTGAGTGCATCTTAGTCACTTTCTCATCACTGAGCGACAATACCTGACACCCACAACTGGAGGGAAGAGCGCTTTATCTTGGGCTCGTGGTTTTGTAGAAGTTTCCATTCAGAGTCTGGGAGCTCTAAAGCAGGGCAGCACAGGCCAGGAGCATTGAGAAGGAAAAGCAGTGCAAGGCATGGCTTCTGGCAAGTAGGGCATGAAGGGAAGAGGTAAGGAGAGGGACACACCCCTCACACCACGTGCCCAGTGACCCATCACTGCTGACTAGCTCTGTCCCCAAAAGCAAGTTACTCACAAGTCCCTACACCCCAGTAGCCTTTCAAAAGCCCTGCTTATGAGCACATGAGGCTTGGGGATCATTTTAGATCTGTACCATAACACTGGAGATGAAATTCGGAACCATGCGCATGGTATACCAGCCCACTACCTCTGCGCTACAACCCAGCCCTGCATGGGCCCTTATTTAGCTTAAGTCATCTGAGACTTCTTATAGTAGCCATGTGGAGTGTATTAGGAAGGTTGACATCTTCATGTTCACTTTTTGTTGTGTCCTTTTCATGCTTGTTATGGGATAGAGCACATACTATCAGCCACCTGATTTCAGGCTTGGGTGTGTAACTTGCTTTGGCTAGTGGGATGTGGATGGAATGTCATCATTATCCTTAGGAACAAGGCTATAAGAGACCTCAGATGTTCCTTCTTATTTAGGGTTCTGATGCCTTCTATGGGGGGGGGGGAGGGATCCATGTAAACATTACAACCTTGTGCAATCTGGGGAAAATCCCTCCTTAGCCCATCGTCTGCAGTGGAGCTGAGCCCAGTCAATACTACCTGAAATCAGGTAAACCTCAACCCATCTGTCATGAGAGTAGAATAGGTTACTATGTTGTGAGCCACTGCGATGCAGGGGATGCTTGTTACTGGGCATTATAGAAGTAACTGCTGACAAAAATGTGAAGTGTTTATTTGTCCTGTATCCTATACTACGAGAAAAGAGATACTGATGGTCTCACTCAGCTCACAATGGTGGGAAATGGCTCAGGTAAATCTATGCCCTTTACAGAGTGGGCCTTCCTTCCTCAACAAACTGTTCTTCTGTCTCTCTGTCTCAAGAAGAAGGGCAAAAAATTTACTCGACATTTGATCTGCTGTTTTTCCTTGTTGCTGTGGTTGATAATTAAAATATATTTATGTCCTTGCAAGAGCCATGCTGCAGCACGAAGTAAAGGAAATGCTTAGTGTACAGATTAAGATAAAAGGTTGGGCTGGAGAGATGGCTCAGTGGTCTAAAGCACCTACTTAGAACAAGCTTAGCAAAAGCATCAGGGACCGCGGTTCAATCCCCCAGCACCACATGCCAGCCAGCCCGCCCCCTGGTGGGCTGAGCTGGCCTCTCTCTCTCTCTCTCTCTCTCTCTCTCTCTCTCTCTCTCTCAAATAAATAAATAAATAAAATTAAAAAAAAAGATAAAAGGTCACCTGCACATTTTGTGTGTCATCTCTGCAATGAATTAGACAGGTAGCTGGGGTGGAAAACAATTTTTTTGTTTGGGAGAAACGCTGAATTGATTCCTTAAAAATGAACACAGCTCCTATTCTTGATGTAAAATATCATTCAGCGAGGTGAATATTATTCTCAGTTCCTACAATAAATTAAGATATAATGGTAATTCAGTTGCTTTTACTTCATGGAAAGATAATATATTGCTTTCCTGTCTTTCTTTAAATCTAAGGAAAGGGGGCCTGCCCCTTAGCTCAGTTCTTTAAGTGTCTGCTTCAACAAAGCAGTCAGGCTCAGGTTGCTGTGGTTCAATCCCCACAACTCCAGCCAGCCAAACCTGCCCTGAAGGCATTCGGAGCAAAAATAAATAAATACATAAATAAAATAAAATAAATCCAAGGGAAAACTTAAAATAAAACCTAATTACATCACTGAGCTCCCCTGGAAATTGCAGAATTATCAATATGAAGTGCACTTCACAGGGGTTTGGAAATCTGTTTGGTACAAACAGATCCCAACAGCAGTCTGATTTTTCTGTAACTGAGCTCTAACAGGTGGCATGGATGTGGATTTTCCTAGAAGCTCAATAGAAGATAGCTGCAATTTTAAAATCTAACATAGGAATTGGACTGCTTCTTTAATATTAATTTTATTGAGAAAGAAGTAACAATGAGACAGTTTCAAAACAGGTTAGTAGGACCGTTACAATGATTAATGCATTGCATATTGTTGACTTCATAGCAGTTATTCATAGTACAAGATGCAGACATGATATCTTGTCTAAACGTTATTAGTTCAAAACTTCTCATTGAACTGAGAGAAAGTGGCTGTGTATCTTAAAGGTGGCAGTGACCGCATAAGAAAATGCAAAGAAAGAATAAAGGAAGTCCACTCTGCCAAAATATACCAAATCAGAGAGGGCAGGTTTTGCAATAAATGGGGATGCTCACACTGATAGAATTATGGTGAACTTCCAACTTGTCAACTGCATGGAAAACTTTTAGTCTCTAAGGGAAATCACCTCATCACTCAGTGATGAACTGGAGCATTGTGGGACCCTTGCAGCAAGGACAACACAGGTGCCTTCCCTGGAAATTTAGGACTGTGCTGTGCACACAGCAGCCGTAGCCAGCTGCCTTAACCCTCATCATCTGTTCTAATGCCCTAGCAGGGCAGGTGGAGACATGAGAAGATGAAAGATGACTGGTTTCTATCTGTTATGCTTGGCAGTTGTGGTAGAGAGCTCTTATCCCAAGGAAGAAGAGTGCAGAGAAGGGGTCCTGGCTGTAAAGGAGAAGTGAAAGGCCGGAGCCTCATGGCCTACTGGCTTCTAATTCTAACTCTGCACTATCTCATTAAAGGACGTTAGAGAAATCCTCCATTAGCTGCCGTTCATACTCAGGAAGAGGCACTGACAGGCTGGAAGCTGACATGCATAGCCCCAGCTTTTGTGAAGGAGCAAAAGGGACTTTGCAAACTAAAGACCTTAACGTCAACCCTGAGTGAAACCCTAGAATGGATTAAATTATTAAGAGGATGGTTGTGAGCCTTCGACAAAAGGAAATGGTGGCTTTAGAAGCCAGAATGGATTCATTGAGAATAAACTTTGCCATATTTATAACTTCCTTTCCTTTTAGGGTATGCTTTTGAGTGGGAGAGATGAATGTGTATTTGTTTGGGAGATACGATCACATTAGTCTCTTGAAAATAGGATGTTGAGATGCAGATTAGATAGTAATGAAATTTGGGGGCTGCAAGATTGATTGCTCCTTAAAGAATGTGGAGTTAAGAAGTGTGGCTGCCCCTGTGGCCTGGTGTCTGGGAGTATGACCCAAAACTCTTCTTATTGTTTCATCAGAGTGAGGGTATACATCAAGCATAGCCTTGTTTCCATTGCTGAGAATGGTTTCACTAGGTGATTATTTAATCTAGAACTTAAGTCTCATGCTGAAATGAGGGCAGGTTCAGGCTGGCGATGTATTTGTAGGTTTAAAAGAGGAACAGGGTGAGCAAGACAAGGCTGATGGTGATAGAAGCTCAGGTCAACCAAGCTCTTCTGTCTGATGCTGATGAACTGGAAGGGAACTCATGGTTATGGTTAGTTGACCATCAGAGTTGGTAGCGTCCATTAACATTCCTTCCTGGAACAGCCCATGCTTTCATCTGAGGATCTACCTTACCCCTATGGTATAAGCACGTACCTTCCTAAGACATGTCTGACTTCGGTAAATATCCTGTGACACAGATGGCCAACCAGAGTCCCCAATCTTGCTAGAGACAGTAATTACCTCAGAAATATGTGCTTGATTGGGTACATGAATCAAAAACAATGAGATGTGTATATCATACTTTTGATTGAGCTATGCAGGAACCAGGTTTACTACTCTTACTGCCCTGGCTCCTGCTTTAATGCTGTGACAGTGAGACTTGCTTCTCCCTATACCTATGGTGTGATGTGGCGCACAGCCAGCATTTGGACAATCAGAGCCAAGAGCTGGGAAAAGATACACACTCAGGACACTGTGTGGGCTGTGAATTAAGGTGGGAATCTGAATCTGGATTTGTTGATCCTTAAGGTAGTAAAATACTTTTTTGTTACAGTTTCCATGTGTGACTTTTTTGTTAATTGGAAAAAGAATCCTGGTTTAATATTTGAGATCTTCTGAGCCAGTGAAAAATTCAAGATTAAATAATAATAAAAGCTACTGCCAATGGGAAGAGACAGAGAAGGGGGATCCTTATGACTATCTGATGTGGAGAGGAATTGAGTCTCAGACAGAAGGAGGAGAGAAAAAATTGTGAGAGGAGAGTTTCAGTAGACATACTCATTTGTATTCATTCAATTCTGTGCCATTTTCTTTGTCCAAAGGGCAGGGAGAGTTTGCTTTGCTGAGAGGTGGGGAACTTTGCCCAAATGTCAACCATGAGTCTGCTGGGGAGTAAAAGTGCAACTCCGAGGGGAAGCACTGCAGGGCAAGTGAGGTTCTGCCTGCCCTCTCTCTTTCCCTGCTTTGGAGAATGTGGAGGCGTTGTAAGATAGAATCGAGTCTGGAGGAGGACCCTCCACCTGCGCCTTGCAGGAAATGAACTTGCACATGTTATTAATTGCACCTTAAGGTTTGTTTCTTCCTATAGCATACCTTAGCATAATTCAACTATTACCACTCTGATAGGACTAAAATTCTAGACTAATGATCGGAACACTTAAATATGAAGCAATAATTTGAGGTCACATGATTGAGATGGGATGGCATAGGGTGACTTGATGCTCAGGTTCTAAGTCTAGACCTACTTCAAAGTCTCTTTTCCATTGAAGGCGGGAGTGAGGAGCATCTACTGATAAATCAAGAGGATTTGATGGCATGGGGAAAGAGGGCTTAAGAGAGAAGACATCCAAGTCAGTTTTCCTTTGCTGGGACTAAATATCTAGCTTACACAGCTTAGAGAAGAAGAGAAAACAACAACAACAACAACAATAAAAAAAAAAAACTGTTGTGGTTAAGAGTCCAGGAATAAGCACTCAAATTTTAGAGCTTCTTGTTTTTTCATTTATTTTCATAGTTTAATTAAAAGTAAAATAGGCTAAAAATCCCAAGTTCCTGATGGAAAGATCAATGGTTAAAGAAGGGTGAGCACAGTGGTTATCAGCTAATGTTGCAGTAATGGTCACGATGCTTATTGACTACTGCTAAAGTTGTGAGGATGTGCTCCAAAGATGTAAGATCCAGGGAACTAGACAATGCAGCTTCTAAAATGCTTTTAGTCATGAATTTCTAGGATTATGTGACCCTGTCTTTTATTGTGCTTTTCTGTAATAAAAAAGAAAGTCCTGAAAAACCAACATGCCCTCTTTATTCACTGTGTTCCTCACGTGTGTACCTCATACACGACACACATTCTTCAGCACATGCCCTCACAGACGTGAGCATCCTCTAGCGATGGCTTTGGTTTGTCCCCTGGAGTCTGTGTCTGAGGATGGACACTGGCCTCAGGGCTGAACTTTCCCTGCTCTTTTTTTTTTTTTCTTTCTCTAAGTTTCTTTTTGATCTTTGGGGAAACATTTAAAACACCAAGGAACTTATCAGAGTTCCTACTGATTTGAATAGAAAGAATCCCTCTGTTAGTCTAAAACTCTAAACTTTAGAAAAGCTATCCAGAGATAGTAGCATCTCCTGCAGATAGAATTTGAGATCAATCAAAGAAGCCTCATACACTGAGGGCAGACACTTCAGATGGGGAAGCTTAGATTTGCCTTTGCAGGAACTGACTGGAGCAAAGACCGCAGAATTTTTGACTCCTCCTGTTGGGCTTCAGCATTCAGAAGTCTCTGTCTCAGGACAAATAGATTTTCCCAGCAATGACATAGCTGAATGTCAGGAGCCAGAGATTTCAAGGACCCCACATTAGTGATCATGAGCAGAAGTGGAAGGTCCATCAAAGCTGTTTCTTGTGTAGGACGACCCTGTAAATTAGCCTATAAAAACAAGCTAGCATCTGATGTCTGGCTGCCCCACCCACCCCTACTCTGCCCAAGTGGTGACCCAGCCAGAGGTTCGCTCTTTTGAAATGCTCTTGCTCATCTTCCTGCTAGCAAGTCGATAGGACAGGCTGGCAGGCACATTTCCATGATCTTTACAGAACCCAATGGAAAGTTTAAGATGAAGAAAGCTCTTTTTCTCCTATGGTGAGGTGCTCTGTAGCCAAGGGAGTGAAAAATTCCTCTACAACTAGAATGAGCTTGTGTGTTCTTTTTCTTTTTTTTCTACAGTTTTATTGATAAACAGATAGCAATGAGACAGTTTCAAATCAAAGCAGAAGTACAGTTTCAACAAATAATACACTGCATATATTCTTAGTGGTTAATTGCTGTACAAGACGCGGACTTGTGATCCTATTTACAAACACCATTAGAACAAGTCATTCTATTCATTAAGACAATGCAACTAT
>NW_004524578.1:8549955-8607282 GCF_000260255.1 Octodon degus | reverse complement strand
TTCCTACTCAGCGGGAGGGGTGGGGACTTACGGCAGAGTGGTGTGGGGCGGCCCGAGGGGATGGGAGAGGGTCCGGCCCACGCTGTGCCTTGGCTGGGGCTGGTCCCACTGGTGCAGGGTAGCAGGAAGCTCTCCACACACTCACCGGACCTGGGCTAGGACTGGGTCTCGTGTGTTCTGAATTATTTTTGCCAATGAATGTTATGGAATCAATTTGTGACCAATCTGCTCCTTATACAGGAAATGTCATGAAAAGGTCTCAAGTGCCATCGGTCCCCAGAATGAGCAATAGATTTCATAATGCTCAAAGCCTCTTGCTCAGTAGAGAATTGAAGGTGCATCACACCATATAGATTTATTTTTGTCCACATGATGCACAGTTATGGAAAATTGGCAGGCACAGAGTCAAACAATTCTTTTTTCACTGCACTTTATAATTTTCCAAAGGTGGTCATTAATAGGTGTCAAAACAAGGGTAACTTTTTAAGCTCACAATCCCTGCAGCAATGCCTCCTGGCCCTTGATTGTTTAGGTCTCCTAATGTAGCTGCAGTGGGAAAATGTTTTAAGTGGACTAATGCTTCTAAATGCCATTTTCTCATCAAAATATTTTCCCTTGTTTGGTCCATTGAGCTAATGTGTTTATGTGACACCTGGATTAACGCTGCAGTCTCCTCACTCCCTGACCTCTTCCTCATAGTCAAAGTAGACACCAATGCCAGAGTGTCCAGGCCTCCAAAAGAGGGAGGCAATTAGGTAACGAGAACTACCTGGGATTGACAGGCTTTACTGGTTGATTAAGCACCAAAGTGGTTTCTGAACTACGTGCTACATTAGCAACAAGTAAGAAAATGAGGACCTGGAACCCACATCTACATCTATATCTCATGATGCCTAGGTTAATCATTTCAGTCTTGTGAGTGTGAGAAATTCCTGCGTCCCAGGGTTTAGCATCATCACATGTAGATTCTTGGGCACTGGACTTACACATTCACAAACTTCATTTGTAATTTTTAGAAAACAAATGTCTAGAATTGCAACATGATATGATTCGAGAGCAGATATCCTGGGCTGTATAAGATCATCTCCTTACCCATTTATTTTGTGTTTTGTTTTTATGTGAATCTCTGCTGCTATGAGGTTCTGTGATCTGCTTAATTTGTCTGCTACAATAGGCAAAATATCAGGTATTTCTGAAGGCAGAATAAAATAAAGAGAGACATGGTTGGAGGTGACAAGGAGAGAAAAACAATGCTAGAAATTCTTCCTCTTCCTTGAGTCTTGCATAGTTTAGCATCTGAGGCATCCTGGAGTATAAGAAATGCTCCGGAAAGTAAGCTGTAGATGCAGTGGTCAAAGTCTTGAACATAAAAGTGATACAAGGAGAGTGGAGGACATTACAGGTGGGAGTTTCGGAGAGAATCAGTGGGAATGAAGATGGTGGGCTGAAGGCCCCGTCAGCTGTACGCTGGTACATCAGCCCCACAGGGTTGCATCACTGTGCTTGGGTGGGGTGCTTAGGGACAAGGTATGAGGCCTGATACTGGAGCTCAGGGGAGATGTGTTGCATTCTTTAACAGGTGTTGGAGCTGGAAGAACTTACTGAATGAAATATGAAGGGAAGGACCTGTACATTGAGCAAACTCTGAGTTGGGTATGTGTTATATGTAGAAAATGGAAATATAGATTTCATTCTTGACATCATGAACTCATCAGTAGAGTCTAAATTCGTTTGGATGGTGAACTATGCCATTTAAAATACCCTCTTTACAGTGACTGGCACACACTCACACAAACACACACAATAGATACTTTTCCTAGACATAGAAGCAGATCATTTACATTTTAGGGTCCATTGTCTCAAATTCTATATTTGATTTTTTTTTTTTTGCCAAGGTGTGACATTTTCACCAATGTAGGCTTCAATGTAGGGAAAGCCAGAGTTTTACATCTACAGGTCAGATAATGAGCTTCTATCATGTGTGTATTCTGGGTCAGCCCTAGTCTGAGTTTTGTGTCTATTAACCCATTCAGGCTCCAGTAACCCTACAAGATAGTATTGTTATTCCATTTCCTAGGTGGAGGAAAAGAAGCAGAGAGGAGCTCAATACATTGTGCAAACACTTACAGGTGAGAGGTGGACTGGGCAGCGTGTACTATACTCATATGCTCTTCTGAGCATATATTGTCACTGGAGGATTTCTTCTCTGTTACATCAGAGGGCTGGCAGATGTATCAGGCTGAATAACATTATAGTTCTGAGAGAAAGCAACTAAATCATACAGTGGTGTGAACAGATCCAGGCAGGAACAGCCCCAGGACACAGAGGGTGTCACCAGTGTGCTAATCACAGGATAAATATTTTGGACAAGTGATGTGGATCAGCCAACCCTCAATATCCACTTTTCTGTTATTCTTAGGATCAGGAAAAATATACAATTAATTTTGTTTCCCCAAATACACTGGAGTTCTACAATCTAAATGGAAGAAAGTCTTAGAAAGGCAATCACCTTGGAAGAAGGGTTAGGTAAATTTATTGTAAGCTATGATTGCTACTCTTAGTTTAAGTATTTTCAGGGAGGCTTTAGGGGGAACCCTGAACATAATTGGAGAGAGTCGAGAGCCCTTGGTAATCACCTTAGGGACCCTATATGGTATCTACCTATTCATCAATACTCATCCAATTTTTTCTTCTTTTCATCAAATATCCCGGTATTGTTGGAAGAACATAGCTATGTATTGCATATTTTCAATAAAAAAGATTTACTTCCATTACACATGAGTTTGTAGAAGCATTCTGTGACCTTGCACAATCTGTAGCAGCATGGAATCAGGCCCTTTGTATTATCTATTTAAGTCTTTAAATTTGGTATTTAGGTTAAATACAAAATATGGTCTGTAGCATTATTCCAAGGTCACTGTTCATGATGGAAAAAATGTTAAAAGCATGGAAGTAATGCATGAAAAATCCATTATTAAGAGCGGCACCCCCTTATCTACAACAGCAGTTACTTTAACACAATTTCCTTGCATTGTGGGCCATACCGTTGCCATCCTTGCTAAAGCTCCGTTAATGTTTCCATTATAGATCTCTATTCAGCATTTTCACCCATTTGTAATGCAATGGATTCCCAGGCTAAACTTTGGTTTATGGTAATCTCAGTTTTAAAACTTCCCCAAAGAAATGAGAAACATATGAATGAAAATGTGCAGCACATCCTCTTTCTTGTCCACAGGGGAGCAACACACCTTCTTGTTTGGGGGATTTGAGTGGGAAATTGATTTTTGTCTTTTAATCAGTTGTGACCAGGATTATAATGCTATTAATGGCAAGGCATGCTGAACTAATTAAGAATCAGAGAACTGGAAAGGAGTTAGGAGGGGTCTCCAATAGGCAAGTATTTATCACCCCCTGCACCCCCAGACAAATGGAGTAGGATGTCCAGAAAGCCCTGGGAAATCCATTCCACAATTGTTATTGCTAACTTGTTCCATTGTTAAATAATCCTTACTGTCAGGAATTTTTTCCTTATGTTTAACGCAAATTTTTGCAGTTTAAGCCAATTTCCCACTGCTTTTAGGGGAAATGACTAACAGCTGTCCAATATCCTAGGCATAACCTCTTATGTTATATACACTACTATGGGATCCCTCCGAAGCTCAAACCTCCCAACAGAACACACCTCTCCTAAATCTGGTTCTAAAACTCTTAATCAGAGTCTCTACCTTTTTAAATATTAAAATTCTCTATTGAGCCCTCATCTAATAATTTCCTAGCATTAATTTGCCTTGCACATGATTGCGGAAATATTATATTAATTGCCAATGGCCAGTTAAAGATTTTTTTCAATTCTTTATTATTTTGGAAAATAAAATACGCATTTTTATACGGTTTGAAATTAAACATGAACTTGAGATCATTCTCTTCTGCTTCATTTGTCTTTTTTTTTCTTGGCTGAACCAGGGATTGAACTCAGGCCCTTGCGCTTGCCAGGGAAGCGCTTATTCCACTGAGCCATCTCCCGGCCCCTTCTGCTTCATTTGTGAAAAGATACTGGACTGAAAAAATGTACAACTCTGAAAGCAGAAGATTGGAATCCTCGTCTCTGATTTCAAAGCCTTTCTTACTATCTTGTGGTTGTTTCCCTCTTTCTAAAAAAGAGAGACAATAAAGTTGATGAGTTCTCAGAAGTCTGTTTTAAAGATGCATTTATTAAGTTTGCATGCGACTTTTATACACATTGAGTATTCTTAGATGGGACTGGGAAACAACTGAAACTACAGGGGCAGAGAGGGAGAGCTAATGTTCCCTACACTATTTGATACCACCATTGTTACTCCTCTACAAGACTATAGAAACCTGGCATCTCTACAATGTCTAGAGGAAATAGTGATGACTTTGGAGAGAAATATCTAGCAATATTGTTAAGGTTCAGAGAGGTTAGGAAACTCACCCAAGGATGCAAAGTCAGTAATTGACACAGCCAGAGTTGGAGTTCAGGCAGTCTTGACTCAGGAGCCTGTGTTGTCAGTTACTCTGTGGTGTGGTGTCCCCCTGCTAGACACATGAATAAGGGAGGGAAAGGAAGCAAGGATGTACAGCCCTCAGGGTAGCTCAAAGGAGTGGGACATTTAAGCATCATGTCCTGAGAACTGAGCTATTGGGCTAGAACATCAAAGGGATCCCATATCTGAAGAAGGCATACAGAGGGAGGGGGAGAGAGAGAGAGAGAGAGACAGAGAGAGAGAGAGAGACAGACAGAGAGACAGACAGAGAGACAGACAGACAGAGACAGAGATAGATAGAGACAGGGAGACAAAGAATCAGAGAGAGAGACAGAAAGACAGAGAGGCAAAGACAGAGACAGAGAGAGAGATAGACAAAGACAGACAGAGACAGGGAGACAGCAAGTCAGAGAGAGAGAGACAGAGAGAGAGAGAGAGACAGAGTCACAGAGAGAGAGAGAGACAGAGACAGAGACAGAGACAGAGAGACAGACAGAGATAGAGACACACTCAGAGACAAAGAGACTGTGAAAGAGACAGAGGCACAGAGAGAAAAGACAGGAAGGGACAGATCATATGCTACCATGTTTTTTGTTTCTGTGCCTGACTTATTTCACTTAGCATGATGTCTTTCAGTTGATTAAAATGACAAGATTAGGGTCGGACAAATAGCCCAGGGGACAAAATAGGATAGAAATACAGCTACTTTCTCTTAATTCAATGAGAAGAAAGATTTGTACTAATAGTATTTGGGTAGGATATCTTGTACTATGAATAACCACTATGAAGACAACAATATGCAATGTATTAATTATTGAAACTGTCCTATTATTCGGTTTTGAAACTGTCTCATTGCTATTTGTTTCTCAATAAAATTAATAATAAAAAAAATAAAGTGCCTGCAAACAGGCGCAGGGGCTGGGGTTTCAATCCCTGGGACTGCCATGGCTGCCCCGCCCCCCGGGGCGCACTGAGACAGCAATTGAGACTGGGTGTGGTGGTATGTGTCTATAATCCCAGCTCTTGGGAGGCTGTAAACAGGCAGATCACTAGGAGTCTGATCTAGTAGTGAGACCCTGAACACCTTGTGTTCATTCTTCTTTGTGGCAGATTTAACATCACATAACTATATCCATAACTATATATCACACTCCCCTTATCAATTTGTCTGTTGAGCGGTCTCTAGGTTGATCCCATATTGAGCTAATGTAAAAACAAAATACAGACAGACACACCCATAGATATGCAAAGATTTTTTTGTTTGCATTTGCATGCTTAATATGTGCTGATGCTCCATCGGTCGCACTTCTGCAGCAGTTTACTGAAGCAGAATAAAGGAGTTTATTTTCTGGAAAGCACAGTGATAAGAAGACCTATGCTGAAAAGGGTTAGGGTGGCCAGGGACATAGGTCAGTAAGACAGCATTTGCCTGGCAAACACAAGGTCCTGAGTTTGATTCCAGGTACAAAAAATAAAAAATGAAAAAAGCTGAGGTTGTTCTTCAAGGCTCGTAGCTCCTGTTTCATTCTTCCTCGTCCTGCCTTAACTAGGTCTGCCACATTTTTGGCTCCCTCCAAATGCAATTTAAATTTATTTTAACTGCTATATAAACATATTTGCGTTTGTTGGGTACTTTGTGATGCTTTGAGATCAAATTTCTGGTATTTTATACATGAGTGAGATGATGCTGTGTTTGTTTCTTTTTTAAAATTTTAGTAATCATCCATTTATATATTTATTTATTTATTTGGTACAGGGTCTCATTACATAGCTTGGACTTGCAGTGATCCTCCTGTCTCAGCCTCCCCAGAGCTAAGATTACAGGCATGCATCACCATGCTCAATTTTAGTGACTGGCTCAGCACGGGGCATGCAGGACCGGGGATCAAACCTGGATCCTTGCATTTGGCAGGCAGGTGCTTAAACCACTGAGCTAGCTCTCCAGCCCCTGTATTTGTTGTTTCTAGCCGGGCTAATTTCATCTAACATCATGCTCAACCGTTTATCCAAGTTGATGTAGATAGAGGACAAGATAAGCTTGTTTCTATGGCCGACTAGTGTTCCACTGCAGAACGGTGCACGTGCCGTTTGTCAGCTGGCCAACACGTAGGTCGTTTCTATTTCTTTGCAATTGTGAAGAGCGCAGCCACAAATGTGTGAGGACAAATGCCTCCTCACCCTAGGGATCTCATTGCCTTTGGTACACACCCACCATTGAGATTGCTGGGTGGTCCTGTGGTAGTTTCCATTTTTAGCCCTTTGGGGAACCTCCCCGCTGCTTTCCACAATGCCCGGATGAATGCACATTCCTGCCAACAGTGCATGCGGAGGGACTTCTCTCCATGTCTTTATGGTAAATGCTATCATGTGCCTTTTTGGATGATAGCCATTCTCACTGGAGTGAGGTGCTGCGTCCTAGGGTTTTTACTGGCATTTCCCAGGTGATTAGAAATGTCAAAAAGCTTCCCCCATATTCCCGTAACCATTTGCCTAGCTTCTTTTGAGAAATGTCTATGTAAATCTATTGCATTGGCTTTTTTGATTATTTTGATATTCTTTCTGTTGGTCATGATTAGTATATCTACTTCTTGAATTTTGAGGTTTAGCCTTACACACAGCCGCCATACATATTTCACTTGATATAATTATTTAAAATTTAGTTAGATCAATATTTTGGGTTATTTTATTTTATTTTATTTTATTTTTTTATTTTAGGGAAGGGTCTATAGGGTGTTCAGGCTCTCACACTAGACCGGAGTCATTGTGACCCACCTGTTTACAGCCTCCCAGGAGCTGGGATTACAGGTGAACCCCAACATGCCCAGTCTCAATTTCCATCAGTTGTCCAGTCTCCCAGGGCAGGGCTGGCACGGCAGGCCTGGGGATTGAACCCTGGCCCTTGTGCCTGCTTGCAGGTGCTTTAATCTACTGAGATATTTGGCTGGCCCAAAATTTTGCATTTTCATCACTGAGACTATGCGAACACTGTTGAAGACATCTGGATGCACTGCCTATCCGATGCAGCCTATCTTTGCTCCCAGGACAATGAAGCCTCTCATTGCTCCCAGGATGATGCAGCCTATCTTTGCTCCCAGGACTGCCTTATTTGGTCTTATGGTTCAGCCGTCATCCAAGGGCCATCTTGTATTGTGATCTAGACATTCTTTCTGCACTTCTGTGTAGGGTCTTGTTTTTTTTATTCACATATCTTCCCTTTTGTTGGTTTATTTCCTGCTTGCTAATGCATATCCTTTAATATCTTTCTGAGCAAGTGTCTAGAAGGAAAATATTTTTGAGATCTAGTATGTTTGATCATTTATAATCATTCATTCTCTTTTATTTTAGACAGAAAAAACATAAACATCACAGTTAAATGGAGTTTCACAACAGGTTAGTAGGATAGTTGCAAGAGTTGACACATTGGATGCTGTTGTCTTTTTTAAAATTTTATTTATTTATTTATTTTTTTGCGGAACTGGGGTTTGAACTCAGGCCCTTGCGCTTGCCAGGGAAGCGCTTATTCCACTGAGCCATCTCCCCAGCCCCGCTGTTGTCTTTTTAGTAGTTATTCACAGTACAAGATGGAAGCATGATATCTTGGTTCTACAATATTAGCACAAAACTATTTCTCTCTCTCTCTCTTTTTTTTTTTTTTTTAGCACAAAACTGTCTTTTTAATGAACTCAGAGAAACTAGCTGCATAGCAATCTTTCGTGTGTGTGTGGGTACAGCGAACAAACTCAGGACCTTGAGCTCTCCAGGCAGGTACTGCACCACTGAGCTAAATCCTCCCCCTTCCTTTTTTTTCCCTTTTTAACCTTCCCTTTCCCCCATCACAGTTTATCCTTGTGTTGTACAGTTTCTTCCCAATTCACACTATACTAATTCTTATATTTATTTATTGATTTGGACAAGACATAATTCCATGATGACGTTTTTCTTCCCATGTTGCAGGTTCCTATTCTAGCAAATTCTAGTCCCTAGATCAGTGTCACTCTTACTCCTTTTTCATGTATGACCCAGAATCTGCCATCCATCGATGGTTGTGTCTGACTCTTGCTATCAGGATTGTGAGACTTCACAGTTACCTGCCCAAATGCGCGTCAGTGCTTACCTCTAAGGCGCTGCAATCAATGGGACCTTTCTACCTGGAACCTATGAGCCTTAGGCCCACCCAGTAAAATCTCTTGAATTACTTCATAAATTATTTCTTTCCTCCTAATTTTTCTTTACCCATTTTGTAGCTTCATGTAATGGTGCCCAGTTATTGTTTTCTTTTCATCTACTGGGCTTTTTCTCCCATTTGAAGAAGGGAAATGAGATAGGTTGGACAGGGAATGTGAGAAGTGGAAAGAACACTCTGACCTTGGGTCAGCTGCCTGCTGGACATGGAGGGGAGAGAATGGCCAACTTTAAGGGTGCTTGTAAGATTTGCTCAGCATCAAGCTGCTCTGATTTTTGGCAGTTTCTGCCTTAAACAAAGCAGTAATCTTATCATCCTAGGGCCCATATTCAAAAGTTCTACGTTCACACGGATATTCCTGTGATAAATCATTTCTGCATACGTTAAGAAAACTTAATGCAATTACATTTACTGTACCAATCCATAGAGAACACTGGGGCAGAGATGCAAACCATAGCTGCGGTCTCTGATACTCCCTTAGCAGAGACTTCCTGCACATCCACTGCAAGCAGCGTTGCTTTCCTATCTCTCCAATTTCCTTTTCCAAACTCTGGCTTGGAGTGTCCACTTTTCACATGCTTGTTTTGTTCCCTGGTTAGAAGCCCTTCTCTGACGTACCCCTCTACTGGCCTATAATCTCCCAGCCCCAGATGTTCACACCACCCACAGCCAGCATATCTGGTCTCTAGTTTAGAGGAGTCTTCCTCCATAGACCTAGATCCCCTCGCCCTCGAACCTGGCTGGGGAAAAGGAATTGGAAATGGATATCCAGAACTTGTTACCAGTCTGGAAGGAAATATCTCATCTGGGCCATTCTCCAGGCTAATA
The DNA here is from genome assembly GCF_000260255.1 of Octodon degus. Taxonomy (NCBI): domain Eukaryota; kingdom Metazoa; phylum Chordata; class Mammalia; order Rodentia; family Octodontidae; genus Octodon; species Octodon degus. The sequence continues at coordinate 8,597,766 of NW_004524578.1, read as the reverse complement.
TCCAGCATCAATCTCCACACCAAGGAGTCCTGAACCCAGTTTATTGGCTTTCCACCATACTCTACAAGACCATTAGCACAAAGTAAACCTTTCAGAAAAGAAACACAGACCCTTGTAAGGAATAAATGGCCCATGCATTTGGACTGGCAACTCATGGAGGAAGTAATACCCTTCCATATGTCTTCTGCAAGGCCCTAGAAAACTTCATGCTGCTCGCACCAGGGCTCTGGATATTATATGATTTGTTGCTCAGTGGGAAGACATTTAAAATTCCTGAAGGAATGCACTTGGCATCAATAATCTCAAGGGTAAGTGATGCGGTTGGATGCAGAACTGTTTTGCTCAGGGCTCTGGCTCTGCATGGTGTGTTGTGTGGCTGCTGTCTCAGTTTCTTACAGCTTGGTAGAAATGAGATGCACAGGGGTGGCAGGGAGTGGGAAGACAGCACTCAGCATATGCCCTACACTTGGTCTTGCTTTGCTCTTAGATGCATCACACAGTGCTGTGTGCTGAAAGAGGACCTAAGAGCCACAGTATTTGTCTACTTTCTCAAAGCAGCAAGCTATCTGTGGCTCCCCAGTATGGGCCTCATTTTCTGTTGTGGGACATGTCTTTTCTCTGCACATCTCTGAGGATCCAAGAAGTTGCTACAAATGAATGCCTATCCATTGTGTGCATTGTTGGGGACGTCCAGGGCACCCAGGCAAAGTGCTGGAGTTCTTTGGGCAGAGTGTCCAGTGGGAGAAAAATCAGAAAGTCAGAAATGACAGCTGGAACATCCCTAACCTTCCCATTCCGGTTCCAGTCCGACTCACATTCAGCCACAACACTCTCCAGTGCAACTTCCAGTCACTGTTCTGTCACCTGACAAGGTTATGCATTTGCTGAGCTTTGAATTAGGCAGGCTCTCTGAGTCATCTCTTGAGAGTATCAATAAATGGGTTCTTAGCCATAATCACAGGTGTGATGAGGTTGTTTTGTGTTGTAAAAAGGGCACTGAGCTAGGATTCCAACCATGTGGGTTCTTGTCATGCTTCAGCTAGGCAGCAGCTGCTGATTGGGGCAGGTCCCTTCTCCTTAAGCTCCAGTTTGCTTTGCTTTGGAAGTGAAACAAGTGATACCTCTGGCCTGGTTTAGTCCCCAAAGCCAACAGAGTAAGCGACCTGGATCTAAGTTTCCTGTAGGTCTTGATGTAAACTTGTAAATATTGTAGGCTGGCGTACAGTTTTGTCTGTAAAACCAGAGAAAGAAGTAGTGGTCATGATTTATATTCACACTGTAGAGCCGATGGGAAGGCACAGTGTCACACTTCTGTTGTACAAAGTCAGTAGTTGTTAAAGATAATGATGATTGTTAGTGCCCAGCTATTGGGAGTACCCTCCCTGCGGTGTTCACACAGGGCTTCATGTGGACTCCGAACTTCCCCTCCAGTTGGATTGGCCTGTCTCTTGAGTACGATGGAGGACTGTCTTCAAAATGAATTGGAAAATTACTTTCTCATTCCTCTCTGCCAGAAGCAGTCAACTGAGGTTGGGCGTTCAAGATACGTTTGTTGAATAATATGTGAGCCTCATCTGACTGAGAGAATCATTTTCCCTGGGCAGAGAAACTGACTCTGTCTTCCAACAACACCTCCATCTCTCTCCCCTTCTAACTCCAGTGCCTTCTTACTCTGGTATCAGAGTTCAAGACAGACAAAACCACTAGGGCCTCCACCAACATGCTCACGCCGTCTACTCTTTGGCCTGTGTGGAAGGCCCCTTTCCTGCTTAGGCAATCTTTTTGCTCAAGGAGGCAACTTTACAAGTCTCAGTTGTGTCAATTAGAGCACAGCTATGTGAGCGAGGTTGCCTGCTGTTTCTAAGGTCTCTTGCTGGGTGAAATATGGACTTTCCTGCCACTCTTCACCTTCCTCTGGTTCTGCTGCATCTCTTCTGTAACTTGTGTGTGTTTCTCTCATGGCATGCCTCCGTCAGCATGTCAGTGTTCTGTCCCTTTGACTGTCCTGTCTTTTTCCCATGGGACAGAGGGCTCCAAAGGAGGGAGGGAGTCTCATTTGCATATGTATCTTTGTGCCTGCCCCAGCTCAGTGAGTGTTTATTAAGCTGAGTTAACCCTCCACACCAGCCCTACAATCATCATCCAGCCCACAGTGGGATTTGGGTTTTTTCTATAATCACCTGACTTTGCCTATACTTCCTAATACTTCATCTGGCTACACGAAAAACAAGTGCAAATAAAGAGAGCAGGCCACAGGCACTCTCAGTTGTCAAATAAACCTGCTATTGTTGTCTTGAGTGTGTTTCAGGTGTTTCTACATGTGAGGATTCTTTTTTTTTAAATGTTACATATTTTTCCTAGCTTGATCTTCATTTCTGAAATTTTCAACAGTCCTTAAAGGACTCTCTTAATTCAATCAGTCGTAGTTACAATGTCTATGGTGTGCACATAATTCTCTTTGTTATTTTCTAAATACGGACTTTTATTACATACATTTGAAAAAGTCGAAGTCAATGGCACTTTCACGTTAGAGGAATCACTTGTGTTCTGTTGTTCAGCACAACAAAGAGCAAAGAGTAGCGAGGGGCTGGAGAAACCTGATGTGGCCTGAGCTCTCTGTTCTAACGTCCTGTTGGGCGGGAGCGCTGTGAGGCCTGAATCCCCTTAGAGGGTCTGATAAGCGCGTAGATGCCAAGGGATGCTGCGCCTTCGCGTCTGGAAGGCGAGAAAGAGTTAAGTGACCATCACCAATTACAGCCTGGGAGGGGGTGATTAAGAGCAAAATTGCAGGCAGGTTTTTAATTTAGCTGCCTCCAGGAGCCGCCCCCAGTCGCGCCACCCTCATCAGATCATACACCTGGCTCTCTCCCCTCACCCCGCACTGCCACTCAGCGCAGATGGATGAGGAAGGGCACCGAGTGGAGTGCGCGGCTCCACACCCCGTGCCTGCGTGTCTCCCGGAGCCCCCTTAGATTTTATTAGAGACAGTGTAAAGCAGCCAATCAAGTCTCCATGAAGCAAACCCAGGAAATACAGAGGGAAAAGTTGAAAATATGCCTTTGTGCTATGAATTCAATTCGTGCAATTCCTTTTGGTTGCCAGATGTATAAATATAGCTGTGGACGGCATGGGGACGCAGGCTCCGGGCCATGGCTCTCTGTTTCCACTGCAGACACGTCTCCTCTGCCATTATTATACATTTCATCTGCAGTTCGTTCACCCCGCACCGATTTTTTCCTAATGCTATGAATAACTCTAGATGGTAATGCATATCGTTCTGGTAATACGTGTGATGGATATGAAAGGTCACTTTGAAGCTGTGTGCCAGTGTATGAACTTGCTTTAAACCACAGTGACATAGCGGTGCCATTAGGGGAGACACAGCCTCTAGTAATAGCACTAAAGACTTCTAGTACTCACTATGTGCCTGGCATAGAGTGCTCAGTGCTCGACTGTGTCATCTCTAATGCTGAAAATATCAGGACGTGGGTTCTACTATTCCCTAAAACATTCAACATAGGTACAACGTTTGCCTATAAACATTCTTGCACATACTATGTAATACTCCTGAGTTTTGTGTAATAAGAAGGCTACACATCCATTTTATCATATTTATGTTATACGTATGACTCTCCAATATAAATGAGCTTTACATTAGCATAAACCCAGCATAAATATTTATAAATTAATTTTAATTAGCATATTGACTTAAATAGGTTGCTTCTAGTATAAAGTTTTAGAACTGCACACAAAATGAGACTGTGTAACGTTAATTGACTTACTTCTTTTCATTTGGAAAAAAAGCCGGAGTTGAAAGGAAGACGTTGAGCACCAATCTGTGTAGTATTCCTGCTGTACATTCTTGAGTGTGACTGTGGTTCCAGAGTGAACTATTCAAGTCTTAATTGAATTAGAAATTATGAACTATTTTCAAGTTTCCCATTAGGAACATTTATTGACAAGCACAGTTTACTCTTTTTGCAGTAGAACTGCATTCTGATTATGTGGCCCTGTCATAGCAAGATGGTCATACCAACGTAACGATACCCCTCAGTTCAGTGCTTTCAAAACAGCCAACTTCAGGCACCGAGTCAGTAAATTAAATTAAACAAGAAAGCGTTTTCTTCAAGTAATGGTGCGCTTTCAACTCCAATTTTTACTTCATAAATGTATCTGTTCCTCATGTTTTCCAGAGGAAGGTGCCCAAGAGCATGATAATTGAACTTCAACTAAAGACAGAGCTGAACGAAATTTGCTATCTCATCTAGTCTTACTTTATTTGCATATGAATTTTTTTAAAAGCTAAAGATTTTAACTGTTCCTATTGGGCATGCACACGCATAATGTACACATGTGCACAAAATCACTGGTCATTTTAAAACCATGTTAGTGTCTTAAAAACTCAACTACATCATAACCCAGGGAGCTTTTATCATTTTTTTTTTTTGATTGCAGAAAGTTCTCTCTAGATTTTATATTTCTTTCTTTCTTTTTTTTTTTTTTTTTTTTTTGGTGGAACAGGGGATTGAACTCAGACCCTTGCACTTGCCAGGGAAGCGCTTATTCTACTGAGCCATCTCCCCGGCCCCTAGATTTCATATTTCTGAGGCTATTTTTTTATTCATGATTTTCTCATTCCTAACTACATGATGTTCTAGTAGTTCAGAGCAGTTTGATTTTTTTTTTTTAAATAGTATCAGGAATTAATTTCAGGACCTTATGCTTGCCAGGCAAGCACTTATTCCACTGAGCTATCTCCTCAGCCCCAACTCGGAGCAGTTTAAAATAAAGACATTCTGACATGTGAAAAGTTAAAGCTGAGAAACTCAATCAGTGTTTATTAATTTTTTAAAACAGTATGCAGCTAGAATCTAAACATACATTGTCTTTTAAAAATACAAAAACATTCATGAATCATAATTCATTCCTCTGATATCTCCTTGCAACTAGGCTTGGTGAGAACCAGTACTCAGTGATGTCAATCTGTAGCATATGATACACATATTTGTAGGAAAAACATTTAAAAAGCCAACAAGAATTACAGTTGAAAAGCTAATTTTTCATTTTTCCTCTTTCAATAATCACAAGCAAAATATTGGTCAAAGCTTGAACTTATTGCAGGTGCTAGTTCCAATCAGTGAGCATTTTCAAAAGTTCATAAATAGCAATGTAGTAGAAACCATAAATAACAAAAAGTAGCTTCAAATTTAAATATAGCTGACTTTTATTTAAATAATGAGTGAATACATTTTAAAGTTTGCAGTTTTTAAATAAATATCAATCATTTTGCATATAAATAATTCAAGAAGGAGTGGAAATAACATAATACCAAATATTTGTATATATATATATATATATATATATACATATATAAATATATATTTGATATATTACACAGATGCCTTAAAGCCTTTTAAAGTATTAAGCTTTTCATCTCATTTTCTGTTGTAATATATGGCATAAGTAATTTTTTTTCAATTTAATGCCTAAGAAGCTTCATTAATGAAAAAAATTATAGTAGTATTTATCAAGTTTTCAACTGAAATGACTATTGTAACATTTGAATAAACACAAATATTTTATTTTCATAACTTAAGTTTTTAGAAGAATGAAAATTATTTTGCTTTGTTGGTCTATTACTGCCATTTTTCAAATACTTTTCAAATAAATATTATTTTAAATATATATTAATTTAAACTTAATTTTAAGAAATGTATTTTAAGTTGTGTATCTAATTCAGTAAGCCAGACTATTGTGTTCTATTTTTTGTAAATCTAAATTCTTCTCAGCTAATGAAATATCTTTCATTAAATTAACATAGTCAAACTAATCAAATAGATATTTAAGATCTACTATAGTAGTATTCAAGCTAATTATAATTAGAAATTGACAAAAAACTGCCTATTTATTTTAATAGAGAACTTTGTTTTGCTTTTAAAACATTTTAAAATATATTTTAATATTTATGGGGAGTAATTTTAGGCACACCTGAATGTTTTATTTGATTGTGGACTATAAGAAAAATAAATATAACATGTGGACTTCACAATTTTTACATGTACTAGCAAAACTGGACATTTTAAAATGAGTATGTACTTTTTCCAATCTTTATAATTTACCAAAGAGCTTCATTCATTAATTATAATTCCATGTTATAAGACACAGCTATAGTATATATTGAAAAATCATCAATAATAGAAAATCACTTGCACTATGTTAGAAAGATAACCGGTAGGATTTTGGAAACGATTTTCTTCAATGTATAAAATGGGCAATTTTTCAAAAGGCAATAAACAGAAAAAGAAGAGAAAATAATGATTCATGGGTTTAAATGTTATTTTGCAGTTTATAATTTTAAAGTGTGCTCTGCTTTAGAAAATTGTACTGAAATTTTACTATTTCAAATTCAACAGTTAATAATAAATAACAAAATCCAGCACAGCAATTCAAAGATATCTACATCTATTGCATTAAAGATTCCCTAATATATAGAATAACAACTTTAATTTATTTATATACCATTTTTATGTACTGGGCTTATATTGGTACCCTGGATCATATATACAACTGTATAGTAGTTGTAGTTAAATAGAAGATATAAAAACATTTTTAGAAATATAACTGTATTAAAACTCTAAGTCAATACTTAATATTACAGCTAATAAATTATCCAGAAAAAATTTGGCATTTTAATTCTGTTTATGCTTTTAAAAAAACCCAGAGTAGCAAAGTTCTTTCCTAAGAAAGGAAAAAACTGAACGGGAAGAAAAGTGTATTTTCTGTTTCTCATTCGTTTGTGTCAATATTGGCCCATGTGTCTTCTGTTTAACTATTTATTTTCATTAGTGAAAGTATTTCATGAAATCTGCAAGGTTTAGTTTAGCTTATTTGTTATTGCTTTTGTATACTTATTTGAGCATTCTTAGGTAAATAAAGCAAGAAATTTCAAAAACAGACTGCAAACATTCACTAAAGAATGACAAGTTCTTTTTTAATTTGTAGAATTTTAAAGTATATGTTAATTATTTAAAAATAGTTTCTTAAAAGGTGAAATTTCCTAAGACAAAATTTCATGCTTGCCATTCCCTCTTTCTCGGAATTCATTGTAATTTCTTCTCATACAAAAGTCAGTTTTCCTCACAATTGCATTTTTAATATGTAAGTATTTACATTTCTTTTGATTATCAAAGCAGAAAATAGTACAATAGGTAAATAATTAGTTTTTGTACAAAATATTTTGAGTTTAACATTTAAGCGTGTAATCAGATGAATATTAAGCAAATATTCCAGAATGTCTTCATAATTTTCAGATAATGTGAACATTATAAAAAAAATCATTGAAACCCTAACACAATTTTTCTTCTATCTATGTCTATATTATGTCTCCAAGCTTCAGTTTAAGTTACTCACAGGGTAATTTTTTCACTAAAGTAATTAGTATAATAAATTATTCAATAATTGAAATGCAGGTTAACAAACTTCCATATGTAAAAGTTAAAAAAGTCCTTCATTCAAACTGTGGAGTCTAAGCCTATAAAACTCTTCAAAGAGCCCCAAGATATCAAGCAATCTTTTATTTAGCTAAACCTACCCCCCACCTTCCCTCTTATTCATAGTTAAACACTCAGTATGCTCAGAGCTCGGAAAACCGCTAGAAGCCCTTAATGGCTCACTGCTTCTAACTAAAGAGCTAGGTGCGTATCCCTTATAAATGAATTGAAAACAATTTTTGTTTTAGCATTAATAGTTTTCATCAAATGAAAACAAGCTTCTTAGTGTAGGACAGTAAAGTCTTGAATAGGTCACTTATTAGCATAGCTTTTATTTTAAACTCAAGGACAAACATTCTAAAACAATATCTATTACATGGGGACAATAGTGCATTTTTTTTTTCCATTTTCTAATATTCCAGCAATGGATTTCCTTTGAGCAAAGGGTAACATAACTAAAGTACAAAGCAGAAGACTCAGGAAGAACAGCGGGAACACATAAAATCAATTTAAGAAAAACAATATTTAATCTTGTCATAGTTTAAAGCTAATGGGCTGAATGTGTATAGCCTTTCATTTTTCATGAGGTCTATGTGCTCAGAGCAGGTTGTATGCCATTGAAAGTGTATTTCTGATTAAGCGTAATGAGGTGCCTATCTGAATTTTGATCTGGCCAATACAGAAGTAACATGTTTTAAAGATGTCTATACATTTTAGGTAAATCAATAGCAAGAACAGCATTCAACTGCGTGATAAGCTTTCTCACAGTTGAAGCAGGCAAATCAGGAATTGCTTCAACTTTCTGTATCTTAAGTGACTGTATAATTTCCTTTAGAAGCTACAAACACTTGCATTTATACCTCCTTCCCTGAATAATTCGGAATTGTATGCATTTTGGTTAAATAATTTTTCTCCAACCCTTTGAAAATAAATGACAGTTTGGAAACTAACAATGAAATAAATTATGTATCTTGATGAAAATAGAGAGAAGAGCACTTCCCATTTTTAGCTATAAGAATTTCAATAGAATTAAATCAGATATGATAAAAATTCTATTTTTATGTCAGTGATCTCCTTTTTCCCTTTTTCTCAGTAGAATGCTAAAAATCTTTAATTTTGGAAGGCGCAAATCAGTCACAAAACAGGGTCATGTTCATTTGTGAAACACTGATCTAACGATCATACCTATGCCAAAAAAAAAAAAAAAAAAAAGATCTTTTTACTGCGTGAGTGTGAGAGATTGTGGAATGAAAACCTTTCAAGAAGTTTCACTACTCTTTAAAAAGAAGTTTCATGTTAGCTACGTAAGGTTGTTTTAACATTTCAATTGTGAAAAACAACTTTATTCATGAAAAATGGTAACACTTTTAAACAGAAGCATTTTTTAAAGCAGTGCTATTGACTGAAGTGATTCCAATCATGCTTCCTCTATTTTTTTCTACCTTCATTATCCCCGCAATTCTGTTATCTTAGCATTTTTGATTTGGAAGTTTTATTATAAGGAGCCATTTATCAATTTTGTACATCTTTTTGAGATACCGTGAAGCCCAGCCCGGCTAGTAATGACACCTCAGGAGGACAGCAGCAGTTTCTTTTCCTAACTTGCTCAGTGCAAACAGGTAAGGACGTGAACAAGTGCAGCATGACCCTACGAGGTCAGTAGCTTTTGCATCTGACATCCATCAGACAGGAACAATCGAGGGATGTTCTTATCAATTACAGGAGATTACTGCTAGCCCTGGAAAGTTGGAATGAAGAAAGCTTCCATTTGCTTTTTTTCTTAAAGGATGGCATCAGTATCTACTAGAAGGGGTTTAGAAAAGAACTTGTGGATGTTTTGAGGGCAAAAAAGTGAAATATTCTAAGAGAAATGCAGTTGATAGTATCTAGACATTTAGGGCAAAAAGCTTCCATTAACTTTTAAGGCTCTACTTAGACAGCACAATGTGACGCAACATGGGAAAATTAAATACTAGTACCATTAAAAATTAAGGATCTCAACTGTTCCAGTTACCTGATTAAATATCAACAGTTGGAATATTAAAGAATATATTGAGTCAAATAGAATTTATTTTTATGTTATTTTTCTGGAGCTAAATTTTATTCCCTAACCTGGTTACAGAGGCTAGTGAGACAAGTGACAATTTTCTTCAGGTATAAAAGCAGTTCTTATCAGAAGCGAGACTCCTCTGCTAATGAAAAAGAGAAAATTGTGTAGTCTGTCTTTCTCTCTAATTTACATGATTTCTTTTAAATAAAATCATTTACTCAGTGACAGTAAATGCAACCAGCAGATGTTTGGTTATTTGCTGAGGCAAGACAGTAGATTAACTGATGGAAGTATCAATTGCAGTTATTAAAATAGATGCTATTTAGGAGAACTGTGGGATTCAGAAATAATTATTCATATAATTAGAAATTGGAAATGAGTCAACAGGAATTGTTTTGGCATAAAAAAAGACATTTGAAATGACTTTAAGTATGGTTCTATCAGTTTATATGCGGTGCATTTAACAAAAACATTAAATTTGCCATTGTATTTATAAGATCATGCTTCAGTCTTTCAGACAGACTAAATTTAGTGCAAAGAAAATCCTGATAAATTACATCTATCTTGGCAGTAGTTTACTTAAATATCTCCAAGACTGGATATACTTCAAAATTTATTTTTTTCTCAATTAATATATTTCATGTTTATTGGGTCAAACTGTTGTCTTTTAGTTGGCTATTAAACAGGACTAAAATATAGAGAATGTGTATAACATTTGCTTATTGCAGGCAATTATGTCATTCTCCCTCTTGTCTTTAAAAATATAACATTGAAGAAAATATCACAATAAGTAGTCTTATGTAAAAGGAACTAAGAATAAATTATTATACAACATAAGAATAGGAGGTCTTCTGTGAACATATTGTGTCAAAATTAGCCTCAGTGCAGACTGGATATTTGGATTCAGCCCATCTGAAAGACTTGAAAACTACTTAGAATGTACGGACTCTGTATTAAAAAAAAAAAGCTGTCACCAACCCCTGAAAATTAGAACAGTTTTGATAATCAAGGATTTCATCTGCACATTAAACCAAGGCCAAATTAAGAAGGCTATGATCCTAAGGCACGCAGCAACATTTGTTAAACAAAGTCAAAATTAATGACAAACAAAATCAAGTTTTCTTTGTGGCTGATTTTCAGGCAGCTGCATCCAAATTTAAAAGAGCCATCAAAGAAAGATATCCATTAATTATTAACTCCGAACAACTTCAGAAAGCGGAGCCCTTAAACCTCCATTGACATCTTTCTGCCAGTCTCCTAATCTCTGCAAGTTGTGGGTAAGAGTTGCATTATACACTGCATGTCATCAGCCTGCCTTTAACAACTGCGGCTGCTGAGCTCTGCGCTGCAGCCTGCAAGACCCCACGAGAGCAGCGATAATTTCTGCACAGACATCCTGAAGAAACACTTACAGTCTCACGTTTGGAATAATCTCCTGGGTTACTGTCCCACTCTCAAGCACAGGAAAGGGTGTCAAGAATGTAATGGCAAGACACAAGATGCAGAAACTCCTGCAAAATTTTTTTTTGTTGTTGTTGTTAGTTGAAGCACAGAAGAGGTATCATAATTAATATGCTGTGCCACCCTATAGATTAATATAGTTAAATCAATAGCTTATTCCTGGGCCTTTTCTTTACAGAATGCAAGGAAAAGTTCTAGCCTAAGTGACTGCGTGAAAATGTGCACGTGTAGCATGCTGGTAAGTAAGCTAGTGAGAGAATTTAGCTGATTGTGAATTATTAGTGGTATTTTCTTTGAAGTTAGGCCTTTTTCTATCAACACACTTCTGATTAACCGTATTGCAAATAGTAAGACGAATTCAACATTGATGCGAACATCCTTGAAAAATATATATGCCAATATTTACAATTGTAAGTTCAGATTTACGGAATTCTGAGGCCAGAGTACAGAGAAATAAGATTTCTTGTCACAATTTTGTTTTGCAATTTGGTATCATCGCTGTAGACTATTACACTACTGTATGAGAAATAAAATATTCATGTAGAGTGTTTCCAATATTAAAGTTAATCTGGTGGGAATGACGATTTTTCTAAAATGCCGTAAAATGGTTGTCAAAATGAATATCTCGCCATCATGTAAACTTTTGATTGTTGAGATTACTTTCTGCAGACGTATTGCTATAGAAAGAGAACAGCTGTAATGTGACAGGGACACCCTGTTGGCTGCACCTCTCTTATCCCATCTCCATTTTGCCTTTTCTCATCTCTGTCTTTTAAAAATCTTATCAGAGTACAAAGGAGGAATATTCAACAAAAACGAGTGTGTAGCTATCATTTTTCCTCATGGAAAATACCAGCACATTTGAATACAAATATGACAGCAACCCACAGCAGTGAAAACAAATAACAAAATATTTATTAGAAGATCACATTGATTTATCATAAACTTCCTAACCTGTAAGTCATAATCCATCTGACCACCTGCAATTCTTCAGTCCATCTCTTTATATCACTGAACGGGAATGATTTGAAATTAAAACGCTAACTTTTCAAACCAATCTAAAAAGAGCAGACTGAGGAAAAGAGTGTGTGTGTGTGATGATTCACATTTAAAGGTTTTATCTCTTTACTCTATTTGATTAAAGGCCTTGTGTGGAGTTAAGCAGTAAATCCTGCAGAATAATTAGTGGCTGCTAGTTTTTTTCTCCCCCCTCCCCCCACCTCCCCCCCATTTAAATGAAAGCTTAAATAGGGGAAAAATGCAATGTCAGTCAGAAACTGGTTCGTACCAATCATAATAATTATAATCTATTAGAATTAAGCCATAATCATTAGAATTTCTTCTTTTCTCCTACCTTTGATGGCCTGTTTCATCTGTTTCATTAAAGCTGTAATTTTTACAGATGCTCTTGATGTTCCTATGTTTTCATCAGAGTCTAAGGCAGCCTAAAGGGAAAAAATAGCTCTTTGCCTATAGAGATATATGTTAATACATTAGTCACTTGCAGCAAGCAACTTTTGCAATATGTGTGTCTGGGTGTCTATAGTTGTCTTTATTTAGGCCTGTCCAGCATTTTGTTGTGTCCTCCTCTTGCCCGGCAGCTGGACCCTGACCTTCAAGTTCTTTTTTTTTTTTTTTAAGAAAAAGAAAAAAAAAAAAAGAATTCTTTTCAGATTCCAAGTTCCCCCCTTCTTACCCTCCCACTGACACCATCCTATTCAGCACCGGAGATAACTTTATTCATCTACACGTCATTGTATCAAATTCAATAGGCAAAGTGCTTCCACATGCCTCAGAGCCAGGCAGGACAGTTACGTCTTCATCCCCCTAGCCGCCCAACCACCCCCGCTGCAATGAGTTTTTACTACCATCTTTTCAGGCATGAAATGAGCACAGTTACAAAAAATAAATTCAAACAAGTGTTTTACTACTCAGTTGGGTCACTGTAGATGTATTTTCCCGCAGACTACTCAATTAGATGGAATGTATTACCACCAGGCTGAGTTGCTCAGAATCCTCTGTAGGTAGTGCATGCTCGAAAGGAGGAAGGGGATCTGTTTATTCATTAAGTTCCATAAACTGCTGCTGTAGATTTTGATGAAAAATGTGCTTGCGTTGAAAGTGTTTGCGTTAGTATGAAATTAAGAGGTTCAGACCTTCTAACGTGACGCCATGATACAGATCGCATGCAAAAAAGGAAATGGAGAAATTCTTTTCTACAAGCAACCAAAAGCAAATCTCTTCTCAGGAAACAAAATAGTACGTCTGACCTGAAGCTGATTTTGAAAAAGTGGAATTAATTTTTGTTTTCTTTTTTGTTTCTTCCCTAGATCCTACAACCCTTTGATTTTACTTTTGGGAGTTTAGAATTCTTAAAGAGAAAAATAAAACTTGCTTAATGTCACGAACATCAAGTAAGTGTTTGCTGTTGGATGCCCTTGCTACAAAATCAGCCTACTGTCTTCAGCCAGGAGGACTGGGTATCAGATTAGTTTACAGAGTGAGAATGGATCTTCCTATGTGGATTCCCAATGAGGTAGACAGCGGGCTCTAACAGGCAAAAACAGTTTGATTCTTTCAGACCTGGATTTCTGTTTGAAACCTTTATAAAGATTCCTTCTAAAATCAAAAGATCTTTTAGGACTCTGATGTTCAAAAGAAAAAGAAAAAACTGGGTTAAAACAGTTTTAACTTAATCACACCCCCACCCATTCTTGGGAAGCTCCCCTCCCCCATATCAGAATGCAAAGCTTGAAAGAAAGTCGAATGATTAAAATTAAATAGAGCATCTAAAGTCTTTAAATCAGCTAGCCATTATAAAACATTCCGGATCCTGAAGATAGAAAAGGCGAAAGATCTTTTTAAAAGCAGACTTACAGCACTGACTAGGTGTTTTCTACACTAGCTTCTATGTGTTTACGTAGCCGGCATTACAGACATTTGGAAGGATTTGAGAATTTCAAAAGGGAGAAGTTTATACATCAGTGCTGCAAGTTGCAAAACACTGTTGATATTCAAATGTTTATTGTGCAAAATCTGGGATAAGCTTCGGCCTGAGGGCCCCTCTAAGTGCCTACAACTCTTGCTAATTCCTCTCAGCATTGAGACTTGCACAAAGGCCTTAATCCAATTCCACTTTTTTTTTTTTTCCAGAAAGCCTATGCTATTTTCTCTCACATAAACTAACAACACTACCCCATCACACTGCAGAATGGGTCAAAGAGAAAGCGCCCTCTGTTTATACTTCACCAACACTTTGTGCGTCTTGGGCAAGCATGGCATGGAAGTTTAAGTGGTTCCCCAGGCCCCAGCACATCTTTGGGGGGCGGACCCTTCAGGCATGAAGGTGGTAATTTTTAAGGGAGAAAAATGTACTGTGGGGTTTCAACTTCTCCTCGTCTCTTATCTGCAAACAGAAATTGAGAGACTAAGCCGCATTCTTGCACTTCTGATGAAACTGATAGAAGTCAGGTTTTCTTTGCTAAGGTACTACATGCATTTGATAAGCTGGGATTATTAGTTGTTCTTTCTCTTTGCCTCCTCTTTTCCCCAAGTACCTTTCATTATTTCTTGCAGGATATTCTTAAGGTCACATGTACAATACCCCTTATTTTCATGCAATTACCAGTTTCCTTTGTTAAACAAGAAGCTGATTCACCCCAAAATCTAGACATATTTTTTGCACCTATAATTTTGGGGAGAATTTTTAGTTTCAGATGGGCATATGGCTCAAAAATAATAATGCCTGTGTTTGGCGGTGGAAATCAGGCATTTGCCTCTGATTGTGAGTATACAAGTAACCAATTACACTAGTAATTAACTGTGGATACAATTAAAAATGACCACGCTTTTGCTCCAGAAGTGAATTATAGGGGTGGGAATAGGCAGTCAAAATGTGGATTAGTGAGAGTCAATTTCAGAGTTGTACTCCAGCAACTGGTGTCACCCAAAATCAAATGACATAGAATTCTGTGTCTTAATTAGAGAGAAAGATGTCTTGTTTCTATTGATTTCTATTGCAAATGTCAAACCGAAGCATATATTGGCTACTTTTGACTGTTTCCATATTTCTATAAAAGCAATGAGAAGAAATTCTGGTGGACAGCTTTGAAATTCCTGTGTTTGGAATTGAGGCAGCCAATGTTTCTGTCATTGTCCTGAGAGATTATTCTGTGTTCAATAAACATCTACAGTAGAAAACAAGATACATCAGATACAGGATGTAATACATCTGAAAAACCTAATCTTCGTGGCAAGAAAAAGTTGTACACATGACAAGATTAAACTGTTGATAGCAATATTTAACACATTTTCTAAAGCCAATTGTTCGAATTGGTGTTCCCCCTGAGTTGGATCTCAGTAGCAGGAATCAGTTGTCTACAAGATTCCCCAAATTAAACCTTAAATAGTTAGACAAAGATGTTTCTATAATGAGCCTGTGTCAGAATAAACAAAAAGGATCAGGTCAATCTCAGACCCTAAATCAATCACATGTTAAAGACAGGAATACATCCTCTGTCTTCTGAGGTCATACACTTATTTGAGAGTAAGCACTATGGTACACTTTCCTCTTTTAAGATTCTCTGATGGTTGTTTTAGTACTCAAAATTATTTAAAAAATACTTTGAGCTAGTGAAAAAAAAGTGGATAAATCAGTCCGTGGCAAGCAAGTCAGACATCACAAAGCAGAGCCAATCTTACTTCGATTTGGTCTGGTAGCTCATGGTCAGCTATAACATTATCAAAATTAAATCACTTACATAATTAGAGTGTTTTCACCCTTGTAGGACCTTTCAGTAGACAGGCTCAAGGTTTGAATGAACATGGAAATGGATTTCAGTCTTTGCTCCGGTGTCACTCCTGGAGGTGAATGTGCGGTGTGAGGAGTCTGGGTCCCCGCTGCTGGGAAAGGGCAGGTAACAAAATTACAATTTCCCCTAAAAGTGGTAATGACATAGCTTAAACCCCGGAAGCATAAAATGATGCTCTTTCAGTAATTACGCTGAAAGAACAAGCTTTCTTTTTCATGAAATATATGTAGTATGGGGCCTCATGGTGTATAGTTTTAACCATAAAGAAGCAGTACAAACTACACTTGCTTCTTGTCCATGATCTGCTGGTCAGTTATTGGGTCATGTGGGTAACTAACCACATTATATTTTTGTAATTTACATTGCTTGGGAATGTGTGTGAGATTGGAAGGAAGCATTTCTTTTGTAGGAGAAGAAAAAAGAGAGGAAGGAGAGAAAGGAGAAGGAAAGAGAGGAGACAAGAAAAGCTTACGTAAAGATAAAGTTAGAAGGGCCGGGGAGATGGCTCAGTGGAATAAGCACTTCCCTGGAAAGCACAAGGGCCTAAGTCCAATCCCTGGTTAGTTAGAGTCAAGCATTTTATTGTTCAAAATCTACTGTGATGATTATTTGGAAGATGAATGGTGATTTGGGGTTACTTCATTTGTTAAGGTCACTTCTAGGTGGGGCTCAGCAATTCCATTTATGGTGTAGAGATCTTAAGTTAGATTCATGGGAAATCCAAGATAGAGTAAAGATGGAGTTCTACACAGGGACTTAGGATTTCTGAAAGAGTTATAGCTTTGTACCCTGAATCTGAAACTTAAGTGCTTTCATTCCTGGCAGGTTATCAAAGAGTATGGGACTGCTGATTGAGTATGTGCTGACCTGGAGAAGGCACGTGCTAACTGATGAATGAACACACTTTGTTTTTATTTTTGCATTTAGTAAAAATAAAACAACAGTTCTAATGGGCAAGAGGACACCACTTGTAAGTAGGGAGAATTCTTGTCCAAGAGTTAAGGTTTCCATATATGAAATATTCTGTCACACACACACACACACACACACACACGTGTTCACTGATATTTAAAAAAACAGCATAATTACAAGAATAATTCACTCAAATGTAGCATTTATTTTCTTTAATTTAGTACATAAAAGCTCACATTAACAAGATAATGATGGCGTGTTGGTTGGTCTGACCTCAGTCCTTAGGAATTTCTACTATCACTGCCACAAATCTAAGCATCCAACTCCCATAGTTTGCACTGGCTTAGATTCTATTCTTCCAAATTCAGGATGATGTCTGCTTGTGGAAAAGAGTTATTTGCCCAAGCTTATGCTGATATGAAAGCAAAAAATCATTTTCCCAGACTCTGGATGGGAAACCTTGGGTGGCTGGCAAAGCGACCCCAGGAATGGTGCTCCCCGGGGTCCTTTTGGTTTCTTCTAAGTCACTCTCTTGCTAAATGACACACATCAGTTCTATGCAAGGTGCAACAACCAGGAAAAGCTCATTTAAACTCCCCTCTCAACTGCTTTATCCCACCTTCTAAACTCAAAAAGGGACAGGCAGAAAGGGGCTCACAAAAGCCTCTTCTCCCCACGGCCCTTGTAATAGGGCTCATTAAGCACCCGCCTGGGCTTGTTATAAAATACTGTGGAAGCAGCCCGTAAGTAGCTGTTTGTAACAGATAATATCAAATTGGAGAAACATGTAAAAGCACCTACAAAAAGAGTAAAATGAGATGTACTCTAATGATACCAGCCAAGCAAGCAGGGAAATAATTAGTCACTGCGTGTACATGCTTTAGGATTTGTAGCAGGACTAATTTCATTTCGCTTCAGCGTCAACTTTTAACTTTGGTGTTTTGTATATGGGTTAAATAAAATACGTCCTCTGGGGAAGTTTGCATCACAGAAAATTAAAAGCTGTTGCTGTTGTCATAGTATTTATTAAACATTGTTTAAAAACATTTCTTAAGGCATATTATGTGGTATTTTGACGTTTTAAAATTTTATCTGACGTGACTCTGTGTTATAGAAGCTAGTCTAATTTTCATGAATGTTTTTATTTATAATAAAGGAATATTGTTTATTTTTGGTGATGTCAGTGCTAAGATTCAGTTTCTCGATTTAGAGCTGATGCTCAAACTCTGTTGTGCTTTCTGTAGGAAATGGGCGGAATGAACCACCTGACTGCTGTTCCCTGCAGTCTGAGAAGCTGCCTCTCCACATGCGGCGAATTCAGTTCTCCACCAATATCTGTGAAATAAACCACAGGTTGTGTAAACAGCATTTTCCTGTGTACTGCACTGGCTTTTGCTCAAGAGACATCTTTCACTTAGCAGAAAATTGCATTTACAGCCTCTCTGTCACTGAAGCAGTTTTTGGTTCTAAACATATGAAGATATGAATCATGTTTGCAGATGTCGTCAGAAACTTCTACGACTTTTGATTCTCTGAATATTTTCTAATAGCCATAATTATGCAGGACCCCATTCATTTCATCAATTTGTCAGGTAAATAGACAGACATGCAAACTTCTGTCTTTTCCCTAAACTCAAAAATAAGCCTATTATAATTAATCTTGTTTAATTTTAAATTTGCTTGTTGACTTTTGACTTGGGGTTCCTGGCATTGATTCCAAGGTTCAAAAGTTGGAGAGGTGGCAGTCAAGTGTAAAGAGAGACCTGACTTTGAATGAGGTGCCCCAGATTCTAGGCCTTCCCTGCTGTTGGTCCCACGTGGAATCACTGGTTCTCCCCTAAACTGTGTGTCATCTATGTTCTCATCTGTCACGTAAGCGGGATGCCAAAATAACTCCCACATTGATGCCCAGCCCCAAGCTTGATTTTTATCATGCTATTAAGTTAACCTGTATGGATACTTGATCTTTCACAGATATTTTGGCCCAGTATATGTGGCTCATTGCCCCACCACTTGGAGAACCACGATGATCCCGTCTAATTGCTTACTTCATGATGGCTAAAAAGCAGGATGGATTGGAAAGAAGGCCGGTGAGAGAAAGCCTAAAAAATAGGTGTGGTCCAGGTGTTGTTCTCCAGCCTAGAGCATCAGACACTTACTGCCCTGTACTTCAGTAGTCTTATAGGTGTCTCCCAGTCTAGCCAGGGTGACGGCCATGGTTGACAGCACCAGATCACTTCTCACTACAGACCCCTTTACACCTTTAAGAATTTATGCTACGGGCATCTATTGCCAATTTTTTCAAAAAGAAATAATGTAAGTGAGCATTTTAATGATTTGTAGGTACCCAATATTATTCCATTTTTTTTTTCCAGATTTTAACTTTACTAGCAGCTACTAAGCAATGGGATACAAAACAATAGAAGACATTAAAAGAAGTTGGTGGAAATAAGGAGGCACAGATACAGGACCCTGAAGCCAGCCTTGTGGGGAAGGATGGGCTTGCCTTGGGACAAAGGAGCACATGGGTGGCAACAGAGAGAATCTGCCCCACCCAGAACAGGGCTGAATCACAGCCACATGGGCATTAAAATTTTGAGATCAATTTTTAAAGATTCCTTTAATCACAAAGTTTTCAAATGAAAACAAGTATCCCTCTTCTGTAGGTTTTCCAGCTCACTACCCAAGAAATTTGAGTTCTTCTATTAAGGCCACTCGAAGCCCACCATAGGCTTGGGTAGCAACTTTCAGACAGTGTGTTACTGGTCTCCTTGCTTTGCTGGTAACATGCTATGCAGAAGCATACATTTCTTCAGTGTTGTTTTCTGGTATAAGAGAAGCACAGTACTCAAAAGAGGCCACAGAGGGCTCTCTGAAAAACTAGTAGAATGAAGAGGACTTCAACTTTTTCCCAATAAACTTTGTAACTGGATCTAGGTAGAAGTGTGCCCTGCAGTGAGGGGGTATATATGCCAGAAAGAGGCCCCCATTCTAGGAATTCTTACAACTTTCTCTCTCTTGTACTCATATCCTGGCCTGGTGTCTCATCATAATCTCCCTGTAAGCAGGGCTTTGCTTCTGTCTGGAACTTCAACCCAAGGTTAGGATACTTCATGAGGTGCTCTTCTCCTTCAGTCATCTCTGGCTGCTCTCTCTATGGGGCTGCATCTTCTTATTCTCCTGGAGAGAGCTGGGTCACAAGCAAGCCTGGGATTCCTCTAACAGGAAATAGACAGACACAGCTGCCAGGAGTTAGCCTCTCTGGCCTTAGAGTGTTCAGGTGTTAATGTCTTCTGGTTAGCAGAGAACTAGAACTGGCAGAATTGGGTAGAGTAGGAAGTCGCCCCCTAAAAGAGTGTGTTCAGTGATAAGATGAAATGGAATTCCATGGGATTTTCATGAAACTTCTCAGTTTCACCTTTCAGAAGTTGGAGGGCACCTAGTTTAAGAGACTTATGTTTTCTTTTTCAGCTCTTCAAATCTCCAAGAAAGATCATCGAGTTCAAGTTCTTCGGATGCTGAAGCGCTGCCCACAGCAGATGCAGTTGGCACTATGACTGGCACAGAAGGCAGCTCTGGCTGTAGGAAGTTGTAGTCATCCTCAGGGCTGGGAGGGCTTTTGTAAGGGCATCAAGCTTGGCTCTAGGACCAACAATCTGTGCAGAAGAAACATTCTTATCAGCATTAACATCATCAGCACAGGGAGTGGCATGTATCTGAGGTGGATTAATATTTGGAAAGACCTGATAAGTCCCCATGGGTAATCCATTGCAATTTGATGGTCCCTTTGGCAGTGCACATAAAGGATTATGTACACATGGCACAGGCATAGCGTGGCACTGGCACTGTTACTTCAGTGCTGAATAGCTTCAATAGGTGCTGCAAACCTGTGGCCACCGCTACCTCCTTTCCCAGGCCCACCTTTCTTCACATCTTCTATGAGCCCAGCACCAATGAGATGAGATCTGTTTCTATCTCAGGAGGAGCTTCTAGCATGACCACAGAGGCAGGGTCATAGGGCACCTTGTTAATACTTGGCAATTTCAATTGGAGATCTCCACTAAGATTCTGGGTGTGGGCTTCTACGCTTAGTCTACCCATTAGTCTATCATTGACAGTTCCAATCTGGTTGGTCCTACATAACCAGCCATATGCTTTGCTATACTTGGCACAGAGCTATTTGGTAGCTACTGTTAACTCGGCCCCTTCTGATTGGAGTCGAGGACAGCCGAGATCAGTGCAGGCACAGGTTCTATCAGGCTGGAATCTAGCTCTTCCATAGACTGAATGAGGCCAGAAGGAGGCCACAGTGTGGCAGCAGGATCTTCATGGCCTCCACACCTTAGTCTTCCTGAACCACATGCTCCACTCGGATCCCCTCACCTTCTTTCCCAGAGGTCACATAGTCAGTGGTCACTTTCCTTGTTTTCTGAGCCAGTTCCTTTTGTTCCTCCAGTAGTTTGTGTTGGTATATGCCTAATCTCAAACTGACCTGAAAATGTTCAGCTTGAAATCTAGAGCCCACCCTGCTATGCTACTCCTGACTGAAGTCAAGCATGAAAACATCCAAGATCGACTTCTGAAACACCGCTCAGCATCCAAAGTGGTGGTTTCCTCGGCCTCCGCCTCGAATACAACATCAATTCAATTTCTCTTTCCAGTGATCTTGTGAGATGTAAACTCACTATGCCCATCTTCCCATCTAGCAGATCAGTAAAATGAGGCTGGAGAATCTCTTTTCTAAGGTCACGGAGGCAACAAGTAGCTCAGGAGCTCAGGGTTTCCTTCCTAGAACTTTACACTTAAACTTTTAGAAACACCTTCAGAGATGTTGAATGTGAATATACACATACACACATACCTATACAGGCAACCATATACACGCCCATACACTGTTGCATGACTGTATTTTTCTACCAAAAATGCCTCTCTCCTAAATCATGTTACTATGATTTTTGAAATTGCAAAGGAACTTTGGAGCTATAGATCCTTCTGTTCAAACTCAAGGCTAAGTGCACCGTTCTGGCCCATCCAACAACAGCTGACCCTTCTTGGAAATGTGTCTCTACTTAATCTACTTCTGTCAAGATTAGCAAGTGCTACAATGTTCTTCACAGATTTTCATGGGACACATTGTTTTTCTAAATATCTTCTGCAGTATATATTACCTTGAGCACCCAGAAATTCTGTGGACTACCTGCTTTTGAAACAACAGACACATTTAATTTGGTTACAAGAGCAATTATAATTAAAAGCTAACTCTTTTTTACTCATTTTTACAACCACTGCTGAAGAGAATATTTATTTACAATTACACCACTGCTAGCATTGATAAATGATAAAAATTGATTTTGTTAACTGATGAACTCAGAAATAAGTGCATTTGATAGCAATGGGGAAAGAAGAAGGAGGTAAATCATTTAACCATCAGGAAATGTCCACCTGTCTTTTGTCCTTTACAGATTTTAACTCAGGAGTTGACTTTACAATTAGAGACTTAGCCTCACGCTGCGTTTTCTCTTACATCAACCTCTAAGTTCATAGATGGACTTCATGCCGCTTCCTTGACTGGAAAAGACCACTGTGGCTCTTACACTTTTCGCGTAGTGTATCTTTCAAGTCACCTGTAGCTCCATTTGTCATTGTATGTAACATCAGTAAGCCAAGCAGCCACAAAGCCAGCACACCTCAGAGATGAGCTCAGAACCTTCCTAGGGGTAGCTAACCACGAGGTTGGGGCTGAGAGAATGGTGGTGAACCTTCCAGGACTTTTGATGATAGCTCAGGGCAGTCCTTCTGCCACAGCTTTGCCCCCACTGCAGTAGGACAAAGTTTTCAGAAATTAGCCCTAAATCTTTCATGCATAACATTCAGTTGGAACAAATCTGCCTGGCAATGTTTGGGAAGGTGGGACAGAAATTGTGCACTTAATACACCATATAGAGATTTTTTTTTTTCCTGACAGAAACTGGGAACCTCTGTATCTTTCCACTGCTTTCTGCTCCACTTAAAGTATTTCTGAAATGTGGCTCTCTTGAAAGGATTGATTCTTTTACCAGGTGTGGCATTTGGAAGTTTCTGGAATGAGCAGAGAGGTTTTGGATCTCGTATCAAAGGGTTTAAAGTTAATGATTTTAAGTATGGTTGGATTTTATTGCCCCTCTGGTGGGCTAAAAACTTCAGCCACTCTTTGACCTCTGTGCAGTCAATTCAATTCCATCTAATGCTCTGTGACTAATATGGTGGATATTTAATCTACTTTGCTGCTGCAATCACTCTGGGAGTCACTTTTCTTTTCCTTGAAAAACTTCCTCTGGAGAGAAATTGCTTATTGTAAGCTCTAAATATGTTGCATATGACAGAATAGATTTTTAAAAGGTTTTCTTTCAGAGACGATGAGGCCTTATCACTTGCTTTGCTATCACATTAGAAATGAGATAGGAAAAGTGATATTATTCTAGAAGCAGAAACAGAATCCAAAAGAAGAATGAACTGTACCCTCTCCAGTCCTGTTATTAATGTAGACATCACAAGTAAAATGTTTTAGCTAAATATTTCCTGCAATGTAATTAAATTGAGAGACAAAAAAAAAATCAATGATGTGCTGGGTTATAGGCCTTTTTTTATTTGTGTGTTTGTATTTTTAGGGAAGGGTCTACAGGGTGTTCAGAGTCTCACTACACAGATAGGACTTGTAGTGGTCTGCCTGTTTACAGCCTCCCAAGAGCTGGGATTACAAGAATGCACCACCATACCCAGCATCAATTGCTGTCTCAGTGTGCCCTGGGTCCAGGGCCAACACGGCAGGCCTGGGAATCAAACACCCGGCTTCTGCGCCTGCTTGCAGGTGTTTTAATCCACTGAGCTATTTGGCCAGTCCTTGGGTTATGAGTCTTAAGGAGGCCGCTTTTATCCATTTCTTTGTTAAAAACACAAGTAGCTGTTTTTTTTAAAAGGCTCATTTGGATGTAAATGTGGTTCAGGCACCCAGTGAGCAGGAGACTGATAGTCTTGCTTGTTTCAGCAGGTCTGCAATGAGTACTGACTGAACAGGTTCAGGGCCATAACATTTCCCTTCAGATCACAAGAACTGATGCTAATCTTTCCTTTGTCGCTAATTAGTGGTCAGATCTCCCCAAAGCCTTTCAAACTTTGTGCTTGATATGAGGCTCTGGGAGGTACCTCTGGTGCTGTTCTGCTGTATTTAACTTAGACTAAAGCTGTGTTCCTGCCTGTTCCTGAACCCTAGATGATGTGGGCCATCATCTCGCACAACTAGGCTTTTCAGGAGGTAGGCAGAATGGTTTCTTTCTCAGACATTGAAAATACTTATGGATTCTTTTGCTCTATCAACCACAGCAACTACCAGAAACTTTACCGTTTCTGCCTAAATATGGAATTTCCCTGGGAAGACAGAGATTTATCAGACCTTGGTAGTTGTTGTATTAAAACTATCTGCCCCAGGGCAGTGTAACACTCACACCCATAACCCCAGTGTTGGATTATGAGTTAATCACAAACTCTAGAAGACTTCCCCCAATGACTGCAGGAGGCTTTGTGAAGAGTACCAATATTTAATACATTGCATATTGGTTTTTTTTTTTATATTCTGTTACTCAGAGTACAAGATATAGGTGTGAAATATTGCCCCAACAATATTACCTCAAACTTTTCTTTTCAATGAACTAAGAGAAACAAGCTGTATAACTATCTTACCTGTCTTGTAAAAATAAATATTTATACTTATATATATTTTTTCCTTTTTTGCTTCCTTTCCCACATCACAATTTCTCTTGAACTTTCTTTCCAATGCCCAATATCTGTTGTATATTTTGGATCTTATTTACTCTTTCAGCTCCTCACACTAGTGAGACAATATGATGTTTACACATGTGGGTCTTATTTCTCTTATGAGTATGCTCTTGGATTGCATCTGTAGGCCTATAGAAGTCTCAATTTTATCCTTCTTTAACTTTCTAGTTTTTCTAACCAAAATTAGAGTGTATCTTTTCCCTCTTGGTTTTGGATTTGGTAATGTAAATTGGCTTAGAATGTTAGCAGGTAGTAAGATGATGCTTTTCTTCTACAGTGTCCTGAAAAGAAAATGTTCAGGTTGACCTTTGGTCTCAACAGGAAGATGAGGGACCCCCCCAGGCAGAGTAATCCCACTGGCCCTTAGGCATATCAGCAACAAATAAATGGTGATGGTTTTATGTGAATGTCTGTTACACAATATTAGGCAAGACTTGATCAACTGAGCAGACCTTGGAAAGACACATAATAGTGATGAGGAGGAGCTAAATGTTCACTTAATTATATTGAATGATTCCATAATGTAATTTCTGAACTAAAGTACTTTATCTCATGTCATATAAACTTTATAAGACATCGTGAGACAAAAACCCCTTGATGCCTCCCTTGTACCAATGAGAAACTATAGGGGAAAAAAAGGTTATATATCTTGTCTAAGCCACACAGCTAGTTATAAGATACAAGAGGATTGAACCTAAGCGTCCCTGTTTTGTTGAAAAAATCTGTGGTCTTGGTAATTATTTGTCACATTTCCTTATTGTCAGTAATAGCAATAATAAAACTACCAGCAATTGCTGCTATTATTCACTCAGTGCTTGTTAGGCATCATGATTGGGTTAGATGCCTTCCACTGTACTGTAGGCATTTTCTAGGATATTCACAGTGATGCCCACCTGCTGATGTTCATGCCTCGTATAACCCTCTCCCCCTGAAGGTGAGCTGGAGATACTGACTTGCTCCTGACAACTCAAACATGGTAAAAATGACAGAATGCCACTTACAACTGGCTTACAAAAGACTAAGATTTCTATTTTGCTTTTTTCTTTCTTTCTCCCTCTGATGCCTTTTTTCTTTCTGATGGAATGAATAGCCATGGTGTGAGATCCTCTATGCAGAGGCCCATGAACTCAAGAAGTGTTCCAGTTTATATCTTGTAGGAAACTGAAGCCCTGTTTAATATCTTAGGAGGAATGGAATCATTTCAACAGTCACGTAAAAGAATTAGAAGTATATTCTTCCCAGCCAAGCCTTGAGAGGACTGTGTTTTCAGTTACACTTGATTGGTATCTTGTGAGAGATCCAGAGCCAAATGACTCAGCTAAGTTGCACATACATTCCTGAGCACAGAAACTGCAAAGACATAATTGTCATTTTATGTCAGTAAGTTTGTGTGTGTATGTGTAAAACATAGTTTATTACGCCGTAATGTAATATTCCATTTGTTCTTTACTGTAGTCTTGGGCCTACATTTTAAGAGATGGAAAAATAGTCTTGAAGCCAGATTACATGATACTTGAAAATAATTCTAAACATTTCAAGAACTATGTTTATAAATTCCCTAGAACAAGCCCTTGGTAGGATCTAAACATTGAGACTCAGCACAGGTAATTGTCTCAATGAACTTTTCTGCAATAATACATCTCCCTCCAGCACTTTATGCTCCTGTAGTAGATGAAAGCAGTTACCATTAGTTATCCTTTCAAAGGAAGGCACAGTAGATACCTCATACCGTCTCTCGCTTTTGGTTGGAACTGTTAGCAGCATCCTTTATAGCGGCAGCTGTTTTACCATAACACAGTGTTATTACATCAATGTCCCAGAAGAATATGGAGCACAGGGAGTGAACACTAGTAGGTTTCTACTCCAAGCGAGGCTCTGTAAAATGTCCAGTGAGCTGTGTATTTTGGATAAGTTGCCAAATGTTTCTGGGTTTCATTGTTTTTATCATTCAAATTGGGTTGGTACCTTCCTCAAAGGACTCCTTTCAGAAACAAGATGATATATAGAATATGGTGCATGCTGAGGACTTATTTTATATACCAGCTGGTATTAACATGTGTACAAGGGAACTAAGACAATATATTAGTGATCTGCTCGCTTATAACCTATGTTACACACATCTCACATAAAAAATACAATGGATTTTACTATAGTTATTCTGAGAGTATAGCTTTTGATTTAAGAGTCTGAGGGTATTGAGTTTTAGATTTTTAGTATTGTACAGAGAAACTGAAGTATTAAACTTACCCTGATGATGAGATATAGGGTTTTTGTTTAGAAGGTTGATCCACCAATCAGGCCAAATCCTGCACCAAGCAACTCCCAGGTCTTAGTACTCACTCATAAAACATATTCTTCATTGTCATATATTCCAGTGCACTCAGCAAAGAAGACTCAGTTGTGGGTCTTCAGTACTGAGTCTCCACCCTGTTCTGTCTACTTGAGTCTTTTACAGTAAGTGGAAGAGAACATGGAAGATTCCAGAACAGCTTTCCATGCGCTAAGCTTACACAGCACAAACATCACTCCTGCCATTTTCTGTGATGCAGAATTCAGTCACATGACCAACCTATAACCTCAAAAAGAGTCTGGAAATACACAGCTTAGCTTTGTGCCCAGGAAGGAGAAGGAAGGCATTGGGATAACATATATCATTAAATGACATCCAAGGGATAGACTGTGGTCACATTCACCAAGGTTTCTGACTGAGATGCAGCACCAAGACAATGTAAGAAGTGTTGGAGACTGAGGAGCACCAGAGTGGGACACCCAATAGAGAAGGGAATGCTGATGAGGGTTAGTTATCGGATCCATTTTTAAAGTAAACAAGAATCTGGTAACCTACACAAAAAATTTTAACTTTAGAATTTTAACAATTACCTTTCATTTTGAAAATTGATATACAAAGTTATGCACTCTTAGGGTGATGTTGTGGTACATATGTGCATTTCATAATGATCACATCATGACTTATATCCATCAGCTAACCTATATCCATTGTTCAATAAGGCATCAGACTTATTCTTCCTATTTGTATTTTGTATCCATTGGCCAATCTTTCCCACTTCCTAACCTCTCTTGCCTTCCCAAGCTCTGTAAACCACCATTCTATTCCTTACTTTCTTTTTTTAAATGTATTTAGTACAGGGCCTACAGGGTTTCACTGCATAGATCAGATTTGTAGTGATCTTCTTGTTTTTAACCTCTCAAGCTCTGGGATTACAGGTGCATGCCACCGTGCCCAGGCTCAGTCGCTGCCTCAGCATGCCTTAGGGGTGGAACCAGCACGACATGCCAGGGACCAAACCCTGATCCCTGCACCTGCCTATGCAGGTGCTTTAATCTGCTGAGCTATCTGTCAGGCCCCCTATTCCTTATTTTTATAACATCAGATTTTTACAGATGAATAAGATCACTTGGTACATTTGCTTTTTGTGTCTGGTTTATTTCACTTAAAATAATGTCCTTCCGGTTTGTTTGTGTAAGTTCTCTTCTTCAAAAGTAAAAGAATGCATGGAATAAGCAAATACTGTTAATCCTCTGTATGTGCAGATTTCACACATGTAAATTCAGGCATCTCTGAGGATCAAAACTATTCAAAGTAAGATAAGCCAACCAGATAGCTCAGCACAGGGACCAGGGTTGGATCCCTGGTATGTAGTGCAAACCCTGCCCCTGGGGCATGCTGAGACTGCTACTGAGACTGGGTATGGTGGTGCCCACCTGTAATCCCAGCTCTTGGGAGGCTAAAAACAAGAGGATCACTATAAGTCAGATCTATGTCATGAGACCTTGTACTACAATACAAAAAGAGAGAGAGAAAAAAAAAAGAAAGAAAGAAAAAAGGAAAGAAGAGTAAGTTGTATTCATTTCATGTGTACATTTTTGTCCTGCCCTAAACAATACAGGACAACCATTCAAATAATATTTACAATGAATTATGTTCTATAGATAATCTACAATGATAATTAGTTTCAGGGATCATAATTATGGTGTGGGTAGCAGATAAAGGAAGTCACAGGAGACATACATGAAGCAAAGCACTGTAACAATTCAATTCTAAGCAAACTAGAACTAGGAACTATCATATTTCTTTATACTCTTTGATCAGCTATAGTTACAAGGCCAAATGTAGCTGCAAGGGAGCCTGGTAAAAGTGCTCAAATTAATGGCAGTTTGCATTAATCTGTGAATGAATTAGCTTTTCTAAAAAAACACATCACCTTGAAATTTAGTGGAAATAATAACAGTGATTGTGTTTAGAATACAGTTATCTGGGTCAGCAAGACCATTTCACTGACTCAGTGAGCCTGGCTTTAGCTGGACTTTCTCATGTGTCAGATGACAGGATGTTTTAATCAACTTCTATGGTTCTCCTGGCACATCATGTGCTTTATACAGTTGGCATTGAAGCTGTGGGCTTTGTTCACGCACCTGTGTTCTCATTCTCCATCAGGCTACTTAAGACTCATTAAATAGCAGCATTAGAGTTGCAAGTGAAGTAAAAAGGCACAGGTTTCAAAGTACAAACATTTGCAAACCTCTGCTTGAGTCACATTTGCTAATGTTGCATTCCTAAGGGGAATTAATCTTAATTCAGAAGGTCAAGAAATATGCTTCACTTGTGGAGAGGAAGAGAAGAATTGAACTTTTGTGCAGAACAGAATAAGAGGAGAATGAATATTGCAACAGGAAACCAGGAATCTCGCTTTTATCATGAAAATTATTACATTATTTCCACCAATGTCTATTGTTCCAGACTGGTTATGACTAATATCCTGCATTCCATTTTCACCTGGGTGTGTTTCAAAACACTTAAAATTCCACACTTTCAAAACATAATTTATAACCCATCTCCCACACATTACATAGCTAAATAAAAATTGCCTTTTCTATGCTGTGTGTTGCCTTTCCAGTTTGTTACTCAATCCACATAGCTGGAAGTCATTCTTGACAAGTTCTTTTCTCTCACATTCTCATCTTTTAACCATTACCAAGATCTATTGGCTTCATTTCCTGAGTCTCTGGAATCTGCTCTCAGGTCTTCCTCTTTGTGGCCACCACCCTTGACCACAGGGCTTGGCATACATTCTTGCCTCTTGCAATTTCTTTTTCATAAAGTGATGAAAATACAAATTTCACTGTGTCACTCTCAAACTTAAAAATCTTTCATTATTGTCTTCTTATTCTTGTGATGGAGGTAAGAACTTGACACTCCCTGCAAGATTCTGCATGATCTTTCCCCTGCTATTGTATCTTTAACCCTCTACATTCACTGCCACATCTAGTCTCAGAAGAAGGCAGAATGATATAGTTTTAAAATGAGAGGTTAGGGCCTAAAGCTTGACCAATTGTCCCTTGGAACCACAACATCATCATTCTTCAAGAATTTAACCTATGTGCAACAAGTTTACTGTAGGCTGTCTGATGCTGATGGGCAGTTCGGAAATAGATTTGTTAGTGTTTCATTTACCTGTTTTGCCTCTCAGCAAAGATGTAAAGGAGGCCTTCTTTGTGGGAAGAGACTTCCGGAGTCTTTATTTGTAACTTTCTGTATTAGGCAATAGAAATAGCTAATATTTATTGAATGTTTATTTTATATACACAATTTAATTGACACTGTATAACTATCCTACGAAGTGGTATTATTGTCTTTCACATCTTGCTTATGACCATGATAAAGATGTTAGTTATCATCTCAAGGATTCAGGTAATATTAATTCAGATCCAGATTTCAAACATAGAAAATTGTTCATTCCAAGTAAATGTTTCTAATAGCATGCTTCTCTTGACTTTTGTATAGTTTGAGGGAGCTGGTTCAATACAAAAGTCAGGAGCTTTATGAGTCTGAAATTATGTGGAGATACTGAAAGTTTCCACATCCAAATTATCCCCCCAAATCTAAATAACATAAGTTATACTCATATTCTAAGTAGGAGACCATTGCCATGTTACAGATTGAGTGTTCCACATCTTGGAATAGAAAAATGTTTCTGCCCCTTGTTGACTACAGAAGAGGAAATTAGGACATGTATTTCAACAACAAAGAGATGGATTCTGCCACCAACAAAAAGGTAATTGAAGGTGGTTTTTACAAATCCCTGATATGAACTCACCTAATGGATGGCTTGATTTTGGTCTCTGATACCCAGGTCAGAGAAACCAGCTGAGGCCATGTGGATCCTGTGCTAACAGCAACATATGGTAATCAATGTGTTCTTTAAGATGATAAACTCATGCTACTTTGTTATGGGAGAAACATGATATCATCATAAATCCTTCCTGGGGACCATTTTTCTGACATGGCTGAATAAGCCCAAAATCCCTTGGTGGGGGCGGGGAAAGGAACTTTCTGAGCACAGCCACACTGTTGGAGCAAAGCTGAAATGACTTCTTAGGGACAATTGGGTGAGGTCTGTGGCAAAAGACAAAGAAAGCCTGAGGTGGACCTTCTGCCACTAGAACTTCCTCACGTGACCATCAGCATAGCCCTGGCCTCACCACAACCTCAGTAGGCCATCAGGAAGACTGTGGGTGTATGTCACCAGCTGGACAATGTGGAACTGTGTTGCCGAGGCAGAAGTCACGTGCCAGGACTTGGAAAACTATAGAGGATCATCTTCTTTACAGGCAAATTCTGTCTGTGAAGATGGAAGGCCCCCTGGCTGCCATCTTGGAGATTTTCAAAGAGAAGTGACAAGCTCGAGTTAGATTTAACTGTATAGCAGACTCTACCATTTTTCACAGCCTATTCCTCATGTTGGCAGTCTAGGGGATACTACGACAGATTTTCTGCAAATTTTAAATAACCAAGTTTAAGGAGAGACTACATTAAAAAGATGAAAGCATGAATAGTAATGGTGGCCAACATTGTCTGCTAAAGAAGGTTAAGACATTTTTAAACAAAGCTTCAGTGAGTTAGTGAGTTACATATACGTGGCATTAGGGAAACTCCCACATTCAAGTAAGGACTTCCTGTCTTAAAAGCAGTAGCCTGGAGTATCACCTTTATGAAGCACCTAGGTTGAAAGTACTTGGAAGTCTAAAAGTTACTCTTTACAAAGTATCAAATGGATTCTCCCCATCCTTTTTAAAATAAGGATAAGCTACGGACTGCACAGTAGTCATTTCCATTAAATAGCCAGCTTGAAAAAAAAGGAGCTTTGAAAACTTTCCTCACAGTATCTTTTCATATGTTCTTTGATGTCTTTGGAGTAAAGAGAATACATTAGTGCCTTTTAACGTGGCAGCCAACTCTCTCAAATGTTCGTAAATGGCAAAGGACTGAGTAGCACATTGACTTCATTTTCAGTATTCTTATATCAAGACTTTCTGTAAAGGGCTAAAAAAAAAGAAAGAGTGCTGAAGTTTGAAATTATGCCTTTACTTTTGGGTGTAATCAATTTCAATTAAACAAATGGTGTCACTCAAGATGTTTTCTTCAGAACAACAATGAACAGCATAATATAGCCCTTGGCCAACATGGTGACCATGTGTTGGAAACATGGTGACTCTTCTGGCAACACAAGAGAAAAGATTTAGTCTTGAGTCTAAAGCAAAGACTATCCATCTTCAAAGGCCTGTCTCCATCTTGTCAGCCTATTAAGTATCTACCCCACCATAAGCTCTTCTTTCCACAGAAGGTTCATGCTGGCTATAAATTCCCCTTGAGGTGAGATTTCTCAGCCTCTTGATGGTCAGACAAGCCAGCAAATATATGGGAATGTAACATATACTCAAGGTTTTTTTTTTTTAAACAAGAATACAGTGTCCTTCCTCCTTTCTTTCCCCTCACCTCAGAGTAAGATGTGAACAGTGCTCATAGAAATGTCCTAGTTCCTGCCACCTATGTCTGAAAGGAGAGTGGTGCAACAAGATGAAAGGACCATGCTTGACTTTCAAAGAGGACACAGATTCTGCCATCTAACTTTGCCCCTCCTGAGTTATGTGTGTGAGAAAGAAATTTTTAGGGGATCAAATCACTATGACTTGGCATGTCCTGGCTTGCTGGGCCGAGCTCTTAACCTCTCCCTAGGACCCATGGTCCTTCTACTGCCTCAGTGACTTTCAGCTGCAGTGCCTTTACCTAGCCCTACATGCATCTGCACATCATTAATCTAAAAATGATTGCATGAGAGTGTTGTTTCAGACAACCTGTTGGGCTCAGAGGAGTCATGCCAATTGTTCTGGCACTCTCCTTGTTCTGTGAGCCATTCTTATGGAGTTGGTCAGCCTTAACCTTTCAAGATAGGCCACTCCGCAAAATCTCTGCCTAACCTCCTAGGAAAATGGTGGATCTTAATGTTGGCTTTCTAGACCAATGGTCCCCAAGCCTGCTGGAAATTAGGCTGCATGGCAGGAGCATAGGTGAGCAAAGGTTTTCTTGTGGATACAGCTTCTCTCCATCCTTGCACAACACTGCCAACCTCACCCTCCCCTCAGATCAACCAGGCTGTTAGGTCCTCTTAGGAGTGAAACCCCTCCTGTGGGTGCTGGATATTATGTGTGCAAGGAATCTGGGTTTAGAGCTCCTTCGAATCCTGCCAGTACCATTTTTTCCCTCTTGTCTGTGGAAAATATGTCTTCCAAAAACCAGTACAAGTACATGCCTACATATTAGGGAATGAGAAATGAATCTAGATCCCTTCTAGAAAATGGATCCAACGACAGTTAGAAAAACATGATTTCTCTCAATATCTTTCCAAATACTAGTTTCAAAACCACTGTTTCTGATTCTTGCATTCCAGGAATTGCTTTAATGAACTTCATCCTTGGTTTCAGAAGAGATGTGTATGTCTTAAGAAAACTTTAGGACTTTTAGTTTTTAATCTTTATTGATTAACCATAAGCAAGATTTTTCTTTTGTTTTTCTTTAAAAAGCTAAAATCTGACCTAAAAATAACTTAAAAAATTATTAAAGTTAATGACAACATAAGGGAATATTTTCTAAGTCTTTGCAGACCAGGCAACATTTAGAAATAGAATGCAGTGTTTAAAATAAGCACACATCCAGAAGTTAGATATCGAATTTTCAATAAAAGTGTTTCATAACTTCAAAAGCCTTACATATCAGGATATGTAAATAATGATTATTTATAGTAAAATATATGTG
Organism: Octodon degus; assembly: GCF_000260255.1. Classification (NCBI taxonomy): domain Eukaryota; kingdom Metazoa; phylum Chordata; class Mammalia; order Rodentia; family Octodontidae; genus Octodon; species Octodon degus. The sequence continues at coordinate 8,564,118 of NW_004524578.1, read as the reverse complement.
TCTAATCCTAGTGATGAAAATCAATTAATTCCCTTTTTGAATTCTTAACAGTAAAAAAAAAATTAAAAGTCTTAGAAAGTGGGGCAGCTACTACTGTTCAAGAACATTCATATGTTTTGTTTTATAGGGAGTCTATGTTGTATTTATATCTGGTTGGAGTTATAAAAACTTAACTTATTGAAAGCTCCGGGATCATTTACAGAGAAAGACTGCTTTTCTTGACTTTGTTCCTCTGGAATGGAGGGTGAAGAATCTTCTATTCATAGTATAGCACCTTAGAGGTACACATACCCACACAACATTGTGCAGATGGGCTATTTGTTCATGCAAAGTTCTTCAGGGAAATGGAAGTTTTGTGTTTTTTTTAACCGACTGAGTATAAACAGAGAAAAATCAGGAGAGCTAGACAGACGTTGTTAGTCTGTTTACTTAATTGGATGAAAATTCACTTATTTATTGAAAGTTTGTGTGTCTATATTATTTTGAGTACTATATACTTAATGTATATAAACTATATATTGATCAGTTGACTAATATTTACTTGTTAGTAGTAACAGCCAATCACTCTTCTGGACTTGTGTCTTCAGCCTCTATTCCAGCCAGGTCAGTAGGAGTTTCTGTCCCTGTAAATCCATCATAGGGTTCAGGGGACCATGATGACAGTGACAACAAAAACAACAATGGCAGCAGCAACAAGGAACTGACCAGTAGGGGAGCATCATTACTACACAGAAAGTACTGTTTCAGGATGACTCGGTGTGTGCTTCTTCTTGCCTCAGTGCTAAAAATGCCTGCAGCTTCTGTTGTGGTTCAGCAGCTGGTGTCTAGTATAGCTTCTCCTCCTCACCCTCCCCTCGTTGTTCTGTCTTCCCACTAGCATAGCTTGCACAGAAAGCCAAGTTCAGGTAGATAGCTCCGTGATTAATTGCAGGATACTGGACTTCAGTTCTGTGTTTGTCAGGGATACAGGTTGCTCTGGTCTGAAACAGTGTTTCCTGGAGGCTCATAGGTTTCAGGCTGTCTTGCTAGTCTGCAGCACACCATTGAGAGGTAGCAGAGCCTGTCTAAGGTGGGGCACCACGAGAGGAAGTGACGTCACTAGGGTGTGTTCCTAAAAAGGCTATTGAGAGCCCTGCTGGCTCTATCCTTTCTCCTGACTATCATGAGATAAGTGAGCTTCATTTGCTGTGTTCCCCTATCAGGATGTGCTATGCTGCCATACACCCAAAGCCAAAGGTCCCAAAGTCTTTGGGCGACAAATGTAAGTCCAGTACAACTTTCTTTTCTTTAAGTTGCTTAGCTCAGGTACTTTGTCAGGATAGTAGAAAACCGACTAACACTGATGGCTGGGTTTGGCACGATGTTTGGACATTCAACAAGCATCTGCACTTAAAAGGATAAAGGGATTTTATAGAATATGAACTGACTAGAGGGGGCTGTCAGGCCTGCACAAATTTGTGGTGGCTCAGAGATCAGGTGTGAAGTTCCTGAGGAGAATGAACAACCCAGACCTCTTCTGGCGTCTATGGGATCAAGGCCATTTATCTACAGAGGTCGGGAAAACAGCCTGAAGCTCAGCCATTTCAACCAACAGCTTTAGTTCAGCAAAGATAGCAGAGTGACAATTACTGTGTAAAGCTAATATGTACAGCAGGTGAGTGGGAAAGAGAAAGGCTCACGTGTTTGATAAGGCCTCATCCCTTGCCTCTGATTCCAGACACACACAGCCCACTCGACGGCTGCTGCTGTCATCTACACAGGGGAGGAGTTTAACCCAGTCTCCACTATGGTTTCAAAGCGACCTGCTTATTAGGATGAGGATGCTTCTCTTTCTGAGACGGTAAAATGCTGCCAAAAATAAAATTAATATCAAATCAGTTATTATCTTGGGGATTATAACATGTCAGTGGGTGAGGTTTTATTGATGGAAGTATCTTGCAAATATTAGGTAGTGTAGGGAAAGCCGAGCTGCTTGAGGCACCATCTGTGTGATTTATCTTTGCATTGACCTGGAGAGGGAGCGTTTTGAGTTCTACACAATTGTTATTTGTTTTTAAGATGAAATTGCCCTTAAAATAGGGAGGAAGACAGACCACATCTGATGTGAATACTCTTCCATTCCACTGGATTTCTGTCGTCTGCTCCTCCTCAGCACATGCAGCAGAGATTGCTACTTGTCCAACATCTGCTCTCTCTGACCCTCAACAGTGGGCACAGGCCAACTGGAATGAAGATTTCAGGTCCACCCCTCTTTCAGCCAGAAGTGAACTAAGTTTTGAATTTGGGCCAGTGGGCTGTTAGCATAACATCGTAAGGGCATTTTGAGTAGTGACCTTAAAGGGAGAGATGGGCCCCTTCCCTCTTGTTTCTTCTCCCTGTGGTCAGCAAGGGAAGGAACAATAGCTCACCTGGCTGATGGAGGAAGCCTTGCCCAAGACAGGAAGACTCAGCAAGCCGGAAGGAGCTCAGGTTTTGTGGAATGGAAGTAATGAAATGCAAACTACTAGGTGTGCCTGAGAGGAGACAGTGTAGGGTTTTCTGTAGCACTATAAAGACTAATTCTAATTAATACCAGATATATTCCAGCCTTCATCCCACATGTGGAAATGCGCCTCCTGTCCCAAGGACACATTTTTCAGGAATAACTGATTATTGCTTCTATATTCCAGTTTCTATGTATAAAGTAAAGTCTTTAGACTGGAGCCCAAGTTTTGGTGACTTAGTTATTCTACAAAGACTCATTTGATGGAATTAGGCAGATCAGATTGTCATGATAATAACATAATCTATCCAATACTTGTCAGAAGGATTTTTTTTGGGGGGGAGAGAAGTACAGGATGCCTTCAGGGCAGGTCTGGTTTGGTTTGAGGATGAGGGGATTGAACCACAGTATCCTGAGCCTGACTACTTTGTTTCAGCAGGCACTTAAACACCTAAGCAGACCCCCAAAAGGTGTATAAATTATTCAAAAGTAAACTTTGTTACTTTTTTGGTTAACTATTAAAGGTAGACTTTCAAGTTGAAAAGTAACAAAAAATGTAACTCAAAAAGAAAAATCAATCAACTCAGCTATCCTATTATATGCTTTAAAATAAATTAAAAAATTAAAGTGAAAATGACAAGGAGAAATATTAAGATTTATTGAAAGGAAGAGTTAATGTTTAATTGTTTGATTGATCTTACATACATATATCTGGTAATCTGAGCAACAAATCTGATGGTAGTAATATGTATTGCCAAAACAATTGCTAATCTTCTCTTCTTGTTTTGAAATTCTGCACCCTTTGTTTTGAAATTCTGCATTGTTTTATATTGCTTTGTTTCTTTGTCTTGTTATTTGTTTTTTGTTTTATTTTTCCTCTTTAACATAAAAAAAAGAATTGACCCAGGCATAGTGGCACATATGTATAATCCCAGAAATCAGGAAGCTAAAAAAAAAAAAAAAAAAAAAGAAAAAAAAGAAATCAGGAAGCTGAGATAAGAGGAAAGCTGAAAGTTCAAGGCCACCTTGTGCTGCAGAGTGAGGAGAAAACTAGCTTGACTACATAGTGAGACCCTGACTCAAGGAAAAAAAGAAAAAAAAGTAAAATTTATATAGTACTGAGGAAATTAAACTTTGTTAATATGTTTGTTTCTTCAGTTATAATTATTCTTATGCATGGTAAACCACATGATAACAAGTCACAAACCACCCCAATTCATAAATGAATTGTCCCCCAAAGACAGACTGTCAGGTACATTTGGATCACATCTTCCCAAGGAAACAATATTTTCAGTGGGGATAATGTGTCCAGGTCTTTTCCATAGGACACAACCCTGGGAACGTGGTGACAGACAGTGGAGAGAGCTGCTGCGCTTTTCTGAGCATAGGACGGCTTTGGGTTTCATTGTGAATTGCAAAGTTGACTCTCACACCCGCATCTAATTTCACTGCTCTCCTAACTTCCTCCAGGTTTTTGGGCTTAAAGCAACTACATGTGCAGAGATCATCTGAGTTCCCATCACTCACTGACCCTTCTGGTACAGCTTAGATCCAGACTACACCCCCACCCCACCAAGCTCATGGGTTCAGATATAGGTATTCAGAAGGCAACTGGACCTAGAGGGGCTGGATTCACTGGTGGGTCAGTCCTCTGGAGGGTTCCAAGATGAGTGGAGATGAGATGTGCATGGAAGGTGGGGACACTTGGGGTGGCCTGAAAGGGTATCCCCTCCTTCCCAGATCCTGCCTGCTCTCTCTGCTTCCTGGTTTCCATGACTTGAGCAGATTGCCTCCGCCAGGCCCATCCACCCTTCCTTTCCTGCCTTGCTGCCAGCCAACTGCAGGCTGGATCCTTGGAAGACTGAGCCAAAATAAGCTGTGAATAGAGCAGCTCTTTCCTCAGGGTCACAGGCTGGTGTGGTGGGAACCCTTCCCCATCTTCGTCTACATCTGCCCCAGCAATCCCAACCCTTTTTCATCTACCCCAGGCATTGACCTCTCAGCAGCATGAAGCATACTTATTAGCTAAAAAACAGTGATGTCTACATTCTCCACTTGACTTTCTCTAAACTACAAACTGACCTTTCATTTCATCAGTGAGTTTATCATTGTATCATTGACTGTGTGATATTAATGATCTGACAGTTGTTTTCTTGATATGAAAGACACATAGGAAATTTTGTCTTAGTTTCTTGCATGAAGCTTCTCCGAGTCTGGACCTTCTATCCACGCATTCCTGATCATTTGAACTACTGGCCAGTTCTTTCCTCTCGCACTTGTCTATGTTCCTTGCTTCTCTCACTAAGAAAAGGATTGCATAATATTTTTCCTTTGTCCTCGACTCTGCACTTGGTCAGGACTTTGTGCTGGCACACAGGGCGCAGGAAGGATGGTGCCCCAGATCGGGTGAGGCCTTACAGGGCCATGTGTGTTTGTCTGCTTCCCGTGTCTCCACCATCACCATATACCGAGCACCTCTGGAATGATCCTCTGCTTTCACACGGATGAGAGACATGGCAGGAGAGACATACTGGTTAAGCCTATTCTGCATCATCTGAGCTCCTGGCTAAAGCACAGAGGCATGAAAAACAATTGATATCATTTAAAGCCACTGAACTCTGTGTTGGAGTATAATGTACCAAAAGCTAACAAAGTCTGTAAAACTCTTTTTTTTTTAATAATTTTTTTTTTTAAATTTTTATTTATTTTTTTTTTGTGTGTGTGGCCAGCTCAGCCCACCAGGGGGTGGGGCTGACTGGCATGTGGTGCTGGGGGATCGAACTGCGGTCCCTGTGCTTTAGCTAAGCTTGTTCTAAGTAGATGTTTTAGACCACTGAGCCATCTCACCAGCCCCTGTAAAACTCTTTTAAAGATTTTCCTTCATTTAGTTTTAATTGGCAGATCAAAATTGTATATATTTGTTGCATCCAGCAGATTGTTTCCATATACCTATGGAGTGTGAGTCATTAATTCACATATTCATTACCTTATAGCATTATAATCTTTGGATGATAAGAATTCTTAAGATGTACTTTCTTAGAGATTTTCTTCTATGTAATACATTGTAATTAACCGAAATTTCTATATGGTACAACAGATTTCTTGAAATTATTCTTCCCTAACTAAGGTTTGTGGTCCTTGACCAAAATTTCTCCAATCCCCTCCCTCCCACCGCTGCTAGCCAGCTCTTTGCTCTCTGTTGTGAATACATTCAGTTCCTTCTCTTCTTTTAAGAAATGTAGTATGTCTCACCTCCCCATGTTTTTAAAACTCAGGACAATCTAACTTGAAGAGCTCTGTCTAGATCTCCTCTATGCTCTGGCTTGGTGTGACTGAACCCCTTCTCATTTAAGTTGAGACTTGCTGATCCCTCCCATCCCCCGGCAAGTCCCCCAAATAATGTACTTCTGTTCTCCTTGTATTGAAGTCTGTGAGGGGTTAGGAGTGGAAGTGGACAACTTGAAAGAGGGATGTGAAAGCCCTTGAAGGAGGCTCTGGGTTCTGCTTTTAAAATTGAATTTTTTTTGTTATTGCTGCTATCTGGTCTCAAGTTCAAAGTCAAGGTGCATCATTCTAGAGGACAACCTTAGACCCAGTTATTGTGAAAGACTGAAGGATGCTGACTTTGGCTGGTTGCCTGTGCTTTTCTGATGACCTCGCATACACAAATTATATATGCAAATTAATCAATGAATATATTATATATGCTAATTATGCATACCGATTGTTCATATTTAGGGATGCAGTGTGACATTTCAAACCATATACGCAATGTGTGATGTTTAGTCAAATCAGTATAATTAGTATATCCATCATCTTAAACATTTATCCTGCTTTTGTATTGGGCACATTCCAGATTCTCTGTTTTCAATTTAAATTATTTGACTAATTGCCAACCATTGTTACCTTATTGTGCTAGAGAGTACTGGAAGCTAGTCCTCCTATCTCATGGTTCCCCTACACCTGTTAACCAGCCTCTCTTCATCTCTTCTCCCCCATGACCTTCCCAGGGTGTAGAAGACACTGTCACAATTTCCACTGCCATGAGATCAACTTTTTAGTTGGTGGTACTGCTTCTTACTCTGGGACTACAAAGAAAATTGTACAGTGATTACTATTTGCTTCACGTTGCTCATTGGGTTAAAAGACAATCTGGCGGGGGTTCACTCTCCACTCTTTCTTGGAGGAAATCTCTGCCCATGGTAAAAGTGAGACAGGGCTGATTTCCAGGCAAGCTGAAGGCTGGCTGAAGGGACAGAACTGCTTCGGTCCCCCTCTGCGGCAGAACCTTTCTTCCTATCACTAGCCCATTGGGTCCTGTCAGAGGGTCGCCCAATCAGACACAATTATCACACATACCATGTGCCTGGAACTTTGTGAGCACAAACTCCACTGAATTTAACTGTGTCATTTTGGAATATACTTTCTCTTGACCTATAGTGAAAAGTGTATTTGTAGAACCCATAATTTCAATTTGTCACAGGAAACAATATAGACCAAACATTCCTCATTTCAAGACTCTAATGACTAATATTAATAAAAGAGTATAAGAAAACTGTCTGATGATAACTTATATGATTTTTTAAAGGTAATACCTGATACAAAGCAAACTGCCTGTTGGGTGCTGGGTGGATGCACATATGTGGTGCCCATGATGCAAATACAAAAGGTGATATCTTCTAATATTTTGCGTCACTGCTAGCACTTGATGGGCAGCTCCATTCTATTGCTCTATATCATTGTTCTATTATTGGCTAACAAACCTTCTCAATGAGTAGGGACTTAAAATGACCAGGCACTTTGCGTGTGGTATCACAGAGACGGTGAGGTGAGTGAAGTGTGCTGGGTAGCCTCATCCATGCGGCCAACAGTCAGGGGTATCTGGACCTCTCTCAGCTGTAGATGGAGCTCCATTTCTCCTCTAGACAGATGAACAGGCTTCTTGGGCTTCCCGATACCATGGTAGTTCATGGGAAGTCAGGCTTCTTATAGGGGAGCCTCATTCTAAGAGCGTGAAAACAGAGGCTGCTGGGACTTCTCAAGACTTCAATGTGAGACATCACTTCAGACAGCATCGGCTCTTCCATATTTCATTTGTTGAGGTAGGTTATGGGGTTAGGCATTAATACTGGGAGGTGAGGGCCATTGTGAGGAGACACTGAAGCAAAAATAAGCAGATACTTGCATCTGTAGACTTTCTGTAGCTCTGCATCTATCTGGCTATCTGTATCTATGTGTCTGTCCATCTGTTGGTCATTCCTTTGTATCACCATATGCATCACATAAGTGAGGTCTTCCATTTATAAGAAAAGCTTGTTACATCACTCAACCTTTGATTCTTGATCTTATCTGGGAATGAAGGTTTGAAGTATCCACAGATCTCAGCATTTCATGGGAAGAGAATACCTTAAGAGATCATCTCACTGAGCTTTCCTTTTTTTTTTTTTTTTTTTTTAGATGACAGAACAAAAGCTATGAAGAACTTCCTGTTAGACAGAAGGTCATTTACTCTGCCTTCCAGTCAGCGTTCTCCAGACAAGTGGCAGTAGTTCATCTGTTCTGATACACAAATGGACGATTTGATGGTACTTTTCCAGATGAGTAGCACATTCACAATATATTTATTTCTTTGGGTCTTTATTATTGATTTGCATCTAAGTTAGAATTACATATACAAGTTCTGATTTTAGAGATAAAGTTAGGATACACTGGTGGCTGTGGAAGTTTCTGGGGGTCATTAAGAAATCACAGGGCTGGGGAGATAGCTCAATAGAATAAGCACTTGCCTGGTATTCCAGGATCCTGAGTTCAATCCCCAATATCGCAAAAGAAAAAAAGAAAGAAAGAAAGAAATCTCAATGACAAGAAGAGATAAGTTTCTGTATATATATATATATATATATATATATATATATCTCCAAACAAGAAAAAAATGTGCATTGTAAAATTCTCAATGATTCATTCAGAAAAGCTGGCTGCATTTACAGGTTTGCGTGTGAATATAAACGTCTTATAAGTAAATTGGTGCTGACTTAATTAACTGGTATGAGCCCACTTAAACCTACATTCTGTTTAGTGATCCTCAATCTAAGTAGTTTACAATGATAAGGAAACAAATATTCATGTTCAACAGGGGGATCAGTTAGATTACTTATGGTATATAAGTGCTACTCACCTTACTGCTTTCACAGTCCATGTTACAGGAAAATATTAAATACCAGAGGGAAGCGCTCAGGGAAAGGAAGTTGAGAATAGAAAGATAAAGAATACCTGTCTGGCATGAGCTCTAGAGAAGCCACCAGTATCTGGAGAAGGACAGTACAGCAAAAAATGAACAAAAATGCAACCAAATATATTAATAGAATGATATCCGCTTCATAAAATAAAAGCAATTTTTCATCTCTTCTTTTCTTTCTTTCTCTTTTTGGCCGGCTCAGCCCACCCTGGGGGTTGGACTGACATGACAACTATCATCCCTGTGCTTGCCTAAGCTTGCCTTAGCGGGCTCTTTAGTCTGCTGAGCTATCTTGCCAGTCCCTGTATTTTCATAATTAAAACTATTGTTTGTTATCCATATGAAAGAGACATTAACACAAGAAAATAATTTATTAATCTGTCTGTATCTCTCCATGACTTCTCTGCTCTGTGATTTGTTTAAAATTTTCCCCTTTTCTTCTTTCTCTATTTACAGTTGCTCTTAAGAGGTAGAAATAGTCATGTGAAAATTGTGCTTCTCAAGAAATTTATTGCATTTTGTAAAACTTCTTGCAAGATGGATGCTGAAAATTAAAATTTCCACAAAAGATAAAAGCCTCCCACAGATCTTAATCCTTTAGGAGTTTGTTGATAGTGAGGTCCCAGGCATCTCGGGTACACCTGATCCTGACCCTTGTCTGGTGGGTCTCTGTCATCTTTGCATACTGCCATTGGATCCCAAGCCATCTTTGATCAATGTTTAATGATCAGAGTTTAGGCAGTAATCAAAGACATCATGAAACAGCAGATATTTATAGCTTATGGCCAAGTGAGGCTCTGCAGAGCAGCTTTTTCCATGGTGTGATACAGTTCAGTTGATGCCATTGGCATTCTCCGGCACACAGAAACATATCAAAGAAATTTGCTATGCTTTGAGCATGAAAGCGGGGTAAGACACAGATAATTGAGAAACTAGAAAACTTATCAGGAGTGGGATCCACTGGCTGCCCGTCAGTTGGCAGACGCAGTGCCAGTGAGGGCTTGGCAGGACGGGGTGTGCATGCAAATGCAGGCCGGCCGCACAGGCCACAGCAGGCTGTCCTCCAACTGGAGGATGTCGCTATTCAAGGGGCTGATGAATGAAACCAGAATTGCATCAACTGCAGTGGAAAGGCGGACAGGAGCAGGAGACAGCTGCGCGGGTGACCGTTTTACAAGCACAAGCTATCAATCAGAAGGCGTGAAAGGCCCAAATCCAGGGAAGCCAGGATCCCACCCCCTTGATACCAATCCTAATAGAGTGCCAGTCACCAATGCAAATATGTGGCTGAGTCGGACGATGACAGGGCCTGCCTTGTCGTGGAATTAAGTCAGCAAAAAATTGTCCCTTGTTCCCATTTACAGACAGCACTTACATTCAGCCTCAGAATATTTTCTGCAACAAAGGCTGTTGTGGGAGGCCTGTTTTGGAGCAGTTTAGACCTCTTTGGGGGCATTTCTTCAAGTGCTAGAGCTCAGGTGGTCCTGGGCTTATCCCTTCAGCTACGGAGCTCAAGGACTCCATAGGAAGGTGCTGAATGTTTAGGACTGAAAAGACTCTTTGGAAGGAGGCAGAGAGCAAGGGGTCAAGAGTGTGGTTTTTGGAGCCAAGCTGCTTGAATTCAGCCCCTCCAGCTGTCATCTGGATTCTGTATGAACTAGATTTTCTCCTCTGTGAAATGGGTTCATAACCAGTTACTGAGTCTGCCCAATAGAAATATTATGTCAGATGTATATGTGACTTTTTGTACTTACATTTAAAGAAAAACAATGTTTAGAAATATCTTATTTACCCTGACATATATCACAAATATTATTATTTACATATACAATCAATATGAGGACATTATTAAGGAAATCTGAACCTTCTTTCTTTCCTTTTTTTTTTTTTTCTTTTTCATCTTTTGCAGTAGGCCTTGAAAATCTAGAGAATATTTTAATTTTACTATTACTATTATTATTATATTTTGGGCAAGGGTCTACAGAGTGTTCAGGGTCTCACTACTAGATCGGACTCAGAGTGATCCACCTGTTTACAGCCTCCCAAGAGCTGGGATTACAGGCGCACGCCTCCATGCCCAGTCTCAATTGCTGTCTCAGTACACCACGGGGGTGGGGCTGGCACAGTAGGCCCTGGGATCGAACCCCTGGCTCCTGTACCTGTTTGTATCTGCTGAGTGATTTGGCTTGCTTGAGAATCTTTTTATTCTTAAGGCACAGACCTGACCCATTTTTAGTCCATGCCAGGAGAACAGTGATGCATACCGAATCTCCCAAAGCTCTATCCTACAAGAAACACAATTTTATTTATGGGAAGCCTTGGGTGTTTGGAAAATATTCTGAAATGTTCCACAAATTGAACTGATCGTATCCTGGAGGGCTAGGACTGAGAAGGTAGAGTTCTTCCATCAGAAAAAGTAACATTCTCACAGAATAAACTAAAATCTTTAAAAAAGATATTCTGACATTTTTAATTACTAAAACACTACTCATCTCAAACAGCAATCCGTGGGTGAGATCGTGGGCCAGTTTTTTAATTTTTTTTGTCATTCAAGGTTACAATTATATTCCTTTGGAAGACCATAAGGCAGAATTTGTATGTTGTGAGGACTCTATACTTGCTGGAGCAGTTTACATTCCCACCCGGGAGGTGCAGAGGTATGTTTTCTGCTCATCCTTGCTGATTCTTGCTCTCTTTCCTCTCGTCTTAGGTATGAGGTCAAGTCTCATTGAAGCTTTGATTTTCATTTCCCTGGTGATTTTTTCTTTTTTTTTCTTTTCTTTTCAATTTTAGATTACAAATTGAAAATAAATTATTTACAAACATAAATGAATATAACAATAAAATTGCCCAAAATAAAAATGAAGAAAGAGTTTACAGATCAGTCATAATAGTTCACTGTGTCAAAACCAAGAAACTTATATTCATATAACTTGAATTCTCAAAGTAGAAAGGAGTAGGCAATAAATATTTAAAGATTTAAAATTTCTGAATTTAGTTTAACTTATAATACCACAATTCCAAGAAAAATGAACATTTTGCACAGAAACTTAAATAAAATCATACCAAGATACACAAAAATGAAATTGTCCAAAACTTATTGTAAAGAAAAAAATCATTAAAGCATATACATAAAAATATTAGCTATGGAGGAACGAAATTAAATAGCATCTTATTCCACATTAGAAAGAAAAAAAAGACAAAGTGTGTAAGAAACTAGACTAATTAAAGGACTGAAAGAAAAGATCTGTTCTCTTTGAATTTTACACTTATCAAACATACTTTGAAAACTAAAACTAAGATTTTCTAGTTATACAAACTTGAAATATTTTAATGCCTTCAGAAATAGCATAAAGGAAATAACAAAGAGCATAATTCAAAAGGCAAGAGAAGTTGCAGTATGCTCCCGGATGAACAATAAAGAGCTCTCAATATGATAGTTATGCAGGAGTATATAATATATATTAGATGAACCCTTATTTAAAGGTCATTGAAAATTTCTATGAAACAGTATCAATCTTAGGTAGGGTCATACACGTATTTTTTTCATATATATGTGTGTGTATGTGTGTATAAAAGACAGGGAAGAAGTAATATAAAGTCAACATAAAATGGAAATATACTTTTTAAAGTTTTCAGTACTAGAAAAAGACATCATATGATGTCTTTTAAATAAATTGTAAGTCAAAGATATAGTATAAATCTTAGAACAAAAATTAAAATTAAGCAATACTCAGAAAATTAAATACTAATTAATTAAAAATTAAATGTTTCAAAACAATTGAACTAAGTAAAAGTTTTCATGATAGCAAAGAAATACTGAGTAAAACATAAGATAAATACTGGAATGGCAAATAAATGACCAGCACTTCTAACAGTTTGAGGATAGGATGTCGCACAAAGTTGTAGTGTGTTGTGGACATGCATAATGACCATGACAGTTACTGGTGGTGGGCCAGTTATTGTTATAGTTTTTAAAAATAATATAATTGACAAATAGGCATATTGTATACACCTGGGGTACGAAAAAAGCAGGTATTAGCCACAGACAAATCATTGATCAATACCGAATGTTTAATTCCAGAGATCCAAGAAAAATAATCAGAAAGACCCATCTCCCTCCTTCATAATGACTCTGTATTCATTACCATTAATAACATTAATAACTTAAATATGTCTGGAATATTAACAATGATAATCTTTCTATCTTCAAAAGTTATAAGGCCCAGTTACTTTGCACAGTGTGGTGCAGATATTTCAGGGAAAATAATTAAAATATTAATTACATATTTGATAGAGCATTGGTGATCATTATTACTTTGTTATTATTGTTGTTATGTTGCAGAATATTGCTTTACACAGATTTTGCTTTATGGAGCCTGCACAAAAAAGAAGATCTGTTGTGACTTTCATATTTATTAAACAACTTAAGTGCTCTGAGATATTAATGCATTGTATGCCAGATAGAGCGTCTCATCAGACTCAGCAACTGGAAGCACACGAACTCGGCTTCTCTGAGGGCCTAAGCTCATCAATCTGAAATGTTGAGTGTGTAACAACATCCTTGCAGCAGACAGATGCCTACATGGAAAATAGTTGAAACATCCATTTGAAACATGCATTTGGTTAAGTTAAACATTGACAAACATTTGTGTAAAGTAGAGAATTACTGTAGATTGTGGTTTCCCAAGCGCCCCCCCCCCCGTTACTCACTTGTGGGGCTTACTTTTGCCATCACAGGTCTCCCTGTGCTGAAAGATGCTGTGACCAAAAGGAAGCTGAAACTGACGACATTATGAAAAATCTGGGCAAGCTCAGTGAGGACAGTGCCCCGGTGCTTTGGTCCAACTCCTCATCTAGCAAAAGGCTGTTCTCAGGGCAGCAGCAAAGACTTGTCCTTTACCTTTGACACAGCTCCTGTCTTGGAAGGAGTGAGGAAGGTGGGGTCTTGTTTTCTTTGCCGCATATTCACAAGGCCTCTACAAAATGCCTCTTTGATGAGACCCAATAAATATCTTTTGGATGAGTTAATACATGGATGAAGGACACAGCCCTGGTAGGATTCATACTTGAGAAAGCACTTGGATGCTGAATTAGAGATGTGGGGTTTAAATCTGATACTTTCACTTTGTAAGTGCTCATCTATGGTCACTTCCTTTGAGCCTCAGTTTCTTATCTATAGAATGAAAGTCTTACCTCTTTCCACACAGGGAAGAGCTCTTTAGAATTTCACCAGCTGTAACACTAATTTAATATGAAAGGAACCCATTGAGTTATATGAATGTGTGTCATTCAGTTGCCTAATTTAGGAATTTTTAGGAGAAGTATATGAGAAAATATAAGAAAGACCTTTGCAAAATTTCTATCTCAAGCATCAGTTTTAATTGTTAGCTCTTATACTTGAAGGGATTCATTTGTTTACATGATTTTTTTGTTTCCTGGGAAT
>NW_004524578.1:8539640-8549855 GCF_000260255.1 Octodon degus | reverse complement strand
TATTTTAGGGAAGGGTCTACAGGGTTCTCTGGGTCTCACTACTAGATCAGACTCGGAGTGATCTGCCTGCTTACAGTCTCCCAAGAGCTGGGATTACAGGCGTGCACCACCACATCCATTCTCAATTGCCATTTCAGCGTGCCCTGGGGGCAGGGCCAGCATGGCAGCAGGCTGGGGGTGGGGGGATTGAACCCCTGGTCCCTGCATCTGCTTGCAGGTGCTTTAATCCACTGAGCTATTTGGCCAGCTATCTATCTATCTATCTATCTATCTATCTATCTATCTATCTATCTATCTATCTAATTTTTGACATAGAGTTTCCTTATGTAGTTCAGGCTGCCTTTGAACTCACTTTGTAGCCCAGACTGACCTTGAACTCACAGTGATCTTCCTATCCAGCCTCCTGAGTGCTGGAATTATTGGCGTGCACCACCACCAGACCCAGCTTTCTGAATTATATTTAATCAATATGTTCTAATCAGTAAATATTCATTTTGATAAAAGAAACCTAAAGATATAATTTCCAACTGAGTAACTGGGGAAGACATTATATACCTAATTATTTTTCAGGATACTATCAGCAACCTTTGAACTTTGACAAATACCTTTTCTATGTTTAGTTAAAATTTCCTTCTTTTTGTTTCATTTTAAGTTTTCATTCATTTGATTACCATTTATTTATACTTGTAACTTCTTTCTTTTTATATTTGACTATTGTGGATCTTAATAGAAATTCAAAATGAAAATATTTAATAAGAAAAGAGTTGAAATTCACAGTAAATTTCACTATATTTTCATGTAGTATTCTAGAGCAGAGCTAGGAACATATACTTATGAAAATCTGCACTTAAATTCTGTGTTCCATGTTCTCTTTCCTTTTTAATTTTCAAGCCCTTGAAAATTTTATTTTTTAAATTAATTTTAATGAGAAAGAAATATCAATGAGACAGTTTCAAAACAGGTTAGTAGGACAGTTACAATAATTAATACATTGCATATTGTTGTTGTCTTTGTAGTAGTTATTCAGAGGACAAGATGCAGACATGAAATCTTGAACCCTTGAAAATTTTCAACAGATCCTAAACTAATGTTTAATTTCCAAAGGGACAGAACATTCTAAAAATAATCAATTCACATTCACACTTTAGACAGTGGACACTCATTGGAAACACGGTCCCATGTAAATCACATCTTTGATGTGATGGGCCCGTCTAGTGAGTGTCTCTCCGTAATGTCTCTTTTGCCAATAGGACTGGAATTAGTGCAGTAAGGGTCACCCTGATTCAGTTTCTGCTTCACTTCAAAGGAGCACAGACATTGGCCTGAGTCTGCTTCTCTGCAATCACTGTGGCTAAAGCCAGGAGTTAGGGAAGCTGGGTTCTGATTAACCTATAGAGTGAGTCCAATGTAAATGCTATTAAAAACTCATTGAATGGTATAGGAACTGATTACTTACCCAGGGAGTTCTAAGTAAATCGAAGCAAATTGCCTGAGATTTAATTTAACAAACATTTACTAAGCATCTGCTCTACTCCCAGCCCTGTGCTCGGAGCTGCAGAAGAGGGAAAGAGGAAGCAGATGCAGGCTGCCCTCCAGGAGCTCAGGTTCTGCTTCTGTTGGACAGACCCCAGGAGGAGCACGTGGCTTCAGCAGTAGTTTTAGAATATTTTACCCATTGATCAAAATCTGGAGTAACTACTAAGGATTTGTGGTAAACAGCCAGGGACCGGCTGAGCTGCATAGACAGCCATAATAGATACAAGGGACATCTTAGGCATCTACGAGATTCAAAGAGCTTCTCAAATCTAACTGGTTGCACAGGGGGAAAGCTTCAGGAAGGTATGGGTCCAAAACAGCCCCGAGTCTTTTAACGACCAGGGTTTCCAGACAAAGAAAAGGTGGTTTGAGTAACAAAACACCCCCAAAATAACCACAGCAATAAAAAACTTGCTCTGTGCTGAACATTGGGATATTGTTTAAACACTTTTATCTACAAACCTGCTTTATCTCATACCAGCCCTGGGAGTAGAAGGAAGTGCTTATCTCCATTTTGCAGATGGAGAAATGGAGATCCACAGAAGTAAAGTAACTTTTCTGTGCACAGCCAGCTGGGAAGGGGAGGTGAGGATGCTGGTGCAATCCTTGTCACATCAGAGCGGTGAGCCTCAGAAAACAGAAGTAGAGAAGCTGAGAGATTCTGTGTGTGTATGACTGGTGCTGGATGAGAGCCCTGAGGAGGTGAGTATGTAGTAGGGCTTAAAAGGTAAGTATAGGTGTGAAAGTATTCTGTAGGAAACGGGAATCATGGGCGATGGTGTAAAGATTGCCTATATTTCAGGAAGAAAATATTGTTTTCCAAATATGGACAGAAGCAGATACAAAAGACACTAGTGGAAGAGATATAGGTGAAGAGAGACATGGGCATGTGGCATTGGGGGTAAAAAGGAGGGCCTAGAAAAGAGACCTTTGTGCAGATAGTGTTATATGATCCTAAAAACCTTTCCTTGTTCCACAGAGTGTTTCTGTGTATTACCCAGAGCAGGACTAGCCCTAGGGTTACCAAGCATGTTCTCATCAGCAGTGCCAAGAGGTTGGACAAGGTGCTTGGCCTGAGACTGGCCCTTCACAGCACAATCTGAAGCAATGTGGGGAACATCTGCATGAGCAGCTCTGAGTGCGCCCCTGTTGATGGCATGGTGCTCATTTGTACATCGATTGCTTGGCGGTTTGGCCCTTGCTAGGTACTTCTGGGTCATAGTTAGTGGTTTATGAGATGAGAGACAGACAGCCAGAGAGACCCACAGAAAGCAAGCAAGCTTCAGTCTAGCAGCTCATTGTTTTATATTTCAAGGCTGTTAAGCTCTTAAGTAATTCCAAGATTTTAACTTTTCCAAATCTTGTGTTTAGATTGGCACCCAAGGCTTGGGATGCTGGTCAGTGGCAGAGTGCTTGCCTAGATGCCCAAGGGTCTGGATGCAGCTCCCACCTCTGTGAAAACAAATAGCAGCAGCAGCAGCAGCAGCAGCAGCAGCAGCAGCAGCAGCGACAACAACAAACTATAGATTAGCATCTAATGAGTTGTAATCTTAATTACATTTCCACTTTATTCAGAATCTCTTTTCTAGCACATAGAATAGATTGTTTGATGATATTACATTGTTTTGTGGTGATTTTCTCTCTCCCCTACCATAGTCATTATACTTTAAAAAAATAAAGCATAAGGATGTGTTTTAACTTCTTCCAAATCATAGAGAAGTTTTAGGCCTTACGACATAGTTATAAGCAGGAGCCCTGCTACAATTACGTAAACTAGAGACTTATTTCTAAGTTGGTATTATTCTAACAAGATGTTAGAAGCAGGGCTGTTTGAAACCATCAGTGGAGAGAAAAATAAAGTCTGGGAAAGAGAATGGGCATTATAGATTCTAGAATCCCAAAGTTGCCTGAATGGCTTTCTAAGGCCAACGCTGCTGTCACAGATCTTGAATTATTCAGACCTGTGCTCCAGAGTAACAAGGCTTTAGTATGCTGAAGATGTTGTTTAAGGCTTCCAAGGTCAGTGCAGATATTAAAAATTGGTACCAAGGCTCTGGATTACTAATCAGACAATGGCAGAAGGACTCAGCACACTGTGGAATTCCTAATAATTCAGACAGAGTCTGGTCAATAGCATTTTTAAATACAGAAGCAACACGTCCCCATCTAATTAGTGAGACATTTGTACGAAAAATTCTCTAGTGCCCGTCTCAAGTTTCTATAAGCCACGAGGTAGCCGAGCTTTGGAGCGCGCAAGGAAAAGCATCCTAGAGCCAGCCTGATGGTAAAGCAAGCCCTACAGTGGAGTGATAATTACAATTTTGTCAAGAGAGTAGTGAAGTCAAAGTTTCACGGGGAAGAAAAAACCTATTTACGGAAAAATATTATGCTTTTCATTCGATAGAAAAGTAATTATTGCAGAGGGACTCCTGGAAGATCTTGGAGACAGTCACCCCCTCTTTAATAAGTCCTCGTGGCAGCTAAGTGGGGATCAGGAGTATGCTTTATCAGGTTTGCATTCAAGTAGCACTAAATCTATGCAGGTAGGAATTAAATAGTATCTGAGTTTAATTAAAATTATAAAAAAGGAGAAGAATGGTTGGTAGACTGCTCGACTGCATTTTAACCAGTAACCTCAGACCCTAATTAGAAATGCTTTTCATATCTTCTCTGTGCAAGGGCTTAATCTGACGTGAGTCTGTGAGCCAGGGCTTGGGGACCAGTGTTAATTCTGCATTCGATCTCAGTTTGTATGGAGGCGGGCGGCGCTGATTGACCGCACCGAAGCACAGATCCCATGACCTCGCGGGGATTTTCATGTGAGGTGTTAATTGAGAGGGTGGGTTAATCTTTGAACATCATTGTCTCCAAGCTCTGGGCAAAGTTTGTACTTGGTTTCCTTACTCAACAGTACATTTGATCTCTACCTTGGCCCTCCATGACAGTTTCGTAAGCCCCGCCACAAACTCTCTCTTGATAAATTTGTTGGGGGAAGATAAGCTCTTGCCCTCTTGTTTGATTCCACGAGCTTGTTTGTGTGCCCAGCTCAAAAGGGAAAAGAGTGTCTCACCAAATTATATTCAAGTCCGACTTAGAGACAGATAAATGCACACACAGTGAAGATCTCAGGCTCGCCTGCCTGCCCCTCTCCCTGCTTCTGCCCCTCCTCTTCCTTGAATGGTTTTATCTTCCAGAGAAGAAAAGAAAAGACTCGTCCATTGGGGCATGAGCAGCATCAACATTGTACTAAGGCAGGAGGCAAATCTGAAGGAAAGATTTCCACAGTATTCATTTGAGCGCTGCAGGAAAATCTTATTTTTTGCACACAGAAAACCTAAAATAATCAGAAAAAAAAAAGAGGAGACATTGTAGGGGTTCGCATATTCTGTCACAGTACACACACACACACACACACACACACACACACACACACACACTCACACTAATGTACTCCTACATGCCAGTATTCTTGTAGCACTTGTGCAATGTGAAAAGAGATAGCTCATTCCTTTTGCTTTTAAAAAATAATAAATGACTTTTTTTCATGTGTTATTGTATAGACCTGTCATTTCTATCTTGAGGAGTAAATTCTTACTCAAGGTTGGATTAATGTATAATGGCTGACCTTAAAAATGACTCCCAAGTGAGCAGGATGGTAGTTAAAAGAAGCAGAAGTAATAGTGTTCACATGGGAAGCGCAGGGAAATGACAATGATTAGGAGGGAAAAAGGGGATTACAGAAAAAGCACAAACGTTAGCTGTCCTTGACATGCAGAGCATTTCTCTGATTTGTTTCATTACAGCAGCTGTAGATGAGTTTAATTACAATGCTTCAAGACCCTTTTTAGCGCCATAGCTGAAATGCTGGGAGAACTCCGCGGAGCAGCGGAGCAGCGTAAGGGTGATGGGCAGTGGCAGAGCCCCCGCCCGCCCAGGGACTCGGAGGAAGGCGGGGGGCTTGCCACACAATGGTCACCGGGGCTCGCCAGTGGTAGGCTTCCTCTGTTGCCTTCTGTGACGCAGCAAGGCGGGGGTGCAGAGAGAGGCCGGGGCCAAAGGCCAGAGAAGTTGTCACTTTCTTGGTCATCACCAGAATGTGACACAGTACTGCTCCGGGCAGGGTGGGTGGCAGCCCCGGCTCCCCGCACTCTGCTCCTTTTTCCAGCCCAGCTCTTAATTATTTTGATTGGTCCAGCTAATGACTAAGAGACAAAAATGCTGCTATTTGCATTGAGTTCATTGCAAAGAATATTGATAAAGTAATATGCACCCTCATCCTCATATTAATAAGTTAATGGCTTTAACATTTAAGGACATTTCAGAGTCCTGATAATAAAACTAACCTTTGCCCAGGACAGTTACAGGCTTTTGGAGCACACTGACTGATTTAGTACACTGAAATATAATCATTTCCCTATTAAATTTCTCGATATTCAGATTTCTTTCTTTCTTTCTTTCTTTCTTTCTTTCTTTCTTTCTTTCTTTCTTTCTTTCTTTCTTTCTTTCTTTTTTTTTTTTTTCAAATAACATTGTTTTGGTGGCCAGAGAAGCAGAAAGTGTATCTGATTTGCCAAATAGAAAAATGATTTGTGTTCTTGTTGATAAGTGTTTTGTGTGTAGTCATTGTTTTCTACCTTTTAAACCTGTTGGTTCTTCCAACATGTTATCCTTTCCCTTGATTAGATTGCTGGATTCCCTTGCAAGCCAACTATTTGGATTTAATATGCAGAGATGCATGGTGCTCAGGGCCAGCCATGGTTAAGGTGCAGCAGAGCAGTCTCAAGGCACTCTTATTTCATACATTTGTCTTAATAAAACACACCCAAACCTGCAGCTTCATTAGCTTTGCAATCAGCTTCCTCACCTCTCAGCCTAGGGTCTCTGTGAGTTAGGAAAATGCCAAAGGGAGATTTGAAGTCTTGAAGCAATCACTTCCACTACTGGCTCCAGGTTCAAGAGGGTGGCGACGTTGGTCCACCATCTAGGACCCTGTCACTGCGGCCCCTGCTTAGTTCTGAGCAGATTTCAAATTAAAGTTTTACTTTGGCTTCTTGAAGGAAAAGGTCCAGGAGTCGGGTAAACAGCCTCAGCCTGCTCAGAGGGGATTAAGAGGTAGGACCACGAGTGGAGGGAAATTGAGGAGATGACAGAGGCCACTGTGAGTTCAAACAAAATTTGGCCTGCAGAATTCAGGAAAAATCCCTTGGTGACAGGTGCCATCTTGTGGGTCATTCTGCCACTCTGTCTCCTGCCACTTTTTATAACAAGAGCAGATAAAGGAGGGAGGGCTAGATTCTCAGAAGCTTAGAATTGGAAAAGTAATTCAAAGAGATGTGAACGTAGTTGGCTGCAGGCTTTGCATGATACTGTAGGCAGCAATATTTTGCTTCCTGGCTTGGAGTGCTATTAAGACATTTAAAGAAGTGTATAGACAAAGGAAAGAGAAGAGATGCATAACTGAGAGATTTCAGTTTCTAGCACAGGAAACGCTTTCTAAACATCTCAAAATGTTTGCTATTTGAGCGACCCTCATAAAGTAGGCCTGTGCTTAGGCAAGACTTGGAACCCGGAACTCTTTAAATTAAAATACTGTCTTTTCCAAGGACAGAGCTACTCCATATCTGGAAGCACATGGAGTCTATGCACATATTCTGTACAGCAGGATTTGTGTGTGTGTGTGTGTGTGTGTGTGTGTGTATTTATTTATTTTCTTCTTGAAGCAACTGACTTCAAACTGGCTTCCCAGTAATTCACAGGGCTTCCAAAGCTAAGACCGCTCACCTTATTCTCTTGAGTTGGATAGTCTCATCATAAACAGAAGCATGTCAGGTAGCTAAAAAGATAGCGTTAATTATACTGATAGAGGTGATGGTTCTTTTTTTTTTTTTTTGAATTCATGAAGTTCCCATTTGAGTTCCAACACTCTGACGGGTGATCATGCTCTGTACATAGATAGGGAGAGACATATTTTGTTGGAGGGTTGGAGCAGAGAGAGCGCTTTTATGTTGGACCCAAGGTGTGTGGCATGAAGTCAAAACTGAATTTTTTTTTTTTTTTTTTGGTTCATAGGGCAGTGCTTTATATTACTTGAAAATAAGAACCCCAATCTCCATTGTATCAGTCAATCTGACTTTATTAAATTTAGCGCCATTGTGTCCTTACACATTCACGGAGACAATATCTTATTATTTTGTAGACAATTACATTTGGACTGTAAATCGCCAACCACTTAAGTATCCAATAGGGCCTAAGTTTCTTGTTTCTTGGGTTTTGAAGGACAATTAACTTAATAATGAGCTGCTGGGAGCCTTTATATTAGCTTAGTTCAGAGGCAAATTGCTAGGTAGCTGTGAGGTTGGATTCCCAGGACAAGTCTCCGTTTGGTTAGTCTTCTGCCTTTATGGGAATCAGGGATAACTGGGGTTTAAAAGGCTGCGCTTGACAATGGAAATATGCTGAATCATTCTATGCACTTCCGCCAAGCATGCTGGGATTTCTTTTGGCGCCCCTGACTTTTCTAATGTTCTGAAATTCTTGATGGTGCATCTTAACATTTTAATAAGAGACCCATGAAAACTTTCTTCAAGGTCATAAAGCAGGTTAACATGAAGCATGGTCCTTTCTTTGTGTCTTGATCTTATGGGCTGAATCCCAAGAGAACGCTCTTCCAGAGAAAAGAGAGCCTACGTGCTCCATAATGAAGCAGCTCTGTGATCTCAGCCCAAGGGTTTTGCCAGAGCAAGAACCATCTGGCTTTGTGGGGGGCAGCTCCCCCAGAATCTCAGCGTCAGTCTGCTAGCCTCTGTTCTTTGAACTCGCCACCTTCGCTGCCAGTTCCCCCAAAACAACTCCGCAAAAGACAGGAGTCAGCCCCTGAAAAGCATACCAGGCATTTTAAAACACAACCCTGACATTTCCTCAGCATTTCCACAGCGAAGATTCTTCCCGCCAGTTCAACCTGCCCCCCACCTCCCCTTTCAATCAAATAAGGCACCCACTCTCTCTCCTGCTACGGCAGAGAAGGAAGGAAAAAAGTTGGCAATTTAATTCAAACAAAAGAAGCTTGAAATCTATAAGCACAGCAACTCCGAGGCTTCTGGCAAATAGAATTCTAATTAGTATGCTGCTATTTTTCTTTTAGACAGATGAGCGATGCCCCCTATTGACTCTAGCAGGCAGGCTGGTAAGGGGAAAAAAAGAGGGGGGGCAGAGCGGGGGCTAGTCAGCAAAGGCTGCAGATTGCAAATTATTTTGCAAACCTTGCCAAGTCCTGGCTCTTGGCATCAGATTTTTAATGACACCCTGGAAAAGGGAAAAAGAAGCCCTCAGCAAAGGGATAAAAATGAAGGGTTTTACACTGTGATAAGTCTTTGCTTAAAACCCAAATGGCCAAGCACACATTAGGGTTTTAAAATATTCATAGATAGAAGTGAAAATGAGGATATGAGGAAGTACATTTGTTGCTTGGTCAATTGACAACTCATTCTGCATATTAATACAAAATGATGATCTAATTTTAAAGGGACAGCCTTTTTTTTTTTTTTTTTTTTCTTATGTGACTTTTGGTTACTCTGAGTGTAGGGGCAAAATATCACAGCAAAAGCTGGGGATAGTGCAGAATAATGCTTTCTTTTGATGTAGACCTGGGATTTACTCTTTCTTAGGAAAAGAATTCAGGGGGTCTACGGCTACGCTTCCTATCTGCTGTCTCAGTACTTTGATTTTTTTTCCCCTCTTTCCTTTCTGTGGTGCATGAGGCCCTTCACAGTTGTGGAATTTCATACACAGACAGACAGATCCTTGCAGGCAGGAAGACCATTCCTTTCAATAATTAGACCACCTTTTGTTCTGAAGAACAGTTTTGGGCGCTTGCACTCTCCTGTTGAAACTCTGAACAGCTAAAGAAAGCAAAAAATGTTAAAGGGGCCAACATTAGCTTCCACTAGGTGAAGATTACCTTGTGGGCCAAATCATGAGAGTGTCATAGAATTGTTTTTAATTGATCGTCTCGGATAGGTAGTCTGAAGCCTTGACCCACAGACCCTTTTCAGCCTTCGAGTGGGTTGGGGGAAATTATAAATGTATTCTACTGCTTTGTACAAGTGTGATTCAGATCTGATCTTTTCACATCATCAAAGGGATAGATGGGAAAAACCTTTGAAAAAATACTAAAAACCTTTTTGACTTTTCTAGTCTAATGGCATACTTTTTACAGCTTATTTACATACTTTTGTCAGAATTGGGCAGAAAAATATATTGATCCTGTGAAATACGTACAGTATCAGGAAGTACAAATTCTTTAAAAATAATGAGAGTAGATTTTAGACAAGTTGCTGAGCACTGGCCAGTGTAGGGTTCTGCAAGTGAAATGTGGAAAATGGAAGCGGGTGGGCATGTTTATGGTCATACTACCCCACAGGACCAGGCAGGGATTGGAGGATTGATGATACCAGATACTTAATGGAATAATGTTAAATCTACTTCCCCAGAACTAATCAAATATGTTCAGTAAGATCCAGGCCTGCTGGTTAATGCCTGTACTATCAGCACTTGGGAGGCTGAGGCAGAAGGCTCATTGTGAATTCAAGACCAGCCTGGACCACAAAGTGAGCTCAAGGCCACCCTGAACTGCATATGGAGACCTGTCTCAAAAAGACAAAAAAAAAAAAAAAAAAAAAA
>NW_004524578.1:8529284-8539495 GCF_000260255.1 Octodon degus | reverse complement strand
AGAGAAGGAGAAGGAGAAGGAGAAGGAGAAGGAGAAGGAGAAGGAGAAGGAGAAGGAGAAGGAGAAGGAGAAGGAGAAGGAGAAGTCCACTGGAGGAAGTGGTCAGGGCATAACTGATGTTATTATAGTAGAGGATTTTCTTAGAAACACAGAAAAAAGACTGACATTAGGTCACATAATGTAATCTGAACTCTAGGGAAAATAAAGCCATAAGCTATTTATTGGGAAAAATAGATCTTACGATATGTTAATTATTTATTTATTTTTTGCAGTGCTTTACCATGGAGCTACATTCCTAGCTTTGTAAATTTGCTCAGAACGTTCCACTTAAAATATTCCATTTAAAGGGAACTCAGGGATGATATGTAAATATGCAGATGAGGAGAATCCCATTTTTCTTAACTGACCTGCCAAATAGTTGCTGCTGAGATCTTCCTGTGTGGAACTGAACTGGACAATTCAGAACCAGCACAGTTGGTGGATGAAGAAAGCATAGGTCTGGCTAAGAGTAATGAATGACCTTTAAGTGCTGCCCCGAATCATGATTCCATTTGTTCAGTGCTTTCATGTGAATATATATACATATATATGTGTATATATATGTATATGTATAGAAAGAGAGAGAAAGAGAGAGGGAGAAAGAGAGAGAGAGTGAGAAAGAAAGAGAGAGAGGAGGAAGAGGTTGAAGAAGAGGAGGAGGAAGAGGTGAAGAGAGACCCCACCACTGGAAAATGGGGCAGTGTCTTATTAACTATCAATAGTTACAATCACTTCTGACAGAGCTGCTTTTCAGTGAAAAACTTTCTCCACTTTCCACCTCCTCCCAAGCAAACTCACATACTGGTTGAATTCCCTTCTCAGGTGAAGGGAGGTGACAAGTAATTTTAGCACCCAATGGCTTAGAGGAGTTCAAATGACCACTGAAGTCATATTAACTTGTCAAATTGACCAGTATTTTCTGTCATTGAAACATTAGAATGAATAGCTCCAGACAATAAAATTGTTTCAATTATACTGCATTAGGCCTGGGCACAAGTAAGTAAAAGGAAGCCAAAGGGGAAGCAACAGCCCATGTGTTTAGGATGCTGACAGTTGAGTTCTGTTGAAGCCATTTAAACATGTACCTGCTAGTGGGACATAAGGCGGCGCTCATCAATGAGTTTCCCGTAAGAAAAGTGGGCAACTATGTCTTATGCCAGTATAAAAAAAAAGCATGCAATTGTTTATTGTTGTAATATTGGCTATGGATGTGAGCTAGATTAAATGAAATTATCCCAAGTTATTAAAGTCATAGCAAATTGATGCTAATTATACTAATTGAGTATTAATTGAGATTTCTTTTATAAATAGCTAGGAGGTGAGGTAAAAAGGAGCAATTTTTATAGTCCAAAATGAATACAGTTCTGTTTCCCCTTCTGTTTGCACCAGAAGAGGTATTGATCCTTTGTGATCCCCCCTACTTTGTTTCTCCTAAGACGGAAGCTGCCTGCAGCCGAGTAGACAGGAGCTGGGCTGGAGTCCTGGGCTGTTGCAGGCTGCTGCAGGCAGGGAAAGCCAATTCAGAGCTTCTCAGCAGGACGGTGCATTTGTGGGCATTCATGAGTGCTTGGCCGTGTGTGTGTGTGTGTGTGTGTGTGTGTGTGTGTGTGTGTGTATGCCTGTGTGAGTGTGTGGTCCTGCCCAAATCCCTGAAACACTGACAGACCCCTCAGATACTGTCACCATCTGCCAAGACTGCAGCTTCTCTGTTGTGGTGCTGCTGAGGGAGACTGGGTGTCCTCCAGCCAAGATTCTTGGAACTGGGCTGCTCAGCTGGGGGCAGAAAGGCCAAGAGAGAGTGGCGCGTGTGTGGGGTGGGGAGCAATGGTGCTCAGAGAACATTTCTGTAGAGTAACGACTGATCACGCACGAGAGAGATTTCATGTCTTCCTAGTGACCCCTTGTTCCACAGGCAGGGTAAACATGGCCACAGACAGAAAACTATTTCATAGGAAAATGTATCCCTGTATAATTAATTGTGTTCCTTTGAGTTGGATTACAGTGTTCTTTTTCCTAGTCACCCTTGATCTATTCTGACGTGGCCAGAGTTCACCAGTTCTTTAATATTTTATTTAATATTCACAATTCCTTACTATTCCTGTTTCACTTAGTCAGTGAACAAAACGCTTTTATTTTTCCTACTGACAATTGAGCTCAAGGGCTTTTCACTGTGCTACATCTGTAGCCCTTTTGAAAACATTTTATCTCAAGACAGGATTTCACCAAGTTTTCCAGGTTAGGTTCATCATGGAAATCCACCCGCCACAGCCTCCCAGAGTGCTGGGATTAAATGCGTGCATGCCTTCGCCTGGCCTTGACATTATTTCTTAGATGTGATTTGCGGTTGCGTGCTGGGAACATCAAGGTGTAGGAAGAGGATGACAAGTCCCTTGGGTGTCAGGAGCTTCACAATCGGGTGTATCTGTGCATGCTTGTGTGTGAGTGTGTAAATCACAACAGTGCACCAACAGCTCTTGCACAGGGTGAGATGGGATTTAGTCCCCCTTCCCTTTCTTTATTCACTCTGGTGTGAGGAAAGGTAATTCAATACTCACACCAAGCACTTTCTTTTGAAAGTAAAACTAACAAGTTAGGTTTGGAGTTTGAAGCAGACACTTGTGGCAGTTATATCTCTATTTTGTGGTAATTATCATCCTGGGTAACTAGTACTTAGGTGTTACAATTACCTGTTTAAAAACCCATTTTAAAATCTTTATTTCTGTGACACTAAAAATCACAGAAATGGCTTCCCATGTATCAGTCTCCTTGAGACTCCAGTCTTTTTTATAGTTCTTTCCCAAACAAATCCTGTATCTATACATTATACACCATTAAAACAGCCCACAAAGTAATGATTTGCTGCATATTTACGCTACAATCAAATCCCGAGGCAATTCTGTCGTGAGGACAGAGCAAGCACCACTCTTCTGTAACTACCATCTTGACGCCAGTGAATTCAAAAGAGAGCATTGGGGGTTAGCAGCTGCAGCTGAAAGGGAAAATCAAGAAGCAGCAGCAGCGTTGCTTTTGTCTTTAGCCTGCGCTTCAAGATGTAAGAGTCTCCAGTAGGTGGGAGACCTACATTCCACCTCCCAATTCTGGCGATAACCTTGCCAGTTACACTTTACAATTACCTTCTTAAAATGCCAATTAACCCATTCAGTGCTGGCTGGCATCTGGTGGGCAGCCACGACAGCCATGTTGCCCACGAAAGCCGGACTGTAAGGAAGCCCACACTCACCTACCCACGCGCACGCAGTTAGAACTGCAGGGCGGGAGAGCCGGGAGGTGGAGATGACAGCAATATATCTCCTTGCTGCAGCAGTCCTCATCCATATTATCATGATGATAATGTTGCATGAGGATTTAATATTTTTTTTCCATTGATAAAAATCATGAATAAGCAGATGCAGTGGGATTCCTTTGCCATTGAGAAGTATAACGAAGACCTGAATGTACAGATATTATTCACAAGAAAGAAAGCAGTAAATGAGAGTTGGCAATATCTCCCATTTTTAATTGTATCTCACCAGCTTGAAAAGCAACTGCAAGTTAATTTTAACTGTATTGCTTTGGATGTTATATTTAGTGTTTACTCAGAAGAAAGTAGCATTGATTTAAACTCAACATTTTCTATTGCGAGGCAATTAATAAAATTACTGTTTACTTGCATGGCATCTTCTGCCTCTAGCTCCAGAGGACTTCCTAGCTCTTTCTAATTTCTTCTGAGTGAGGTCCCATTGGGAAGGAGATGGGTGTGCTAATGGGATCTCATATGAGTGAAAAGGCACATGTGTAGATTTCTATCTGTTGGTGCTGAGGGGTGGGAGGGGCAGAACGTCCTCCCAGACTTTGTTTCCAGCAAGAAGTGTGTGTTGAGCCAGACAGGAGTTCATTGCTGGCTTGTCTGAATTCTGGCCTTCTGTTGGATCAGTCACTCTGCACAGCAACTTTGATTTTCCAAAGAGAGGGAGAGTGGAGAGACAAACGAAGAGAGTATATGCTGGTGAGGCTGGAACCAGCAAAATGAACCTCCTTACATTGTGGAGCATATTGTCGCTAGAAATTTTAGTGCATACTTTCCTACAGAAAAATTACTCCGACAGTTTTGCAAGTAAAGGAGGTGCTCCATTCCCCAGGTGTGTGAAGTATGTTTCATTGCGTGAGGCATTTCCTGAAACCCAGAGATTACCTCTGGGGAGTAAGCTAACTTATACTACTATGCGTGATGTTCAGTTATGGATCTGGGCTTTCTGACCGAAGATGACCTGGAAACCAAATTGGACTGATATAACAAGACTGGCAAACAGGGAAGAAAGAAAGAAATGATTTCTAACCCATCATTGACTATAAACAACCTGGAGCAAGTAGATTTGCTAAATATAATAATTTCTCATTGAAGTGCACTTTTAAGGTAGTTTGTATCTGAGTAGCTAAGGCAACTTTCCATTAAAATATTGGCCTGCAAATTGGTCAAGCAATGGCCGTGATTCATCCACATCGCTGACATTCACAAAGGATCTACAAACTGCAGTATAGGGTTTCAGGTTAAATCCTGAGGGGATTTGACTGACCTTATCAGATACAAAAACTACATTTCTTGTTATATAGGTCTTGCTTTATCTTGGTCTTAACCATTCAGCAGAAAAGTATGAAAATAAAGTATAAAAAGTAAAGCTACATTCATATGCTGCGCTGTGAAAAGCTCAAGTCAACATCTTCGGACACTGCCAGCCCTACGGAAAACCCACTACTATTATGGACTACTGGACTCTATTGGGAGATTCTGCTGAATTCACACACCTACAATATTTAAATGACAATGGAATGCCCTTCTCTGACAAACTAACCAAAGAAGTGGGATAGAAATGAATGACCCTTTTGTATCTGTATACTCAAAATAGTTAGGATAGATATACAGCTCCATGCTCTTAATTCAATGAATAGAGAGGTTTGTTATAATAGTGTTTGAGACAGGATATCATGTCTGCATCTTGTACAATGAATAGCCACTGAGGCAACAATATGCAATGTATTAATTACTGTAAATGTGCCAGTAATCGATTGTGGAACTGTCTCATTGATATTTGTTTCTCAATAAAATTATTTAGAAAATATTGGCCTGCAGGCCCACCTAAACTGAACACAGATCTAGATGCATGTTTTTCATGGTTTATTTTTTGTGAGTAGTGTGTTATGAACTGGTACAGTTTTGCTCCAGCCACTGGCCATGTTTCTTGCATTTTTAGGTAGTAGACTAATCTTTCTTTAAAGCGTGTGTCAGAGAGTAGGTTTTTTATATTTTATCTATGCTGCAGAAATAAGGATAAAGTGGATTGGCCAACTCACTGTAATAATAAAGAAGGATAACTGACTAAGAGTAGGCTAAGGGTTAGTGACATCTAACTACCCATCACTAATTACAGTTTACTATTTAGTGCCCAAGCCACTGTATTCCTAAAGTGAAAGAAACCAGTTTACAATTCTTCTCACAACAAATAAAATAACTGAAAACTAATACAGACTTCCCCATTGGGTCCTTATACTTCATACTTAGAAAATACCACAAAATAATACATTAAAGCCTCAGGCCGTGTTAGTGACTTCTCCAGTGTTTGAAGGAACAATATATATTGTTTTGATAGTTTTGAAAGCTCCATAGAGTTTAATTTTAAAGCTATTCCCAAACCTCAGTGAGAGAGAGAGAGAGAGAGAGAGAGAGAGAGAGAGAGAGGTGTGGTTTAAACTGAATCAAGACAAAGGAACACATATTTTATTTATGTTAGGAAGAATATACGTTTTCATTCAATAGTTTTAGAAAAAAAATCAGAAATGAGAAATTATTAACGACAAAAGGACCCAGTCAAGGATATACTATGCATGCTAGCTCCACGCTATATGCCAATCTGATCTCAGATGGAGATTTATAATTCAGAATGTTCTGGATTCAGAGTTTATTCTGTCATTTTCATATTGTTTTTAAATAAGCATGGCTAAGAAAAAGAAGCTATCCCTCATTATTCTCTCTTTCTTTGTTTTCTCATTCTCTTCCTCCTTCCTTTCTAGGGCAAATTGCTATTTATAGAAGAATATTCCACTCCTTCCTGCTAGTACATATATAAAAAATAAAAGACACCAGGAGGAAATCATTACAGAAATCACGATGTAATGTTTATGGTATTTTTTTCCCAATATTTCTCTTGATGCTCACCACAAACAACCAGGTTGGGTGGACAGGGATTGTTTTATATGCAGTGGTCTGTGGAATTCTCCGATCAACAGGGGGAAAAAAAAATAACTGCTAACGTCTGGACGCCGAAGCACCTGGAGTTGTAACAGATGTTCGTTGGACAGTTAAAGGACAGGCAGTTGACATATTTAGGGTGATATGTCCTAATGGCAAAAGACAATATGAATTGGTGACTCTTTGGTATTAAGTGCCACCAGGATGATTGCAGGGCCATAAAGGTTTGAAGGACATGGTAACATGTTTAAAATATTATTTGTAAGCTCTCTATGAAGGTTAAATAATTAAAATTAAATATTAATGGTGATTAGTTTTGTCATAAGTAAATAAAGTCAGCATTGTTTTCTCTACAGCAATAGGTAGATCATTTATACCTATATATCTATTAGCTTTATGTATAGTATCTGTATGCATTTTTATACTCTATCTTCCTCAATTAGCTGGGAACACACTAAATCTTCTTTCTAACTACTCTAAGAATACTTAGAGAATTTTATAAGTTAAATTGTGAAGGAGCTGTCTTTTTATGTGAATTAGCACATATAATCCCAGCACATACTACATATTGTAGGCATGCTAAAATATATTTCATCAGGCAATCAGATTCATGTCTTCTCTGCAAAAGTTTTATTGATTATTATCCTCTTGGAAAAGAATCACGGATTTCAGCATATGTGACCCACAGCATTACATATCTCAAAAAGTGAACTCTGCTGAAAGAACTTAAGGAAAGTAGTAATTGATATAAGCGCAAATGATCTATGGTAGGCATACCGATTTTCTGACCAGGAAGTGGAGAGGAATAATGTTATTTTCTTCATTTTTACGGCAAAAGTTCACAACAGGGTCTTTAAAGGCAGTTTCATGGGAGCGAGCACACACATGCACACGCGCAGACACACACACACACACACACACACAGAGTCCTATTAATTCGAATTTCTTTTTTCTTTCTTAGCCCGGCATACATTAGAAATCTACGTGTAGCACTGTAGGTGGAAACTACAATAGGTGGATGGATATTTACCCAAGGAAATTTGAGCCACGGCCTTTCATTTTCAGAGAGCTGCTACCTAATCTCAGCGTAGCATCAGGACAAAGGACACCTCATTCCTCTTGCGCCTGCCCTGCGAACCAACCCTTTGTGAACCACCTAAGCGATTAGAATAATGGGCTGGGAGAGGAAAAAAAAAAAAAGATAAAATACAAATTTCACTCCGATCTGCGTTGGATTACTTCCTCGTGCCCCTGCCTTTATTGAGCGATTTGGAGTTTCATTAGAATTCAGAATTCCTGTGGAAAGAGAAACCACAGTGGCAGGGACTTCTCTTTCAAGGGGATTGCAGGCTGACCCATCAAAATGAAAAGGCTCAATGTTGTAGTGACAGGTCCCCAAGCAGCCCTGAGTGACAGCTTCATTTCAGGAGTTCTCAGATGAAGTTTGAATTGACAGGGGCTGGGGGGAGGTGGGATAGTGCTGCAGATATTTTGTTCCCTAAAAGTGTCAGAGTCAACTCTGCAGATCATCAGCCAAGGTACAAAAAGGAGCAGAAATCGGTGTGCGCTCAAGCATTTCCAAATCCACTATTAGTGTCTCGCAAATATTCGCGCCACACAAGGTTTCCTTTGGAACCTAGAGTGCTTCAGCCATGGATTCCCTTTTATTCCAGTTGTGGGGAGAGGACAAGAGATAAGAGAGAAGGCTCTGTAAAGAGACTACAGCCGAAAGGTACAACATTCTTTCAGGGCTGTTCTTCTGAAGGAGTCAGGATTTTAAATTGAGCAGTCTTTCAACAAATACTGCCGCAGAAATCTCCTCCGATAATGAGAACACATCTTTGAAGAAAGAAGCATAAGCTTTTTTTTTTTTTTTTTTTTTTTTTTTTTTTTTTTCCTGTTGGTTCGATCCTATTGAAAGCACAGTAATAATGCGAAAATAATAATGCATAATGGTGTTTCATAATTACACACTCACACCCGTGGGATAAATGTTGTCCATCGTCCCTAGAAATGGGACAGCTAATAAGGTGCAATGGGTGCACACAGCTCTGCCCGGCTGTTAGGTTTCTGCGACAGCAGCGCGTGCACAGAGTCATCAAGCCCACCCTGTAGCCCCTCAGGCACAGATGAAAGGCGTTTTAGGAGAAGCCGACAATAGACAAAATTCAGCTGACCCATCAGCCACTTTTCTCATGGTGTCACCCCTTTGGATGGTCATCTCCCTCGGACATATTAGGGCAAATTTCAAAATTTATGCATTTTCCTAAAATAATAATCCTAATTTTTAAAAAAACTCTCCTTTTAAAAAGAATGTTAAATAGTTTGCATAGCGTGCAGATAAAGGTGTCTGTTTTTTTTCCAAGTGCACCCAAAAGCCATTCATTTTGTATCTTCTTGCATCTGCAAAAGGAATATTTGCTTTCCCTTAGAAAACGGTACCCTAAAACCACAGCATCACAGCGCTCTCCTTACAAGGTATATTCTGGGATTTGTTTTTCAGAGGGTCAGTTGAAGACAAAATGGCATAAATCTATTGAATCACCCAACAATGAGCTAGGTATAATCCTAGCACATTTCCTGAGATATATTTTGTTTTCACTCTTTTATCCTTCCGTTTGCCCTTAATGAATGTGTCTATGTGTACACTCGCATCTTCCAGAAAACTTTTCACCTGGTCTCGTCTGTACAACATTCATATTCTGCATTTGGAAGACAGAGAAATTAATTTCTTCTATTGGAAATGGAAGATCTTAAAAGCCGTAAACATTTTTACTAAATCAGCATAGTAGGTTACTTGAAGAAATTCAGTTTGTGTAAAATATATGCGTTCATGAAACGCAGACTGTTTTTCAAGTATTGATATTATTGGAAATTTTTTTTTATTTCCTCATTTCCCACGAGACTGATTTCCCCAACTATTATTTTAATGAATTCTGTTAACTTTAGATTCTAAAGTTTTGTGGTTTCACAGAAGACACTTGCTGGCAAACTGATACAAAGAATAAAGGAATTACTTAAGTCCTGCAAAATATAACAGACATTTTGTAAAATAAATTTGTTCGAATTGTCCTGATATTTCTTTGTCAAAGGCTAAGTAATTCAACACTGAGTTACCCGGAAAAAAAGTTGTTTTTTTCTTTCCCTTTGCCAGGGAGGAGTAACTTGTGCTTCAGTTCTTGCAGGTTACAACTCCAGTAGAGCTTAGCAAGACTAGAATAAAGAGGGCAGCAGGTTTCCTGTGGGGCTGTAACACGTGTCATTTCAATCCATAAGGCCAGTAACTTTGTTCAGCACTCCTTAGAATCTTCCCAGAAACTAAGAGTAAATAGGCTGCGTGAGAGCCTAGGACACAGATAGAGGGAAACTTTTACAACAAACTGCTGCACTTGTGCATTCTCTCTTGCTAAGAGGAAACCCTTCCCTCCAACACGAGCCTATCTTTCCTTTCCATACTCCTGAGCTAACATTGGTAACTCTGGCCGGAGTCTAAGTTTTTATTTTACCATGTTATCCTTTTTGGATGACTCTCTACTGTATTGATTAATTCCACTCAAATGAGAGCTTGGATGTTGTAGCTGCAAAAGATAAAAAGGGAAAAGCTTTCTAGAGAGAGGGCTTGCAATGGCGCGAAGAAGCACTTAGTGGTTCTAACAGGGATTCATTTCAATGAGATAATAAGGTTTAGAGCGTTTAGATATTGGTTTGCTCTAAACAATGAATCCTCTTTTTGGCGTTCCATGACTGCTTGCTAGAAACCGTGCTTGCTATGAATTGAAACAGCACAGAGAAATTTACAGCTCCCTTATAAGTTCTACTTATCTTATTTCAAAGTGGTGCTTGGGGCTGGTGAGATGGCTCAGTGGTCTAAAGCACCTACTTAGAACAAGCTTAGCAAAGCACAGGGACCACGGTTCAATCCCCCAGC
>NW_004524578.1:8522091-8528939 GCF_000260255.1 Octodon degus | reverse complement strand
TTTTTCTTTCTGGTTGTATGATATTCCACCATAGAGGTATAGTATAAATTGTTTAACATCTGTTAAATTTGCTTCAAATTTGCAATTTACACATGCTAAATTCATCTTGCAATTTTGGCACTGACAAAGTAGCAAGAATCACACAAAAATGTTCTTGGGCAGGTGCGTTCCTTCTCCTCTGGTTATTATCTTTGGGTAGATTTAAAAGTGGAATTCTTGAATGGAATAGCACGCTCACCCGAAGTGCCACTGCGTGTTGCTAGTTGTCATCTAGAAAGGAGGAGCAGCGTCCGCGCCACTGGGTTGCGTGTTTATGATTCTGTCACTCTACTTCTGTGCCAAGTTGGTGTCACAGTGTTTTAACGTATAAATTCTATCATGTGAAAAGGTAGAGTGTGTGTTTACTAAAACTGCCACTTCCTTGTTCTTTGGTGAGAGTCAGCAGTTTTTTCGTCCATATATTGGCATTAAAAGAGTTTTAGAGTGAATTGCTGGTATGACTTGTTCTCCTCACGTGAATTTGTTGTGTGTCTTGTCCTCTTTTTTAGCATTAGTTTCACAATTTTTCTGAAGGAATTTAACTTTTATCAGAGTGCTTAATTTTAATTCGTTGCTGCTTTCTGAAGCAATTTCTGTGTTTGTTGTTCTTACTTTTATACGTTGTTGCTTCGGCAAATTTTTCCTTATAATTTACTCATGCAGCTCAGTTACAGAACAGTCTGATAAAATATTTCAAGATGTCATTGTAATTTCAGTTCCCTCTAAAGCACAGGAAGGGATCCACGGGTGTATGATTTATGATTAGTTATATCCATTTATAGATCCTGGACCCAAACTGGCTATATGATCAATATTTATTCAGTAAATGGGGAATAAAAATGGACTGTTGACTGCTTTTTAAAAGATTCTAAGAGGAAAAAAGAGGTCATAATTTTTGTGTACTGGATAATGGTTTTAAGGCTAGGACGATTTGGAGAAAATGAAGTTCAGATTTGCTACTTATTCTGCAGAGGAAAGGGCTGTAATGATACAAACTAAGAAAAGCTTGGAAAAACCCTAATTGGTTCCTTAAAATATAGCTTTAAAAGTCTGTTTAAAATTTTATCAGATTTGGTGCAGCATGGAAGAATCAAATTAAATATCTTAATAATTAGACTTAAAGTCACAAGAAAAAAAAATGATGACAATAAATCACTGAAATGATCCCCAACCGGGTTTTGACCTTTTACACTAGACACTAATTTTTGAAGACCTTTTGAAAACCGAAACAGGATGATTTAAACCATCCACATTCCTCGCGACTTGAGCTTTCACAGACCTGCATGCTGATTGGAAAATCCTGCCACGGTTTCCCTGCAGAAAAGAAGGGTAATAATGACTATATTAATATGACATTTCAACATGCAATACGATGCGAAACAAGGGTTTGAAAAAAAAAAAAGCGAAGAAGGGGAAGAAAGAGAAATCTACCACAAAACATCAACTGCTCTGGATGCAATCTTAGCCCAGTGTGGATTTTATTTGCACCCATTACTCATAAACACCCAAATGTAACTCTTTTACTGCAGCCCCTTTTGAGTTCAATGTGATAATGAACGTGAAGGGTCTCCGTGGGGGGAGCCGGCAAGGGGGGCACTTTGTGATTTTGCAGGTTCACACCAGATAGGCATTTTTTATAGCCTGAAAGGGGATGTTTTCTTTTGTTAATGGCTTACAATCAGATGAAAGGACTCATCACTCTATTTTAGTGCCCCACCACATGGCGCGTATCTTTTATAAATTACAGGCTGGCGTTGTGTGCACTTGGGGAGAGAAAGGTTGGTTTTTCTCGCTGTGAGCCATCCTGCCTAATTGTCGTATGCAAATAAAAGCAATTATAAGGCTTTTAGGGTGAAGGGATGACAGCTGAGTTTGGCAGTTGAGAAGACCTCACCCACCTTGTTGGCATAGCAACAGGGAGGAAGAGGACAAAATGGTGTGTGTACGCAGGAAATATATATGTTTTGGTTCAAGAATTTTAAAATATATACTAATGTTGAAATGAAAATGTCAATATGTGTAATGAATGCCTTTGTTTAAAATATTATTTAAATTAAAGTCTATTTATTTCTCGGTCCTCCGAGTGCTCCTTGTCATCTAACCACCATTTATCCCCTGTCATTTGTGATTTTAGTTGCTACTTTTAAAGTTCTGTGCAGACCATAACAGCACATTCAATAATTAGGAGATTATAAGTTCTTGATTTTAACAACCTTTGGAAATACCGCTGGGTGGAAGTTTTGTGAAAGGAAATCCCAGGGAAGGAGCTGATGTAATGTGGGAAACAGGGCAAAGTATGCAGCTATCAGCGCATAAAGTTCAATATTAAAAAAAAAAAAAATGTTTGTGCTGAAGTGTTAAACAAGTAGAATAAATAGCATGCTAGTAGCATACAAAATTAAAATGAGTCACAAATGGATATCTTCTATGGCAATTTATTTCACAATTACTCTTGTGGAAGCTTTCATGAATTAAATATGAGTTCTGTCTTGAAATTAGGTGTTATAAGGCTAAATTACAAGAGGCAGGCAGTAATTGAGGTGGCGGCAACACGAGGTCTGGTGAACTAATCTCTTGTCTGGTCACGTGGCTCCCCTTTAGCCAATGAAATGCCTCCAGTCACAAAAACAGAGGCAGCTGAGAAAAATTGATTTCTCATCTGAGCCATATTTGATAGCTTTTGAAATCGAAAATTGAAATTAACTAACCTAAGCCCCGTTGTAACAAAAGAGCAAATTAAATATGCAACATCGTTTCCTATTGGCAGTAAGAGGGCCTGCCAAGGTAAATTTGTAAATAGAGTTTAAGATGCAATTCTGTTCTCCCTCCCCCCCCCTCTTTCAGTGTAAAAGTAAAAGTGTATAGTGGCTTTATAAATTATTTATATAAAAAAAATCATCAGCTGCAAATGGCCGCTGTGGTTAAGGGCTTCCATGGAGAAAAATCATTGTATTAGGAGAACCCACTGAATAAATACAAATTAAAAATCATCCTCAATGACTTGTAGACATTGCTTGAAATAAAAAGTAGGAATGTTTTAAAGTTCTGAACTTTTTGTTTTATTTCTCTTTTCTCCTAAACTCAAAGAACAAATTTATCTATGATTTACTGAAACAAAAACAAGACAAAATAAGACAGCAACCCTCAAAACAAAAACAACCCCCCCCAAACAATTATGTTATCAGTATAACCACTCAAGTGTCTTCTAAATTTTAGAAATTAATGTTGGTATGCTGGATGGTTAAACTATGGCTTTACTGTGTTTTATGTGATCATTTTAAGCGTGGCACTTTAAAAATTATTTCCCAAATGAATCCCAATGATTCCGCAGGAATTGATTTTGAACTTTTAAATTTAGTAGGTCAGATGAAGGAAATAGGTGTCTCAGAAGCTATATCTTAGGTAAGGCAGGAATGACAGTTTTTAATTTATTGCTTCACTTGTGCTTGGGTAATATGCTGATCACAATAATGTTGATACCACCACAGAGAATGGTCACTGGCTTTGCTTTTCACGGCCGGAATTTTTATGTAGGCAAGTTAATTTTATATGATTGAGAAACAGATGATTGAAGATTAAAGTCATGAAGTCACAGTACAATCCTATCTTCCCCGTTCAGCACGGAACCATCTAGAATTCAATGACAAATGTAATGGAGGATGTTGCACTTAACCTGCCCGTCAGTCCAAAGAGCTCGTAAAATCATTTTCTGTTCTAATTTATTATTTTTAGTGTCAATCAGACTCTGAGGAGATGAGTAACATCATTAAGTCCTGGGACCAATGACTCAGCACTTTCTAAATGCAATTGAAGTTGTCATTTTTTCTACTAGAAGGCACTGGAGAGACTCAAAGCGCTTGCCTGGCAAGAGCAAGGGCCTAAGTTCAATACCCAGTTCCGCCAAAAAACAAACAAATAAACAAAAAGTTGTTCTTTTGTGTAGAAATAATTTTGTTGGGCAAAAGGCTTTATAGAAAGAAAAGATCTAAAGGCACTCTTTTTGTTTCTTTTGTCAGCATCTCCTTCAGACATCAGAATACCATATATTACTTCTAAATCCTAAAAAATTCCTCGGATGTCATTTGTGCTATGAGCTTCTGGCCAGAAGTCTCGTCATGCAGGTTTGAAGACCAGTTCAGTATGAGCAGTTCCTCTCATTGCATTTGACCTGATCCCTCTCTGTTTAAAGTACTGTGGAGAGCGACAGGAAACCTACGTGGAAGGATAAGCCAAAGACGGACCTAAGGTAGGTGCAGCACACTTCTTTGGTGAGCCTTTTTCTTCACTTCCATACCCACCTCTTAAGAAAGGCTTTTGTAAAAGATATTTTTATTTGCAATACATCTTACTTTAAAAGAAGCATTCATGCAGATGGACAAATTGGATTATTTGGTCTTGACACAGCTGAAGGCCTCTTCACCATGTGGTCTGCTTGAGTTCTTGAAGCAGCATTGACTAGATGGGAATCAGCGGCACTGCTTCCTCCTGTAGAGACGGCTAACACAAGACCGACCAGGGGAATTCACAAAGCCAAAGCATGGCTTCTTATGTTGTCCTGGAAAGTTTGGGATTCTGACTTCAGGTTCAAGATATCTGAACTTGAGCCTTTTTTGATTTCTTATAATTAGAAGTTGAAATTTTGAAAGGTTCAAGTGCACATCAGATCGTGTGTGTAGCAATAAATGATTCTGTGAACTTTTTCTTCGACTGTTGTGATATGCAACGTATTTAGTAATTGGGCACTGATCATTGAGCCAGGAGAAAGCTGTCAGTAGCTGGCATACTTAGGGTGCAGTGTGTACACTGTCACTTCCAGGCCCCGTTAAGTGCTTACTACCTATCAGCATAAATGCCTTGTACTGGCTGCTTTTTCCATATTCCTGTTCCTGGTACATCCTCAAATCTGGAAAATGATTTGCTGGTATCTAGACACACAGTACATTTGTCATTTCTCCCCTGGGTTCCTAAATAGTAGCCCTGTAAAAAGTGAATAAAGTCCTTCACAGCTGTGCCTGGTGGTGACATGTTGGGGCTTTCAGTGATTATAAAACATTTACCTGGAGACGTCACTCACCACTCATTCCATAGCAGCTGCCCTCCTTTCTTTGTATCTCATTTCTACTTCTGTACACAAGGATTCCTGCACCCATGGTCTCCTATGTTGAGGATGAAGAGTTGATGTTTCACAGCCCAGGAATGGTTGTCATTATCATCTCAGAAATCCCGATTCTAGCTCTAAGCAGGGACTCACGCAGAGGCTGAACCGTAGGCACACTCCGGGGAAGACTCTAAACTCTGTAAGGAGAATGCAGTAGTATTTATTGAGAACACATTATGTACTTCTTTTAAGGACATTTCACATTGACTTAATGTATTGTTTGATCCACCCTGCTGATAATCCTGAGCCATAGGTACTATTCTTAAAATACAGGTTTACAGATTGGTAGGCTAAAAATCTTGGAGGCAGGTGATCAAGACTTTAACCAACATATGTCTCCCTTCCAGGTGGTCACATGAGGGGTCACCTACTTGGTGCCAGGCATTCCATGGACCTTGTGCAATTCTAAGCAGCTCATCAAAGGAGGAGGAATGGGCATGCAGAAGGCACAGTAGCTGTATTTGGCTGGGAGGTGGAGTGGAAGGTTGGGTCAGGAACCAGGCAGCCAGGAGGAGCTGCAGGACAGGCACAGGGCACAGAGGTCTTCATCTGAGCAGCAGCTGAAGGTGGCAAGGCCATGAGACATGGTAAATGGATCTGACTTCAAACTTCCATGAGAATCATCCTGCAGTCTCTGGGTGGAAAGTGAGGAGAGGCCTGGATGGCTTGCATTTCAGAGGAAGTCCTAATTCCTGGCTCTTTTCCTTCTATAAAGTGGACAGAGACTTTCTGGAAGGAGTTGGTCTGCTGGGCGCTGGACATATTGGGAAAGTTTCAGGGAGGGGCTCCTGGCTGCTGACTTGTACATTTGTGGTGCAGTTAGGGGTACAGGTTGGGGCTGAGAACAGCAAAGTACCAAGTGTGGAATCTGCACATTCATGTCAGGCATGAGTGATGAGTGTAGCCTGTGTCCATCCTAGAAAACCCAGATGGCCAGCTTGGCTTAACATCTCCACAGTGCCTGTCCCTCCTCCTCATTGCCCCCATAGCCAGCAAGCAATAGACAAAAATTAGACCTGAGGGCATTATCCACAAGTCTGTGATCAGAGCATAGGCCTATATTGGAGCCAAATATACAACATTTGCGTCATTTTCACCAAATAAAGGTTCTGCTTGTAAATAAATACCATGCTTGGCAGGTCTGAGGTAGGGAACATCATGAAGCTCGAGAAAGAAAGCCTCCAGCCCTGCAGGGCTGTGAGGCCAAGTTCAATGAGTCAGCATCCTACTTGTATTAGTTTTATAAGTGGATATATTGTGTGCTAGGTTTTCCAAATCCAGTGTCCTCTGAAGAATGTGAACAGGCACCTCTGCGGCTGGTTTCTTTTCCTCTTCAGAAATGCAGGAGAGGTGGACCCCTCAAGAGAGCCTCACAGTCTTGTCGGTGACATCACACTTAAGCACGGCTCTTTGCCTGGCATGAGGGCTCCTAGGCAAGAGCACACTGATTGATTTCTGATTGGTTCTGGTGAATCTAAGCCTGTAGGTCAATCTCAAGAGTCACAAAGTAGTTTTCATCACATAAAATTTAATTTGGATTTTCTGGTTGAGTATGCCTTAAGTTATTGGAGGGCAGAGAGAGAAAGACAGAGAGAGAGAGAGAGAGAGAGAGAGAGAGAGAGAGAGAGAGAGAGAGAGAGAGAGAGAGAGA
>NW_004524578.1:8490750-8521991 GCF_000260255.1 Octodon degus | reverse complement strand
AGAGAGACAGAGAGAGAGACAGAGAGAGACAGAGAGACAGAGACAGAGATTGTTGCTTCTTATTAACTTCACTATCTCACACAATAGAAATGAAATAACAATGCAATTATTTATTTTTAAATTTTTATTTATTTTAATGGGAAAAAGGATAAAATAGCAATGAAACAGTTTTAAAACAGGTTAGTAGTACATTTACAGTAATTAATACATTGCATATTGTTGTCTTCATAGTAGTTATTCAGAGGACAAGATGCAGACATGATATCTTGTCTAAAGAATATTAGTACTAACTTTTATTCTCAGTGAAAGTAGCTGTATATCTTAACTCTCTTGTGTATATGAATATATATATATTTTTTTTTCTTCCCTTTTTTTTCACAATGAAACTGTCTTTTATTTACACTTTTGTGAAGTTAGTAACCAATGACACTAGGCTGCCTAGCAGCTGATAGCTAGCCTCAATAAGACAGGATGTCCATCTCAGGGGTGAGGTAACTTGTGAAATTATTTGTTTAGAAACTTTAAAATCCAGCAACACTAGTTTCCCAGGCCCAAGCCAGTGTGGACCCCTGCTCCGCGCTTGCCTTGGGGATCTCAGCCTCCTGCTCTGTTCACCTCAGATCCAGGCTTTCATGGTCTTCATCCAAAAGGGGCAAATATTTAGAATGCCAGTAATTCTAAGAGGCTTCAAAAATGCTCTCAGCCATAAAAATTAGAGTGAAGACAGATCTTTCCTGAGAAAATTTCTGTAGAACAAATTGTGCAGAGAATATTCAGCCACTGGACAGGTCTGATAACTCCGAGAAGCCTATAGAGGGACTTAATCTTGTAACTGCCAGCACAGAAGAAAAAAGCACCGCCTGTCCCGCTTGAGATCTTTGGAACAGGATTTTTTTTTTTTATTATTCCTTTTCTTTCCCCTTTGATTCTCACTGGAGAGATTATTTTTAGCAAAAGACAGTCTTAAAATTAGTTGGGGCAAGCCCTTATAGGTTGAAAAAAAAAATGTTAGTTTCTGGAAACTTTCCTGGGCTTCCAAACACTGAAAAAATTTTAGAAGAATGCAAATTTTGTTAAAATACATTTTGAAACATATTTTTTAAAAAGTATACAGGTTTAAGCAAAATGAGCATCCAAATGAGATTGAAAATGGCATAGAAATCCACTCTCCACATTTATTTTTTAAGTTACACAACCAGTGATAGAAGAATCACCCATGTGTTCATCTCAGTAGCTACCAACTTCTTCTTCCCAATGAAGCGCAGGTAATTGCTCTCAGAAAACAAATTCAATGGGAATCCGAGTGGGCATTTTTGCAGAGGGCTTTAAAAATGTATCTTAAAAGTCGCGATATGTTTTATTTCCTCATCCGTGTTGGAGGAGAGATTTGACCACTTCTGAGATGTTCCAGTTTCCAGGTTTTCACTCTCATTCCTCTGGCTCTATAGCTTCACCACTGCCTTCGCTCAGGGGGGAGGGACCTCGGACCACCCCAACACCTCCTGTGAAATTTAGCTGCAGGCTACAGTTATGTGATATCACAGAAAAAGAGTAAGAATTACATTATTATAGTTGCTGGAGGGCTATATCATAGCGATTTCAGAAGAGAGATTTATAGCAGTATTTAATGAATGCAACTAGTTTTGTTACCATTCAGTAACCACACTCTGTGGCACATATAGTAAGATTAAATTAAGCTATTATAGTAACGTTATAAAAGGTGAGTATTTGGTGGTGGTGTGTCTCGCTAAACAAACTCACGTTAGCTTGATGCCACAGTGTTATTCATTTTGATATAGTTGGCTATTGGTCTGCCCAAATTGTGCCCTATGTTCTTTAAGCATTTTCCTTATTAAGAAACAAAGAAAGGTCTAGCTTTAGAATGTACATGTTTATTGGAGTTAACAATCTCAGTTTACGTAAAAACATCACAAGCTGAATCCTCAGAGCACATCCTGCAAAATTAACATTTCACACCTATGAACGATGTCTGTGCTTTTGTTTTTACTGGAAAATTTTTTTTCCAGAGGTCATTATATGAAGGGTTATCATATAGATACTCTAGAACCCTGGAAAGTTCCAAAACTGAATTGAAATTTCCAAAGACCCGCTTGAAGTTCATAAAAATTGTAAACAGATTTTCACAGTTTAGGTCATAAATAATATATGCATATTGTATAGGTAAGTATAAATATTGTATATGCACACTGATCTACTATATATATTTTATTTTCATGAGATCTTGTCTCCATATTGGTAAAATTCAGCAGTAAAATATTCTGGGTTTTAACTTCCCTTTCCACTGTTATTTTCCAAGTTCTTTATGTTGTTCAATCTCGATGACATAAGCTAATTAAGATCATCACAATTTCTAAATGAATATTTGGAAAGGCAAGCAGTATGCTGTTAGCGTTTGTATATTGGTAACCTGACTGAGATAATATTTTACAGTTACAATAAAATAAGATTTCTAGATTTTCTATACAAAGGGAAAAAAGCAAAAGACATTCTTTCTATGCCAATGTTTGTGAATCCATTTTTACTATTAGAGTTGTATCAGGTAC
Organism: Octodon degus; assembly: GCF_000260255.1. Taxonomy (NCBI): domain Eukaryota; kingdom Metazoa; phylum Chordata; class Mammalia; order Rodentia; family Octodontidae; genus Octodon; species Octodon degus. Next base: position 8,519,427 of record NW_004524578.1, on the reverse strand, counting down.
AGCTTAAAAATTTAGGAATTATCATCTTGTAACTTGAACCAGCCACTCCAAATCTGGGCACTGGCACTTCCAACAGACACAAGATTTACAGGTCTGATTCTTCAGACATCAATCGGGAGAGCTCAGCCGAGAATCTCCAGAACAGTCTAGATTTCTGAGAAGCATCTCCTGATCGTCATAGATCACCTGATTGCAACAGTATGAGTCGTTACAAACAATAACACAACTTAGATGCTCAAAGGATGAGGCCCCCTCATTTCACGGGATATAAACAGAGTTTGCTGATGTTTGGGAATCTGACTTCCTAAATTCAAACATTTCGCTGACTGGAAAAAGCCTCTGATGTACATTTCTATAACTCTAGTGTTGATGGTTTTATAAAGGTTTGCAATTATATGTCCCCATGAGAACGCGAGAAAACTCTCTCTTCCCACTGATGTTACTGACCTCAGAATCCTCAACATCTGCCATCACACCTGCGGCAGAGTAGGTGCTCAATAAATGTGGGTGGTGTGAATGAAAAAGTCTGCTGCTTAGTTTGCATGTTTTCTCGTATCTTGACATCCAGAGTAGTGGATTATGTGTTACTCAAGGTGGAAGACCCTCCACGGAGGTGAACTAATTGATCAATACTAATGGTGGTGCTTCAACTTCGTGAAACAATTTTGCAAATATATTTTTCTGGCTGAGACACTGACTTAAGTAAAAGAGGACGAATGCTTTATTTATTTATTTATTTATTTGGACTTAGTTTTTAAAAATAAATTTTTAAAGAGAGCACAAAGTAGTACTAAAACAAAAATTACAAGCAACACAGAATTTCACTAAACAAAATAATACAAATTTCACTATATTTGTTGTATTGCATAGTGCTGTCTTCAAATTAGTTGTTCATATTATCAGATATGTGCGTGCAAAATTGGAAGAAGAAAGAAAAAATATATACAAGAAAGTAAGAAGAGACAAAAAAGAAAAAAGAATTGAAAAAAGAAGACAAAATAAGTTAAGGATTAACTGCTCCTTTCCATACACCGGCAGAAATCCACAGTACAATTGTCCAAACCCTCTTACTTACATATATAGATCTATCTCTTTCTCCTATTCTCTCCTGTCCTTCTCCTCAACTCAGTAATTTATTTTATCTTATTTTATTTTATTTTATTTTATTTGGTGGAACCAGGGATTGAACTCAGACCCTTGCACTTGCCAGGCAAGCGCTTATTCCACTGAGCCATCTCCCCGGCCCCGTTAACTCAGTAATTTAGAAAGAAGACTTTAGTGAAACTCTAAATGTTTTGGAGGAAAATCTATTAATGTCAGTGAAATGTTTCCATCAAATAATTAACACTTAGTATATTCATTTATGTGCAAAAAAGACACAGTCCATTGGCTCTGAAAAATTCTTTCTAAGCTAGGCAGATAGTATTGATGAAAGATAAAGCAGAAGACTTATAGAAAGAAAAGACTTATTATTAATTTCTTATTAGATATTCTTATAAAAACAAATAAAACAGCATGTCTCATTATATAAAGAATTCACAGGTACATTAATTTGAAAAGCTCTTGACTATTGAACGCTTTTTTCCTCTCCTTTCTTCAAACATCAATGAAATCCTAATTTAAAATATCTGGGGCTGGGGAGATGGCTCAGTGGAATAAGCGCTTCCCTGGCAAGCGCAAGGGCCTGAGTTCAATCCCCGGTTCTGCCAAAAAAAAAAAAAAAAAAAATCCAATTTTCTTGTAAAACAAATGTTATATGCAATTTAGAAACTGACTTCCTATATTCAAAGTGGTTAGGATAGATATATAGTTGCATTCTTTTAATGAATGGAATGATTTCTTCTAATGGTATTTGTAAATAGGATCACAGGTCTGCATCTTGTACAGCAATTAACCACTAAGAAGAATATATGCAGTGTATTATTTGTTGAAACTGTACTTCCGATTTGATTTGAAACTGTCTCATTGCTATCTGTTTATCAATAAAACTTTGGAAAAAAAAAAAAAGAAACTGACTTCCTAATAACTTGGAGTTTTCCTGTATATAAGGTGCATTACTAATCCTTATTAACTTTGTATGACAATCAGTGGAAGACTTACATTTTATTTTTAATATATTTTTCATTTTATTTACTAATTATTATTATTTTGAATTTTTAGGGAAGGGTCTACAGGGTGTTCAGGGTCTCACTACTAGATTGGACTCAGAGTGATCTGCCTGTTTACAGCCTCCCGAGTACTGGAATTACAGGCATGAGCCACCATGCCTAGTCTCAATCGCTGTTTAAGTGCCCCCTGGGGGTGTGGCTGGCACATCAGGCCCTGGGGCTTGAACCCTCGGCCCTTGGGTCTGCTTGCAGGTTCTTTAATCCACTGAGCTACTTGGCCAGCCCACATTTTATTTTTAGCTAGAGAGTTACTAGCTAAATAGTAACTATCTGATAGGATAGTAATAGGATCTATTTCAAGATAAAATGAATTTTTAAAGTATAGAAAGGAAGGTATGGAAACATTAAATAATGCTCAAAATTTACATTTTAGACAATGGCTTAGTTTTTTTCTTTGTATTTAATATGAGATATTTATGTCTGCATACTTTATGAATTTTTTACACCTACAACAGAGTTCTAAGTCTTTATTTTGTCTATCCAAAAATGTTGAAGTTTTTTTTTTTAATTTTATGGTAATCACATAACCTTAATCCTTTAAAAATTATTGAGATTCTGGACCACATTTTCACAAGGTGGCTGGTTCCTTATTCATGAAAACACTGTTTTGTTTTTCTGAAGCATTTATCAGTACCCTTGGCTGCTTAGCTATCAACTTGCGTATATATCAGACACCAAAATTCTCTCTCGGTATCATGTTCAAGCTAAGATAAATCTTTAGTATTTTTCAAAGGTTTCAGACTTAAAGAGTCAGATGTAAATAACCTAACAATATTGTGCTTGGCCGGCTTCGGAAGGGTATTCCATAGGGGACATTGTTAATGTGAGTGACAAGTCCATTCTATCCCATTCACAAATGTTTTGATGTCTGCAATATTAATTATACTGCATTGTCCATGAGACGTGCTCTCCTAACTACTGGCATGGAATAGTCACAATAAATGGCAGCAAATGTAATTCTAACCTCTGACTCTTCGGCAAACAGCATGGGTACTCTCTGCCGCTCTGCCTTTAATTTCAGTGGCATCAAAGGAAAACTCAAGCGCCTTGGAAAATAACTCTAGCCCCATGTCTCTGATAAAATAAAATGCTTACCCACAGACATAAATTACCATGGAAATAAAAAGAGGACCAAAAAAATTACACAGTTTCCTAATGCTCTTAAATCAAAGTAGCAGAGGCAGCCGTGAACGGCGAGCGGAGGTGTATTATGCCGGCTCGCTGCTTGGTGAGCAATCTTTGATAGCTTTAATCCAACAGGTTTGCTCCGCTGATGATGGGGGAGTGTGAGTCATAATTTTCAAGAACAGTATTTTAATAGTCACGTCCGTGGATGCTGCATAGAAATTTTTGCTGTGGAGACATAAATTAGAATGCAGTGACTATAAACCATAACTGTTAGCTTAATGGTCACAAGCCATAGGCTCTCTGGGGTTCCCTGCAGCAAGTCAAATGATAGGCAGCCTCGCGTCTCAATTTATGTAGCACAATTTGTCATTTTCTGCCTATCTCCCCCTATTTTTCTCCCTCAGTCTTTCTTGATTCCTTATATTCTCATAAGATATTAAAAATAATTACCTAAACAGTGCATATAAATTTAAAGCTCTTTTAAGAGCGTTCCTCAAAGGTTACACTATTGTAAGAAATGTGTTTTGCATCTTTTTTTTTCTGCACAAGTGTAAACATATACACATACATATAAAAAAACTTTGTGTGCTTTAAATCACAAATGAGGCCAAAACATACCTTTTGGCTTACAATATTCTCTAGTTTGATTTGACTTGAAGAGCATGTCATTGCACACAAATCTTCCTCATTTCTCCACTGTGTTGCATAATATTCCATGATGCAGCTATGTCATAATTTATTTAAGTGTTCATTTCTTTTTTATATTAATTTTAAAATATTTATTTCTTAATGAAATTATATGTGGCTTCTCATGGTTTTGTTTCACAGTAATGTCATAATATCTGTAAGTGTGGTCTGAGTTCACACAAATATCTCTCTAATATTTAAACCAGAAATGGGGTTTTATTGATCTTTTGAAAGTCTGGTGTAAGTAACATGGTACATTGAGAATTTTTTTTTGGTGGAACCGGGGATTGAACTCAGATCCTTGTGTTTGTCAGTCAAGCGCTTATCCTACTGAGCCATCTCCCCAGCCCCGTACATTGAGATTTTAATTGCATGTCTCTGATAACAATTACAGTGAACCTATCTTCCCTTGCCCTAACTTCACTCAAGTCAGTGTGGTACATTTTCAAAAGAATGAACTCAAAGTATTTGAGTTATATCTCCAGTGAGTCCCTATTTAACAGGCAAAGCCTGAACAGAAAATTTGCAGATTTGTATGTAGATCACTCTCTAATCTCACTAGCAGTGACTCACTTTTACCCTTTCCTGGCAATCACTGATCTATGTTCGTCTCAGGGCATTTTTCTGTTGCGACCACCTCAGACCAATGAAGTCATACGTTGCAGCGCTTTCTGTATTTGGGTGCTTTTAGTATTTCTCCCATGTTACAAGTATGCCATTTCTTTTTATGGAGGGTATTATCGCATAGTGGGACACATTGTGTTTTAGATATCCATTAACCAGCTGATGGTCTTCAGGTTGTTTTCTGTTATGAATTGTGCTGTTAGAAACATTCATGGTTTCTTGGGTACATACTTAAGCAGTAGATTTTCAGGGTCATGTGGCAACTATGTTTAACATTTTGAGGAATTATCAGGATTATTTTCCAAAGTATCATGTACATACTTCCCATGAGACATTAAGATTCCAAGTTCTCCACACCATTTCTAGTACTCACTATCTGTCTGCTTCTATCCTCCCTATTGGGTGTAAAGTGGCTTCACATTGTGATTTTGAATTGCATTCCCCTAATGAATAATTATCTTGGATATCTTTTCTTATGTATGGTAGCCATTTGTTTACCTTTCCTAGAGAAATGTCTTCGAACTCTTTGCTCATTTTAACCTTGGATTGCCACTTATTACTGACTTGCAATTGTTTTGTGTGTAGGCTGTCTTTTCACTCTCTGTATGTACTTTTGAAGTACAAAAGTCTTAAATTTTGATTAGGTTTAATTCATCTAATTTTTATTCAGCACATTTACTCTGATGACAGATGTAATCGTGGTCTAATGCGAGATCACAGATTTGTTCCTTGTTTCTTTGTGTTTACAGTTGCAATTCTTACATCTGGTCTTCGATTAATTTTGAGTTACTATTCTCCTATGTTGCAAGGTAGGAATTTGCCTTCACACTTTGCAGGCTGATACCCAGTTGTCCTAGAATCATTTGTGGAATGACTGATCTTTTTCTATTGAGTTATCATAAATCTTGACAAAAATTATTAGATCATCAATGGGGAAGATTTCTGTTATTTTAATACTATAGGTGTGTTGACTCAGCAAAATATTCTAAAAAAGTCCAGTAGTCCATAATAGTATTGGGTCTTCCACTTCACTCGCAATGTCAGAAATTGTTGACCTGAGTCACTTATAGCTCAACATAACACCATGGCTTTTCTTCTTATACTTCGTTTTTATACTTTTCTGCTAGATGGTTAAGACCAAGGTAAAGCAGGACCTATGCAACAAGAGTTGTAGTTTTTGGGTCTGATAAGGTCAGTGAAATCCCCTCAGGATTTATCCTGAGATCCTGTACCTCATTGATCACTTTACTCTTTGAAGGGGCCGGGGAGATGGCTCGGTAGAATAAGCGCTTCCCTGGAAAGTGCAAGGGCCTGAGTTCAATCCCCGGTTCTGGAAAAAAAAAAAAAAAATACAAAAAATTACTTTACTCTTTGACCCCATAATCCCCTTGATCAGAAAATTTAGGACACTATCGAGTTACATGATGTTACAGTACAAGTTCTTATATGTCCTGAGTCTTTTTTTTTTACATTCACACACATTTTAATGAAGCTTATAAAACTGACCAATAACCTTCCATTATCTCACATCATATATATTTTTCAGCTAACAAATGGTATTCACAAATGCAATGATAATGAAACTGGACCTAAATTTTTCTTTTTTGGACTCTTTCTTTTTTTTTTAATTAATTTTGTTTTTTTCCCATAATTTTATTGCTAAACAAATAGCAATGAGACAGTTTCAAATCCAATTGGTAGGACAGTTTCAATAATTAACACATACCATACATTCTAGTGGTTAATTGCTATACAAGATGTGGACATGATATCCTATTTACAAACACCAGTAGAACAAATTCCTCTATTCATCAAGAGAATGTAACTATATATCTATCCTCACCACTTTGAATACACAGATACAAAATGGACATTCATCTGTATACCCTTTTTTTTGTTAAGTTCCGTTATTTGAATATTATAGGTATGTAAACTTAGTAAAATATTCTAAAAGAGTCCAGTAGCCCATAATAGTATTGTGTCTTCCGCCTTACTGGCAATGTCAGAAATCGTTGACCTGAGTCCCCTACAGCTCAACATAACAGCATGGCTTTACTTCTTATATTTCGTTTTTATACTTATCTGCTGGATTGTTAAGACCAAGGTAAAGCAGGAGCTATGCAACAAGAGTTGTAGCTTTTGGGTCTGATAAATCCCCTCAGGATTTATCCTGAGATCCTGTACCTCAGATTGTAGAACCTTTGTCAGTGTCAGCCATGTGGATGAGTCACGGCCATTGGTTGGCCAATATGCTCTCTGTGAAAGCCTGAGAGAATGTTTTCTCTCCATGTGACTCTCCTTAGGCACACTCTACATCGTTGATCACTTTCCTTTTTGGCCCTATAACCTCCTTGATCAGAAAATTTGGGGCATTAGGGAGTTACATGACATTAAAGTACAAGTTCTCATATGTCCTGAATCTTAATTGACCTTGGAAGGCTAGGACCAAAATGTTGGCTTTCCTTGAGCCCCTCCTTTTTCTCTAATTTTGGTTTGCAAACTTAGCTTGTTAACTATCCAGAAGAGAAGATTATTATTATTACCATACAACCTAGGCTGTTAAGCTTAACCTCATTATCTGTCTGACTATCAAACATCCTAGGCATAACATGGAACAGGTATTTTTCATCAAGTATAGATATGTTGAACTTTAAGTCTCTATAGAATATGATGAACAAACATTTAAAAATGAGAATATATTTTAAAAAATAGGCATAAAGAATTATAAAATTCTTATGTTTACACATAAGTCCAAAAATCTAACCATATATAACCTTGAAGCAGGACAGTCCCACAACATTCCTTTTCCTGTCTCTTGCCTTCATTCACCCCCCCCTTCTTTTTGAATAATCATCTACCCGAGAGACAGCACAGCAGCAACTGGCATATCATTACAAGCAGCCCGTATTCAGAAGCAAGCAGCCCATATTCAGAAATATATTTTATATAATTAGCATTATATTATAACTTTGTTTCTTAATTGAATATACAGTTTTCTCAACAACATTTGGTGGGTATTTTACCATTTCTCTATTATTTCAAAATCATTCGTTTTTAAATTAATTCTATTGGGCTGGTGAGATGGCTCAGTGGTCTAAAGCACCTACTTAGAACAAGCTTAGCAAAGCACAGGGACCGCGGTTCAATCCCCCAGCACCACATGCCAGCCAGCCCTGCCCCCTGGTGGGCTGAGCTGGCCACACACACACACACAAATAAGCAAACAAATAAATAATTAAATAAATAAAATCTCAAAAAAATAAATTAATTTTATTGGGAAATAAATAGTAATGAGACAGTTTCAAAACACGATAGTAGGACACCTACAATAATTAAGACATTGCAGACTGTTGTCTTCATAGTAGTTATTCATAGTACAAGATGCAGATGTGATGTCCTGTCCAAACACTATTAGTACATATCTTTCTTCTCATTGAATTAAGAGATAGTAACTGTATATCTATCCTATTTTATATATATACAGATAAAAAATGGTTCTTCATTTATATCCCCTTTTTTCATCTAGTTTTGTCAGAGAGGGGTATTCCATTGCCATTTAAATATTGTAGGTGAGTGAATTCAGCAAAATGATCCAATATAGCCCAGCAGTCATAGTCGGTTATCTGTAGGACTAGGCAGACCTCAAGAGTCATCTCTGAAATTGCTGGCTCCAGACCTTGTTCACTGCTCTAACAACTGTGCTTTCTACCACCCTGTTTGGTTTCTCTTTTCCATAATTTTATTGAGAAACAAATAGCAATGAGACAGTTTCAAATCCAATTGGTAGGACAGTTCCAATAATTAACACATTCCATATTGTCTTCCTAGTGGTTATATGATGAACAAGATGCAGACATGATATCCTATTTACAAACACTATTACAACAAATCCCTCTGTTCATTGAATTAAGAGAATGAAGCTGTATATCTATCCTAACCATTTTGAATACACAGATACAGAATGGACATTCATCTGGATCCCCTTTTTTGTTTAGTTCCATCATTTAAATATTATAGGTGTGGGAACTCAGCAAAATTTTCCAAAATAGTCCAGTAGTCCATAATAGTATTGGGTCTTCTGCTTGACTGGCAATGTCAGAAGTTGTTGACCTGAGTCCCCTACAGCTCAACATAACAACATGTCTTTACTTCTTATACTTCGTGTTTATACTTTTCTGCTGGATGGTTAAGAGCAAGATCAAGCAAGACTTATGTAACAAGAATTTTAGCTTTTGTATTTGATAAGGTCAGTCAAATCCCCTTAAGATTTATCCTGAGACCCTGTACCTCAGTTTGTAGATCTTTTGTCAATGTCAGCCATGTGGATGAGTCATGGCCATTTCTTGACCAATTTGCTCTCTGAGAAAGCCTGAGAAAATGTTTTCTTTCCATGTGACTCTCCTTAGGCACATTCTACATCATCAATAACTTTCCTCTTTGTCCTCATAATCTCCTTGATCACAAAATTTGGGACACAACTGAGTTACAAGATGTTACAGTACATCATGTTCTCATATGTCCTGAGTCTTTATTGACCTTGGAAGGCTAGGACCAAAATGTTGGCTGTCCTTGCAACCCTCCTTTTTCTCTAATTTTTAGTCTGCAAACTTAGGTTGTTAACCCTCTAGAAGAGAAGCTTATTGTTATTGCCATACAACCTAGTCTGTTGAGCTTAATGTCACTATCTGTCTGAATATCAAACATCTTAGGCATTCAAAATCATTCTTATCACATATTAAGTTCATATGTATATCGTTATATATATAATCTATATAATGTCAATATTTATGCACATACATTTGATTTTGAATTTTCTATCTTCTCTAGAGATTCACTTACTTAAGCAGTACTAATAATTATCACGATTATATAATGTATAATGCACAGTCATATATAACCCATGCTCTTGTACTTGGTCTGTTTTTCTGTTTGACACTTTCTCCACTATTTTTTGAAACATGCACTAAAGTTTGTTTTTCAAATTTCAAAAAAGTCTTGTTACTATTTCTCTTTTGAGATTTTATTAAATTTATAAACCACTTGGAATGATATTGTCATACAGTCTCTAATGTTACCACTTAGGAGCATAGAACCCATTTTTCTGGGTCTTTGATTATGGCCCAAGTATCAACTTTTATGCATTTTTCATATTATTCTTATTAACTTTCAGTGCAATCGATTCCCAGGTCTGTAGAAGCTGATCACTGACTTGCATAGACATGATGTAATGCTAGATAATGGTTGTTTTCTGGCTGTAGTCACATGGACTATGAACCATATGAGAGGCAGGCAATGGAGTTAGCAGCTCAGGATCTAGGTCCAATGTTGAGGTGACATGTAAGATTGAGTCCTTATGCTTTTTTTTTTTTTTTTTGTATTTTAGGGAAGGGTCTACAGGGTGTTCAGGGTCTCACTACTAGATTGGATTCATAATCATTCTCCTGTTTACAGCCTCCCAAGTGCTAGGATTACAGCCATGTGCCACCATGCCCAGTCTCAATTGCCATCTCAGCATGCTCTGGGGGGTGAGGCTGGCACAGCAGGCCCGGGGATGGAACCCCCAGTCTCTGTACCTGGTTGCAGGCACTTTAATCTGCTGAGTTATTTGGCAGGCCCTCTGAGCTACTTAGCTGGCCCTTTGAGTCCTTATTCTACCAGCTAGTTGTATGATGTTGCACATGGTGGCTTTCTTTCTCTCTGCTCATTTTTATGTACAAAATAGAATGACAATAGTATCTCACACATACAGTTGTTGTTACATGTGCTAGACACATATAGAATGCTCAATAAACACTAGCCAAGCACAGGGTCCTGAGTTCAATCCCTGGTACTGCAAAAAAAAAAAAATGTATAAACACTAGGTATTACTATCAGTGTGTAGGGAGGAAATACTCTGAGATCTAATGTACAACATGTGATTCATTCACACATTTAATTCCCCTCTTGTCCTTTTACTACTGACTGATGTGGGATTATAAGAAATGAATTTGGTCTGGTACATGATATTACAACTCTTGGAATACTTCAGATAGGGAAGATAAAGAAATGGGAGAGAAAAAGCAGAGTAAGATGTAACAACAACCGTACAAACATGGGAGACACTTGCAACATCCTCCCAAGCCTCCTTGCCTTCAGTCTCTCCAGTTCCCCTCTGTAGCTAGAGAGACTTCACCCAAAAGGCAAATCTTGCCCTTTCCTGACCCTTCCTTAAGCTCTTCCTGTTTCCACATGCCCCACAAACAGATCGAGGTTTAAAATCTGGCTTCTTACACATTCTTCTGGTAACACAGCTTTTCTCTCTAGTGAGACATGATTACTTTCAGGGTGTTCTTCTCTTTCATAATCTTTCCTCCAGTTCTTTAGATCTAAAGCAGACTCTTTCCATCAGAAGACCTTCTTGACCCTGCCTTCTCTCCTTGATAGATAAATATTTGTTATTTTCTTCCTTTAATTGTCTTCTAGAATCTTGTTGTCTTCTAGTAGCTTCACATAGAGTCCTACCTCTCATTGTACGTCCATATGGTGAAACACATCAGGCGAGAGTTTTGAGTTGATCCAAGGATTGTCATTGTATCTCAAATTTCGTGGCTTGTTGCTTACTGCACTGATGTGTGGTAAAGACAAATACTGTAAAGTTCCTGCACATTACTTGTGGACTTTCTAGTCAGTTTATTCCATGCTAGTATGCATGAAAAGTTGCACACAATCTCTACCTCATTTTGCTCCCAGAAAATGTAGTGAAATCTTGTATTTGACCAAAATGTTTGCAGTTAACTTTGAGATTGCCAGTAAGGCATAGACACCAAGATAAACTGTAAGATCAAAGTCTAAGCTTAGCTATTTCTGTAAACTTATGATGATTCTGGGTTCCATAGAAATCAAGGACACAGAATAGTGGTTCCAGGTACTGGTACAGATGAGTCTTTAATCTTTGCTGGACCCAGCAATGTCATCAGGCCTCACTCAGTTACCCAACTGTGAACCAACTAGAGATTTTTCTAATGTGAGCGCAGACTTCATCTTAGTAAAAAATGTCACTTTGCACTTTTCTCTTGCTAGAGAGTCATAGCTGTCTGGTGCATTTAATTGTTTTTGTTCAGTTCTTGGTGAAAGACGTTGGTCAGAAAGAAACAAAATATCTGATGTTACTTTTGTAGAATTTGCAATATATTATGGAATTAGTGATACATAAGCCATTTACTTTAATTTCATGTTTTGGTATCTTGAGTTGGGTAATGAGCCTGTTTGCTCAAAATCCAATTATCCGTTCTATTTTCTCACCCTCCACTACATACATGAATACATTCATTACCCACTTCCCCAAACCACTCCCCAACACCACAAAACACATAAAGAGAGCTTTGTGGAGGAGGTGGGCTTTGAGGAGGGGCACACTTGAAAGGGAGGGCATTATTCCAGGTCTCAGAACCAGTGTGGAGGAAGTGTAAAATGAGTGGGAAAATTAAACACCGAGAAGTTTAGTTTGGAGAGAACAGAGGCAGCCTTGAGGGCCAGGGTCTTCAGAAGGGACAGAGTGGGGAGGGAGGAGTAGAGACATTTTTCAAACCAGGATTGAATAGTAGCTACAAAAGAAGAGAGACAAAGACCGGAATTAATCTTTAAAAAGAGCAAACTAAGACACAACTTAATAAAGCTATTAAAATGATTCACATACTCCCCTTTGTTTTCATCAATTAGGGCTAAAACTTGCCGGGGTTCAAATATATACCTAGAAAGTGGCCCTGAAGTTAGATATTCTGTATTCAACCAATTATATCGGTACAGTCCTTGGCTGGGCATCTGTTCTCTCATCAAAGCAATGTGACATTTAAGACACAGAGTCAAACAGATGGCTGCATTTTACTGAACTGGACTTTAATGAAATAAGTCCAGATTCTTTTGTTGCAGAGGACAGAGATTATTGCCTTAGAGGGTGTGCATCAGGAGGGGAAAAAGATAATGGTACATCAAAGAATTAAAATGAGGAAACGAGCACTGAGATGATTTCACCTCTCATGAGACAGAGAGAGAAAGAGAACTCAGATAATGTGAAATATTCCAAACTCATAAAAGAGAAAGAAAAAAAGGCAGGATGCATTTATGATTCCAAGTACCCTCATTAAAATGAAAGAAACTTGTTAACCTATTCAGTGCAAAAAAATCGAGAAATACAGATAGATTTTTTTCCTTCCACTGAAAAGAGAAGGGAAGTGCAGGGAGGATTAAAAACTAAATTAACACAGAGAAAAGATTGTAAAAAATGCATTTTCTAAACAAATTTAGCTTCTCAGGTTGGAAGACCTTCCAGTGACAGTGACATCTTCATTTTCCATAGATTGCGCAGTTACTCCCTCCCCTGCTTTTAAATAATAATTTTAGATCCTTGGGTTAAATGCCCAGTGTTCTCAGTTGTACCTTCATGAGTTCATCTAAGGAAAGCTATGCCATCAGCTGTGTGTCCTGGTAGCTTATCAGAAACTGTGGCTTAGGGTTGAGTCCATATCTGTCACAAAATCAGCTTCTCAGACTCAGTAATTACTTTAAAATACCATTCCAATGGTATTGCAACTCCTTATTTCTCTGTCCATTTCCTTTCAGTGTTTTAAAAGGGAAAGATAGAGAAGGGTGTGTGGACATGGTTCTCTTTCAAAGCTCATTAATTGAATGCAAATAAATTGCAAACTCATTACAATGCAGGGGACTTTAATTAAAAATGGATACATGTGATATAATAAAAACAACAAGAGAGTGAACTTTACTTAGAATGCGATAACCCTTTATAAACAATAGTTTTTAATCAGAAGCAGAAGGGGACAAAAGAGCATTTGAGTATTGTTTGTAAATTCAGACATTTATAAGTAATTGTTTTTATATAAAGTCACTCAGAGGGAACCTCACTTAGTAAGGCTTAGAATTTATTGACTGTGTGTCAGAGTCCAGGGCCAAAGTGTAACGCTCCAGCAAAGTACTACTTGAGGATCTAAAAATCAAGTGTCTCCAAAGAGGCTTTCATTCAGTGTCTACTTGGAAATGGCTTGATGGCTCATAACACTGACAACACGTAGCCAGGAGTTTTAAGTACATTTTCTGATAACTATAGGCAAAGGAGAAATCAGTTTGTTGTCCTCTAACTCATAAAAATAGCAGTGGTTATCAGATAAATGTGAAAGGACAGATCAGTGATCTTTACTTTGACAATTAAAAAAGTTGTTAAGTAGTAGAGTGCTTACATGGAACTCAGAACGCGTCCATTTCATTAGAGGATTTCTCCCCATTTTATGAGTTCCTTCACCTGTAAAGCAAAAAGGGCTCTTCTCTGTGCTGTTCTAACAGGGTAATCAGCTGCTAGAGACATTGTTTCTGCCAATATGTTCATGCGTATCCTGCATATTGCTCTAGGTCTACATCTTTTTAGTAGATGAGACCATACCGGAAGCACTGTTGTGCAGCCCCCTTTCGTCTAGTTGATGAGCTGCATGCTTTTATTTCAGTAAAGTTCATGTGCTGCTACTCAGGCTGCAGATTACGCAATTGACTCAAACGCATTTACAAGGTGTGCTAAGGGACCACACACCCAGCTTGGCCGCGGAGCCTGCCGCGCTGTCTGTCAGTTCACGACTCCCTCTTCCCGTGGCTGCGGCTTGTTGGGAGGGTGGTTGGCTTCCTCCGCGGCCTGTCTCACTTTTTGGAGGCTCTCCTTGCTTCCCACTCTGCCCTTTTCCATTCATCAAAACCTAATTCTTTCACTGGGATGGTGTGCTTCTCACCTTCTGTGGACTAGATATGAATCGCTCACAGAATACATTATAAATTGGAGTGGTAATTACATTAGCTAATGAAATGGCCTGGAGATGAGTTAAAGATGTCACAACAATGATGCACAATTTGCTAAGTATCACTTTTTCTTTAGAATCATAAATGCTTCCCACTAGGATACGGAGATTAAAAAAGAGGCTCATTCCAACATTGCCTTCTCCCTCTCTTGCTTTCAATATCACATAAATGAATACAAAGTTTTGTTTATAATGTCCTTTAATGAAAATGAGGGAGCAAGATTGAAAATTCAATTCTTTTTCTTTTTTCTCGGAACTGGGGATTGAACTCAGGCCCTTGTGCTTGCCAGGCAAGCGCTTACTCTGCTGAGCCATCTCCCCAGCCCAAAATTCAATTCTTAGTAGTTCATCTCATTTTTAAATAATGCTTCTGATAAGGGGTCAGTGTGCATATCTGCTAACTTATTGCAATAATTTGAGATCATTTTCACTTATTTATGAGCTGCCCGTCTATATTATTTCTCTCAGAGTCATTCCAAAATTATGATAAAGATGGGTTGGTAATCTAGATGTCAGTATTTCATTGATCATTCTGATTTTCTCATATTTCTTTATTCATTTTACATATTTATGTGAGAATTAAATAGACTTTTTATTCTGGGAAAGAACTTAACATATCTTTTAAAAAACAATTTTGACAGCACATTGTACAATTGTAATTATATAACTATTTAGTCTATCTTGCAATGCAATTTTTACAAAAACTCACAAGAAATCTCTATATCAATGTGGCTATTTACTCCAACAAATGTATCACAACTGTCTGGATTGGATATGTAGACTTATTATGGTAAAATAATAATATTTTAAAAGGTAAACACTTAAAGAGTGCTTATTATAGGCTTGGTGTTCGAATAAGCACAAAGATTATTTTAGTTACACCTCACAAAATCTTTGAAAACTAGACATCATTCTATTTTACATGTGATACGAAAAATGAGAGAAGTAGGGCCGGCCAGATAGCTCAGCAGATTAAAGCGACTGCTTAGGCAGACGCAGGGACTGGGGTTCAATTCCTGTTGCACCAGCTCCGCCCCTTAAGACTGGGCATGGTGGCGAATGCCTGCAATCTCAGCACTTGGGAGGCTGAAAACAGGAGGATCACTATGAGTCTGATCTACGTAGTGAGACCCTGTAGACCCTATACTAAATACAAAAATAAAATAAAATAAATGAGAAGAGCTGGAGTGTGTGTGCACAGGTGAGTGCGTGCATGCGTGTGTATGTGTGTGTGTGTGCGCGCGGATGCATGCACGTGCTTAGGGGCAGAGGTGACTAGGAAGTTTCAAATATACATTTGTTAATAAAAAAAAAAAAAGGGAGTGTACTTAGTGAACTGGAGGTTTCAGGTTTAGGTACGCAAAATAAGGTCCCTCTGAAATATTTTGTTCCATGCGAGACTGTCAGGTGCGCGAATAGATAACATCCATGTTGGGCAGACTCCCTCGATCCTTACCCAGAGGCAGCCGAGAAGGCTAAATGACACAGGCACAGTGAAGTTGGGCCTCCACAAGCACAGTGATGGGGACAGTGATGACGCTGGTCTGTCGCATCTTTGAGGGTGCTACGTGTGAAGCCCTTTATGGCGGGTATGTGAGTGTTTCAGGTAGCAGGCATCAGGACCACTGCAAAAACTCCCTAATCTTAATCCTGATAATGGATATTGGTTTTTATCTTACCTGTCTGCTTATCTTAAAGCTGATGAACTGACTTATCATATAAGAACATTTGTTTTGAAAATGCAGCAGAAAAGGGAATGAAGATAATTCTTATCAAAGATGTTTGCCTTGGGCCGGGGAGATAGCTCAGTGGAATAAGTGCTTCCCTGGCAAGCACAAGGGCCTGAGTTCAGTCCCCGGTTCTGCAAAAAAAAAAAAAAAAAGATGTTTGCCTTGATGCTTTATTTTCTCTTGGAACAAAAATGTAATAACTTTTTTTCTAAATGGCTGTCTTACAGAATTTTACTAATTGAGGCCTCAGAAATAGTATACGTTTTCTAATCCATTGTCATCACTTTGGAATGACTGGAACTAACTGTGCGGCTTTAGCTATCATTGTAAATGCCTCAAGTATTTTAAGATTTAATTAGATACTAACAATAATATGAGAATGTTAAGAAAGAGAGACCTAAAACAAAATTATGTTTAATTCTTTGAATGCAAGACTCCTGGATTATACTCTTTGACATGTTAAATGAGCACTCAACAATCACAACTGCTTAGTTATATTCCTAGGTGAATACTAAGTATAACCTCGAAGGAAAGAAAGGGTACTTGTTATTTCCAGAGTTTGGATTTGAGAGCATTAAAAAAAATAACCAAAATACAGCTAAAGTGGAAAGAATTAGTTCTCATGAGTTAAAACACAATAGGACACCTTTGTTCAATGACAATTTTGATATGCTTAAAAATAAAAATAAAGAGTTCTAGACATTCCCTAAAATAAAAAAACAAATATTTGAAGAGAAGAAAATGTTGCTTATTCCGATTTGATTATTTTGTGGCATATGCACAGGTACAATTATTATACTCTAGGGTAAATACATGCAAATATTCTGTACTAATAAATATGAAAATAAAGTTATCCAAAGCTGTAAACATCCATTAAACTCACTTATCTAAAGCAGTATTGATGCATTTATTTACTCACTAACTTTTGCAGGAATGGAGATTGAATCCACAGCCTTTGCACGGGATTGTACCTCCAGTGTTTTTATTAAAAAAAAAAGCCTGAGTTGTTGGGCTCGAACTTTTGATCCTTCTGCCTCAGTGTGCTGGAGTGCTAGCACTATAGATATGTGTCTCCATATCTGGTGAAAATATTATTTTACACTGGTCACAATAACAGTTACCACTAACAGGACATATGTTGTATGCTAAGTACTATATCTGAGTTAATTTAATTCTTTCAAAGACAGATACTATCTCCTACTTTAAAATGAAGAAGTCAGTACTCAGAGAGGTCCAAATCTCTGAACTGTAGCTCTGAAAACCAGAGCCCACTCTTCCTTGGATTACCAAGAAAGGTCCATTCTATATTTTCAGGAGAAATTACAAAAGGGTGCCACCAATAATTTTTCTTTTAAATTCACCTTAATGTAAAAATTTGACAAAATGCATTGAAGTTTTGAAAATGTTCATGAAAACTCCCCGTGCTCCCCAGTGTGGTTAAAAAGGATCACACACAACCTGCATACTGTGCTGTGTGTCCTGCGAAGGTTCCATAGAAGTGGAGAGCTAGGAAGACAGTGGTTAGGCCTAGCCAACTATTGGTGCAAACACAAGGGAGAATTTCTGATTTCAGTTTCCTTTTTTGGAGGACAGGTGACACTAGGATGGTGCCAAAGTCACTGTCTTCCAGGTGAGAAGGTGGCACAGGCTTCTATGGACAAAGGGAGGCCCTGTCATGTACTGAACAAAATTAGCAAGGGCACATGATGAAAAGATAGTGAATCAGATTTGTTTCATATCACCCTTTCTTATGTTTGCATCATGAATGAATGACTGGACTTTTAATATATGTCTCCAAGTTTCCTCTTAACCTTTTTTCCTTGTCCAGACATTACCTGGAGTGTGCTTTGTTGTATATTACATTACTCATTCGGTGCTCCACCATGATGATATGTAATTGAGCATTGCTCAAAACCTGGAGAAAAGAAGGTTCAATGTTGCAATCAACTTGAAGACATGAAAATTATCATTAAGCTTTATCATAGCATGAAAGATCACATAAGGCAGCACTTATTATGCACAACACCTGAAATAATTGCTTAGATACTGTAGACAGGCAGCTTCCCTGTATACAACACAGCTCATCACTTCACTTCCCAACTGGCCACAACACTGACATTTACAGATTTGGGATGGATTTCAATTTGGACTCCTATCCCATCTAACAAGAGGGTACACAGAAAAGATGCAGAAATAGCAGAAAAGGTGAGAACACATTACAACACACAATGCTCAGTACCTCTCTCAGTTTTCAACCAGTGCAGGCTCAAAGTGGTTGTGGTTAAATCATTAAAACAGAGAAAATTTTACAGGTTAGAGGAACCAGCAAGGTGCTCAGCCATTGCAGAGCCAAGAGCTAAGTCGGCACTGAAGACATAGCCCACTGCCAGACATGGGTATTCTTGGGCTTGACTTTCTGTCCTGTTTGTTTTTCTTCTGTACTTGGGCCTACATATAACTTCTGTCATTTCTTATACCCTCACGACCCTTTGGATGACAAGAGCAGAAGGAATGACAAAGAAGAGTTGTACCTGTAATAAAACCTAGAAATTTGCCCAGAGGATGTTAGGAGAGCAATTTAGATCTGCCATATCTGAAAGGTTTTGTTTTTAGGAGAAGATCACTTTCTCATCAGACAACTATAAGAGACAGAGGACAGAATACCTGTGCTGGTCAGCTTTCTGTCACGGTAAGCAACTTATGAAGAAAAGGCTTATACTGGGGCATAGTTCTGGAGGTTTGAATACATCATTAGATGGCCTTGTTGTCTTGGTCCTGTGGTGAGGTAGAACATTATGGTTGGCAGTGTGAGGTGGAATAAGACTTCTCATGACTAGGAAGGGAAGAGACCCAGACTCCACAGTCTTCTTCCAGATCTCCATTTAAAGTACCTCTCAATAGACTCCACCTCAGGAATGTTCCAGAAACTTCTGACAAACATGGGATTTTAATACATGGGCATTTGAGGGACGTTTAAAATTCAAGCTATGGCAACATGGAGAGGGCGCCTTCAGTCACTGGTAGCATACAACAGCTTTAGGACGACTAGAAGTAGTGATCTGCAGTTAGGTGAATACTGTTTTTCACTTCAACTGTTGACTCTACTGAAATTTGACGGTTGGAATTGAGACAGCCTTCACCCAGCGCTGCAAACCAAACAGTAAACTCAGCATTGCAGTTTTGTCTAATAGCAGTTGCTAACTGCAACCTGGCTTTTGACTCTTAATTTCCTCTCCATTATTACATAATCCTTTTCTCTTCCTTTTGTTTTTATTAAGATGATGACAAAAATCAATAGCATTGTACCCTCTACTGGGCAATTTCACATATAATATCTCATTCTACTTTCTTAATAAGCTGTGGCATCATTATTCTGCTTCTTAGATGAAACACCAGGTCTAGATGATAATAAGAAAGTTGCCCCAGGTCATTCATGTGGTGGTGCTGGCCTGTTTTTTTCTTTTCTCACCACACCGTCTTTTACTGCATTCCTATCTTCTACAGTTTTGGAAATTGGTTGATTTTACCTAAGAGCATAAATGTGCCTGAGATAGCTGATTTACAATAGATAAGGTCTGAGCATGGGGAAAATATGTGAAAACAAAATTGCATTCTCTAGAATCTACATCTCAAATCCTAGAGCCTCAAGGATGAACTCAGCCTTAAAATTCACAAGAGTGTAGCAGTTCCTCCTGCTAAATCTATAATCTCTCACTTTAGAACAAGTTGAGTGATTTTCTTCCCCCGGGGACACATTTTTAACTGTTTTAACAGAGACATCTTCCTTTGCATGCCAGCCGGGTGTCTGCAGCTAGGAAGAGCCTGTGTCCTACATAACCATGACAGGGAACAAATCCCACCTCAAATCACTGCCCCTTTCCTTTGTTTACCTTGCAGTAATTGATCATATGGATCAGAAGACAGTTTTTGATATTCTGCTGGCTGGCTGAAACACTTGAAGGCTTAGAGACCAGTTCTTTCTTCATGACACCAAAAACCATTGCAGAGAGTCGTGGGCCATTTTTCTATTTTATTTAAAAAATTTTAAATACATATTATGTCTGAATGTTCACCCATATTACAAAAGCACTGAAATCAAACAAGCATTGGTGATTCATGGCCTTTGGTTTTTATACCTATGCATGTTTAAAAGAAAGAGAGAAAACCAAACATATGTGCTGCCTTTTAATAAAGATCATATTAAAAATTCAATAAATAGCAATATCTCTGATCTCTTAACAAAAGCCTCTGGTGTACAGGAAATTAAATGAAAAAAAAAAAACCCTTGTTAATCCTTTTTGATTTCTGTATATTGTAGCTAGCAGCAGAATTCTTTAACTCACAGATTTCTCCTTATTCCCCCTTCTTTGCATTTTTAAAAAATCTTTTCTTGCACAAACGTTGTCTGGGCAACACTATACACGCAGCCTGATTGTTGGAAACATTTAAAAATAAAGGTGGGCGGGCTGGATGCAAGGTGTTGCTCCACTGCCTCATCCCAGCGGCCTTGCGAGGAGGAATCCACCTCGAACCAGGTGATAACCTAATAGACTTTATCTTGTCTTCCTCTGGCCTCCCTGAAGCCTGCCAACACTTCGGCTGGCTGTTAGGCATTTTAAATATTCCCCCTGAGTCCTAACCTCACCCCCTTTCTCTTCTTGTCAGCTGGAATGTCTCAGAGCTGTCAGAAGCTTGTTGCTTATTGATGTTTCCGTGTGTTTTATGTCTTTTCTGAGATATGACAGGCCCTGACACAGTGCTGATTTCAATCAGGCTGCTTCTGGAGAGGCCTAAGATTTTTAGTTGCATGATCCACGTCTCGGGCATACTTCAGAGGCCTCCGTCTAATGAAAATGTTTCAGGAGGCTGAAATAAAAGCCTTGTGCTCAACAAACAGCAGCTGAGGAATTTACAAGGTTTGAAAAATCACGTGTGCGCCCTCGCGCGCGCGCACTCGCACACACACACACACACACGCACGCACGCGCGCGCGCTCACTCAGAAATGCCCCCACCTCCTGCTTTTGTTATAAGAAAGACACGAACAGAAAGTGACCTCGTGAGCCAAAGGTTCTGACACTGAATCAAATCCCTTTAGACCTGAACTGACAGGCTGGGCCTGGCTTTCGATTACGTTATCACATCTGAGAAGGGGACGTGTATGTTCCTCAGGATCCCCTACATGTGAAGAGCTGGCGATTGTACCCTTGCTGCCTATTAAGTCAAGTTCTGCTGTCTTGTTGCGAATGAAAGCCTATCACACACTGAGGGCTGCAATAAAGGGCAAAAGCGCAGGCGGCAATGGAAATCAGACGTGGGGCTGGCGGTGCACGCACTGCTGTCGTGGACCGCGCTAGCCATCAGAAAGCGAAGGTAATTTTGGGTAAACCAGGGGTGATTTCCTGAAATGTCTACGGATATCTAAATGATATCTAAACTTGCAGCAGGCTGACCATCATTCAAGCGAGGTGTGGAAGGAACTCTGGATGCCAAGGACATTTTAGTTAGCTGGTCACCATCATAGTCATTTTCAGGATCCTGAGCAGTATACACTTCGTTCTGTGCATGTTTGGCAAATCGTGCAAACTCGATCCGGTCAAGTGACCTCTTTGTGTCTATCTCAGCAATTTAAAGGAGGAATGAAGTCTTTTATTTATTGAAAGAAGGCATCTCTTCACTTTACAAAGCAGACAAATGGAATAAGCTCTTAATGAGGTGACAAATGTCCAGTGATGAGGGTCAGATTTAAAAAATTCCCAGTGGCTGGTATTCTCCCATTTAACATGACAACACAGTTCTTGTTGATTTGGAATTAATTTATAATTAATATTTGTGATCTTACTCCAGATTTCTTGATAGGATAAAATAAAAAATGTTACATGAAGGGCATCTAGAATAAATATTTCTTGAAGAATACATATATAAAGTATAGCAGGCATTAATCTGCCCTCCAGGAGTGACCTTGAATTGCTTTTCGTGGTAGAGGGAGGTGTATTCTAGGAGAAAGAGTTGAGGTTTAGGAGTTCAGGCCCCTGAAAGCTGGCTCCTGGGCAGAATGTGTTCCCCATGCTTCGTTTATTTCTGCTAACATTTAAAGAGAGAAATTTCACAGTAGAATGCAGATTTTCAGCTTCTTTGGAAATGTTGCGGGGTCTGGAGGTTGTCCTGGCCAGCTGTCCAGCTCAGACTGGCCCTGCAGCTCCTGGGGGCTGCACCTACTTTTGTCCCCTCTCCACATGGACTCAGGCCTTTGGAGCATGCAGTCGAGAACGCTGCTTTGGAGTCAGACAGCCTTGCATTTGGATTTTAGCTCCGCCACTTGTCAGATGTGCTGCTTTAGACATCTAACTTATCTGTTGCAGCTTTTCTTAGTAGTATGAAGAGTGAGTCTTACTTCAGTTGTCATTGGGATGGTAAATTGACATTAGAAAGGTAAAGTTTTCAGCTTGGTAAAAGCCCTTAATAAATGTTAGTTCCATCTCTCGTCCCCTCCTGGTAGAAAACAGACCTTACTCTTCAACTTTTGTTTCTAAATCAGTTTTTTTTTTTTTACTGTGCTGAGTTAGAGTTTCAGTGTTTTCTATTTAAAAAAACAAAAACCCTTTGCCTCTAAGTCACACAGAGTAGAAATTACCTCTAAAAAAAGGTCCCTCCACCACCATTCCATTTTTAAAATGTTATGATATTTTTAACAATATTAATATAATAACAGTAGCATGTGTTTATTGGGTTAGTCTGTATTTTATGACTTAGTATCGAATTTATGGCTTGTTTCTACCACTACTGTCACTATTAATTTTTGTTCTCATTTTTTTCATCAGCGAGAACATTGTCATAGAACTATTGCCTGCCTGTGATAAGCATCCATGCTATTATTATTTCAGATCTGCTTATCAACAGTCAACACATCTCCCCAAATTATGTTTTTAAGAAAAAAAAATAAGTATGTTATCCATTTAACCCCTTCGGCACCAAGGAGCGCTTTCTTTCCAAGCGCTGCCGAGAATTCTGGCGCGGTGTCCTGGGAAGCTGGGAATTAGGAAAGCTGTCCCAGAGAGAGAGCTTGAGTGAAGCACCTTGTGGGTGGAGAATGCTTTTGCAATGTGACTTAAAGATATAAATTTATATTGGTCCTGACTGGTGACCCAGACCAGGCAGCCAGGAGCCCCAGAGCCGGGGTGCCTAGTGACCCTTAGAAGGGCTGGTTGAGACAGAAATGCCGGCTGGGAACTCCCAGAGATCACGGCCCTGCCAGCCTCTGAGAAAATGACTGCCAATTTGGCTGAGTCTCAGCTGACTGCCTGCCCAAGAGGGAAGGCATGGCTGTAATAAAGCAGTTTAGTGGAGAAAGATATTGCTTCAAGCTCCCGAAGCTTCTAGTCTATTTTATGACAACATTACTCACTCGCACGTCCACACAGACACACACTCACACATATGGGCGCACACGCATATGCACATACACCTGAGCACTCACACAGGATGGGTGTGATCAGCAGAGGACTGTGGAGAGAATGATTTGTACTCACACTGGAAATATTTCAGTTCAAAGTGATGCTTCGAATCTGCCCAGGAGTTGCAAAGTAGTGTAGTGTTTTCCTTCTATAATTGAATACTGAGGAAATGCTTGGTGGTGTGACACCAATGGGCTCAGCTTAGTGTGAGGGTGAGGAAGCCTGCCCCGTCCTTTGTGTGTCATTTTCCCAATAGCTGAGAAGAAAATTTGCCTTCTGATGTTGCTTTAAGGATTAGAATCTAAGAATCCCTTGCAACTTCCCAATGCTTGATGCTGCTCCTGGAAACAAATCCTTATTTGCATATGCAGATTTTATAAGATGGGACATAGTGCATACAACTACTTGAGCAAAATGGCATCTTAAAATTAATTATCATTACTAAAATTTGCCACCTTCAATTATTTTATTTTTTTTTCTGAAAGACAAATATCTCACAATTCTGCATATTCATAGTAAAGAAAGCAAGCAATAGCTAGGGATTTTTAAAAATTTGAATCTGATATTCCCCATTTCAGGTGCAAATATCAAAGCTACATTCCAACATCACAGTGACGAAGATGTTTTTGTTCACGTGCCCTCAGCTTTCCCTGGGTTAAGATCCACAGTTTCTTATCAGACGCCTGTTTCGTGCATGCATCGGGTGTGTGGTTCTCCCAGCCCACTGGAGGAGGGGAACTATCATTGTTCCTACTTTATAGAGGACGATGCTGAAGTGAAAGAAATGAAGCCACACTCTCAAAACCAAACAGAGAATTATAAGAGAGAGTGAGAGTTTCAATTTAGACTTTCAGATGTTGCACCTCTAATTTTACTGAGCTTCCAATATTCACGATAGACAAAGACTGTGAATATTGAGGCTTTTTCTAGAAAGATTTTCTTACACAGTCACCCTGAGAAAGCTTGAGTGTCTTGTACATATTTTCAGTAGAAGAATGAAAATATTAATTCTAGTTAAGAACACATATACAACCATAACAAATTTTGTGGGAAGGATGGATCTGCAGTGTGTATTGAACAAAGACATTCCAAGGTAGGAAAGGTAAAATTACTTTTGATTCATTGTACAAGTGTGAAGACTTCTTTTCCTACTTTTATAAGCTGAGATTCAAAATTAAATATTTGTTCCATAAAACTTTAAGCAAAGTAATCCAAGCTTTTCTCTTTCTTGTGAAAGTAACAGCATGTACAATTGACTAATTACAGGGAGAATTGGGTATTCCCTGAAGATGAAGGGGAGCAGCTAATTATACCCACAAGTGGCTAACAGCAGCTACAATTAGCTGTTTATAGGAGCAATTATTAGTGAAGCCAATTTTGTACCCCAAAATAATTACAGGTGCAAAATCTCACATGCCATTAGACATATTCTTTTTCAAAACGCTGGTCCAGTGCATACAGATTTCTTCATTCATTTGCTACACAGAGAAATAAACAGTGTTTCAAAGTGTGAGTACCAAAATGGCATCAACTTCTACACTGTACCTTTCACTAATTTATTTTTGTGTCGGCAAAACTGCAATTAATTTAACTCGTATGCTCTGTTAAAACTTGAAGCATTCAAGAAATAATAACAGAAGGGAAAGTTACTAGGTATAAGGCTGCTTTCTACTTTAGGAGGATAATTCACTAATTGTTAGCAAAATGCATTACAAAAAAGTTTGGAGGTAATATCAAACCATGAATACTTAAATTGTCTGTGTTAAGTGTAGGATTGATTCCTTGATTTTTTTTTTCTTTATTGGCAGAACCATGGATTGAACTCAGGCCCCTGCACTTGCCAGGGAAGTGCTTATTCCACTGAGCCATCTCCCTGGCCCCTTGATTCCTTGATATTAGTATCAGATCATTCATACACTCAGTAAAAGGATGTTTCCGGGTTTCCTCCTCCAGCCCAGGCTTAGTCTGGGTGTGTAGAGTAGAAAAGGGAAGGATCCAGGGTGGTGATGAACATGCCCAAATTCTTGAAATTCATTCCTTGCTCTAGGCTGCCCAGAGACACAGGCATGTCCAGAGTCTACTCTTTGATGAAGAATTGAAACCACTGACATATGACATAGGGCAAATAAACACTGGAAATATTTAAATAAAAATTTTAAAACATATCTCAGTAAATGATATATTGCCATCACTTCCCGTCAAACTGTTCACCCTCAGTTCAAACTTTTGTTTGAATATCCTTTGCTCCACTTTCCAAGGCACTTCTGGGAGTCCTCTTTCCTGAGTGTCTCCTGACGGCTGTCTCACTGCCTGATAGATTCAAATGCTGTGGCACTTTCTGTGAAATAAGAGCAGCATAGCGCGGCGGGTTCCTGGCTGACAGATCCGCTGGAGCTGGCACCACGGAAATTCTGACAGTCTAGCAGAGCAATAAAGGCATGAAGAAAGACTTCCAGAGCTGCTCCAGAAAGCGGCCAGAGCACTGGGGTAAACGTGGGTAAAGCAAGGAGAGCATCTTGAGAGGGATTAAGGGCAGTATTTCTTTTATCACAATAGTTTTTTTCTTTTCAAGTCTAATGATGTTTCAAGTCACTGTATTTTGGGTCACAAACGCATTATCTCATTGTATTTCTTTTTTTCCCCATAATTTTATTGAGAAACAAATAGCAATGAGACAGTTTCAAATCAAATTGGTAGGACAGTTCCAATAATTAACACATTGCATACTCTCTTCTTAGTAGTTATTTGTTGTACAAGATGCAGACGTGAGATCCTATTTACAAACACTATTAGAACAAATCCCTCTATTTATTAAGAGAATGTAACTATATAACTATTCTAACCGTTTTGAATACATAGATACAAAATGGACATTCGTCCGTATCTTCTTTTATGTTTAGTTCTGTCATTTGAATATTATAGGTGTGTTAACTCAGCAAAATATTCCAAAAGAGTCCAGTAGTCCATAATAGTATTGGGGCTTCTGCTTGACTGGCAATGTCAGAAATTGTTGACCTGAGTCCCCTACAGCTCAGCATAATACCATGGCTTTACTTCTTATACTTCATTTTTATATTTTTCTGCTGGATGGTTAAGACCAAAATAAAGCAAGACCTAGGCAACAAGAGTTGTAGCTTTTGGATCTGATAAGGTCAGTGAAATCCCCTCAGGACTTATTCTGAGATTCTGTACCTCAGATTGTAGATCCTTTGTCAGTGTCAGCCATGTGGATGAGTCATGGCCATTGCTTGGCCAATGTACTCTCTGCGAAAGCCTGAGAGAATGTTTTCTCTCCATGTGATTCTCCTTAGGCACACTCTACATCATCGATCACTTTCCTCTTTGGTCCCATAATGTCCTAGATCAGAAAATTTGGGATACTACCGAGTTACATGATGTTACAGTACAAGTTCTCATATGTCCTGAGTCTTAATTGACCTTGGAAGGCTAGGGCCAAAATGTTGGCTTTCCTTGCGGCCCTCCTTTTCCTCTAATTTTGGTCTGCAAACTTAGGTTGTTAGCCCTACAGAAGAGAAGTTTATTGTTATTACCATACAGCCTAGGCTGTCAAGCTTAACCTCACTATCTGTCTGAATATCAAACATCTTGGGCATAACATGGAACAGGTATTTTTCATCATGTATTGATATGTTGAACTTTAAGTCCCTACAGAATATGATGAAAAAAACATTTAAAAAATTAAAATATATCTTAAAAATAGGCATAAAGAATTGTATAATTCTTATGCTTACACATCAGTCCAGAAATCTAACCATATACAACCGTGTAGCAGGACAGTCCTGCAACATTCCTTTTCCTGTCTCCTGCCTTCATTCATCACCCCTTCTTTTTGAACAATCATCTACCCAAGAGACAGCACAGCAACAACTGGCATGTCATGACAAGCAGCCCGTATTCAGAAGACCAGAATGACAGGCACTCCAAGTATGAACCTACTATTACAAATTGCCATCTTCAGTGCAGTTGCTTCGTCCACAGTTGTCAGTATATATAGTTAGTCAGGGTGAGAATCATTTGAATTAACTGCAAGATTCAAAAATCTTCTGAAGATTCTCAGGATCATTGCCTGGAATATCTTCTACGTATAATTGTGTGGCTTTGCACAGTCATGTTTCCTAGCTCCTCTCCTTTCCCTCTCTCTGTCCTGAACCAGCAGGTTAGTCAACGAAGGTCACCTGGGGGAGGAGTGCGGAATTGAAGAGGAGACAAAGGACAGAAGACGCGAGAAACAGAGACAAGACAGGGTTCTGATCAAGTCTCGTTTATTCAAGGGAGGTGCTGAGTATATATAGGGAGTGTAGGAATGAGGAAGTTTCGGCCCTTGGGGTCAGGAGGTATCTAGGCAACGGGGGAAGGTGCAACCCCTAAAGCATAGCACGTGATTCATGGGGAATGGGCAAGGTGAGAAGGACCATAAACTTAACTCAGCAGGGGAATAGAAACTTAAGAAAATGGCTGACACTATTATAAAATGGATACCAGTTAATGGCCTCCCACACTCTCAACTATTTGGTCCTCAATTTCTTGCTCTTCTTCCAAACATATGTACACCTGTGTCCCTAGACAGATAACAAACTACAAACAAACAGGAAACTGCCACCCTTAGTCCTCAGAAGTTCTATTTGGCTTTGAAATTATATAATACTATGAAAAGAAAAAAAAAACCAA
Source organism: Octodon degus (assembly GCF_000260255.1). Classification (NCBI taxonomy): domain Eukaryota; kingdom Metazoa; phylum Chordata; class Mammalia; order Rodentia; family Octodontidae; genus Octodon; species Octodon degus. The sequence goes on along the minus strand of NW_004524578.1, from coordinate 8,491,115 downwards.
CAATGGTAATATTTTTATCTTTTCACATATCAGGACTCTCTCATAAGAAAGCAAGTTCTAGGGGCTGGCAAAATAGCTTAGCAGATTAAAGCTCCTGCTTGAGCAAGCTTAGGCAAGCACAGCAACCGTGGTTCAATCCCCAGCACCGCATGCCTCCCCAACCCCTCCCCCAGGGCAGGCTGAGCCAGCCAGAGTCTGGGCATAGTGGCAGAGGCCTGTAATCCCAGTGCTGGGGAGGCTGAAAGCAGGAGGAAGATCACAAGTCCAAGCGGAGCTGCGTAGTGAGGCCCTGCAACAACCAAATAGAGAGAGAGAGAGAGACAGAGAGAGAGAGAGAGAGAGAGAGAGAGAGAGAGAGAGAGAGA
>NW_004524578.1:8480326-8490650 GCF_000260255.1 Octodon degus | reverse complement strand
AGAGAGAGAGAGAGAGAGAGAGAGAGAGAGAGAGAGAGAGAGAGAGAGAGTTAGTTCTAGTTAGGATATACTCCTTTTGGATCAATTTAATCTTTATTTCATTGGAGCCATGGAAAAGGCATAAAACAGTGGACCCTTGGTCACTCATGAAACATTTACCAGCTAAACTGTCATCTGATTTTGAAAAGCTAAACATACACAGCAACCTGGAAACAGTGCAATTGCAACATACTCATGGCTGTGTATTTTGAGAAATGAATAAAATCCATGAAAAATAAATTCCCAATCTTCTTGATTGAATTGTCCATAGACACTGTTGTTTGATCAGCAGCCAGGATTATTTGTAAGTGGAGAAGTAAATTTAAGGGTGGGGACGCAATGATTGCACTGGGTGAAACCACAGGGCCCAGTTTTAGCTGTCACTACAGAGTTTTATTCCTGATGGAACTTCTCCCTGAACGTTTTTTACTTCAGGCAGGGTGTTTACCAGGCCAGTAAAATCTTGTTTTGGAGGATTATCATTTTGAGACACCTTGTATATTTTGTGCACCTTTTTGGTCTATGCAGACCGGGGTTTGCATGTTGGGGCCACTGGTTGCTAGCTGGGAGACCTCATCTAAGTTTGCCAGTGACTTGGAGACTCACATTCTTACTACATAAAATTCTATAAAATAGCTATAATAATATGTTTTTAAGATTCCTTTTCTCTCCTTTTTAGTCACTGAAGCTTCTCCAAGCTACCACCTTTCATTGCCTTGGTGACCTTGCATAATCATCTTAAATTCCATTTCTCCCTCTGCAAAAGCGAGACAGTAACTTCACGTGGTTTTGTGAGGATCACGTGAGCTGATTAAGTAAAAGGCTTGGTTTGATGGATGCTCTTAAGTGCTTGATGAATGTGAACTGTGAAGGAGAAGGAGGAGGAGGAGAGGAAGAAGAGGAAGGAGAAAAAGAGGAGGAGGAGGAGCAGGAGCATTAGTCAGTGTCTCCCAAGTCAGGTGTCTACCCATGGGTCGACCTCTGAACTTCAGATTCAGACTAGTGGAGACATACAATATTTATTCATTATTCTTAGTTCATGAATTACAATAGAGTCTCAAAAGACGAGTCCTGCCTATGTGCTAATAGTCAGAGCAGGTCTGTGCATCCTTCTCTCCACCTCTTCACTGCCTTGGGCTCTGCATATACTGGTGCAAGCCCTTTGCTTCCAGTCTCTCTTGACAGAGGGCCTGAAAAACTTGCCACCTTCTGTCTGTCTGGTCAGGCAAAGAATCCACATTTCCACAAGACACTCAACTATTTTCAGTGCCTGCTGGCTTCCCCACCTCTGTCCTTACTCCATTCCTTCAGTGAGTACTTACTGAGCATTGACAACACGTGGTATTGTGCTAGGGACTAAGGCTATGGAACAAAATGAAGCCTGTCTCTTCTTTAGTTACATTTTCCAGTCTTGGAGGAGAGACACAGATCAATAAGCCATCAAACAAATAGACCAGAAAAAGGCAGGTGAGGTGCATACCCAGAAAGGCATAAAAGGAAGATAGTGTAGAAGAACTGGAAGAAGGCAGCTTAGGAAATGATGTCATTGTTGACCAGGAATAGAGATGAGGCATGATTTGAGTGTCATGCCCTGGCAAGCCTGGTTCTAGCCCAATGCAGTTCTTATGGAGAGTGCCCACACTCAGTGGGTGGGAAGCTCCCCACCCTAGGGTCACCACACCCCATTAGAGCACTCTTGGGTAGAGGTTGCCAACTGCATCACTTACACAGATCTTTGAGGCAAGCAACAACTCCCTGGTGGAAGTAGAGCCTGAGTTTTGGAGAGGTGCAAAAGATTCAATTATTCAATAACTATTCACAATTATCTGGAAAAAATTCAGATCATAATCTATTGATTTCATAATATGACACTATGCCGTATAATTTTTTTTTTTAGAACTTGTAAACAAAATTTACTGTAATTTTGCTTGAGGACAAAATACAAAAACGAAGTGCCAATTATGGCTTGGGTCTCACTGGTTTCAATGGAAGGTTTGGCTTGGAGTTGAAAAAGTAGGCTTATTTGTCTATCTGTAGACTGAATTTTTGAGGATATTCATCAATATACTGAGACAGTTTATAAGATAGAATTTTTGTTATAATTATTTCAAAATATTCATCCTCTCCAAATCTTAGCAGTATTTTCTCTTCTTGCTTAGGTAGGATGTGCCAGTGGACATTTTTGTGATGTCCAGGGGCCCAGGAAATGCCAATATTTCAGGCTTATTTTACTTCAGTTTTGTTGGAGTTCCTCTATCCTTTGATAAAAGCACTTAGCTAGCCTGTTGCTTAGCAGTTAATACAGGCAACTGGCTGCCAACTCTCATACGAAAAGCATACAAGAGCACTTTCTAAATAAGCAGTCGATTGATTATGAGGACCTAATGCCACTGCATCCTCTGTTCTGCTTTCTGTGGTAACGTGGGGGAGTCAGAAGAGGGCACTGGGGAAGTCACTGCTAGAAAGGAGGTGGACAGGGCATTTGTGAACTTCACTTGAGGCTTTGCTTGGGTTTTGGTCTTATCTAAAGATCTATGAATCCTTGTGTTTCAAAATCATACCTAAAATGCACTAAACAAGGTACCAGTGGCATGTTATCCAGTCTTAACAACAGAGTGAAGTCTGTTATTTGCAGCAACATGAATGAAATTGGAAGACAACATGTTAAGTGACATAAGACAGGCCCAGGATGATAAATACTACATGCAGTCACTTGTATGTGGAAGCTAAAGTTGATTTCAGAGACATAGAATAGAACTGTGGTTGATAGATCTTGGGATGGGTATAGGAGAGGGAGGGATGGAGAAAGGAAGATGTGGTTGGATAGGAGGAATAATTGTAATGTTCTGTAGCACAGAGAATAACTGTGGTTGACACAGTTCATAAGAAGTATTGCAAATATCCAACACGAAAAGATGATATATATGTCTCTGAGGTGGTGGATATGCCAGTTATCTTGATTTGATAACTACAAATAGTCTACATCATTGAAATTCCATATTATACCCCAAACATACGTAAAATTGCTATATGTCAGTTCAAAAGAATTACCTGTGACCCTGTTTCATTTTTAATGCTTTTGTAGGTGAGGTATTACTCTGTTAGTCACACATAATGTAGAATTTGATGGAGAATGTTGGCCCAAGTCCTCCTTGAGGATTCAGTGGTGGAGATAATGCCCTTCTCAGGGACACCATTGCAAAGGCAGTGACATCTACAAGCCTACCCTTCAGCTTGAACTTGCACACACGTTATTGCTGGTGGCCACCTCCACGGCTGCCCCAGTATCATCTGGGAAAGTTGAAATGACCTCATCAACCTTAGTGATCTTGATTTCATGGTCTGGGATGGGATAACTAAATTGACTCACTTTTTAAAAAATGTTCCAGATTATCCCAATGTACAGTAGCTTGAAGGCATTCTGCATGGGAATTTTTAAAATATCAGAAAGCTTTAACAAGGCTTATTTCTCTTATCCAATTTCAATGACTCAAAATGACATTTTTTATCAGTTGCTGCAGACTAGCAATAGAAAAGGGCTCTGTTATCTAATAAATTGTTGCATCAAGCTTGCTGTATGTAAACATTCTGAAAAGTATAATACAAACGACTTCTAGCCACAGTTAGTTGCTAATCTGCATTGTGTCAAATGCTTTGCTTTCCATAAATAAACCAAATCTTATAGCCAGACTTTGGGATATTTAATTTCCTAGACTCGCAGGTATGCTACTGAGAAATGAGCATTTGTAACGCACGTGCCAATGTTTTTCTGAAATTGCAAACGGTTTACCTAGAAGTGGTGCTGAGAACACTGTATTTGACTGTCACATACAAAAAAAAACTTCCTCAGAGGCAGACCCCATGCCTCCCTGGATTTTCACTGGCAGCTCAACCCCTGGAAGGTATGTCCATGGTTGTTTATCTCAGGTAGCACATAGAGGACAGTATGTGGTTTCATCATTTATCTATGAAGATTCAGATTAAATTCAAATCCTGCTTAAATATTGAATTGCTATTTTTATTTTAAAACCCAGTGAGTCTTTCTCAGTTATTTGAGAAATGAATTTAGGTGTGTGAAAAGAGATAAGCAACAGTGTGTGAACTTCTCTGCTTGACCATTGAACAGACATACTATGGATAATTAGCTATTGCAGGGCAGGTTTTTCCCACCATGGTCCTTTGTGAAAGTGTTTCAGTTCCACTGAAGGGCTCACTGAAGGCATGGAATTCAATTGTTATGGAAGTCCACTTTTTTTTTTTTTTTGCCTCTCAGTTATGAGACAAAAACTAAGTAAAATGCTTGGGCTTTATGCACACAGCTTTTTTTTTTTTTAAATTGACTCTTAGGTAAACTACCAAGTGTTGTTTATTACTGATGAAGGGTAGTTTCCAGCTGAGTAGGGACTGCCTAAGAACTTTGTGAAAGGTACCATTTTCCATCTCCTGGAACACTGTTCTTTAAGTTTGGCCCTCAATTTACCTTCCTTTGGGTGCTTTTAAAATGCAGATTCTTGAAATGTATTCACTAAGGCCCTCTAGAATAAGGTTGAAGGTCTGTATTCTCAGAAGGCTCTCTATGAATCCTATTCAGGATGGATACAGAGAAGTTTTACTAAAACAGAAACCAACCAAGGGGATACAGCAGATGCTTTTTGCTTCCGGAAGTCCCTTATGATTGGGAAGAAGTCTCTAGACACAGCAAGAGGACAGTCCTTTTAGGGTCATAATTCTACTATGTATTCATCCAACAGTTTCCTGAGGTTCATCTTGAGATCTCCAAGTGATAGGAGCAACATTATACATTATGAAAACAATTTGGAAACACTAATTGGAAGCAATCTGTTACTGAACCACAAAATATCAAGAAATAATACATGAGATAATGTCATAGTACAGACATTAGAACTCCCCTGCAACTTTGCTGACCTGATTCTCCCAAGGCTGTGCACGGACTCCAGCTTGAATACACTTCAGGAAGTACTGTTTTTCAAATGACTTTAGTTTTGCTGTGTGCCTGCCCTAAAAAAAAAAATTGAATTTATTATTTCATATTTAAAGTTGATTTTTTAACTTGCTCTTGTTTTGTCAAACTTGAACAGCTGCTGTACCTTCTAGCTCTGGCACTGAATTGTTATATTTGATTGCAAAAATGAGACCTAACCTATCACGTGATATTTTCAGAAGTTAGTTTTAAAGTTGAGAAGAAATGAGAGTCCTAAACATTCCCAAACTCTATTACTAAGCAAGTTAAAAAAAACTAACAAAAATGTCTAGAGTGGGAGTGAGTAGGGTCACCTGAGGGCTTTGTTTCCTTTATCATCTTATAAATCCCCCAGTGCCACCATATCACCATTTCACAATTTGAAAACAAGTTTACATTTTGCAAAGTCATACTTGTGTACTTCCTGGGCTAGAACCACTAACAGATACTAAACACTATTACCTATGTAAGGGATAAAAAGATAATTATGAACTCATCATATATTTGAGACTACTCTGCTTACTGATTTATGAATCTGTCAATTCATCCAGGTAACAGTCAGATGTTTTATTGAATTTGTAGTATGCACCAGAAATTTGTGTGGACCAGAATAAACCTGAGGTGGTCTCTTCCCTCTTGAATTTGATCTTTTACCACAGTAGAAAGACAGTTAAACAAGGTTTTACAACAGAATATGCCAAGGGCTGGCCAAACAGCTCAGTGGATTAAAGTGCCTGCAAGCAGGTGCAGGGGCCGGGGATTTAATCCCTGGGCCTGTCATGCCAGCCCTACCCCCGGGGAGCACTGAGACTGCAATTGAGACTGGGTATGGTGGTGCAAGCTTATAATCCCAGCTCTTGCAAGGCTGTAAACAGGCAGATCACTAGGAATCTGATCTAGTAGTGAGACCCTGAACACCCTGTCGACCCTTCCCTAAAATATCGACAAAACAAACAAACAAATAAACAGAATATGTCTTGTGTGAGGTCAGCACTGGGAGAGGAGCATACTACAAAACATAAAGCCCCAAGGCAGGTGTCAGGAGCAACTCCTGTCTGCAGGGACCAGTGAGCTTCCATGGAGACCTGAAGTATTTGTGGGGAGAAGTGACAGAAAAGTTAAGCTTACATGGAAAAACACAACATTCAAATATAATTCAAGAAGTGACTGAATAGAAGAACAATTGGGGAGCGATAATCAGGGATCTATCATTTTTCAGTGGGTTGAGTACTTTTTCAGCTAAGCATGAGGTGAGTTTTAAAAAGCAGATAATCCCTTTTCAAAGTCGAATGGATATAAATATCACATGAGGAAGCCCAGGCCCAGCAAGTGCGTGAGAGTGCTTCTGGGCTTCCCTGCTCCCACTGGACCTTTCTGGATCCAGCCCAGGCTTGCCTTGTGAGTGAGACCTTCCTCCACACTCTCAGAACCCCTCCACCCCACTGGATCCAGCCTAGGCCCGCGGTATGAGTGAGACCTTCCTCCATGCTCTCTGGAACCCACACCCCACCCCTCTGGGGCAAGCCCAGGTGGCTTGACAGAGACCTTTTTCCACACTCTCAGGACTCCTCCACCCCTCCAGAGCCGGCCCAAACCCAGGCCTGGAGAGTGTGTGGGAGAGTTTCTGGGATCCCCTGCACCCACTGGACCTCTCCAGATCCAGCCCAGGCCAGCCATGTGAGTGAGACCTTTCTCTGCCCTCTCTGGACCCATCCTCAACTCCAATCCCAGTCCAAGCTGAGGTACTGCAAGTGTGTGGGAGAGCTTCCCCACTCCCCTGCACCCTCTTGTCCCCTCCAGACCCAGCCCAGGCCTGGCATACAGGCCTGGGGTGAAACTCTGCAGGTGAAGTCCCTGCAGAGAGAGTAGGGGACAAACCACCCAGCTAATCCAGCAGCAGCCAGAGGGGCACAACAGGTTCACTCCCAAGGGCAGCAGCAGGAAGGAGCTGAGCACAGAAGCCAGATTTAAACCAGGCACAGATGGATGAATTCAAACTTTGTAGATCTCCACCTGCATGTCAGTAGGTACTAAGGTTATAACTGCCTGAAAACTCTACAACAAAAGTCAGAGGACAGTGCTATACAAAATGACAACAAAAAGGAGCAAAATGCAATCTCAGACCCCAAGCCCACCAGAACAAGTGCAGAGGACACTAGCACTGAAGAAATTGGGAATCACACAGCTGAAATATCTGAATCAATAGGGTCTGAAATAAAGAAACAACTGCAGAAAGGTATAGAGGAACTCATCAGAGATAACCTCTGAAATAAAAAAAATAAATCTCTGAATGAATAGCATTTGAAGTAAAGAATCAAATGCAGAAACACATGGAGGAAACCTGATCAGAAAAAAATTTCTGTAGTAAAAGAATTCATAACTGCTTCTAAAGGACACACTGATAAAAAAGATAGAGGAGATTAGAAAAATGACAGATTCCTTGAATGGGCAATACAGGAAAGAAATAGATCGCATGAAGTAAAGTCAAAGAGCTATAGAGGAATTTAAAATACCGATCAAAAGCTTGCAAATTTTTCAGTGAAAGTAAAGACAGAGCTTCAGACCTTGAAGATGCTGTCACAGCTAGTGAAAAGGTAAGAAAAGATCTCTTAAAACAACGAGGATGCAGGAAAACATAATCCAACACCTGCAAGATGATGCAAAGATGAACAATGTAGACTAATAGGTATCAATGAGAAAGAAGGAGTCAATACAAATGACATAAAAAGAATATAGGCAGAAGTAATAGCAGAAAACGTCCCAAATATGAGGAGACAATTTGACATTCAGGTAACCAAAGCATACAGAACTCCAAATAACTTCAATTCAATGAAAAGAACACCGAAACATATAATAGTCAAGATCCCAGAAATCCAGCACAAGAATAACATGCTGAAAGCTGCTAGAGAAAAGAAAAAGATCACATTTAAAGGAAAACCCATCAGAATAGCGGCAGACTTCTCTTAACAAACCATGAAGGCAAGAAGAGCATGGAGGAGAGTCCTTCAAATCCTATGAAAACAAATTCCAGCCCAGACTACTATACCCTGAAAAACTCTCTTTCAAATTTGATGGAGAAATGAAATACTTCCATGACAAAGAACTACTAAAGAATTTCATGATGACAAAGCCAGCCCTACACAGACTACTAAAAGATGTTCTAGAGAGGGACAAAAATGATCAGAACTACACGAATCAGAATGGAAGGAACCCACTAAATAAGGCTAACAATTAAAAACAGGACAAAAAAGAATAAACAACAGCAGTAAATAACATGTCAATTGTAAGTCAATACATCTAAATTATAATCATCAATGTAAATGGACTCAATTCACCAATTAAGAGAAATAGACTTCACAGTGAATTAGGAAACAAAATCCAACAATATACTGTATAAAAGAAACAGACTTAATTCATAAAGAAATTCATAGGCTGAAAATCAAAGGATGGAAAACAATACTACATGCCCCAGCACCTCAGAAAAAAGCAGGGGTAACAATCCTGTTTTCAGACAGTCTCAACTTCAAACCAAGAATGATCAAATGAAATAAAGAAGGTCACTATATGCAGGTTAGGGGAAAAATTCAAGAGGAGGATGTAACACTCATAAATATGTATGCACCAAACATGGGAACACCCAATTATATAAAACAAATCTTAATTGACATGAAAAATCTAATATCCAAAACCACAACCTTAACAGGAGACCTTTACACCCCCTTATCCCAAAAACATAGGTTAAGCAGACAAAAAATTAGCAAATAAGTAACAGTACAGAACCAGAACTTGGCACATATGGACTTGGTGGACATATACAGTGTTCCACCTAACCAATATGGGTTGAATACATGTTGTTTTTTCAGCTGCACATGGATCATTTTCTAAAATAGACCACATATTAGACCATAAGAATTCTTAAGTATATGCAAGAAAAGTGAAATTGTCCCATGCATATTATCTGACCACAGTGCCATGAAACTGGAAATAAGTGACAAAAGATACCAGAAAAAACTTCTAAACATGGAAATTAAACAACACTCTACTCAGCAGCTAATAGGTCACGATGAAATTAAACAAGAAATTCAACAATATGTACAATTCAATGAAAATTCAAGCACAACTTATCAGAATTTGTGGGAAGCAATGAAGCAGTTCTCAGAGGGAAATTTATAGCCTGTGAACACACACATTAGGAAAACAGAACAGGAACAAATAAACACCCTAATGTTTCACCTGCAGCAACTACAAAAGGAAGAGCAAAACAAACCGAAAGCCCAAAGAAGGGAAGAAATCATAAAGATTAGAGCAGAAATTAATTCAATTGAGATGAAGAAAACAGTTCAAAGAATTAATGAAACAAAAAGCTGGTTCTTTGAAAGATTAAATAAAATTGATACACCCATAGATAACCTCATCAAGAAGAGGAAAGAAAAAATTCAAACACAAATAATAAGAAATGAAAAGGGTGTAATTACTACTGATCCACTGGAAATTTAGAAGATTATCAATAGCTACTTTGAGAATCTTTACTCTCACAGAATAGAAGACACAGATGAAATGGACAGATTCCTAGAAAGCTACAAATTACCAAAACTGAATCAAGAAGATATAGCAACTCTCAATAACCCAATAACAGTCAATGAAATACAAAGTGTAATAAAAAACCTACCAAAAAAGAAAAGTTCAGATCCTAATGGGTTCACAGCTGAATTCTATAGGAAATTTATGGAAGATATGATCCTCATACTCCTCAAACTGTTCAATGACATTGAAAAAGAAATAATTCTCCCAAAATCATTCCTGGAGCCAAGTATTGTACTTATACCAAAACCAGGAAAAGACGCAACTAAAAAAGAGAACTACAGGCCAATCTCCCTCATGGTATTGATGCAAAAATCTTCAATAAAATCCTAGTAGCTACAACACAGCAAATCCTCAAGAAAATCATACACCATGACCAGGTAGGATTCATCCCAGGGATGCAAGGGTGGTTCGGTATTTGAAAATCCATAAATGTAATACACTATATCAATTGAATGAAATCCAAAAACCACGTGATCATCCCAATTGATGCAGAAAAGGCTTTTGACAAAGTCCAAAATTCTTTCATGTTCAAAGTCCAACAGAAAATTGAAATAGACTGGCCTCTACTTCAATCTGATAAAATCCATTTATTACAACCCAGTGGCTAATATAAATATAAATGGGTAAAAACTGAAATCTTGGGGCTGGGGAGATGGCTCAGTGGAATAAGCTCTTCCCTGGCAAGCACAAGGACCTGAGTTCAATCCTCAGTTCTGAAAA
>NW_004524578.1:8475621-8480226 GCF_000260255.1 Octodon degus | reverse complement strand
AAACTGAAATCTTTTACTCTCAGGTCTGGTACAAGTCAAGGATGTCCTCTATCATCACTCCTATTCAATATAGTTCTGCAATCATTAGCTAGAACCATTACACAAGAAAGAGAAATAAAAGGAGTAAGAATAGGTAAAGAAGAAGTTAAATTATCATTATTTGCAGATGACATGATACTTTACTTGGAAGACCCAAAAAACTCCACCAAGAAATTACTAGAATTAATACATAAATTCAGTAGTATAGCAAGATACAAAGTCAATACCCAAAAGTCCATAGCATTCCTCTACACAGATAACAAACACACTGAGAGAAAAATTATAGAAACAATATCTTTTACAATAGCACCGAGGAAAATGAAATACTTTGGAATTCATCTAACTAAAGAAGTCAAAGATCTTTTCAAGGAAAATTTCAGTATTCTGAAAAGAGATCGTAGAGAATTTTAGAAAATGGAAAGACATTTCATGCTCCTGAATAGGAAGAACAAATTTTGTGAAGTTGGTCATACTTCTAAAATTACTGTACTGATTCAATGCAAACCCTATCAAACTACCACCAACATGCATGACAGACTTAGAGAAATTGTTACTAAAATGTATTTGCTACAAGAAAATACCTAGAATAGCAAAGGCAATCCTGGCCAACAAAGACAAAGCATGAGGCATTACAATTCCTGACTTGAAATTATAGTACAAGGCTACTGTGTTAAAATCAGCATGTTACTGGCAATGAAATAGACCTGAGGGTCAATTGAATAGATTAGAAGATGGTGAAGCCCCTACAAACACACTCAGCCACCTTATCTTCGACAAAGGGGCCAAACATACTCACTGGAAGAAAGATAGTCTCTTTAACAAATGGTGCTAGATAAACTTTCTCTCTACATGCCGAAAACTCAAACTTGACCCAGGTTTATCACCATGCACTGTTAAAAATCAAAATGGATTAAAGATCTAAACATCAAAACAGAAACACTAAATCTCCTGGAAGAGAAAGTAGGAGGAACTCTTGAAGACATAGGGGTAGGCAGAGTTCATGAACAAAAATCAAATCGCACTGTTAACACTTGAAAGAATTAACAACTGGGACCTCTTCTTATTGGGAAGATTTTGAAGGTAAAAAGAAATTACCAACAAAGAAAAAAGAAAACCCAAAAATTTGAAAAGTATCTTAACTAATAAGCACTCAGACAAAGTTCTGAACTAAAAAACATTAGGGTCCCAAAATTTAAAGACCCAATCCAGAAATGGTCATCAGAGATGAACCCACATTTCTCAGAGTATGAAATTAAAGAAGTAAATAAATATATGAAAAAACACTCCACATCACTAGCCATCTGTGAAATCCAAATTAAAACAACACTGAGATACCATCTTACTCCAGAAAGAATGGCTATCATAAAGAAATCAACCAACAACAAATGTCGTAGAGGCTGTGGGGAAAAAGGAATGCTTCTCTGCTGTTTGTGGGAATGCAGACTGGTGCAACCATTATGGAAATCAGTGTGGAGACTCCTTAAAAAAGCAGGACTGGAAATCTCACTCAAACCAGCTATACCCCTCCTGGGAATTTTCCTTGAGGAACTGAAAACATCATATCATAGTGATAGATGTGTACCATTTTGTGATAGCCAAATCTTGGAAACAACCAAGATACCCATCACCTGAGGAATGGATGAAAAAGAGGTGGTATTTTTATACAATGGAATATTCTTTATATATAAGTAAATGCCACTTGACGATATACTCATAAGTGAACTAAACCAGACCTACATGTGTAAATATCATATAGTCTCCCTAGTATAAGAACTCAAAAGAAGAAATACAAATGGAAAGATATAACACAATTAAAAGGAAAGCAAGAACTTGAGGATTAGACAATGAAGAGAGAGCAAAGAAAAACTGAGAAACATGACAGGAACAAAGCCACACATTTATATGTACAAGATAATTAAGGCAATGATCCTGAGACTCTTCAGCAGGTTTTCAAAACTAGCAGTTAATGGATAGGATTCTCACCCTGACTAACCATATATGCTGACACCTGTGAACTAAGCAACTGCAGATAGCAATGTATAATAGTAGGGTCATGCTTTGAGTGCCTGTCATTCTGGTCTTCTGAATACGTGCTGCTTGTCATGATATGCCAGTTGCTGCCTTGCTGTCTCTCAGGTAGATGTTTATTTAAAAAGAAAGAGGTTGGTGAATGAAGGGAAGAGACAGGAAAAGGGGTGTTGTGGGCCTGTCCTACTACAATGCTGCATATGGTTAGATTTCTAAACTTCTGTGTAAAAATGTGTAATTGTTTATCCCTAATTTTTAAAATATATTTTTATTAAAAATTTTTTTCTTCATATTCTGTAGGGACTTAAAGTGTAACATAACAATACTTAAAAATACCTGTTCCATGTTATGTTTAAGATGTTTGATATTCAGACAGATGGTGAGGTTAAGCTCAACTGCCTAGGTTGTAGTGTAATAACAATAAGATTCTCTTTTGGTGGGTTAATAGCCAAGGTTTGCAGACCAAAAGTTAGAGAAAAAGGAGGACAGCAAAGACAGCCAACATTTTGACCCTAGCCTTTCAAGGTCAGTGAAGACTCAGGACATAGGAGAACCTGTACTGTAACATCACGTAACTCAGCTGTGTTCCAAATTTTCTGATCAAGGAGATTATGGGGCAACAGAGGAAAGTGATCAATAATATAGAGTGTCCCTAAGGAGAGTGACATATAGTAAACATTCTCTCAGGGTTTCATCGAGAGCAAATTGGTCAAGCAATGGCCGTGATTCATCCACATCACTGGCACACAAAGGATCTACAAACTGCGATACAGGGAAATCCTGAGGGAATTTGACTGACCTTATCAGATTTAAAAGTTACATTTCTTGTTATATAGATCTTGCTTTATCTTGGTCTTAACCATCCAGCAGAAAAGTATAAAAACAAAGTATAAAAATAAAGCCACATTAATATGCTGCGTTGTAAAAAGCTCTAGTCAACAACTTCTGACACTGCCAGCTTTATGGAAAACCCACTACTATTATGGACTGCTGGACCATATTGGAATATTTTGCTGAATTCACACACCTATAATATTTAAATAACAATGGAATGCTCTTCTCTGACAAAACTAAACAAAAAAAGGGGATAGAAATGAATGACCATTTTGTATCTGTATATTCAAAATAGGATAGATACACAGCTACATTCTCTTCATTCAGTGAATAGAAAAATTTGTTCTACTAGTGTTTGTAAACAGGATATCATGTCTGCATCTTGTACAATGAATAACCACTAAGACAACAATATGCAATGTATTAATTATTGAAACTGTACTACTAATCAGATTTGAAACTGTCTCATTGCTATTTGTTTTACAATAAAATTACTGAAAAAAATAACCACTAAGACAACAATATGCAATGTATTAATTATGGAAACTGTTCTAATAATTGGATTTGAAAGTTTCTCATTGCTATTTCTTTCTCAATAAAATTACTGAAAAAAATCACATGAAGTTCTTGTAAAATGGTGGATTTTAATTATGCAGGTCTGAGAGGCATGTCTTCTTACAGATTTAATAAGTATTTGGAGGAATGTAATGCTGAAAGTCACATTCTGAATAGTGAGGCTTTGGATTAATCCATGTCAAAGTTTTTAAATTCCTATTATGAGGCTAATAAAAATTTAATTTCAAAATCTACTAATATAGTACAATTTTGCTTAAAATGTGAATTAAAGAATGTATAAACAAATTGAATTTGGCAGAGTATTATAAGAATAACTTACCATGACTAATAGAAACTCAAAAAAAATTCAATGCTTGGAGTTTTACCAACATAATTAATTATATGAACAAATATAATTCCTGTAATCAGTATATGCCAAAGAAGCAATTTCTAAGCCTCAGTCACAATTTTTACTAAGATCTTCATCATAGAAACCTAATCAAACCTGATAAATACATATAAATACCAATAATAGACATCAAAATATGTAGTGAAATAATGAAAACTTTTTAATGTCCAAATATGTTGCAATTTTTAATATTGTTACAATTACGTAATATGTTTGGAAGTTTTAGCTAATGTAATATAGCAAGAAAATAAAATAATTCTTAAGTTAATTATTGAAACAGAAGAAAGAAAATTATATCTTTTTGGTGGAAGACATAGTCTGATTCTTGGTGAATCTAAAAGAAGCTTTATTAATATAATACAAATAATTAGAATTAATACAATATGGAGTCTTAACTGCTTAATTAAAAAAATAATTAATTGAAAGAAGAAAGGTTACAAAAGCTACATCCTTGTGCTATGATAGGGTATAAAATCCCAAGAACTATTTAACAAGAAATCATAGGATTTAAATGCTGAAAATTTGGAATCTTATTAGAAGCCACAAACAAGATACACGTTGCAGATCTACAGGGTGGATTTCAAAGAAATAGCTGTAGTTCAGTCCCACAAGTGACGCCTGGCCACCAGTAACTGTCACCGTCATTATGCATGTCCACAACACACTAGAACTTTGTGCGATATCCTATCCTCAAACTGTTAGAAGTGCTGGTCATTTACTTGCCATTCCAGTATTTATCT
>NW_004524578.1:8452181-8475296 GCF_000260255.1 Octodon degus | reverse complement strand
TTTCTTTAAAATAAAAATAACTATGTCAAAAAATTAAAAAAAAGATACATGTTGCAGAGTATGATATTTTATTAGGTATTAACAATAATAATGATATAATTAATATTAACAGCCAAAGATAATGATTTATTTTATGATGTTATGCAATATTAAACTTTCTCCAGTTACTAGACTTATTACAATTCTAATTTGAATTTTTATTTTAACTCCAATTTATTTTGGAGGGAAATGGCAGAGGAGTTTGAGTTTCATATAGATGAATAAATATTGAAACTGTGTAATAACATTTTTGAGATGAAAAAGGTATAAAAATAAGCTTGTGAACATTTGATGAATAATTGAATAAGTGCAGAGTGGGAAGAGGACCTGCTAAGGTGGGTGGGCCCAGAAGCCATACTGGAAAACTGACCTAGATGAGCACATCTATTTGCCTCATATATGACAAAAAGTTGGAAGACCCAGCCCCCTAGTCAGTGAGAAAGTAACTCAACAGAAAAATAGTGAACAGGTAGTAGCAAAGAGTGAAAAAAAAAAAAAAAAAGAAAACATAACAGTAGATAAACTTGGTAGAAGATGCTGAACTTGTCTCACAGTGAAAGAAATCCATAAGTGAAAATAAGGCACAACGCTTCTATTCTTTTTCTTGAATGAAAACTGAAAGAAAAGCAACATAAAAAATGTGTGGACAAAGGGATATCCTCATATATTGTTGATAAGAGCACAAATGACATTTGGGAAAACACTGAAGGTACATGTTAATTTTAAAAGCACTTGTGTCCATTAGCCAGCAGGTATAAAGTTATAGTAAGGAAGTATATTTGCCATGCTACTAAATTAAAATTTATAGTTTTGAAAAATGCTCAAGTTATTTGCATGTATATTAAACTTTGAAAAGCATTGCTGTAGCTAACATAGCTGGTTCTGAAAGAAGAAGAAGAAGAAGAAGAAGAAGAAGAAGAAGAAGAAGAAGAAGAAGAAGAAGAAGAAGAAGAAGAAGAAGAAGAAGAAGAAGAAGAAGAAGAAGAAGAAGAAGAAGAAGAAGAAGAAGAAGAAGAAGAAGAAAAGATTCTGAGATGTCTCAGGTGACTGGCATATTGTTTGCCCTGATTTGCTTCTTACACAATGGTTGTGTATTAGAATATCACATTCTATCCCAATAATACATAGTTTTTTTTTTAGGGGAAAATAAAACTAAGCATTAAAAAATGCGTATGCCTTTAGATCTAGTGGCCTCATATTGGGTAATCAACCCTTCAAGAAGAAAGGCAACAATATGTGTTTTCATACAATAACATTGATGTTAGTATTATTTTTCACTTGCAAGGGAAGAAAAAAGGAAACATAAAAGAAAAACCCTAAATATTCCATAATAGTAAAATAGTTTAGCCAGTGAATACATACAATATGGACAATATTGTAGCATAAAAAAGAATGTGATTATTTTTGCATTGTGTTCTCCATAGGGCCCATGACACTGTAAAGTAACAACAGCTAATTGTACAGTAACATACTTAATAGGATCCCAGTTTTAGGAAAAAAACAAAACAAAACAAAACAAAAACTCAGCCTTACCTATGTTTGTCTATGAAGTGTGGATAAACTCAGAAAAGGCTGTTTGGTCTGGATAATCCCAAAGGAATAAATAATGCAGGGACTGGGGAAGGATAGATGAGACGGTTAATGCTTTTAAAATAATAGCAATCATTGCAACAAATCTCAGTGCAAGCATAAAAGACTGATTAGCTGTTTGATAAGGGGAAAGGGATGAAGAGAGAGAGGAGCAGGAAGAAGAGGAAGTAAGAATATGTCCCATCTAGGGGGACTGGAGATGAAAACTCCCGAGGCAAAAATTAGAGAAAGTTAAGGGGCTACAGCTCAGCAGCACAAATGCCTGCTGGCAAGCACAAGGTTCTGAGCTCGATTTTCGGAACCATTAAAAAAATAAGTTAAGGCCAAGTAGTCTATTGAACAGGGTGACACTGTGTAGTGACCTGATCAGATCTGAATTTTGGATAGGACTGTAACGGTGGCGTGAAGGGGAAGACTGAAAATGGTGGAGAATGAAAGATGGTAACCAGTAGGAAGATGGCAGCCACAACACGCTATATAAAATGATCTGAAGTGCTAGACCAGGCACAGTAGGGATACGACGGCAGGTGAGCCCTTCAGGACCATATTTAGGGGTAAAGCTCAGATACCAATGTGATTACGTGGAAGTGGATGTTGAGGAATAAAAGAGTAGAAGCATGGCAGGTGAGAATTCTACCACTGGGCCACCAGTGGTGCGTGTTTGTAATCCCAGCACTCAAGAGGCTGAGAGGCTGAGAGGGCGAGGCTCGAGAGGGCAAGGCTGGATTGTTGTGAGTTTGAGACCAGCCTGGGCTACAGAGGGAGCTCAAAGCCAGTGTGAGCTGCATGGGGAGAACCTGTCTCAAAAAAAGCAAGAGAGAGAGAGAGAGAGAGAGAGAGAGAGAGAGAGAGAGAGAGAGAGAGACTGAGATTGAGACAGACAGAGAGAGAGAGACAGAGACAGCGAGAGACAGACAGAGACAGAGACAGAGACAGCAAGAGACAGACAGAGAGACAGAGACAGAGAGAGACAGAGAGTGTGCTGAGTGTGAAGCTGGGTTTGGCCCAGTGACATGATGGGAATGCAGTGAAAATAAAGAAGGATCCAGAAGGAAGGAGAGGCCAGTGAGGAGGCTCACAAATAACCTGTCTGAATCGGCTGACCTGCCCATGCTGCCCGTTTCTGCCTGGGAAGCTTGGCCTCCTCAGCTGACAGGGAGCACCTTTGGGTCGTCCAGTTCTGACACGCTAATTTAAAGCTCAGTTGTGGTGTTCAGACCGGCAAGCTGTCCACCAAGGTGACTGTCCAGCAGCAGCAGCCATCCCAGTCCAGCCAGGGTAGGCGCGCCCTCAGCCCTTAGCTTCCAGAGAGGAGCCCCAGCCTGGTGGAGCCTGCGCTGCTGGAAAGTGGGCTGAGCACTTTCCTCCACTCAGAGGCAAACCTGCGTTATCAGTGTCTGCCTAGCAACTGAAAGGTGACACACGGGGCCTTCGTTTCAACCCATTTCCTCTTGATGAGAGGAAGGGATTCTCCTGCGAGTTATTACCTGAAATAATACCATATGGTAAAATGTAAACAACATCTGCATATTCATGTAATAATTTCATCTGTTTAATTAGTTCCAGCAAAGCAGTTTACCCTCTGAGGCCCTTGCTGTCAGCTCGGCGCTCATACATCCAGGACTGGCTGTCGGGCTTGACAGGCTTCTATTGTTCATTCTGCGCTTGCACCTCAGCAGTTACTGTAAGTGAATCTTCTCAGGGGTGGGACGCCAGTCCCCACCGATCCGCGTATCCAGGGGCAGGCGGGGGAGAGCTGTCAGCTCGGCGCAGGGATACTAAAGACAGACTTGACAGATCAGGTGATGGCGGGGAAACAGAGAGAGATGAGATTATTTATTTCTTGTACTTTCCTAATTTGGATATGCGCTTAGATGAGCCTCCTGGTAGAGAGGTTTTAATTCTTTGCACCGTGACCCCAGTGGAAAATGTCTAAGTCAGACCAACAGCAGTGCAGAAATGGAATCCGCCTGACATTTTCCTCAATCTCAGGCCATTTGACAACACATTTGTTTAGCTAAATACGAAGCCAAGGAGAACGACACAAATATGCCCCACAGGCTCATGGAACTGGGCAGGCGTCTATTGATAAAGGGTGGAACATTTAAAATGAATAAACACCCCTGTGTACACACAGGCAGGTGCACATGCACATGCATACCTGCCTGCACGTACACACATGCACACATGGGGCACGCGCGCGCGCACACACACACACACACACACACACACACACAGAGAAATTTCAGGTGGTTCTTTTGAAGCAAAAGGGTTTGTTTCCTGCCCTATAACAAGAATTCAGGTGATCTGAAAGGTCTCCTAAGCCACGTGTCTTTTCTGAGGATCTCGTTAAGGTGCAGGGCCAGATCCAGTAGGCTTGGAGAGAAGTTCAAGGTTTTGGGCTCCTAACCAGCTTCTGGCTGTCTGGCGCTGACTCTTTTGGCATACAGAGCACACCTAGGAGCAGGGAGGATGGAGACACCTTGCTCATTGTGGTGATGAGAGCAAAGGCTGCCTTGACAGGCCCAAGGTCAGCTAGTTTACTCAAGTGGAGGCCAACACGAGAACTCTCATTTTATTTGAAGCTCCAGGGCTCTTCCCAGGTAGGCATTTTTGCTGTTCTTTAGTTTTCTTTGTCTTTCTTTTTACTTGTTACATTTGCATAAAAAGCATTAAATTGACTTTCCTGAGAAGTAGCTAATGAATGTGAGTACCAACCTATTTTTGCCTCTCAATGACCAGCAATGTCTTTCTTTTGTTTTAAAAAATCATTTATTTATTTATTTGGTACAGAGTCTCGCTTCGCAGCTCAGGTTCATAGTGGTCCTCCTGTCTCAGCCTCCCCAGTGATGGGATTACAAGTGTGTGCCACCGTGCCCTTTCTTGGTGGCTGGCTCTGCATGTGGTAGGTGGGATCCAACCAGGGTCCTAGCTGTTGCCTGGTAGGTGCTTAAACCACTGAGCTATCTCCCTGGTCCTTTCTTTTTATCTTCTAAGACCAAGTTGAAGTTAAAAAAGTACTTACCAATTTGATCTTGGCATTTGAATCATCCCCAAAGAATTCCAAGACATACTTCGAAAGGCAGTTTTTAAACCAAAGGCTCTGAAATCTACTAGAAGCTATGAATCTTAGATCAGTATTTGAAAGGATTATAGAGATTTAGTGTATTCTTTGATTTGCCCAATCAATCTCTTTTCCAAATTTAATTGGATCCTCTTTTATAATAGAAAAAGTACTGTATTTTGTGACAAGAAGTTGAATGTTGTATATTTCTTTCTTAACTATACTAAAAATGTTTCAAATATTTGGGTGTGATTCTGCTCTTGGGATCCATCAGAACAAAGAGTAGATGAAAAATTAGTATTTCTCCCTAAAGAAACAGTTATTTTTGGAAAGATAAAACCATAAAGATAGAAGACAGTGTTCCATATTCATCTATAAAAGTGATTTTTAAGACTATTTCTAAATTCACTAAAAACAAATCTGCTTTAAATGTGGGACCTATTATTTTTTTTTATTAATTTTATTGAGAAACAAATAGCAATGAGACAGTTTCAAAACAGGTTAGTAGGACAGTTACAATAATTAATACATTGTGTATTTTGTCTTCATAGTGGTTATTCATAGTACAAGATGCAGCCATGTTATTCTGTCCAAACACTACTAGTACAAATATTTTTTCTCACTGAATTAGCAGATCCTCTATCTTTGCTTCAGCAGTGAATATTGGGCAGATCTATCCTCAAGCTAGTTATAAGCAGTGACTTACTTGTCCCATTGTTCTGCATTTTCCTTGTTTTTTCTTTTCTAGGAAGAAATTATACAACTAATGCAAACATTTTTTTCCCCTTCAAAGTACAATAAAATCGTTCTTTGAAGTTTCTCCTTCCATTAAGGGGCTCATCTGCGGAGAATTTTATGCAGTTCTAAAGTGATGCCTGAATTAGCGCTCTGAGAAGTCAATTATATTTTTAAAGCTCCTGCCTATAATTGTTATGGTTTCCTTCTGCATGTATCCAAATTGTTTCTAATGGGCATTTCAGGGCATGGAGGTTAATGGTATCTTGGTGAAGCAAAAATGCTGGCCAAAGCAGGGTTAATTTATCACAATAACTCTACATGGTGTTGCTTCTAAGCAATCCTAGAGCTCTCCAAGTCTACTTAAGTCATTTCTGGTGTTTTACAGAATTTTTAAACAGGAACATAGCATTGCTTTATATTAATATGGTTGTTTCAGGTAATTTGACTTCGAATTTACCCAACATAGTTTCACTTCTACTTTTAGAAATGAAAGATCCCTACCAGCCCTAACCCTGGGTCTAATTAAGCTATTTTTGATGTCTTGTTCTGTCAGTTCCTGCTCTCCCCCACCTCTAATCTTGACAAGAGAAACATGCATGTCCCCATTTGCTGGGCTCTGACTAATCCAATGGTGTTAACCATGGCATTGGTCATGATCAATAACTAATTATTAAACCAGCATTTCTTTCCAGGGCTCTTTGTTAAAAAATTGCTTTTGGCTGAGAGAGAAGGAAAAAGGTCGTCACTTTGACGTGGTCTCAAGTCTTTCAAAATCCAGAGGGCTGTCCAATCGAATTACTGTCCTAAGCTAATTGATATAAATTTGAACAGGAGAATGCTTGTTACTGCAAAATCTCATAATGATATTCTCTGCAAGAAAACATTAGAGAGGAAAAAGGAGTCCCTGTACCAGTTGCATAGGATCCATACTCCTGCATTGAAACTTAAAAAAAAATTAAAGTAGGAAAAGGTGAGTCTAGACACGGCGGGGTGAGTGAAGCATTCAGATTTGGCACATGTGCAAGACTGAATGCGAAGGAAGTTACTCTATTTTTATAGACTGTATAAAAAGGTAGAGAGTCCTTTAATGTGTTGTTTAATGTGATTGCTCATTATACTTGCACGGCCTTTGACTGACAGCTGTCATGATGTCATTACCAAAGGCAACTGCTTGGGGCCAATGCGATCGGGTGTTTTCTGAGAGAGTGACGCTTGAAGACTAGAGCTGTCCATGGAACAGCACAAAATAGTGCACTCACTGAAAAATAAGCTCTTTTTGTCTGTTCCCATTTCTCCTACATCATCCAAGTGGTGAATGACAAGAGAGTAAGTTAAGATAGCTTTCTCTATGACTTTTTGTTTGCTTATTGATTTAGCATAAGAGTAGACTAAGCCATCCAACATACAGGTTTGTTTTGATGAACAGTTTAGACTCAGAGGAGCTGCTTTAATTGGGCAATGGAGGGAAACTTGTGTGTACTCTCCTACCGATTTGTGGGGGAAGGTCCATCAGCTCGTATTTGTAATTGCCCTTCAGAGATGGGCATACCTTCTGGGAGTTACACTCCTCCTTTTATTGGTGACTTTGGACTGCTCTGTCTGATCAACCCTGCCTCTCTTCTAGTTTTAGAGATTCTCTATTCATTTATCCTTCTGGATGAAGTCCCTAAAAGTTTTTCTTTCTCTCAGATGCATTCTCCTTGCCTCAACAGAAGCTTCTGAAAACTCAAGTAGTGTTCATGTATTGGATGTCTCCCTGTTATGGTTGATGCACTGCATCAACTCGAGTCCAGAAACTTAAGTAACTCAGCAGTTCAAGATTCCAGGGTGTAATGAGCAATCCCTTGTCGCTTGCTTTAGGATGTTGCTCATTATGTCAACTTGAGGACTTTAAATGTCTAAGTGATTCAGCAGGGGGCCAGGGCCTTCACTTTGTAAGCTTCCTCAGTTGTGGAGGAGGAGGAGGACTCCAAGATGGTACAGGCAGGAAAAGACGATTGCTCTCCCCCTTCTTGCTCTTGCTTTTTCTGTCTTCTGGCACCTTAGACTGGTGCCCTGTGCCAAGCCACCCGGCCTTGGAGTCAGCTGGTTATCGACTAAAGCCTCCACAAAATGTGAACTAAATAAACCTTTCCTTCCTCAATTTTAAGCATTAGGCATTTTGTCTTAGCAATGAGAGAAAAGTAACCAAGACACACTCTCTATTCTTGTGTGGTGTCGGAGATCAAATCCAGGCCAGGTGCAAGCTTGGCAGGTC
This sequence comes from Octodon degus, assembly GCF_000260255.1. Classification (NCBI taxonomy): domain Eukaryota; kingdom Metazoa; phylum Chordata; class Mammalia; order Rodentia; family Octodontidae; genus Octodon; species Octodon degus. The sequence continues at coordinate 8,467,608 of NW_004524578.1, read as the reverse complement.
TACACAGTGACTTCCTTCCCCTGCCTCACTTTCATTTCCTTAAAATTGACTGAAATATTTTCTTATGAAGGTCTGATTTCATTTTTAGGTTTATTAATATATGTTTGTGATGCACAATAAACACATTCCTTGTGGGAGATTGACACATCTACATACCAGATCTTGTGCATCTTTCCTTCTCTTTCCCTCTCCCCGCTTCCATCTCTTCCCATCCCTAGACTCCTTTTCCATTGTTATTAGTTCTAATTTTAAAAATAAATCTTCAATGGCTGAAGGACAGGATTGCAAATTGAAAGCCAGTCTGAGCTAGATAGGGAGATCCTTGACTCGAAAAAGAAAAAAAAACAGGTAGATCAGAGAGAGGAGGATGGTGTACTTGCTTCAGAAGCCTCTGGTATGGCCTGACCCATCGGGGAACCCCAACAATTGCAGCTCTCCGCTTCGTCCCCTGCTCCCCCGCATTCGGGAACGGAAGGTGCCTCCAGCAGCAGCTCGGGGCTCCCTCAGTGCCGGTAGGAACGGGAGCCCTGCAGTCCTCCTAGGTGAGGAGGAGTCCCGGGAGACCTCGTGGACCAGAGCTCGGTCTGGACTGGTCAGCACTGGGTTCTTCGGCTACCCCTAAAGGGAGCGTGCCCAGCTGTCCTCCAGGGACAGTCGGGATTCTATTACCAGAAAGATTCATGGTGTCCTGCTCCGTGCCTTCCTCTTCCCCACAGAGGCTGTCTGACGCAGGATTGAGGTGTGCCAAGGACCTGGTGAAGACCTGGCTCCTGAACCCCAGGCAACATTACCTGGCCAGGGGTTGCTGCCATGGCTCCTGCAGTGTCCCGTCGGTGTCCTATGACTGCACACGTGACAAGACTCTCAGCGCCTTGATATCTCTCCCGCAGAGCTGGAGACTCCCCTGCCGTCCGGCTCCCGCCTCAGTGCCACAGCCCTGCTAAGCACCTTCTGGAAGCAGCTCCTCCACACAGCGTCTCTAGGTAACTCCTGCCTCCCTTGTAGCACTGCTTCCTTGGGCAGAAGGCTTCTAAAGCTACAGGAGCATCCAAGACCTAAGTTTGAAATGACACATGCCTTCGTGATCTCTGTAAGCATATACATGGGCTCCTTTATTTGACAATTCTTCAAGGTAATGCCTTCTATCTATCCGGAAGGAAGTCACCAAGCATATACCCGGAGCATGTAACACTACCAGCATCTTGAATCCTGTATCGCGTACAATGGAGAAGAATTGCAAGCCATGTACATGTACAACCATATGGGATTCATAAAATGAATAACAGCCCTTATGCTGCTCATAGGCAGGAGTACTATGCAGCCAATAAAAATAATGTAGAAGAATATTGAATGATTGAGACAATATATGTGGCAGAGTGGAAACAATAAAATTGTCCTTTTAATTTAAAAAAAATAAATCTTTAAGCAGTAGCCTTCATAAGTGAACATAATCATTACCACTCAGGCACATATTGCTAAGTGTTAGTTGATTCATTGATATATAGACCTCTGATATATGATGCAATGCTTAGAGTTTGGAAATATTTTAATTAAATTAGCTACTTTAAAAGAAGTAAAATTGGGGGCCCCTGAGGTAGCTCAGCAGTCTAAGGTCTTGCCTAGGCAAGTGCAAGGACTCAGGTTTTATCCCCGGTACCATATCCTGTGCTGGCCCCACCTGGGGCATGCAGAGCTGTCCCCTGAAATGAGGCATGGTGGCACATGCCTGTAATCCCAGTGCTGGGAAGACTGAGACAGGAGGATCATGCTAAGTCTGAATGACACAGTGAGACTCTGTACCAAATACATAAAAAACTAAATTATATCAAAAAATTAATTTTTTTTTGTGGTGGAACTGGGGATTGAACTCAGGCCCTTGAGCTTGCCCGGGAAGCACTTATTCCACTGAGCCATCTCCCAGACCCTAGATTCTAGGTTTTTTTGTTTTTTTTTTTTGTTGTTGTTTTTTTTTTTTTTTTTTTGTATTTTTTTTAGGCAAGGGTCTACAGGGTTTCACTACTAGATCGGACTCATAGTGATCCTTCTGTTTACAGCCTCCCAAGAGCTGGGATCACAGGCACACCCACCACACCCAGTCTCAACTGCTGTCTCAGCACACCCTGGGAGGTGTGGCCAGCACAGCAGGCTCAGGGATTGAACTCCTGGCCCCTGCTCCTGCTTGAAGGCACTTTAATCCATTGAACTATTTGGCCAGTCCAAGAAATTAAAATTTTTTTAAAAAAGAATTAAAGTTTGTCTTTACTTAGATATCTTCCTTGTGGTATTTGTTTAGATAGTTCAGGTATTTGGTCATTAATTTTTTATTATTTTTAATTTTATTCATAGGCAGTAAGACATGCAAACATGGAAAAGACTACCACAGAGAGGTTTTCTGTTGCTGCTGTTGTTTTAATCAGTAAGAACTCAGTCAGAATCAGGGGGCCCAACAGGCAGCCGGGGCTAGACAGCAAGCCAAGGGAGCCAAGATCAAACTCAGGACCTTGCATTTGCCAGGAAATGCAAATGGAAAACTGGGGACACTGAGTTATAAAGGTTGAGTTAGCACCAAGCCAGCTAGAGAGAGATGGATCACACACTTCATTTTAATTTTATGGATGAGGAAACCGAGCTAGAGTTGTTAGGCAACTGCCTGAGGATGAATTTTCTCACAGTTGGAAAGGTGGGAATCGGAACCCAAATCTAGATGAGCAAAAAGCCTTCAATCTCTGCTGATATCCAAGAGAAAGAAGACAGGAAACAGAAAATAGCACAGTAAATATAAAATAATTTGAACCTTCATGACTAAATAACATTTTATTAAAAAAAGAAAGAGAAAAATACCACATAAAATCCAGGGAGGAAAAGAATTGTATTGGGAGATGTTAACACACCAAGTGGAAAAACATGAGCAGTTTTAGATGAGAATTATGTAAATAAATCTATGTAAAAACAACCTACAGATTCTAAGACTCCAATACTCCCAAATGAATTTTTTTCCATAATTTTATTGAGAAACAAATAGCAATGAGATAGTTTCAAATCAAATTGGTAGGACAGTTTCAATAATTAACACAATGCATACATTCTTCCTAGTGGTTAATTGCTGTACAAGATGCGGACATGATTTCCTATTTACAAACACCCTTAGAACAAATCCCTCTATTCATTAAGAGAATGTAACTATATATCTATCCTAACCACTTTGAATACACAGATACAAAATGGACATTCATCTGTATTCCCCCCTTTTTTTTTGTTAAGTTCTGTTATTTGAATATTATGGGTGTGTTAACTGAGCAAAATATTCTAAAAGAGTCCCGTAGTCCAGTAGCCCATAATAGTATTAGGCTATCTTCCACTTGACCAAATGAATTTTTTAAACACTTGAGTTCTAATTGAAGAATTTGGCCTTGTCTCTCCCTGAAATGAATATTAATTGCTTCTCTGTGTCTCTTCATTTCAAACATTCTTCAGACTTTTTGTTGTTGTTGTTTTGCTGTACTGGGGATCAAACTCAGGACTTTGCATTTGCCAGGCAGGTTTTTATGCTGCTGAGTTATATCCCTGGTCTTCAAACACTTTTTTTTTTTTAAAGAAAGAAACTGTATTTTTCAATTTCTGTTTGCTTGTAATTCTAGCTTTGGGCTGGGTAGGAAAAGGCATCATAAAATTTTTTAAAAATAAGGGAAACTGGGCTGGAGAGATGGCTCAGTGGTCTAAAGCACCTACTTGGAACAAGGCTTAGCAAAGCATCAGGGACCGCAGTTCAATCCCCCAGCACCACATGCCAGCCGGCCCCGCCCCCTGGTGGGCTGAGCTGGCCACACACACACCTCTCTCTCTCTCTCTCTCTCTCTCTCTCTCTCTCTCTCTCTCTCTCTCTCTCTCTCTCTCTCTCTCTCTCTCAAATAAATAAAAAAAAAATTAAAAAAAAAATAAGGGAAACTTAAGTGCTGTAAAGCCATTCATCATGAAGGTGATTTGTCTTGCTCTATCCACCCAAAGATAAAGTCACATATTGCCCCCTTGATTTAGTTGTACTTCATGCCCAAGTTCAAGGCTGACCTCTCTGCTACTTGCTTCTGTTCAGCCAAGTTCTTGTTTATCTCCCAGAGACTGGGGCTCTCTCGTTCCTTCTCTGTCAAAGTTATTTTTCTTTCATTGTTTTCCAGGAGTCAGAGTGAACACAGTGCTTTCCTTCCAGAAAAGCTTTCTCTGTTAGTTTTGAAAAGATCTTGGGTTTTTATTTTTTATTTAAGTTTTTTATTATTTTTAATTTTATTCATAGGTAGTAAGACATGCAAACATGGAAATGACTACCACAGAGAGGTTTTCTGTTGCTGCTGTTGTTTTAATCAGTAAGAACTCAGTCAGAATCAGGGGGCCCAACAGGCAGCCAGGGCTGGACAGGAAGCCAAGGGAGCAAAGGGGAAACAGAGGCAAGGCTCTGTATTTGCATGGAAAAGCAAGGCAAAGGAGGCAAGCTTAGGTTTGCCTGTTGTGAATAATTATGGTGGATTCTGTCCCTAGTTCAGTATCTGGTCCTGGGGAAGTGGTTTGCAGGGTGAACACTAGAAAAAGGGCCCATTGAAGGGTATGGATGTAGGACTGGATGGTTTCATGTGAAAGTCACATTTAGAGGTGAACCCTAAATAGTAAACTAGTTAGCAATTGGATAGCCCAGGGAGGGACATGCGTTCTAGGATCAGTAAAATCCCAGGGGTCAAAACATCAGAAAATATAGAAAATAAAACTTGTGACAGCCTGCCTCATTATTATTTTTTCTTAGTGCTTGTCCTTTGCTATGGATTCAAGATACTTTTATGTGCTTCTTCAAGGTTCAGTGGTTTTATAATTTTTAAGTATGTTTTTCTTTTTTAATTCCTGGCTGCGTATTAGGGTTACCCAGGGAATTTGTGAAAGTACTACGGCTCTAGACACATGCAGAGATGTCCTTTGTTTATTTCCCTGGAATGGAGAACGGGTGTTGCTGCTGTTAAATTAGGAAGCCCTAACGTGCCTCCGGAGGTGAGAGCCATTGCCAACAGGAGACCCTAATGAGTTGCAGAAACCAGTCGTGGCAACTTCTAAGTGTGGATATTAACTCAGAGACAGGCGAGAGGACCATGGCTCTTTCTACAAATGATGTCCTTGCGCTGAAGAGCATTCATTTATGCAGCATTTTAGAATTAAACTTCAGATGACAGTAGAATGTCATGTATTGTGTGTCATGTATTTCTATATTATATGCATTTACAGGAATTTATTATATTAATTGAAGAATTTCATTCAAGCACTCATTAACTTAGTGTTTTAAAAGTTCCAAAATGCTAGGGCAAGTGGGATAGCTCAGTGGACGAAGCACGTGCTTAGGCAAGCGCAGAGACCAGAGTTCCATCCCCAGCATGGCATGCTGCTCTGGCTCCGCCCTCGGGCACACAAGGCCAACCCTGGACACTGGGCATGGTGGTGCACACCTGTAATTCCTGCACAGGGGAGGCTGAAAATAGGAGGATCACTATGAGTCCCAGCTGGGTGAGACCCTGTACCAAATACATTTAAAAGAGTTCAAAATGCTTGCATCATAAAAGAAACCTAAAGGAAGAAAAAACAGAGATGAAATGCTAATGAAATGTTGGAGTATCATTCAAATAGACTCAGAAGGGGAAATGAAATTCATAGATGAAAGTGGATGGAGAATATTGAAAAAAAAGAAAAACAATTGGAAATGAGAGGGAGGAAAACATGCTTGGCATAATGAAGCGAAGGTACTGAATTCGAATAATGAACACAGTGGACGCGGACAACAAGGAGCAGGGAATATGAATTACAGCTGGGAGCAATGCGAGATATTGGGGGCAAGTGTTAAACCCTGCAAATAACACACCAACTGCTCTTCCACTGGAGAGGTTTCACTCCACTTGTGTGTGGAGCCCCCCCCTTTCATTATGAGAGCTGCACATTGCTGCACGAGAGCCAAGAAATAACCCACAGGGAGAGGACGGAGAAAGCTATTAATGGAGATCACTTCGGTGGGGCTGAGATGAAGGCCCCAGCTCGATCCTCACCTTATGATCACTGCTTTTATGAGAGAGTCACAATTTTAAAATGGGTTTGGTAATCTTATTTCTAAAGAAATGTCAAAGTGGGTACACTGGGCTAGGCAATATTTTGCAAGCAACGATGGAATGAGATGGTAATATAGTTGTTTGCTTGCTTGTTTATCAGATTCTCCCAGGGATGTTGCTTGATGGCTATGGGATATGGTGTGATGCAATCCCTACCTCCAAAGAAACAGTGAAGAAGTACTACAGAGGACAAAAGGAGAGAAAGTATAATGAAAATGTGGGGTTGCGAAGGGAGGGAGGAACAATCCCAGGTGGAGATTCTGAGAAAGGCTTTCTCTTCAAGGTAGCACCTAAAGCCAGTCTAGGAAGCTTCCACAAACAGCGATGCTGGAGTGAACTTGGCTTAGCAACTTGGCCTCAGCCAATGCCTCGATGTTTGCTCAAACAATGCCCACAGCTGAGCATCAGTACCCTGTCTCCCCAAACTCTCCTGGAACCATCCTCTCTCTGTGTGCTCTAAAAGCAAGATTCCTGGAAGATACCATTGCTGCTACCTTCTTAGAAGATGGGTATATATTTTACCTGCATTCCTCTTTGTTAATTCCAGTGTAAGACTCTTGCTTTTCTTTTACTTAAATTAACTTTATTGGTACACTTCTGACATACATAATGATCACATTCATCTCAAGGAATTTGTACCTGGACATAATATATCTGAAGTTTTTTCTTGTTCTCCTCCCTTCCCTTCAACCCTTCTTCCCCTGTCCCTTTACAAAACTTTGTTTCTATTGTTTTCCTTCTATTCTCTTTAATTTCTTAATCCCAATTCCTTCCCTGCCCACTACCTTATTCCCCTGCCCATTTGAATATTTTCTTATTTCTCAATTTTTTTTTCAAATTGGTAAGACAGTTTCAATGTTTAACACATTGCATACATTCCTCCCAGTGGTTAATTGCTGTACAAGATGTGGAGATGATATCCTATTTACAAACACCATTAGAACAAATCATTCTATTCATTAAGAGAATGTAACTATATATCTATCCTAACCACTTTGAATACACAGATACAAAATGGACATTCATCTGCATACCCTTTTTTTGTTAAGTTCCGTTATTTGAATATTATAGGTGTGTTAACTCAGCAAAATAATCTAGAAGAGTCCATTAGTCCATAATAGTATTGGGTCTTCCGCTTCACTGGCAATGTCACAAATTGTTGACCTGAGTCCTCTACAGCTCAACATAATAGCATGGATTTCTCAATTTCTAACAAAGAAAAGATTTTATAAAATTCCCAGAGTTTGATGGTCACATGTGTACATCAAATGAGTTAGCTGCACTTTTCTGAGCTTCATACCCCTTGTCCGTTCATGCCTCAGATACAAGATGCTTCAGGCTTCTTTCAGAAATCAGGAAGCAATTTTGTCTTGCATCCATATATGCGGTGTGATCACAAAATGCCATGAACATTTAAATTTTCAAAAATTGATTATAGTAAAAGAAACATCCTCATTAATTCTCCTCACAACATTTCCTTTCATTTCAAACACATCTTTCTTGCCACTTTCTGATTGTTTTAGACATCCTCTTTCATGGGTGTCTTTAGTACCTTTGGGGCTCCCCCAAGGTCCTGAATGCATTTCAAACATACTTCACGTTTTGATTTTGGAAGTGAGTCAGAGGGCATGGTGCCAGGTGAGATGAGTAAGATGGTTGAGGGTTCACTGCGATGTTTCTGTTGGACTGAAATGACCGCAAGTGTTTTGAATTGTTTCAGGACATCAAGATTTTGCCATATTTTTTTGGTTGAATTGTTTTTTTTTTCTTTTTTTGTATTTAATACAGGGTCTACAGGGTCTCTCTGTGTAGCAGACTCATAGTGGTCCTCCTGTTTATATCCTCCCAAGTGCTGGGATTACAGGCATGTTGCACCACACCCAGCCTCAATCGCCAGCTCCGCACATCCCAGGGGTGAATTATTTTTTAGGAGAGGTTTACTTTTTGTTTTTGCTGCTGAGGACCAAACCCAAGGCTTCCAGCTTGCTAGGCAAGGGTGGTTCCGCCGCTGAGCCAAATCCCCAGTCCCTCAGAGCATCATGAAAGTCACACAAAGATGATGTTCAGAGCTGCTTCGGAAAGTTTCAAGAACAATGAAATAAATACATCACCTCGAGGGGGTTCACGGCAGTATGTCTTTTACTGTAATATATTTTCAATTAGAAAATTATATTTCTGATAGGACCTCATGAATAGTCTGTTTTGCTATTCTGGGACTTTTCCAACTTTCCCTACTGTGCAACAGGTAAGACATAGGGCACCCCCAGGTAGTGAGTAATGTGGAAACAGCAGCTTCTTTAGTAATGTTAGCTGTTGCTGAACGTTTTGAAAATATAGGCTTGTTATAGGTATGAACTTGGCCAAGGATACTGCATTATTCCTGTAGCTGTGTGATTATTTATTTTTCCCCATAAATTCTAGTTCTTGTTTACTACAGAATTTGAAATTAAACAAGGTGAGAACTTCTAAGTAAGAATGATGAGAAGAAAGCAATTGGAGCAAGTTCAGGCCACCCAGTGAAACACCGTGTTTAATACTGACTTTTTGCATTTTTCTGGCAGATTAACTGTGAAGGTATCAGAAATGTATAGTTCAGTAAAGGATGGCAGAGAAAGCCTCTTTGTACCCCAGATACTCTTTACATTGTGTCTACAGTACATGAAAGGAAGACAAACTAAAGGGAAAAGTTTTCTTTGGGGATTTTCAATCTATGCTGGGTCTTTGAACTATAATTTGGTATTAAGAAGGCTCTACCTGGGCCCACCCTGGGTGATGATTCTTTGCTAGAGAACAAACACCTAAAGGGGAGTCGCCTCCTCACATCCCAGAGAGCCAGCCTCTTGGCATCTCCACTTAAAGGGAGACCTTGCTTTTGGTCTCTGCTTCTTGAATTTAGATCTGAGAGACAGTTCTTAGCTTCTGTTTGCCCTTTCTCAATCAATCAAAAAGAGTCATGGAAATAATTACTAGGTTGGATAATTATTTTATAAACTAGAAGGTGCTTCCTTGCCCATTTGCATCTCAGTGCCATGTGTTACTTCCCTGACTGCTAATCATGGTGGTAAGCCTGATTTTGTGTTAAAAATCAGAGAGCAAACTGAGGAGAATCCAAGATCTGTAGGCATGTGCAGAATTAAAGAGCCCTTCCAGAAGAGTGTTAAGCAATAGATGCTCTTCCTGACTGGTGGTATTTCAATCAAAGCTGGAAGAGAAACCATAAAGAGGCTCTATACTCTTGGAGTTGCTAGACTAATAGTAACATTCTCCTCAAGCTGTGAGTTGGAAGAGAAACTTTTCAAGATTTAGAGGCTTCACAGGATTTCTGACCATCTCTCTGTACTTCATTCTCACCCTAGCAAAAGTCAGTGTGCTGAACTACAGATTTTTGTTGTTACTTTTATATTTCCTGTCTTCAATGAAAAGTGTGCTGTTTGGGAGATTTTGTGTCCTTTTCTTGTTCAGGTTAGATGGCTTCTGTAGCCATCAGCCCATAGTCTCTAAACAGCTAAGATTTGTTTGCCACTGATTACTCTCATTTTTGTAGCCGTGTCTTGAATGCAAAATAACTCAGTCTTATGCTTATGAGGTGAACCCTGGATTGACCTGGTAATAGATAAAGTTTCCTTTGCTTTTAAGAAATGTGGAGGGAAAAATAGGTGTTGCTACAACAGCCTAGTGCAAGATTTTTTTATTTCATGTTCCCTGAGGCTGCCTGAAGCCTACAATGAGTTACTTCTGAGCTCCAAGTGTTTAAATTTTGAAATTCATTATCCCAAGACATTGGCTGTTGTAAAGTGAAGGTGACTTTGGACTTCACATTTGCTTAAAAATTGTCATGTGTTTGTAACAGGAACCCTCTCTTTCCATTCCAATAACCTTATTACATAGACACAATTACCCTGGTTACAAGGAATAGTCAAAACCTAGAATTCATTGTGAGCTGTGGCCCTCAGGTTTGGGAGTGGAACTTCATCTCTCTGGGCCCCAACTGCCCCACAGCAGAACAACCCCAAAGAGCAACCTGCCTGGGTTAGATAGCTTCAGAGATGCAGGAAACACTGGACTACAGTAGTGAAGGCTGTTCTGGTTCTATTTGCAAATAGAACAGAGCCTGAGCAGTTCGGACCAGTATCTCTGAATCTGCAGCCACAGGACACCCTGCAGTTACCCTTTAGCATTTCTGCTGAGAAAAGTAGGGGCAACTGAAGAACTGTGCCACTCTAAGGTCCCCAGAAAAGCTGACTGAAAAGCCTGGAGGACGTGGGAGTCTATGACTCTTCGGGCTTCAATTTGGTATGTTTGCTCTAAATCATTACTCCCATTTTCCACACCAAAGAAGCCCAGTAAGCAAAAGTAAGGACCTTTTGCTCATTTTCACATCAATCAAGGTCCTTTTGGATAATCTTTCCATTTTAAAATTATACTGTTTGCTGCCTGGTGTCTCTTTACTCATGCCGTGCAAGATCCCCTAAATTTGTTGAGAGTTGCAATGAGTTCGCTTGAGAAAACATGTTTCTCAAGCTGCTTTGCAGCTGAGAATGGAGCTATGTCTGTTTTGTTCGAGAAATATGAACTGAAATCCATTTGTGGTAGTGCCAAGCAAGTTGTTTCCAGGTATAAAGGACCAGATGTGATGAAGGGACTTTTGTGCAGCTTGGGGGTGATACTTCTTTCCTGGTGCCTTCACTGAGATTGTACATCAGTCCTTAAGGAACAGCACCCAATTGGCCAGCAGAAGGATGAAATGGGCACTTCAGGCATGACTTAGATCACCTGGGCCCGGCATCATAAAGAGACAAGGCCTTCCTTAGAATTGCCTGATTTTGGACATGCTAATGGACAAGGAAGTGTGATTTCACTGCCTTTCTCTTATGTGCAGCTAGGGGCAGCTCTGAAGTATCCTCTAATAAACCATTGCTGAAAAAAAAATAAACCATTGCTGTGTAACAAAGACAGCTGCCCAGGCTGGAATGGTAGGGGTCTTGTGTCCCACTGCAATCACCCAGGCCCACCCAGACATACATTTCTTGGATAACAAAGTACTTGAGTAGTTTTTCAGGAAAAGCCTTCAGACTTCATGCAAGGTGTAACTGGCTTTTTGAGAATGGACATGCACAGGGCCAGCTTCTCCAGTCAATGGCCTTTGGAGGCCAAAGGCTCTGAGGTCCCTCGTATAGAATGCATCTTCTGCAAAAAAGAGGCACATGGCTGGTGAAGAGTTTTTATTATTATCATGAGCATGTAGACATGTACAAAGCAACCACCGGACTCCCTTGTCTCTATCCAATCAACAATCCTCTTTCCTCTCTCCTTTCCTATAAATTCCCCCTCTACCAAGCAACCAAGGGAGCTTTTGGAGATACTGAACTTTCTTTTTCTCAGCTCTTGGCATCCTTGTTGGTCACCTTCATAATAAATCTCTTCCTTTTTGCCAAAACTATGCCCCAGCATTGCTTTCATATGCATCAGGCAGGGAGCCTTTTCTGGTTATCACTGCGTAACAATGCTGTTAAGTTAGTATCCCAGAGACCTACTGCTATGGAGCCAACCACCTCAAACTTCACAGCATGAGAAAACAACCTTTGGCTCTGCTCACAGATTTCAGTAATCAAGGGTTCAGAAGGAGCGGACTGGAGGACTCAAAGGCTGCAGGTGTCCTGGTAGCGTTTGCCATTCCCACCCCAAGAATATTAAATTCTCCTCCCATTGCTTTGGTCAAGAACGGAGAAAGAAAGCATTAAATATAGCAGATACCTCCTTTATGGTACTAATGAAGAACAGCTTCTTTTTATGTACCTAAGGGATATTCCTAAGGGTCAGACACGATATTAAGTATCACTACTGTTAATCTTCCTTGTCCCTCTGATACAGGAATTACTATTCCCAGATTACAGATGAACCTCAAAAAGGTTGAAGTACTTTCCGGTCTCTGTAAGAACGGCAGTGTTTTTCAAGTCGAAGTCTGCCAGTCTCCACTGTATTCTGAGCTTTACATTTTTATAAAATGGAAACTGCCTAGGCTGTCCCTACCCAAGACCGACTTTCTCACAATGTATTTGGTGCTAGATCATTTTCTCTTGTTCTTCACTCATATTTCTAGTTTCTTAGCAGATCTGCTCCTTGATGGTAAATCTCTTCAGTTCTGGATGTTGGCTGTGTGTTGGGATTTCATCTCTGACTCTTGGTAGTCAATTCCCACATGTGTGTTATGTTGCAGCACTCTGGCTTATGCATCACTGCCTTTTCCTTCCTTCTCTTCCCCAAAGAGGTGGACGTGTAAGGCCACGTACTACACTGGGAAGGCACACGTGGTTTGGATGTTTTGCAACTTGTCTTTTTCCTTCCCACTTGTAATGAAGATCTCTTCCATGCAAAACATATGGGTTTAGAATCAAGCAATGCCATCAATCTTTTTTTTTTTCTTAAATTTATGTATGTAGTATGGGTTCTCACTGTGCAGCTTGGACTTGTAGTGATCCTCCTGTTTTCAGTCTCCCCAGCACTGTGATTACGGGAGTGCAGCACCATGCCCAGATTCCATGGCCGGCTCAGTGTACCTGGAGGATAGAACCCCTGGTCCTGTGCTTGTATAAGCAGGTGCTTAGTCTGCTGAGCTATCTCGCCAGCCCCAGGGCCATCAATCTGAGGGAGCAGTCTGATATGTTGGCTTAAAGCTGCCCTAATATGAGTTAGGGCAGGGCTTCTGAAACTTTTGTTCACCTGAAGAATTTATTAGCATGCAGATTCAGGTGCATTCAGTTGTGGTGATACTTGAGATTTTGTGTTGCTTTTTAAAATTAGTGTATGTTTGCGATACGTAGCACTCACTTTCAGCTTGGCTGTTTGATGAATGTACGTATTATATCTTGAACAGTTTTACTTACCTACCTCCGCTGCCCTCTCCACTCCCTCTTTCCCTAGATCTCCCTCTCGACTCAATAGAATTTTCCTCCCTGTTTCTTTTATTTTTTATTTTTTTTGTGGAACCGGGGATTGAACTCAGGTCCTTGCGCCTGCCAGGGAAGCGCTTACTCCACTGAGACATCTCCCCTCCCCTCCTCCCTGTTTCTTAACAGGGCAATTTCATTTTGCTTTTTAAATATGTATATTTTAATTATCTCATATTATAAAAACTACCCAATACTAAACCTTTTGTGACTGACTTATTTTGCACGTAACGGGCTCAACATGACAAATTTTCCTGAGAATGACTCAAATCTAGTCTTCCTTATGGCTGCACCGTACTCTATTGCATCAATCTGTCTCCTCCCATCTGTTCATGTATGTGTAAGCCACATGCTTTGCGTAGTCATTGCTATTGCTGCTGTTACTGTGAGTATTCACATATCTCTGTAATATGATGACTTTAACTCTTTCTGGAAGACACTCAAGAGAGGTGTAATGGGGTCAAATGGAATATCTATCTTTAGATTTTAAGGAGTATACACACTGGGTTGGGCAGATAGCTCAATGACATAAGCACCTTCCTAGCAAGTGCAAGGTTCCTAGTTAAATCCCTGGTACCATACAACACACACACACACACACACACACACACACACACACACACACACAAGTATACATACTGGTTTCCAAAGCAGTTGTACCAACTTATATCCCCAGGACCAGTAGAGTTGGGTTTCAGTCCTCCCATCACATCTCCATCATTTATTCTCTTGAGTCTGATGGTGGCCACTACTACTTGGGTAAGGTAGGATCTTAGCGTTGTTTGGATTTGGCTGAAACACTAATGTCCAGAGTTGCTAAACATTTTCTCATGTGCTCATTGGGTGCTGTGCCTTTTTTCTGACACATGACTGATCATTTCCATTGCTCAGTTTTTAGTTGAGTCTTCCATTGTAGGGAGGCCTAATTTATCTGGGTTCTTTACATACTCTAGATTAATCATCTGTCTGAAGACAGCTGTTAATTTTTGCCCTGTTTTGTACATTACTTTTTCATGTGTAAAAGGTACCTTTTACCCTTTGCTGTGTAAAAGCTTTTTAATTTGATAAAATCCTATTTGCAGTACCTTTGTATTATTATTATTGTTATTATTATTATTAATGTATTTGGTTGTTACAGGCTCTGACTATACAGCTTGGACTCATAGTGGTCCTCCTGTTTTCGGCCCCACCAGCGCTCGGATTACAGACATGTGCTACCGTGCCTGAACTCTGTGTCCAGCTTACCCTGCCCTGGGGTCAGGACTGGCATGGCATGTAATGCCGGGGATTGAACCCCTGTCCCTGTACTTGCCTAAGCTTGCCTAAACAGGTGCTTTAGTCCACTGATCTATCTCACCAGCCCTTTTGGTATTATTTTTGGTGTTATGTTTGTTAAATAGGTGGGTCTGTTCAGTAAGCCTATGTTTCCAAGTGTCACTATTTTCACAGTAGAAATTGTCTATTTTTGTATGTAGGTTTTGATCTATTTTGATTTGATTTGCAGATTAAGAGATGTAGATCAAGATCCATTCTTCTGCATGTGTAAAACCACTTTAGAAGCATCGTTTTTTTTAGAGACCCACTTTTCTTCAGCATCTGTTACTGACTTCTTTGAGGAAAATCAGATGGTCACGGGTGCTTGGGGTTGTTTCTGTGTCCTCCATCCTGGTGGTGCAAATCCATGGCACGTGTGCAACAGTAGGTATGCAAAGCCCTCTTTGTCCACACACAAGCCAAGTCGCCCCAGCATTGCCCAGAAGCTGGGCACCAGGCAGAGGCTCAGCACTGACACTCTGTGATACACAGGGGGCTTTGGGTTGCAGTGTGGGCACTTGGTCTCTAAGAGGCTTGTCATCACTACACTATGCTGTAGCATTGGTCACTATTTTATGTAAGTAGCGTGCTCATTTTATTACTGTACCCCTGTAATATACCTTGAAGTCTGCAATTGTAATATTTCCTGCTTTGTTTTTATTTTTTAGGATTGCCTTGACTACTTTGGGACTTTTCTGGTTTCATGTAAATTTTAGAATCGTTTTTCCTAGTTCTACTTAAAAAATTTGGTAGCATTTTGCATTAATCCATATGTCAGTTTTTATAATAAATAATGGCATTTTGATTATATTAGTTCTAATAATGGGTTATTCTCTTCTAAAAAGACACCTTCAATCTTTTTTTGTAGAGCAATGTAGCTTGCTTTCTTTCTTTCTTTCTTTCTTTCTTTCTTTCTTTCTTTCTTTCTTTCTTTCTTTCTTTTTTTGTTACTCTTTTGACCAGTAAGCATTGCTTTTATTCTGTCAAGCCCAAGTAGACAACTTAATGATTTTCATGCTAGGATGGTTCTATTATTAA
>NW_004524578.1:8440236-8451798 GCF_000260255.1 Octodon degus | reverse complement strand
TTTTTTCACTACAAAATGGGCCTTCATTTATGTCCCCTTTTTGTTTAGTTTTGCCAGAGATGGGTATTCCATTGCCAATCAAAGGTTTTTTGTTTCCTTGTTTAGGTTATGTCCCAGGTATATATTTTAGTTTTATTTTTTGAAGCTACTGTGAGTGTGATTGTTTTTATTTCCTTTTTTAAAAATGAATTTAGGACAGGGCCTACAGGGTGTACAGGGTCTCATTACATAGTTCAGACATGTAGTGATTCTCCTGTTTTCAGCCTCCCAAGTGCTGGAATTACGGGCATGCTCCACTATGCCCAGTCTCAATCCCCATGTCAGCGTGCACCCCTTGCACAGCATGCTGGGAATTGAACCCTGAACATTGCACTCTGCCAAAGCAGGTACTTTAGTCCGCTGTGCTCTCTGGCTGGCCCGTGATTGTTTTCTGATCTTTCTGGATTTCTAACTAGCTGGCCAGGGAAGTGAATGCTGCAGGTCTTTGATCCACACCTTGAACACTGAGGGTCTGGACAGCAATTGTCAGCATAAGCAGCACACTGGAGTCACACGAGGAGATTTAAAAAGACTGAAATCTTGGTCACATCCACAGGCATTCCCATCTATGCACGTTGAGATATGTCACGTGTGTTAGAATTTTGAAACTCTCTTGAGGTGATCTTAATGTTCGGCTGAGTCTGAAAACAACTTCATTAGAGGATTTACTCATTCATTCACTGAATAATTATTTTATTGCACACAGGCCATGTTCCAGGCTCAAGAGGGAGATGTGAGTGGTAAAAATAGACAAGACACGGACACTACAAGGAGAAAATAAACTCCACATAGAAGACAATAATTCAATTTAATTAACCATAAGATTGTGTGAATACAGTATATCAGTTGAAGCAGAACTAACTTTGAATATTGATAATAGGGTCCCATATATTGCATTTACTATTAGCTAATGAAATTTGTTCATGCTGAATTCACGCACCTACAATATTTAAATGGCAATGAAATACCCATCTCTGACAATACTAAACAAAAACAGAGGGTATAAATGAAGGACCATTTTGTGTCTGTATATACAAAATAGTTAGCATACATATAATTTTTTCTTAATTCAATGAGAAGAAAGATTCAATGAGATAGTATTTGGACAGGATATGTCTGCATCTTGTACTATGACTAACTACTACAAAGACAACAATATGAAATATACCAATTATTGAAACTGTCCTACTAATCAGTTTTGAAACTGTCTCACTAATCAGTCTTGAAACTGTCTCATTGCTATTTGTTTCTCAATAAAATTAATAAAAAAAGTTAAAATGGCCTCACTCTTGAGAATTTCTCCTGAATGGAGGGAGGAAATAAAAGAAGAAAAATTTTGCTCATTGAAACATAATTGAAAACATTTTTGTTTTTTGTTTTTTTTTTTTGTATTTTAGGGAAAGGCCTACATGGTATTCAGGGTTTCACTACTAGATCAAACTCGTAGTGATCTGCCTGTTTATAGCCTCCCAAGAGCTAGGATTATAGGTGTGTACCACTACACCCAGTCTCAATTACTGTCTCAGTGCACCCCAGGGGTGGGGCCAGCATGGTAGGCCAGGGGATCAAACCCCTGGATCCTGGGCCTGCTTGCAGGTGTTTTAATCTGCTGAGCTATTTGGCCAGCCCCTTCTTTCAAGTATTTGAACAGAATTAAAATGTCTTTTCAAGAAGAAACAAAATTTTCACTGTTCATGTGAAGCAGAACTGGTTTATGTCTTGGTAGCAACTGGCCAACATTCTAAATTTTCACAAAAAATTAGACTTATACTTCTGGGAATAATGCTAAAAATATGTTATCTTTATGATATAAAAATTCCTTAAGTACAAAGGTCTACCATAAAATCATAGTACCCTTAAAGGCATGTAGGCTCATGGGATGTCTGGTCTCCTCCTTATCTGAACTATCTCTTTGGAAGATCATCAGAAAGCCGAGATGTATCAGCATAGACCCAAATGGCCTCACATTATCCCTCCCTCTTCTTCCTGCTCTGTTCTCTATCTCAGAGTGAATTTTTCTGGTTCTTAAGTCACATGAGTCCTAGCTGGGTTCCCTCCATCCAATGGATCCACACTGCTTTGAGTGGCAGCTCCTACAGCTGTAATGATTTTTGTCTGGTTCTAGCTTCTCTTGAGAGAGCTCTTTCTGTGGCGGCAATAGCTTCCTACTTTTTTAAATATCAGGGCTGCTTTACCATTGCCAGTTGGATGTCTTGAGTTTTCTTTAGCCTGCTAGCTGACCTCCTGTGTTATTTCTACTTTTGAAATTATCACATTCTTTCACTTTTCCTGGTTGAACCTCAATTAATTAATATTAGTTGCCTTATTCATTTTGAAATGATTTTGTAGAGTTAAGAGTTAATATTATGAGGGCTGGTGAGATAGCTCCACAGACTAAGTGCCAGCACTGGGACTGGGTTGGATTTCCTGTACCGCCTGCTGCACAGGCTCCTCCCCTGGGCACTCTGAGCAGGCCACTGAGATAGGATGTGATGGCGCATGCCTGTAATTCCAGTGCTGGGGGGAGTGGGGTGAAAACAGGAGGATCACTGAAGTCTGAGCTGTGTAGTGAGACCAAATACATAATAAAAAAGAATATCTATCTATCTATCTATCTATCTATCTATCTATCTATCTATCTATTGTTGTTGTTGTTGGTACCAGAGATCAAACTCAGGACCTTGTACTTGCCAGGCAAGCACTTATTCCACCGAGCTATTTCCGTGGCCTTAGAGTTAATATTGTAATAATACCTATTTCAGATGATTTAAAATTAGTTAACACTTCAATAAAAAATTGTCTTTGCATCTTCTTTGAAGAATCATCCATATTTTTACCCTTCTAATATAGATCCTGGCCATTAGTTTATCTAAGAATTCACACCTAGAAATACACTGTTAGCCAACTGTAAATTGGTCTAAATTGGGATTTATTCTTAAGATCCCCCTGGAAAGCCTGAATATGTATTGCGCAGGCAATAGACAAATTTAAAAAAAGAAGATATTTCAAGTTAGCAGATATACCCACTCATTTCATTAGGCATAATTAAGGTTTCTTCGTTCTTTTATTTTTTACTGCATCACTGTAAGCTCTGAGGCTACTTTAGTATTCCACTGGAGTAACCTAATCATTTGAAGTCCATGTGGTATGTTTGCTCTCTTTAAATGATTTTGAAGCACTCAAAAACTTTTCCACTTTGAGTGCTGTTTTAGTTACTTTTTTTTTTTTTTTTTTTTTTTTTTTTTTTTTTTTTTTTAGTACTGCAGATCAAACTCAGGACTTCAACCCTGCTGGGCGGGTGCTTATGCTGCTGAGCTATCTCTCTGGCCCTTATTTTAGTTACTTTGCTTGCTACAATACCTACAAGCTAAGTGAGGAAAGATTTATTTAGTTAACCATTTGTAGAGGTTTCAATTGATAGTTGGCTGACCCCAAGGTAGAGCATTAGTGAAGAGGAGAAGCAGCCCATGGCTGGCAGAAGGCAGCAGGTAGCAAGGCAGCAAGCTACAAGTTCCAGCAGCAGCTTCTTTCTGCTCCTTTATATCCTATCTAGGATATCTACCCTTGGCGTGGGTAGCACTCATGTCCAGAACTATGCTAAATGAGTGAACACACACATTCAATCTCAGCATCACAGACCCTAGATCTATCCACCTCTGTTAAATCCCCACCTATGCCTACATGAGGCTTTTGTGGGACATCTGCACACAAGCCATAACAGGCAATGATAAGCATCATTAGTTTTCCACCACAGTTATAAATATCTGAAGTCAATAAACTTGTACACATACAAGGTCCATTTTGGCTCACATGGTTTTGGTCCATGCAGTTGGTTCCTTGGCTTGTGGGACTGTGGGAGGTCAGCACATTTCAGTGGAGTGTGTGGTGGTGTGAATTTTTCACTTCATGGTGTTTTGGGGACAAAAAGGGAGACTGGAATCCCAACATCTCTTTAAAGGGCATGTCCAAATTGACTTCAGACCTTCCAGTGGGCTCCACATCCTGAAGCTGCTAGCACCTAATATAGGACAATTATATGTGGCAAGACTTGAGCCCATGGCCCATAGGGAACATTAAAGATGGAAACAGCAGCAGTGTGCTTCCCGGCATCCTTCATGATTCCTTCATAAATTGGGTTGTTGGTGAATTTGGAAAACCTACTGGGTAATCATTAAGAAAGGCAAAATCTGAGCAGTATTAGAAGGTACAAGGTCATGATTTTTTTTTTAACAGCCATTTGAGTTTCTTGATTCTGTACTGTAACATTTAGTGACTTATATAATGTTGATAAATGATTCTTTTGTTCTACATTCCTTCTTCTAGGGAGGATAAGATGTTGCTCTTCTGTTATTATTACTGAAAGAAAGGTTTGCAACTTGTATAAAATTGAGATTAAAATATTTTTTATTTCTAATCTGATAGACTACTTTTCTTGTGTGTTGAACTCAGGAAAAGAGGATTTCTGCTGGGAGGCTCAGAGAAATCTGTTACTCTGAGATTAAGATTGTAATTTTTAGGTAAATAATAATGGCTTCACTCTCACTGAAACACTACCATAGACTCAAAACCTCTTCAAACACTTTCTACCTATTAATTCATTGAACCTCTGCAACAACCCTCTACAGAAAATGCTATCAATGTGCAATTTCATAGATTGGGAAACTGAAGCAAAAAAAGACCAAATCACTTGTATGGCTTGCATTGCTTAAGTGGGTTTTTCATGTAGGCCATTTGACTGTGGAGTCCATGCTCTTTGTCACCACAGGAATATTGTCCCTGTTAGAACTACTACATAGAAATATTACTTAGAGTTACTCTCAAATAAATGTAAATATTTTCAGAAAACAAGACTGCCAAATGTATAATAAGATGCAAACTTAGATCAAATCAACCTCATTAACTGTGAGATAAATCACAAAGGAAAAACAAATGTTAAATGACATTCTTTCTACTTGATGAAATGAGAGAAGGGAGGCTCAGAGACATTCAGGGGCCTGTCTCAGGCCACACAGCTCTTTAGCAGGAGAACCAACAGGAGTCGCCTACCACTTAGCACTTGGCTTTAGCTCATTGGAGGCACCCTGAAATTAACAGCCCCAGTGCAGGCGACAAGTAGTTACTGTCTTGACTCTTAATTCTGAGCTCTTTCTTTTTCTCTTACATTTTCTTTTTTTTACCTACAAAGATCACCTGTTTCCACCTATTAAATGTTTCTTCTATAAGACAAGTGGGCAATGCATATATATATATACCTGTATATGACTATGATATGTGTATCCCTTGCAAAGAAGTACATATCTGGTATTAAAAGAGTTAAACGAAAAGAAAAATGTATGAGATTAAAAAAGAGAAAAAGAATAAGAAAACCGCACCATCCATAGAGGGCCTTCCCATTTGCTATAATGATATCAGTTGCAACAAGTCCAAGGCCCGACCTCATTACAAGGGTTTAATTGCATTGTTACACAGCCTCACTTCTCCTTTCTGGCCTCTTTCTCTTTATGACAGCTTTAGAAAGGAATTTCAGCTTGAGGTCAAAGGAAATTAATTACTGCTTTCTTGATCTGTGCTTATCTACATTTAGAAAACTTTGGGCTCTCTACCAGCATATTCCTGTCTCCTCTTTGTGTAGACCCAAACTTACAAAAGTAACACCTCAGACCTTTGTTTAAAAGAAAGGTGCACAAAAGCACTTGAGCAGCACATATTTAATAAGTGTGGATTGTATCCCAAGAAAGCACCAAGTGCAGGGAAAAAATTCCTGCTATTTAGCCAAGATAGCAATGCTTTAAAAATTGAGAATTATCTTACATAGAAAATTACATTCCATAGTCAGGCTGAAGGCTATAAATTGGAGTGTTAATAATGTTCATCTAGTAATGCCACCCTGAGAGGAATGATGCAAGATAAAAGGGCCACAAGTGGGTGTATCAATTAGCAATAGAATGACACAGCTACAGACTTGAACGTGGCTTTCATCAGAGTGTTGCTATCTGAAGTGGGTTCACGCTTTAAGTTGATCTTTTCATGATGGTATTAACACTCTAAAATGTCCTTTTTTCTCATTTCCCATTTCTCCATTGGTCAGAGAGACACTAAGTCAAAGGGTATTAAGAATGGACACCCGTGTTCTATAGGTTAACAACTATGGGAGTTCTAAAGCCAATGACTCTAAAAAGTCCAGTGTGTGTGTGTGTGTGTATGTGTGTGTGTGTTGCTAGTAGTGTCATTTTTTAAAACCTTGTTTTGGGCACCAAAAGATCTCCATCTTCTTGGTGCTTTTAACACCAATTGGCCATGCAGTTGGACAGAGTTGCTTATCTATTTGAACAGTTCTGCCTTGTCCTTTTTCCAGTGAGGCTGGATGCTGTCTGCTGCACCTCCTACTAGTGCCTTTATGCACCTCTATGCCTGTAAGTTCTACAGAACAGCCGAAACTAGGATGGCTTCTAGAATGCAAAGTTTAAGACCTGAAAGTGGCCCTTGGGCTTCACCCACCTAGATTGTTATCATCAGTCCATATCTTCAAGTTGGATGACTTTAGGCAAGTTTCCCCAATCCCTGTAGCTTACTTTCTTTATTGGTCCCCAGAAAGCACATGGAGTTATGGCACAAATACATATTCACAAATTTCCGTTGTTAACTCAAAGCTCACTAGTTAGGATTTTTTGGTCTCTAGCTATATTAACTACTATAGTGAAAAATAAAATCTACTGAGAATCAGAGGACAAATGTTGGGATCAGCTGAGCAGGGTTTATGTCAGTTTGGTGTGGGGGAGGGGAAGCAAGTGAAATCTTTGGTAGATGACGCTGAGGGTGGTAGTTGCCAAATTCCACAGCTGCAGGGAAGTGGTCGTCAAAGGATGCAGCCTGTGTGTAGGTCTGGATGCTCAGGGCTCAATGATGTGTACCCAGATACAGTGGGCACATAACTCTGCAAGACTCCAAGAAGACAGAGAAAATGGAAGTAAGAACATAAGGCTTTTGTAGTACTCCCTACTGTAGTCTAGGGTTCAAGGGAGAGTCAGGGGAGTAGACTATGGTGTTGCGGTGGTGAAGTGTGACCTTGGAAGACCTATTTTGCCCCTTGATCATATCTACAAGTTTACCCTATTCTTTCAATATTTCTTGTCCTTGAATTTCTAAAAATAGTCTATAGTTGATGGACAAAAACCCATAATACATGTGATTATGATTCACGATATCCTAAATTCATGCATAAATGTTAATGTCTGTTGCTATAGGGTCTTAAGCATTGTGAAGCAGTTTCAATAAGGATAGAGGCTGTGCCACTTTGGTATTTCCTAATGGTCCCCAGGAGTTGAATATGGTTGAGCACATTGCCTTGGATTGGTGTGTAAGGCCAGATTTGAGGTAGGAGAAGAAAGATGCCCCAAAACCTGAACCTTTGATCCTTCTGACATCTGCTTCAGGGATGCTGAGAGGCTTTGTTCTCAGGGCCAGCCTCATCATCCCCTTGGCAGCTGAAGATGGTGATATTTGAATGAATGGAGGTAAGTGAAGAGAGGTACCGTTTTACTCCACAGTCAGGTTAAGAATTGGCCAGATTACTGATTTTTCCTCTTGGCTTCCAGAACAGAAAACAAAGGCCTTGAAGAGACAACAGTATAGAGAGTGGAATGACTTGCAAATGCATTTCTGATATGGCAAGAAAGGGTGAAATTTTTTACCTTACTGGGACACATATGAGAGCAGCTGACTTTTCTATTCTGCTGACAGTCTACTTCACAGAAGTGATGACAGAGAGTCCTAGAGTTTGAACTGGGTTTGCTGGAAGCTGGAAAGGACATAGATGAGACCAACCAGAAGTTGGTTTCCTACTTCCTGCTAGCAAGGAGAGGATTGCATTCTTAGTTACAAAAGCAAGGCATATTTTTCTCTTTCTCTTATTCTGTACCCCAAGTGGAAGTAGCAAGTGGAAGAAGAGATGTTCTTGCTACTATTTTCCATGCTGAAATTCTCCAGATGAGCTTCAGTAAGTAATAGATACAAACAGGAGAGACAAGTCATTTGAATAAAACTTGACATTAACTAGCTTCAAGTCTTAAACACCTAAGACAGTACAAGCTAATAAATAAACATTGTATCAATTGAATTTCCTGTTGATGAGACAAAATACCCTAGACTCAGTTTAAAGGGGTAAAGGTTTACTGTGGCTTGTGGTCTTATAGGCTTCAGGCTACAGCTGCTCATTCCAAGGCACAAGGTCATGATGGAAGAGTGCGTCAGACAAGTTTCTTCCTTTATGGCATCCAGAAAGAAAGGAAGAGGGGGGAATGTAAGAATAAGGGGAAGAGATTAGTTCCTAGGGTTATACCCCATGTCCACTTCCTCTAAATGGGTTCCCCTCCTAATAGCTCTTCCAGCTATGAACTTACCAGAGAAGTGAGCCCATTGGGGAGGTGCATGCCCTTACAATTCAGTCACCCTACTAGGATTTTCTTTGTCTCGTGACATTGACAATCAAGATTAAGCATCACCAACAAGCAGAAGAATGTTAAAATTCAGTGTGTGTACATTATTTTCTGCAAGTTGGAGGAGTGCTGCAAAAAAGCATTAGGGATTATTTTCCTGGGGAATGTAGCAAGGATTTACTAAACCTTTTTTGCACAAATAACTGACAAACAATGAGACAGAGGCAAAGTCACAAGAGGAGCAACATTAGGTTTTAGGCATATTTAGGAGAGGAAGAGTCTATATGGTTTATAATTCAGGCATTGCAGCAGATAACAGCTATCAAAGATAAATGCCCACAAGAAAGACCAACTGCCTAGGAACAAGAAAGCCTTAATTGGGAGTGTGGACCAACTGATGCCCTGAGTTTGGCTTAGGACTCTGAAAGTTGTTGGTACCAACCTGAACTTTACTTTTAGTTTATATACTTGTCAAGTTTCCATAGTAACTACATTATCTCAGTTTCAAGAATTTTACAAGAATGTCACAAAATTGCCACAAAGCCTACAGTTCCCAAATGTTGTTGACCATCTCTCTGTCCCAGGGCATTTTTAGTTTAATGTTCACCCTGTTGTCCAAGTTGTTTTAACTATTTGTTCCTATTTTATGACCCTGGCTTTCTCTAAGTGGGTTTATGGCTAGCTACATAGGAAGGGGTGAGGACAGGGTGTGAGTTTACCTACAGTTTAAGTGAACTCAAGTGACCCTTCTTTCAAATGGAGTCTATTTTCCCCATCAATCCAACTAGTTTTCCTAAAACTTCTCATGCAGCAGTGTAGGTGCATAATGGTAATTCCAGTGTCTTGTACGCTGGAGTAAAGGATAAGGTAGCTTTTGTTATAGGCAGATGCTCTGGGAGCATTTAGTCCTTGACCTTCCAGCTCAGTGGCACAGGGATAAATGTCTCAACACACCTAGAGCAAATTTAGAAACTGCTGCTGTCTACCGTCAGCAAGGAGCCCTTCATTCTGAGAGCCCCAAAGTGCAGCAATCACAAAATTACTTGCTCTTCCATACTACAAGCAAAATAAAAAAATGTATATGATGGTGGCAGGCAGTGGTAAATACCAGGAAGGAAAACAAAGCAGAATAAAAGAAGCAGCGTGGTAGGAGATGGCACTTCTCTAGAATTGCGACACTTTGATGGTTGCCTGAACACAATGGCAAAATAAGCCCAAGATCCTGAGGACAAGTATTCTAAGCACATGGCTTTGTGCTATGTGGTCATCCAAAAGAGCCCAAATGCCACAAAGAGACAGCAAACCAAGACTGGTAGAAGATAGAGTTGAAGTTGGAATCAAGGTCAGAACGCATAGAATGTGTTGGTTCATGGTTAAGTATTTATTTTCCACATAATGGAAAGGCAGAAGAGGCTTTTAAGAAGGAAAGTGACGTGGCTGAGATATGTTTTTAAAAGACCATTTGAACTGTTGTGAGAAAAAATAGATTATAGTAGGTTAGAGGAGAAACAGGGAATCATTTTAGGAGCCTGCAATCACGGTCTGAGTTGGCATTAGGTTGTAAACTGTGGAGGGGGAGAGAAGGAGCTGGATTTAGGAAAAGCTTTGAAAGCCAGGCTGACAGTAATGAGTGGAACTGGAACTGGAATGTGAGCAGAGAGAGCAGGCTGAGTGATTTTTGCCACTTTTTCCTGAAAACTCAATGAAACTCAATGAATACTTACTGAAATGGGGACATTTGAGAGGAGAAGGGGTTCAGGGTAGGGGCTGAGACCTTTTAGAAATCCAAAGGGAAATATCAGGCCAGATGTTGGACATACAGATATGAGAGAAGGGAGAGGAAAGGAAAGGTTTATGAATTTTGGAATATATCTTCATATAGTTTTTAAAGAGGACAGCATAGTGTAATCTAACAGAAAAAGAAGATAAGAAAAGAAAAAGATGAAGAACTAATATTTGTTTCTTCCGTACTTATTGTTAAGCTTTATGCTAATATAGATACTTTTACTTACATCAACTCATGAGGTAGGGACTATTAGTCCCCATTTAGTATAAAGGGAATGAGAAATAAATGGTACTTAATAGCCCAAAGTCATGCAAAAACTGAAGGTGATAACTGGGTCTTTGTCCTAGACTTTCCTCAGGCCTAAGTTATGTGAGGGCTTAGGCCACAGGTAAGACAGCTTTAAACCAATAAAGATGGTAGTAAACATTGCGAAAAATATGTTCTGAAAGCACTGAAAGGTAAACTTTTTTTTTAACATTTATTTATTTAGTGTGTGTGTGTGTGTGTGTGTGTGTGTGTGTGGCCAGCTCAGCCCACCAGGGGGCGAGGCTGACTGGCATGTGGTGCTGGGGGATCGAACCGTGGTCCCTGTGCTTTGCCAAGCTTGTTCCAAGTAGGTGCTTTAGACCACTGAGCCATCTCGCCAGCCCCAAGGTAAACGTTTTGTACTGTCTAATTATTTAAAGCAGGTCAGTCTAATACATCAGCACCAAGCATGTGTGGCTATTTAAATATAATTGATGCTTAAAAATTTTAAATGCTGACTCTTGGTTGCACACTCAGTGGCAACATAGGGCTAGTGACTACTATTTTAGGGAATAGAAGTAGTGTTTCTATCATCACAGAGAATTATTTTTGATGGCGCCACTCAAAAGCCTCAGTGTTGCTAGAAAGATAGCTCAGCAGCTTACATACCTGCCTGGCAATCACAGGGTCATGAGTTTGATCCCCTACCAAAAAAAGAAAAGAAAAGAAAAGCTTCGTAAAAGCCTCTGTTCTTTTCTGCCTCACAGTTCCTGTTTTGTGAAAACAAATGGAAGAACTTGGCTCTTTGCGGTGCTGGATTTAAACTTCCCTCCTGGGTTGCCAGATACAGGTTCCCATCCCAGTACTCTTTTTTTTTTGTTTCAAAATTTTATTGATAAACAGATAGCAATGAGACAGTTTCAAATCAAATCGGAAGTACAGATTCAACAAATAACACACCGCATATATTCTTCTTAGTGGTTAATTGCTGTACAAGATGCGGACTTGAGATCCTATTTACAAACACCATTAGAATAAATCATTCTATTCATTAAG
>NW_004524578.1:8424045-8429996 GCF_000260255.1 Octodon degus | reverse complement strand
GCCCATGCTACGCCTGGGCTGGGACTGGTCCCGCCGGCACAGGGTAGCAGGAAGCTCTCCACACACTCACCGGACCTGGGCTAGGACTCAGTAATCTTTAATAGTAGTTTCATGCTTGGAGTGCCTGTCATTCTGATCTTCTGAATATGGGCTGCTTGTCATGACATGCCAGTTGCTGCTGTGCTGTCTGTCGGGTAGATGATTGTTCAAAAAGAAGGGGGTGGTGAATGAAGGCAAGAGACAGGAAAAAGAATGTTGTGGGGCTGTCTTGCTTCAAGGTTGTATATGTTTAGATTTTTGGACTTATGTGCAAACATAAGAATTATATAATCTTTATGCCTATTTTTTAAAATATATTCTAATTTTTAAATGTTTTTCATCATATTCTGTAGGGACTTAAAGTTCAACATATCAATACCTGATGAAAAATGCCTGTTCTATGTTATGCCTAAGATGTTTGATATTCAAATAGATAGTGAGGTTAAGCTTAACAGCCTAGGTTATAAGGTAATAACAATAATCTTGTCTTCTGGATGATTAATAATCTAAGTTTGCAGACCAAAATTAGAGAAAAAGGAGGGCTGCAAGGACAGCCAACATTTTGACTCTAGCCTTCCAAGGTCAATTAAGACTCAGAACATATGAGAACTTGTACTGTAATGTCATGTAACTCGGTATCACCCCAAATTTTCTGATCAAGGAGATTATGGGGTCAAAGAGGAAGGTGATCTGTGATGTAGAGTGTGCCTAAGGAGAGTCACATGGGGAGAAAACATTCTCTCAGGCTTTCACAGAGAGCACATTGGCCAAGCAATGGCCTTGACTCATCCACATGCTGACACTGACAAAGGATCTACAATCTGAGGTACAGGATCTCAGGATAAATCCTGAGGGGATTTCCCTGTCCTTATCAGACTCAAAGGCTACAACTCTTGTTGCATAGGTCCTGCTTTACCTTGGTCTTAACCATCCAGCAAAAAAGTATAAGAATGAAGTATAAGAAGTAAAGCCATGGTGTTAAGTTGAGCTATAGGGGACTCAGTTTAACAATTTCTGACATTGTCAGTCTAGTGGAAGACCCAATACTATTATGGACTACTGGACTCTTTGAGAATATTTTGTTGAGTTAACACACCTATAATATTCAGATAACAGAACTAAACAAGAAAAGGGGATACAGATGAATGTACATTTTGTATCTGTGTATTCAAAATGGTTATAATAGATATATAGTCACATTCTTTAATGAATAGAGGAATGTGTTCTAATAGTGTTTGTAAATAGGATATCATGTCCATATCTTGTATAGCAATTAACCACTAGGAAGAATGTATGCAATATATTAATTATTGAAACTGTCCTACCAATTTGGTTTGAAACTGTCTCATTGCTATTTGTTTCTCAATAAAATTATGGAAAAAAAACCCCACCACCACCACCAACAACAAAAAAACCACCAGTTAGAAGATATGAGGCCAGACCTCATGCTACATTATATCTGAAGAGTCTATTAGTTGATTCTTACTAGTGAATTAATGCATTATCAAAATTAAAAAAAAAGAAAGTCGGTACCAATAATAAGAGAAGCATCACATTGGTAGGAGCTGAACAATCAGATTAAATTTTGGTATTAGAACTTTGAAGAAGATGAAAAGTATGTGGAACTAACACAAGAGTGTAAGAAACTCTCATTTAAAATTTAGGATTCAGGAGTTCATATAGGTCCATGCATTTTAAAGGTGATTCACCTGGAGTAGCGGTTCAAGCTCTGTAGTTATCTGTAGGCTATGCTGCTCCTGCCCCTTCTATTGATGCAGATAGTGGTGTTAACAAGTACCCAGATGGGAGACCCTGAGAAACCTGCTCTTCCTCCTACTCTAAGGACTGGGATTTGGAAGATGATGTTAAATGAGTGCATTGCCTGAAAATCCAAGCCCGCTCAAATTGTTACAGATTTAGGGTGAATTCTGAGTTGCACTGAAACCACCTATCTAAATTTAGTACTTTGAAGTTCTCATCAGTGGAGAAAAAAAAATAGGAGTAAAGATTGGTTGACTTTGGAGTTGAGTCTTTTAATAGTGAATACAGCATTTTTAAGTAAATTGATTTTGCAAAAAACCATAGCTTCTATAATGGATGAAGTGTATTCTGAAAGGAAGGCTAGATTAAATAAATTTAAATTTTGCAGTTGCAAATTCCTTTGGGATAACACTGTACATGGGCTAATCCCACGATTATGGAATTTGTCTTGGTTACTATTGTTGTTGTCACTTCTGTACCAGATGAAGAACCTAAAGCTCATACTCTGCCAAAGTGACAGCTGCAGTAAGTGATGGAACTGGTATTTAGTACAGCTTTTTACTTCATTTCATTTCATTTTATTTATTTTACTGTATTTAGTACAGAGTCTATAGGGTCTCACTACATAGACCGGACTCCTAGTGATCCTTCCTGTTTTTCAACCTCCCAAGCGCTGGGATTACAGGTGCACACCACCACGTACAGTCTCAATCACTGTCTCAGAGCGCTCTGGGGGCGGGGCCAGCATGGCAAGCCAGAGGTCGAACCCCGGTCCCTGCATCTGCCTAAGCAGGTGCTTTAATCTGCTGAGCCAGTCTTTGGAACTGATATTTATTTCTGTGACACAACAGTTTTTCTTACAGGAACTTACAATCAAGATAGAAGATAGGTTGACTTGAAGGATGTGCAGAGAAGTTCGCTTTTTTTTTTGGTAAATTTTTTTTATAATCTTTTACTTGGTACAGGATCTTGCTACGCAGCTTAGACTCCCAGTGATCTTCCTGTCTTAGCCTCCCCAGCCCTGGGGTCACAGGCATGCATCACCACACCCAGTTTCAATGGCTGGCAACACAGTAGGACCGACAACATAGTGAGGATTGAACCTGGGTCCTTGCTTTTGCTAGGCAGGTGCTTAGACCGCTGAGTTATCTCCACCAGAGAGAAGTTCACTTTTATGAAAAGGAAAAAGTATTTTCAAATATAGCATTATAAACCTTATAAGTGAAGTAAAATGATAAAAGAAACTAGCATTCCCATAGTTTTCAGAAAGTAAAGCCCATTTATCAAAAGTATTTTGAATAAAATAGTACAAGTCTTTTAGCACTGAGTACCTAGCTGCATATTTTTCAGTCTTCTTCAATGCATATGTGTACTTTCTAAAACCAAATCAAGAAACTTGCATTAAAACAGTAAGGGGTTGCATATTGATAGCATTGAAAGAAGAAAAATTAATAAAGGAAAAGGAACTGTGATTTGTTAAAACTTAGAAAAGTTGTAGTCCCATCACCCATGCATGCATTTTCCTCAACAACAGTCCTCTCTTCTCGCCCCTTCCAGATTGAGCAAACTTCAAATTAGTAGTTAGTAAATTAATAGTTAGTAGTTTCCTAGTTCCCCATGCTGCCTTTTCTGGAAGTCCAACTGTATGGTACCATTTGCTCTTGTGTTGAGCCAACAGTCATCTGCAAACTCCCGGACAGCATCCATATATCTCACCAATTTGGAGCATGTCAGGCACATAGTAGGACCAGAGCAATGACTTCATAAGTAAATGTATAACTTGACATCTCTCATTATCCTCAACCACAGATCAGTGACATGCTAAAAGTGTTTTTGACAATGCATGTACAAATATATTATCCAACCCCGTCAAGAGTCAAGAATATTTCCTACCCACTGAAGTTGGTGTTGTCTCCCTTCCTCTATGAAGACAGTTTTCTTCCTTCCTTCCTTCCTTCCTTCCTTCCTTCCTTCCTTCCTTCCTTCCTTCCTTCCATCTTCCTGTCACTCTTTCTGTGGCACTGCTGTCTAACCCAGGGCCTCACACATTGCTACATATTGAGCTATCCACCCAGTCTTTGCTTTAATTTTTAAATTTTGAGACAGGATCTTGCTAAGTTCTCCAGGTTGGATAGCAATTTGCAATGCTGCTTAAGCTTGGATTAAGGGTATACAACAAGACATCTGGTTTATTTATTCTGAGTGGTGGTTACACGAGTGTTTTGATTTTATGAGTATTCATTTACATACCTTTCCAAACATATGTTATATTTGAGTTTATGAGTATTCATTTGTATACCTTTCTAAATGTATATTTGAGTTTATGGATATTTGTTTATACACTTTCCCCAAATGTGTATTTCAGTAAAACTTAAAATTAAAAAATAAATGATCATGTTAACATGGGGAATGTTTTGGTATCAGGGATCAAACTCAGGTCCTTGCCCTTGCCAGGGAGACATAACACTGAGCTAACTCTCCGGCTGTAGAGAATATTTTGGCAAGTAGAAATAAAAGATAGCTGATGGTCTTGTGAACACCCTTTATGACAGTAATCAGGAGAACATAAATTGAAAGTAATTAAAATTGTATTTTAATGTTCATCAGAAAAGGACGCAAATTAAATGATGGGTGATACCCATGCTAAGGATTAGGGAAGCACACACTTTTTTAGAGTTAGTGGGGATTTGAAGTGGTACTGCGCTTTTAGAGGGAGATGCGAACAATATCAGTCAGTAACATGCTTTTGTGTATGTGCATGTGTTCTAGTCCTTGTTGCTCCCTAAAGGAGTGCAACTGCACAAATGTGTACATGGCAAGGTCCTGCTCACAGTGTTGTTTCTAAGGAACGGAAGCCAGTCCATGGAGAAGGACAGAAGACAAAGCATCACTGTGGCCCTCAGGGACCACTGGCCCCGCCAGTAATCACATCCTCCTCACAGAAACCCTGCCCCCTGGTAGTAGGGGTTGACAATGGCCTTGCCTTAAACAAAAAAAGATGACAAACATATAGAATGGCACTTGAAGGGCCCTGGTTTTCAAGGACAGGCTTCTGTTTGTTTATTTCCTGGTCATCTCTTGCTCCTTCTTGGCCAGCTCTCAGGGAAGCCAGCTGCCTCGTCGTGACTGAGTTGCCCTCTACAAAGAGCCATGTGGTGACAGACTGCTGACCCTGGCCAGGAGCCACAAGGACCTGAAATCTGCCAACTGCCACATGCGTGTGAGTGAGGAGGTGGATCTTTAACTAGCCTTGTGAGAAACACCTTGCTGCTGCCCTGTGACCCTTGGCAAACAGGGCCAGTCCAGCTGCACCCGGATAACTGACCCACTTCTAGAAGCTGAGATGATAAATGCTATTTGAAGAGGCTGAAGCTCGGAACATTTTGTTACTTAACCACGGATAATTAATACACCAATTAATAGGATGTTTACTTAAACAATGATAATCCTGTAATCTCTATACATTGTGGCCTATTTGTCTTCATTTTAAAAGAATGTGTTTGACTTCTGTTTGTCCTGGAACAGAGGATTGTTAGGGTGTGTCTAGTAAAAGTAGCAACCTTGTAAAACCATTTCTACAACAGGAATCCATATGATTATAAAATAAGCTGCTGTATTCTTTTAATAAATGTTATGTCTTGGAATAATGTATAAAGTGTTGAAAGAAAAAAAATGAAGTTGATTTGGAAAGACTACTTCTTGACATGATATTCTTCTGCATGTAATTAATTGAAGTATTTAAAACAGTAATAGACTTGGACATTATTACACAGAAAACATTTCAATGTATATTTGGAAATATGCCTATCAAAACTTCCTAAAAATAAATAAAACTTCCTAAGTTTTGCCTATCAAAACTTCCTGCCATCCACATATAATCCTGCCTGCTGCCCATACCCACATCTCTCTTTTCATGATTACATGAATATAAATACAGATTTAAAATTTTTAATAACTTTAAGATTTTACTATGTATTTTATTTGATAACCTTTAACATGTAAGATGCAGTAAACATTTTCCATGTCATTATGTGTTTCTCAAGAATATACATGCTTTCCACATCGCTAGCCATTCGTGAAATGCAAATTAAAACTACATTGAGATATCATCTCACCCCTGAAAGAATGGCTATCATAAAGAAATCACCCAA
>NW_004524578.1:8421392-8421849 GCF_000260255.1 Octodon degus | reverse complement strand
CTTCACAATAAAATAAAATAAAATAAAAAAAAAATCAAAAAAAAAAAAAGAATATACATGCTTGATAAGTGCTGATTAATTCAACACAGGATCATATCTTCAATAATGAATTAACCTACTCTAGTGGTATATGAGGGTGATTTTCAATTTTTCTCTGTGATAAATAATGCTGTGATTGATGTCTTTCTATCTTAACCTTTTGGCAGTCCATGTGTATTGCCTGAATATTAATTTATATGAGTGAGACTGTGGTATGAAAATTATCTGAACAAGTGCTGGTCATTTACTTGCCATTCCAGTATTTATCTTGTTTTTCTCTTAGTACTTCTTTGCTATCATGAAAACTTTTTCTTAGTTCAATAGTTTTGAAACATTTAACTTTCTGAATATTGCTTAATCTTAATTTTTGTTCTAAGATTTATACTGTATCTTTGACTTACAATTTATTTAAAAGACA
>NW_004524578.1:8415115-8421292 GCF_000260255.1 Octodon degus | reverse complement strand
CTATGTTGTTTATTTATTATTTCTTGCCTATATCTTGTAATATGAGAAACTACTTTGGCAGTAACAATATTTTGTTTACTAACCATTGTTACTCTCCTAAAATCTTGTTTTGAGATTTTGTACCATTGTTTTTCTTTTTCTTTTTCTTTAAAATAAAATAACTGATGTAAAAAGAAAGAAAGAAAGAAAGAAGAAATAAAGAAAGAAAGAAAAAAGAAAGAAAGAAAGAAAGAAAGAAAGAAAGAAAGAAAGAAAGAAAGAAGAAAGAAAGAAAGAAAGAAAATTATCTGAACAAAATTTCAGGTGTTTTGTATACACTTTGTAAGAAGATTAGTTTGGCTGTCGTAATGGATTAGAAAAGAAAGAGAAATGAAACCAGGGTCCTGCTGCCTAATTTATACATCCAGCCCTTTATGACTGTTCGCTGCACAAAAATAATAGTGATGACCAAGATGGCAGGAGTGTTGACGGTGGTGTAGGTGTTGATGGTGTTGATAGAGATGAAGCATTCTCTCTCCATAAAGTCAATGTGAACATTGTTTTATTTATTTTTGTATTTTTTAGGGAAGGGTCTACATGGCCTTCAGGGTCTCACTACTAGATTGGACTCGTAGTGATCCGCCTCTTTACAGCCTCCCAAGAACTTGGATTACAGGTGTGCACCACCACACCCAGCCTCAATTGCCATCTCAGTGCACCCTGGGGGTAGGGCCAGCACAACAGGCCTGGGGATCAAACCCCTGGCCCCTGTACCTGCTTGTAGGTGCTTTAATCTGCTGAGCTATTTGGCCGGCCCTTGTGAACAGTGTTTTATAATTACATAAATAATTTTTTTCATATATTTAAGAAATTTAAAAATAGACTTAAGGGTAAAACATGATATTCTGATACATGTCCCATAATGAAATAGCTACAAGTAAGGAATTTAACAGATTCATCACCTTCCATAGTTACCTTTTTTGTGGGTACCTAGTAAGAGCATCTAAAATCTATTCTCAGCAAATTTCAATGTCCAATATTGTCTCATCTCTGTATACAATTGTCCTCTTTCCCAAAGGACTTCTAAATATATGAAAATCTTGTTGACATTTGTTTTCAGAGTTTTAACTTAAAAGGAGACCTACCTTTGTAGATCTTCATGCAGTTCTTGTAGTATTTATGGCAAAGTTCTAAATCCTTGTAACAGACATACACTAATATCTCTCTTTAGCTTCTTGGGACATCTGTTGAAATTTTTTAAGACCATTGGAGTTTATAGCTCACCAAAACAAGACTTCATGAAAGAGTAGTGTTACTATCTGGGAGAATTTGGGGAAATAGAAAGTGAGACACTTCTGATTCTTAAACCTCTGAAATTAAATCATTTTGATGCAAATATATCTATATCTATATCTATTCATATTAGATATCTATATCTATATCAAGTAATAACATGTTACTTTCTCCTAATTTATTTATAAAAAGAAGCCTACATCCATTAAGCATAAGGACTTTAAACTACAAATGTTTGAGTCATTGACTTCGCTTGGATAAATCTTAGCTCCAAGAAGAGTTAAACATAGAGGCCCAGAAAAGCTACAGTCCTTTTGAGTAAGTTTACTAGATGTTAATTTATGTTAAACTCATTACTTTAGTAGAGAATATTGCTTTCATTTTCATTAAAAAAGATTCTGAACCCTTTCCCACATTTTTTATTAGGATATAATAGTCCCACAGATTAATGGGTCTCATTTTCTTGATTTGCACATGTACATGACATACTTTCATCATTCCCCCATTATTCCTATTATCCCATTCTTCTCGCTATTTTCACAATTTTCGAGAGGATTCTCTATGTATAATATGTCTGGGATTTTGGTGTGCTCTATAGAGCCTGATTTCTATTAAATTCCTTAGACAATCAAGTAAATATTAAGCAGATAGGAATAAAGAACCTAGTTTTGTCTTTAAATAAATGATTTGTAGCTTAAAATAGCATTTGAAAATGATTAATTAAATTAATTTCCAATATTTTACAGATAAAAGCCATGAGGCCCATAAAAATTTGGTGCCGATCCCAACAATGATCTTCAAACGAATTAGCTCCAGTGTTAGAACCAGAATTATACTCTTACCTCACTCTGCATGTGGGGTTCCCATGCTTTTTAATTCCTGCAGCTCCCCGAACATTGTTTCTGCTCAGGAATATTATATGATCTTCTGATAACAAGATACAGGAATTTCCCTGTGTCTGGGTAAAATTCAAATCAAATTCATGTTAATCTTGGAAAGGTTATCATTTCGCATTATCCACAATCTGTAGGAATGCCAATGTTTTCTTCCCCAAAGGAGGCCAGCAGGTGAGATAGTTGTATAAAATTAAATAGATATGCACCACTAAGTTGGAGCACTATCGTTCTGGGTGTGGCTGAAGGGATTTACTGAAGATGTTTTGAGATTTTATAGATTGTTAGTGAAAGCAACCCATAGGTGCTTCATGAGTAGAATAAAAATAAAACAAAAAAGGAAGCCTCGCTTCTGTCTCTTTCAAGGAGCTTCCATCCCCAGCTTCAGCTTGGGTGTCCTCTCTTGGTTTCCATGGCAGACTTCAGTCTCCAGCACAGACCCTTGAGCCTCCTGTCACAGTCCTTCGGGCTTCCTGATAGGGATTCTCCCAAGACCCCACAGTAAGCTCCTGGCCTTTGACTGGAGCCTTCAGATCTGTAGCACACAGAGAGCTCTTTTGCACTTTTTCACATTTGACTCTGCAGGCAGCCATTGTATTCCAAACTTGTAAATTTGTACATATTTGTGTATCTTGCATTAAATGTGTTTTGCTAGTGACCAATGACTGATACAGACTTTGGTTGCAGGCATTACTTTTCTCATTGTTGAGACAAAATACTCAATATCCACAAGTTAAAGGAGGAGAGATTGAGTGGTCTAAGCGACTGCCTACAAAGTGCAAGGACCTGGGTTCAGTCACTGGTATTGTATGCTGTGCTGGCTCCAAAACCCTGGGCACTCCAAGCCAGCCACTGAAACCAGGCATGGTGGCACATGCCTGTAATCCTAGCACTGGGGAGGCTGAGAAAGGAGAATAACTACAAGTCAGACCAGTGTAATGAGATCCTGTATCAAGCATAGAAATAAATAAATAATCTTATTATTTTTTTTTGTTGTTAAGGGAAGAGAAGTTTATTTCAGCTCACAGTTTGTAGATATTTCAGTCCATAATTAGCTGGCTGCAAGGCAGGGTAGCATAGCAGGCAGCATTACAGAGGAGAAATAGCTCATGGTATGGCAGGCAGAAGACAGCAAGCAGCTAGCAGCAGCACCAGAAGCAGCAGAGCATCAGTGCCTTTCCCTCTCTCCCTTTACATTCCACCCAGGCTTCGCACCTATTGGTTGGTGTTCCCCATCTGGGGCGCAGGACCTTTAATCCCAGCACTGCACCCTTAATCTACATGTGCACACTCTAGTACAGCCACTGTGGAAAAGCTCCATCTCTGACTGTGTGAGGCTTTGAGGGAACACGTAGGGACAAGTCACAACACCAGAAAACCCTCCTCTGATGATTTCTTATTTGATTTACTCACTTCACATGGGTGGAGCTACTCCAGAAAATAGCTCCAGAGAAGCTATCTCGAGGAGAGACTCACCCACTTTTGTGAAGTTCTGTGTTCACTGAACTGACTCGATTTATGAACAAATTTCAATGTACAAGTGAACTTTGGTATCAAAAGACGCTACTTAATGATTATAAAAAGCCAATTAGAGATACTTTTAGGTAGGATAAGGGAATTTGAGTGAAAACATGGGCTTCATAAAGTAACAACAATAATAGCAATGATAATAATAATAAAACTTTAGTAAATTAAAACCAGAGGATGACAGAATTAGAGGCTGCCTTAGACATAGTTTAACAAAGCAAGAGGCTGGGGAGATAGCTCAGTAGAATAAGCACTTGCCTGGAAAGCACAAGGGCCTGAGTTCAATCCCCGGTTCTGTAAAAAATAAATAAATAAATAAAAGAAAAGAAAAGAAAAGAAAAAAAAAAACCAGACAAAAAACAAAGCAAAGACTGATAACTGCCTAGAAATAGACTTAGAAATAGCACTTCACTTATTTTGATCTTAGTTTTAGCATATTTTCTGCACTATATATCCAAAGTTTAAGATTCATTATTTGAAAGCTATTTTTGGATAATTTCTCTTTGCAAAATAATCTGGTCTATGGATTGTGGGTAAATCATTATCTAGAGGAAAATACGTTTTCCTAGATTTTACATCACAGACAAATAAATTCTGAAAAGATCTTACATGAGCATTTATTTTAAGAAGCTAGAAGTACAAAACACTAAAGAAATAGGTAGAATACAAAATTAAATAGAATACAAAATAAATGAAATTAATTTTTTAAACCAAATTTAATTAATGTGGTAAACTGGTTTGATAACTAGAAAAATAAAATAATGTAAAGGTAATAAACTGTGGGTAATATCAACTGAGGAAATGAAAAAGTATATTTGAAGTGAAAAAAAGACATAATAAAATTAGTGCGAAGATGGAGAAAAGTACCAGAAAATCCTGGTCGAACTAACATCATTTGACAGAAGCTTCACATGCATGCAAATGTGACATCTAAGAAAGATGATGTTACAATCACTGGGAGTAAGAAATAATTCAGCAAATCAGACTGGGCCAACTGATGACATTTATGAAACAAATTCAAGCAGCCCTTTTTTCCCCTACAGAAAAAAAAAATCAGTTCTAAGCAGCTTAAATAAATCAACCCCCAATGCAAAAGTTTTAATTGTATGGAAGTTATATAGATAAAGATTTTAATGATATTACAAAAAGTATTACTTAATGTCAAGATAAAAGGATACAGAAAAATATTGGTAAGCTCAACTACACTGAACCTTTAAAAAGGAATTTTATGATGTAGATGAGCTTAAAGAAAAAAATACCTCTGCAACATAACAAGAGATATAATTCAATTTATATCACTAGATAAAGACTTAAAAAATCTAGATAATAGAAACCCAGTAAATCAATAAAAGATCAACAACCTAATAGAAAAGTTTAAGATATACTAGCAGGCATGAACGGACAATAAATACATGAACAGATATTTAGCCTCACTTAAAGATCAAAGGTATACAAATTGAAGTCACAAAGAGACAAGCTACTTGGCTAATGCCTGGTGGGAAAAAATAAAAGTTTTTTTTTTTAATTTTTAGGGAAGGGTCTACAGGGTGTTCAGGGTCTCACTATTAGATTTCACTCATAGTGATCTGCCTGTTTACAGCCTCCCAAGAGCTGAGATTACAGGCATAAGCCACCACACCAGTCTCAATTGCCATTTTAGCATGCCCTGGGGGGCGGGACTGGCTTGACAGGCCCAGGGATCAAACCCCAGGCCCCTGCACCTGCTTGCAATAATAAAACTTTTTTTTTTTCAAAGTAATAATAAAACTTTTGACACAAAGTTTTGATACAAAAGTTTGGCAAGGATTTGTAGAAAAAAAGAACAATATCATTGGAGAATAACTTCCCAATACTCAGTAAAATCTGCACCCACATAAACTTCAGGTTCAAACACTTGCAGCCTGGGGATTGTCTTAGTTATTCTCCAGTTTCATCCTGCACCTGATTCAGTGACCCGGGGAATTTGTCAATACCTAGAACTAGATCTTAGACTTCCTATTGCCAACAGTGCCATGGTTATGCCGGTGGTGCTGATCTGAAGACCATCCCTTCGGAAACACTGCTCGAGTGTTGTATATGCCCAGAGGACATGCACAGTTCTTTATTCATTAAAACAGCAACCAAGTAGAAGCAGCCTAAATGCACAACACAAGAAAACAGATAATTAATTTTTGAGGCACACTAATTGGCAGTTTATTTTGATCAAAAACAGAAATATGATACAATATTTACCTCATAAACATGATAGAATTTTAGTGGGATTTAAATATATGCAAAATTGTACTGCACTTTATGTGTAGACATATGCATATGTTTAAAGTACAGTTGCGAAGACAGAATAGGAAGATTATACATACTCATGTAAGATTAAATTACACCAAATTCAAGACCTCTAGGGCTGGGAAGATAGCTCAGTGGGATAGGTGCTTGCTTGGCAAGTGCAAAGTCCTGAGTTTGATCCCTGGTACCACCATCACCACCAAAA
>NW_004524578.1:8402387-8415015 GCF_000260255.1 Octodon degus | reverse complement strand
AAAAAAAAATTCAAGACCTCTAATCAGGGAGAGACAGAAGCAGAGTCTTAATATTTTTTTTTTTTTAAAACAAGATCTCACTGTGTAGACCAGGCAGTTCTGAACTCACTATGGAGCCCAGGCTAGCCTTGAACTCACAGCAATCATCTTGTCTCAGCCTCCTGAGTGTGGGATTACAAACAGGCACCATTACACCCAAACCTCAATTTGATAATTGCAGTAGAATCTTTCTATATACATACATATATAGAAAGATTCTACATGTATACATATATGTATTACATGTATACATATATGTATATGTATTCATACATGTATACATATATGTGTGTGTATGTATATATGACATAAGCTGGTATACTTGTGGTATTTTGTTTAGCTATTCTTAAAGAAAAGAGCTGATACATAGTATAAAAAAATTGGTAAGATTTGATGAGTATGGGCTGGTGAGATAGCCCAGTGGTCT
The DNA here is from genome assembly GCF_000260255.1 of Octodon degus. NCBI lineage: Eukaryota > Metazoa > Chordata > Mammalia > Rodentia > Octodontidae > Octodon > Octodon degus. The sequence continues at coordinate 8,414,549 of NW_004524578.1, read as the reverse complement.
AAAGCACCTGCTTAGGCAAGCTTAGGCAATCACAGGGACCGCGGCTCAATCCCTGGCACCACATGCCACTCCAGCCCCACCCCCAGAGCAGTCTGAGCTGGCCACAAAAAAAAAGATTTGATGAATATATGGTATTCATTATATTATTCTCTTCTTATACTTGTTGCTCTGTTTTAAATATTTCATAACATTCCTACTTTACACAGAAATGGGCAACTGAGTCCAGAAGTTGGCAGACCTGTTTCAGCCCACACTACCAGATGAGTGAGCTTTCCACCTGACTCAATATTAAGTTTCTTCAATCTTAACATTCCAAGCAATAATGCCAGAATAACAATGACAACGACAAAAATACAACTAGGGGCTCCAAAGTCAATAATCATATGTTCCGGTAGGACACCATAGATGTAAGAATGGTCTTCAGTCTTGAAAACGTACCCTTCTCAGTTGACTATGAGCATTTCACGGAAAGAAAACCATCCTTCTCATTCAGCACACAAGGATAATGAGATTCTGGCAGAGCTACCTGATAGCCCAGTGAGTGTGGGGCCACCGCTGTCTTCTGAGTCATCTAATGGGAGTCTTCTGCTTTCGCGCACCATCCCGGTGACGTGGGCATTATCTGTAGATGTTCTCAACCATGTTCTAACTGTTTTGGGGATGAAGAGCCTTTCTTTAAATTTAATTTGTCTGTGACTCATAAAAGCACAAGGGATCCTGTGCTTTATAGTTTGTGTTCAGCCAGGGATTTTCTTTCAGAAATGCCCAAGATGGTCACATAGTTGTAAAATCCAGACATGTTCTGGATTTTGAGGTTTATGTGAGTTGCATCCGATTCTCCATTCCATCACTCTCTGCTGTGCAAAACAAATAGTTAATCGTCACTGAGGGGCCTCTGCTTGATCTGCAAAGCAGGGCCCTCTCCTTGATGGGGACAGTAAGAGCCCGTGGGAGTTTGAGGTGTGGCTCAGTACCTAGTATATAATAATGTATCAATAAATGGGTGCTATCTATTTCATAATTATCATCCTTGTTATAGACATGCTGAAGATTTTTCAAACTTCTTAATTTCCGTCTATTTCTTCTACCGTGAGATGCAAGCATCAAATTGAATGTTGAGGTTTAGATCTTAAATGTCAGTCAAGGTCCCATGTGCTGAAGTCTTGGTCCTTAGCTGAAGAAGATGCTAAGGAGGTGGCAGAACTTTTAGGAGGCAGAGCCTAGTGGAAGGAGGTTAGGTCATAGAAGTGCCTTCAATACAAGGACCCTGACCTCTTCTCTGTCTTGATTTTTTTCAGCCACCTTGACGTGAGAAACTCTGCTACATGATATCCTTCCTGCCACGATTCCTGGCTTCACCACAGACGTGAAAGGAGGAGTCCTGCCGTGGCCACAGATGGCCCCATGACCCAGAAAGAACTCTTCCTCCTTGAAGTTGAATTGTTTAGCTGTCCTGTCCCTGAGACGGAATCATACTGACGCACTGAAAGATGAGGCTGCTTAGTCACCTGTCTTCAGCCCACTTCTGTGCATTCAAAATGGGTGTCGGTGGGTTGAATAGGGGTGCAGAGCTGGGGCACAGAACAGAAACAGAAAGAGCAGAGTGAGAAGGAAAACGTGCCTTTTCTAAAATTTTTGCTTTCTTCGGTTCAGCAAAATACTGGAAGAAATACAAAGTAAAGACAGCTGATCAATGCGGATATAAGCTATTCAGCAATATAAGTTGAAAAAAATGCGACAGAGGTGTACACTACTTTTTTCATAACAACAATTTAACAAACAGCTAATGGCCACGTTCATGTAATCATTACCATCATTTTGGTACAATGTATAAATTACTTGCAAATTTGTCACATGCCACAAAGAGTAAGAACTACCTTGTTTCTGATATAGTGGAATTTTGTGGAAAAAAATGTCATATACATAGGAGCATTTGAAAAGATTGCTTCTAGAAAGTGTCGGGAAGTGTAGCCATCCTGTCAATTCAGATTGTGCTTGAGGCTTTTTTGAATATGAATCTGGAAAGTGATGCTGCAGTAACTTATGGATAGATTTAATTTAAAGCATTACCATCAAGCAGTATTTAATAATGGCCTTCAGATACCCAGGACCGTGAACTGAAGTAGCGTGCACAGAAGCTGCGCAGTCTAACAATGGATTCTCCTTCCATCTCCCTTTAGGTTGGGAAGTATTCTAAGCACTGCTTTGCTGCTTCCTTGTTTGCAAATGAAGGGACTCAGGTTTTACTGGTAGTTCAAGACTCTACATTCGTTTTTCTCTTTTTATTTTTTCATGCCCCTTCCAATATGATTTCCATAGTTAACTCAACAGTTGAAGAACTAAAGGAGGTATTTCTTGAACAAACTCCAGCCTGCAATAAAATTGGCAGCTCCTTCCCTTCCGCTAAAGTAATAATGATACAACGATAATAACGTTTTACTACATTTCTTTTTTATAGTGCAAGCTCTGTTCTGGACAATTTATACGGTTTAACTCATTTAATGTTGGTGACCCTAGGAGAAAAATATTATTGTTAAAGAAGTGGAGTTCTGTCTCACAGTATCTTTCGCTCATCTCCTGTACTGTGCCCATTGTCATCATTGTCCATTTAATGTAGGACCTCAACTTATTCAGTAGATCACCATTTTTCAAGGTGTCAACAGTCAACCAGGAAGAAGAAAAAGTTAATACATTTTGTCCCTGTTTTTTACAAAGCTCTTACACATTCACGATGCATAGTTAACAATTGCAAGGCCCCGAGACGTCCTACCATGAGGACTTCTGTTTCGTTTTGCTTCTTCCTTCCAAATTCTTTCTTTCTTCTCCTTCTCCTTCTCTTGTATCCATCCTTCTTTAAATATGTTTTCTAATGAAATTCTTCCTTCCTTCCTTTTTAAATATATTTGGTTGTTACAGGGTCTCACTATGCAGCTCAGACTCATAGTGTTCCTCCTGTTTTCAGCTTTCGCAGTGCTGGGATTATAGGCCTGTGCCACTAACCAGGACTCTGGCCAGCTCAGCCTGCCCTGGGGGGTGGGGCTGGTCCAATGTATCATGCTGGGGGTTGAACCATGGTCCCAGTACTTGCCTAAGCTTACTTAAACAGGCACTTTAGTCTGCTGAGCTATCTCCCTGGTCCCCAAATTATTTATTTCAATGTGCACTTTTTATATTAGACATAAACATTGTACAATGAAATGCTTATTTTATTTTGTCATATTTTTAGCTCAATTGTCTTTAAAATGAAATCCATATGCCATTCTCTTGTTTGACTGGGTTCAGTAAGGTGTCTGAGATGTGGCTTAACCTTACTGGGTTCAGTAAGGTGTCTGAGATGTGGCTATAGGCCTTAAGGGAATTGACATATGTGACCTTAGTGATTGATCAATTACATCTTGGAAAGTCAAAACTGTGAATGACTGTGGGGCAGCTTTGCCTTCAGACTTGGGCTCTGGTGACCACTGGGAGAATTCTCCAGCAAGGACACAGCTACTTCGTTTTATAAATTTGCAACACAAATTTCTCTTGGCATTAGATTTCTTTCTTTCTAAAGGTGAATCTTTAAGCCAGACATGATGGCACATGCCTGTAATCCCAGCACTCAGGAGGTAGAGGCAGCAGGAAGGTTGCAAGTTTGAGGTCGGCCTGGGCTACAAAATGAGTGCAAGTCTAGCCTGAACTGCATAGTGAAACCTTGTCTCACAAAGAAATAAAAAAGTGAATTTTTAAGTCCCATAAGGATAAAGCTAAAAAGATTGTTGGGTGGAGGAGGAATAGGTGACATGATTTTAGTTCTCACAAGCAGAGTTGACTTTAAATAATTCCTCTGATTTTTCTTATAGAAACAAAATGAAAATTCCATTTAATCTAGTCCATAAAGTAAATACAATTCTACACTGCAATCATTTTTTACACTATGAGAGTCATTACTGTTTCAGAGCTGGATTTGTGTATGCAGGGCTACACTGTTATATGATTCTGCATAGAGATTGCACCCTAAAATGATGACACTTATGTAGAGTGAGTTAATTTCCAGCCAGGGTGAGGTTGGCGTAAGTGTTAGAAAAGCAGACATGGGCCTTGAAGCAAGAGAGAAAGGAGAAACCCACACATCTTTCTCCTTGTAAGACCTGTTCCTTCTGGAGTGGGAAGATGATAGGCAGGATTTGAACTTTCAGCTTCTCTTTTGGAAAGGAGGAACATACAAAAGAACACGTGAAATAATGAAACGTCATACTTTCAGCAACACTCTCTGTCACTGTAGAGCGACCACCCAGAGCACACATAATGTGTGTCCTAGGTTTGGAAAATGGGACAGATCTCAATTCCTGCTTCAGGTGCTTGATTACACAGTAGTGAACACACAACGGTAAATGTACAAGCTGTAAAACATGACACTAGCTGTCAGAGAAAAGAGACCCTTGCATTCACTTTAAGGACTTAAATCTCATTGAGGAAAATTGAATTTGTTGGCTGGAATTAGAAGGATACAAACTTGGTCTGTAGACTTTGAGTGAAAGATTTCCATGTGTTCTAAGCAGAGTGAAGCAAGGCCCAGACACAAGAACAGAATAGAATACTTGGAGAATGCTTTGCTCAGAAATGGAGCTAGAGAACCAGTGAAGGACAGGGGTAGTCTGTCTGGACAGAGAATGTGAATGCCTGGGGAAAAGATCTTGGAAAGCTGTGTATAAAGTAATTTTTATCATTTCATTTCTTCTTTTATTTTCATTTGTGTATGTGGTACAGTGTCTCACTATGTAGCTCGACTCATAGTGATAGTCCTGTTTTCAGCTTCCCCAGTGCTGGGATTACAGGTGTGAGCCACCACTCCCAGACTCCTTCACCGGCTTAGTGCACCCCTGGGGACAGGCTGGCGTGGCATGCGGGATGGGGGACTGAACCTCAGTCCCTGTGCTTATGAAAGTGGGCACTTAGTCTGCTGAGCTATCCCGCCAGCTCCATTTTTATCATTTCCATGAGGCAGGATTTAAATGCCTGGTGCATAGTAGATGCTAGATCAATCTTTACTGTAACTGAGAAATTGTTTAATGTAAAAAAGATGAAGCTATTTCATAGCGCATGGAGTTGCCTTCTGATCAGTTTGCCTGATAACTGATAGCAAGCACAACTATAGGCTACATTAATCCTCCATTCCAGACCTAAATCATAGACATCAAAATACTTGCCTCACTCTTTGTGTGTACTTAAAGAGGATGCGGACACTTGTAGCTGCTCTCTTATGTCCAGCCTACACCTGCCCACAAGAACTCTCTTTGTTCAGGTTCTTTTCTTGTTTAAGACAACAAGGATTATAAACCCCAGAATCTTAGGCTTATCCAAATATTCATTGAAAAGTATAGCAACCAAAAGGTTTATCTTTTTTCAGAAGGACAACACCTTTAAGGTTATATATATATATATATATATATATATATATGAAATGGTCATTTTTTTTTTCCCTTCAGCTATGCCATTAGTGATCAGCCAAGCTTCGGCAAGGTAAATACTTTTGGAAAATAAGTGGAAATTTGCTGGAAATCAGTCCCTTTTGTGCGTGGCCGCGGGAGCATGTTGAAATGTTTGGACACTAATACCCATTCATTTTCTTGGCTCCATAAATAAAAGCCGCCAGCTCTGTGGCGGCCGTGAAATGGTATTCTTCAGGGCCCAGCAGGAACCCCCATCCTTATTACCACTGCAGGGGGCAGGACAGGCCCAAAATAGCAAGACAACTAAATCAAGACATTTTCAATGTCTAACAAAATGACTGTGTTTTAGAAAGAACCAAAAGGTTGGAAAAAATTGGACAGCTTTTGTACTTAGTGTAATACCTTTGTTAAAGGAGTTCAGATGGGAAGAAGAAATCTTTTAAAAATGCATAAGCATATTTCTGAATATCATTTAAAGTCTCCAAAGATCTTATGAAACTGCAAATCAGATGCACTGGTAGAGTCATCATAGGACTTTGAGCTGAAGATATACTCTGTCTGAGGACCTCGAACCCTGGATCGTAATGGGGTCCAAAGAACCATGCCTCTCTTATTATGCGTGTAGGCTTAAAGGAGAAACAGCTTCAAAAGAAGGTTCAGGAAAGCTTTAGAAGGGAACTGAGTAACTATTTTGGCCTTTAAGTATTTTCCAAATGAAGATATATTTTATAAAAGGCTTGGAGACCTGAGCAGATTTTAGTTATTGCTATTTATTTTATCCAAGAGAAAAATTAGGACAATTATTTCCTAGGAGTCATAAGTACACAGGAATAAGTCAAGAAGGATGGAGGGAATTGGAGAAAAGTATTCAGAAGATATTTTTGGATTTTCTTCCTTTCACACAGCCTTCCCTTGGCAGCTAAGAAGTACTGTGCATTCATTTGGAATAAACAATAAATTCCTCCTATTGTCATAATACATCCTTAAATAAGTATCCAGTCCAATAACAATTAGAACTGGTGTTGTATTTTTCTTTGGTATGTGGTGCAATGTTATGTGGCTGACATTATTATAATTAAGCATGAAAATGTAACATAATTCTGACACAAACCAGTCATTTTATGGCGTATGACATCAAGGGTTTCTTCCCAACGTAAACACTCGAAGAGTCTTGCCAAATCTCTAGAAGTCAACGTGCCACTCCAGTCTGAAACACAGGACTTTGGGATTTTTAAAAGTTGATAAACAAAGAGAAAACTATTCTCTTGCCCTCCCCTCCAATCTCATCTTCAGCCTTTTATGACTCAGACTTTAATGAGAGCCATAAACATTACCTTGCCTAATAAAAATTCCAGTATTTCAGCGCTGGCTCAGAGAATGTGAAGCACATCTGGTGACAACTGAAGCTAATTAATATCTTTATAGGTGTCTTCCATCCGCTAGAGTTTAAACAGAAATAGTCAGGGGTGCTTACATCAAAGCCCGAGGCAATCGAGGGCTGTTGCTTGCTTTCCTGTCTGAACTGATAACAAGTAGACCAATTTTTATAGGATTGTAAAAGCTGAGTGCTGAGATGGTTCATGCAGAGAAGCATTTTGTGCTGCTGTTCTTCCCATCCTGTGTTCGCGTCCCCGGTTTTGTCTGCTATAGGCTGCCCTGGCTAGTTAGTTAGACATATGCACAGGCAAAAGGGGGGAAAAAACACAAAAAAGAGGGCTGGGGGAGGCTAGCAAACAGCTCTGCTTAGTTTTAGACAAAGCACACAGTGACCCAGACATCTCAAATCTTCTTGCAAAGATCTTTAAAAATCAGCTCTGTCAAACATTTGCTTGTGTCACAGATAAGGTTTATCTAAGGAGACCAAACGAAAATTAGAAAGCGAGACGAACCAGCGCGAGTGGCGCTAATATGTGTTTTGAAGCGTACCAACTGGCCTAGAGCAATGTCCCAGCTCTAGGCTAAACATGCAGGTGGTGGTATGGGGTGGGGGGGCTTCTTTTTCAAAGGTTACCCTACAAAGAGCGCGCCAGCCCTTCTCTGTCAGTATGGGCCAGTACCCCAGGAGCTCCTGGACAATCAGCAAATAATGACATCAACCTGACCATGGTTAAGTACCTAACATGCTGAAGGTTCACGGGCTTGTAGCCTGGAACAATACGGAAAAAATAAAGACATTTGCTTGGCGGGGCCCAGATGTTGTTAGCCATGCTGGGAGATCAAGCAAAGGTATGATATGGGCTGCCATTTCAATTGGGACCAGGTTAATCTCTCAATTGGAGGACAAGGAAAACAACAGCAGAAAAGCAGTCCTCAGGAAGAACAGTGGGGACCGATGACGATATCATTATTTACATAATCTGTGTTTAACCCTTTACCAATAGAGACTACATTTCCTTCAAATAAGCTTAATTTTCTTTAGAATGGGGGACAGAGAGCCCTAACACCTTATATTTCATCTAATAAACAGGCATTCTATCTAATGTTCATTTAATTTGTATTGCTGAGACTTATGGCTTAAGCAGGAATGCTGTGGTCATGGAGATGAGAAGTGACAGGTATCGCTGAAGTAAACATCATTGGAATTTATTAAGTCACCAGCACTGACTTCGTGATTTTCAGCAGCAGCTACATCGCTGCGTTGTAGATTCCTTCCTCGAAGAACGGGTGAGAATAAAGTAAGAGAAGTGGGAATTAAGGAAGCTGCGCAAAAACAAACGCTTCTCTAGAATTTCTTTAAAAATGAAAGAGCTGTCTGGCTGGTATGAAGGGAAGCACTGAACTGCGGATTATGCACCGAAATATGCAGATGGCGCTAGGTGCATGCGGAAGAGACGGCCTGTGCCACTGGGCTGAGGGACACGACGGGGAATGCCAACAGCCAAGAACAGCATACACGAAAATGAGACAGCGGCAAGTGGAACTCCAAAATCTCATCAGGAAAGGCTGTTTTGGGCTCCTGGGTTCTATTAGTTCGTGAGTCCCTCATTCTGTCTGCCTGCCTGCCTGCCTGCCTGTCTGTCCATCCATTCGCCTTGATGTATTCACACATGCCACTTACTACTTTCTAACTGGTACATGAGCACGTGGAACTTTGTGAATCTCATTTACACCAACTTCTGATCTCTTACACAAGGAGGAATGCAAAGAAGCCTGTTCCTGGGTTGCAAAGCTATTGTTTGTCTGGTTCCTTGATTCTCAAGTTATCCTGGCTGGACAAAGAGGTGGCAGGCTGCAGAAGGTGCACTCTACAGGCTGTGTCATTTGAATGCCATCAACTCTGGTCACAGCTCCACAAAGAAACTGCTTTGAACAATCATGGTGAAGGATTTTTTTCCTTGTTATTTTTTAATTATAAAAAAAATCATGTGAAAAATAATATAATATGAAAAAATAATATGAAAGAGAAAAGTATATTAGAATAGAAAAGAAGTTTGCATACTCTTAACTGCCAGGGCATGGAGGAGCAAATGGGCATGACGTAGTCTGTTTCTATCTAATTATTTTTGTATTTTTCTTCCTCGGCAACAAGGTAGTGCTTATAAATTGTGTTTTGTTGCTTTTTCTCAGGAAATCTCGCTGCACATCACTGCAACCTTTATGAACATAGTTTTTATTTAGATGTGTGACATTTCATCTGAGTTGAGTGTTTGGATTATATCACATGGTTCAATTAATATTAAATAACAGCATGATAAAAGCTGATGGACTTAAATTATTTTAGGGTTTTCTCTTATTTCCATGAGAAAAACTCCTGCCAGAAAAACAAAATAAACTTTTAAAAACTAACACATTTAGTATAAGTGCCGCTGTCCCATAGATCCTATTTTCAAAACCGAAACTACCTGAACATTTTTAGCTCTAGCTCCCAGAGTAAAAAACAAAGTGTCACGATACTTTGGAAGCACACTTCCACGGGCCTTCCACGGGCAGTGGTCAGCGTGGGTGGCCTTCACACGCAGACACTAAATCCTACATGGCAGAGTTTTTTCTCCTTCTTGGACGCACGGGCAGCCAGATGGCCCTGCCTGCCCTCGGGATGCGGCTTCACCGGCACGATTGACTGCTGAGTGGAGTTAGCCAGGTGAGCCTCTCTGCTCCTGTAGGCACTGACAGAGATGTCCTAGAAAGCCTCTGGGACTGTGTGGGACTTAATACCTCCCGACTCCAGCGCTGGGAGTCATGTATCTGGAGCATATTTGCTTTAGATCTCATGATGTAGTTGACAATGCAACAGACAGAGCTTTTGGTCTCTTCCATCAGGATTTACCCTAGATCAGAACCTTTTGTCCTAATGAAAGCTTTAAGTGCAGAATATTTCCAATGGTTGAAAACCAAGCCTTCATTACAGAAGGAGTCCAAGCTACACTAATTTAGATAAGTAGTAAGAAACTGCAAACTTAAATTGAGTTTTTGATGGAAAAAAAATAGTGCGATGTATTTGTGAAAGCTATACATGCAGTACTTTTGTTCACAATTTCAGTTTTGTTTTTTTTTTTGTACTGGGGATTGAACTCATGACCTTGTACTTACTCCACTGAGCTATCTCCTCTGCCCCACAGTTTCAGTTATGTTGCTGTTTAAGAGTTCCTAGGCAGAGGAGAATTAGAGGTATACAGTAGTAGTCTTTCAGTTATTCTTTTGTGTTCAGCAGTTGACTATTTCCATTAGCACACTCTACAAATGGACTTCTCTTCCACCCTATGGGTCATGATTCCACTTGAGTCTACAGGGTGAATTTCAAAGAAATAACTGTAGCTCACTTACACAAGTGATGCCTAGCCACCAGTAACTGTCACGGTCATTATGCATGTCCACAACACACTAGAACTTTGTGCAATATCCTATCCTCAAACTGTTAGAAGTGCTGGTCATTTATTTGCCATTCCAGTATTTATCTTATGTTTTACTCTTAGTACTTCTTTGCTATCATGAAAACTTTTTCTTAGTTCAATTGTTTTGAAACATTTAATTTTCTGAATATTGCTTAATCTTAATTTTTGTTCTAAGATTTATACTGTATCTTTGACTTACAATTTATTTAAAAAGACATTGCATGATATCTTCTCCTAGTATTAGAAACTTTGAAAAGTATATTTCCATTTTCTGTTGGCTTAAAAAAAAGAGATTTGTACCTATGTTATTTGCTTATTATTTCTTGCCTATATCTTGTAATATGAGAAATTACTTTGGCAATAACAATACACAATGTACTAACCATTGTTACTCTCCTAAAATCTTGTTTTGAGATTTTGTACCACTGTTTTTATTTTTTTTTCTTTCTTTAAAATAAAAATAACTGATGTCAATAAAAAAATAAAAAAATGAAAAGCAAAAAAAAAAAAGAGTTCCTAGGAATACAACTCAGTTATTTAATTTGGGCCTCCCAGCAGTTTGAATGTCTCAGATAGCTTCAGATCTCTAAAATCTCCACATACCAAGCCCAGTGCTCTATTCAAAATGAACTATACTCTGATTAATCATTTGGCAAGTTTATTCCAGAGGAAAGTTGATTGTAGGTGATCAGAGTTATGGATACAAAGAAAAGAAAATCAAACCCAAGAAGCACAAGATGCAGTATGAAAACAACCCATACAGAGCACATTTTTAACTGAACCAGAGACTTATGGCTATTCTATTTCAATAGTTTCCATGAAAGCATTTCTTTACCAATATCTGATAATAGATTAAAATGTTACAGATTCGATCAAAGAAAAGAATAGAGAGAAAAACTAGTAAATGCACACTCAGGAGTACAGGTTTTAGAGATTAAAACGCAAACATTAAAAACAGGAGTTCATTAAAATAATAAGGTGAAGCAAGAAAGATTAATTTGTAGACTATTTGCCTAAGGATTTAAGGAAGAAAACTACATGGGATTGGATGATAGAAACATCTATCATTTGTCAGACTCTTGGTTTCTTTAATTAAAGGATAGATGTCTAAGCTTTGTTTCTGCCCTTGCTGAAGGTCTCAGGGAAGACAAACAGTGCTGATTGCAAAATCACTGCCCCGTTAGAGGAAACCTTCAGACTGAGAACGGTGAAAGCAGTTCCTTAGTGTGGAGGAATCTAAAGCCCCACTCTGAGACCTGATTTAGCTTCAGTCAAGGGCCAATAAATACATTCTCACGCAATTTGAGAAAAGTTTGTGTGGATTCATTTGGCACAATCACTTGTAAAAGTGCCTTGCACTGGAACTTTCCCTTAAAAATAGCAGTCACCTTGATTTAGGAAACATTCTGTATTATGAAAGTCGCAAAAAAAGAAATCACATAGGTTAAATGATCCTATCTTGGCTTTCTCCTATCTCATTCTTTGCCAGTCTTCGTATTCTGGGATACTTTATATTTAAATGGGAAATCAGATAAAATTTAGTAATTGCAGTATCATTTTGTTTCTGTGCAAATACATTAGTTTTGGAAACACATTAAATCCTATTTTCTTTTCTTTTTATTTTTTGCTCCGAATGCCTTCAGGGCAGGTTTGGCTGGTTTGAGTTCTGGGGATCGAACCACAGTAACCTGAGCCTGACTGCTTTGTTGAAGCGGGCACTTAAAGAGCTGAGCTAAGGGGCAGGCCCCCAGAAGGATTTTTTTTTTGGGGGGGTGCTGGTTCAGAATGCCTTCAGGATGTTTGGCTGGCTGGAGTTGTGGGGATCGAACCACAGCAACCTGAGGCTGACTGCTTTGTTGAAGCAGCCACTTAAACAATTGAGCTAAGGGGCAGGCCCC
>NW_004524578.1:8338247-8402187 GCF_000260255.1 Octodon degus | reverse complement strand
TATATATGATCTACCAACTGTTTAAGTTTGGGCACAAAGAAGAAGTGATAACTAATAAATAATAGAGACAATTTATATTCCTGCAGAAATATTGCTTTTAGTGCTGCTCCTCATGCTACGTTAAGGTATTTCTGGATACATATTTTCTCATTCATTTATTCTTTCCTTGGATATTTATATAAGTGCAAACTTACATCAAGCGCTGCATGGGAAAGATAAAGGTACTTACACTACTATATTGTCTAATATTCGAGCAGAGATTTTCTTCACAGACCAATTGAAGGGGTAGGATTAAAGGTGAATAAACATACAACGCGGATCAGAAAGAGAACTATCACTGAGTATATATGAGAGTCTGGGCACTTTAGACGCATTGTTACATAGCCTGCCCCACAGCTGCTAGGCCTTTTCATTTGCGTTTCGTTTTGGAGAGCAAGAAGCAGATCTTCAGAAAGATGAAGACACCTGCTGGAGATCAGAGAGCCGCAGGCCAGGGTGGGATTCACGTGTCTGTCTGTCTGTCTGTCTGTCTGTCTGTCTGTCTGTCTGTCTGCCTGACTTCAAAGTCCTCCAGACCATCACTGTGTGGCTACCAAGAAATTGCTGTGATACTTTCAGGGACTATTAAAGCAAAATACACTCTTGTTTCTCTGATAAGATGTTTGTCGCTAATTGGATTCACAGTGACCTTTAACACAGCTAGTATGACTGCCCCTCTACGTAATGAAGCCACTGTAGGAGCTTCTTCCTTTTCCACTGTCTTGAACCAGGAAATTGTGTCCTGGTTGTCCCATGAACATGGATTACGCTTCTCTTAAAAGTGTTTAAGTGGAGTTCATGTGCTATGACATAAAGAGAAATAAAGTTGGAAATGAGAGAATTTTCTAATTACCTCAAGAATTCTGTAGATGGGAGGCCAATACAAATGACAAGGAGGGACTGAAACACACCGTTTTCATCATCTAGATTTTCAAAGTATGTCACTTCTACCTAACCACTTCCCTGATTTCTAAAGGAAAACATATGGAGAAAAAGCAGGTTGCTGGATTTCTTTCTAACTTAAAAATCATCAACAGATTTTTCTCTTTGTTGATAGGGAAAAGCTGAGAAGTCCTCCTTGGTTTTGAAAAGAATCTGCAAAACTTAACGAAACAAGTCAAAGGAAGAAAACGGGAAGAGGAAAAGTATCTGTTTCTCCCGCGATCACTCTGTCTGCAAGATGGTTCATCTCAGGATGAGCCCCCTGCAGGCGGCCACCTGTGGGAGTCCTAGACCTTTGGCCCTGGGAGCTGCGTTCCCCTCATCTTCACAGCTAAGCAGCCAGCTTGCACTCTGTGCTCCGCTAACTCCGGCTTTTCTAAAGTGCACACCTGTCCATTAGGAACGTCATCCACTCGCAATGTGTTTTACTTCGGCTACTGAACAGCGGTAGACGTTAATGACTTTGGAGCGTACTGTCTTTGACACTAAGCTGGAATCTTGACTATGCAATTGACTGCAACTACATAAATTGCTATTTGGAATGAATTTTAATATATATACTTGTGTATATGAATACAACTAGCTTCACTTTCCCTGCACGATCATGGCTGTTAACATTCTACCCATTTTAAGTGAGCAAATTTGAATAAAATGGCTGAGTAATACGTTCTGTGTTAACATCAGCTATTTAAAAAGCCCAAGGATTAAAAGTTAATTCCATCCTTTTAATTCAAGGGACATATAAATGGCATTCTGGGTAGAGCCAACTCCTCTTTTATCCATCTTTTCACGCTGCCTCCTCACTAATTCTTGGTTGTTCAAATGCTACCTACATAATAAAAGCCTTGAGTTAATTTACTAAGATTTTACACCAGTGCAAATGAAAGAAAGGAAAGTGCTAAACAAGGCAATTAGCACTCTGTTTAGTGCACTCCCAAAATAAATGTAGGCAATTTACAATTTGGCAAATGGCACTCTATCCAGATCCAACTCATTTATGCCTAAGGGGGTGGTACAGTTCATTAGGGGGAAAAAGTGTTTATATATATTATGCTATTGAGGCCCAGCCCATTTTGTACCACAGCAACAGATGTGACTCCTCCTGAGGTTTATTAGTGTTTCTTGCAGAAAAATGCCAAACTATTATGCTTTCAAATAAATGGCCCAAAAAGAATGCCTTTTACTATTGAGTACTAGTAGCTAGCTTTACAAGAGGGGGGCGTCAGGGTCTGTGTAGGAGATGGTTGGAGAAACTTCCAGTCTGGGCTTCAGCCTCTTCGGTAACTGGAGACAAGCATGTGCACTCCGGTTCCAGCTGCTGAAATCCTCTGGAAGTGAGCGCTTGAAGTGCTCCCGCCTTGCTTAATTGACAGGCAGGTTGCTCCAAGTCTTTCATGTTTATTCTTGTAAGCCTCTTATTAGTGCAATAGTAATAGATGTTGTTCATGCAGAATCACAACTGACATTAATATTTAAGATGCTCAAATGATGAAGGTTAAACATGTGTTTATATTGCTGTGGAACAAAGAGCTTTATAAAATAGTTTCGATGCACCATGGTCGGCCAAACTTAGAATCATTTGGCCCCACTTTGGATCTCCCACCTTTGAGACGTAGTCTATTTTAGAAGAATGAGATTCCTCTTGTCACCTTTGACATATGACTGTCATCTGGAACTTGTATCCCTTTGAGGGAAAGATAGGCAATATTAGCATCTGCAGCAGAAAAGCACAATAAAAGCCACCAACTTTTCTTGTCTTTTTGTTTATTTCTGAGTCTATATAGTTCCACTCTGTGCTATACTGGAAAAAAAAAAAGAAAGAAAGGCAAGGCAAAGCAAAAGCATTCTTTTGTGCCCTCTAGCTGCTGGAAGCACAAATAGAAAATAAAATTCTCTGGTGATTAAATTCACCCCATCTGACGTGGAGGGGGAAATCCCACAACTCCTGTGAGTGAAAATTCTCTTTTTTTCTTTATAAAAAAATAGGTAGATAGATAAAACTTTGCCTTCTGGGGTCAGCTGCACTTGCTCTGCTTTTTCATGGGACAAAGCAGAGTAATAATTCAAGAGAGATTCTCAGAAAATTCAACTGGGATATCTTTTATCTCCAGCAGTTAATTAATATGACACCCATATTTTGAAGTGTGCATTGCTTCTTTGTGGATTGATCACTGATTTTACTTCTGTCTCTCAGCAGCTTAAGTAGGGATTTCC
Source organism: Octodon degus (assembly GCF_000260255.1). NCBI lineage: Eukaryota > Metazoa > Chordata > Mammalia > Rodentia > Octodontidae > Octodon > Octodon degus. The sequence continues at coordinate 8,398,992 of NW_004524578.1, read as the reverse complement.
CAGCTCGGAGTGACTTTTGTTTGCTTGGTTTAGGAACATTGCAATTGCTTTTGGAATTGATGACAGTGTTAGAATGTTTACGCATAAATTCCATGAACATGAATAGATAGTTTGTACTTCATTTATGAGAAGTCTTCTGCTTTAGGGTCACTCTCTGCATGTGGATTTTACCTAAATCAGTTCTCAAGAAAATATTGAGCTTTTGGACATAGTCATGACAGCAGATTTGGTTATAGCCCTTTAAATTCAGGATGCTTTTCAAAAATCAGAGTTGGTACCTCATATGATGTGCTCACTACTGAAGTGGAGAATGTCCTATGACGATGGAATAAGGCCTTACTGTGGCATGATTCTACAAAGGAGAGATCCGAATGCCCGATTCATCCCACAATCCATTTATGAGGAGGAAAGGTCTTATAACTTGGCACAGACATGCTGTCCAGAACTGTGTAAAAGAGAAAGAGGTAGTTTGAAATTTGCAGGATTTAAAAACAATAGCACTCCTATCCAGGCTTCCAAAGAGAGTGGCTCCAGAAATGCCCCATATTTCTGTGTGAACTGGAGGGTGTATAGGTATGGGGGAAGGGGTGTGGGGTGGGAAAGAAGTTGGGCTGCTTAATGATTTAGGGAAAGGTAGAGAAGGTCATTTTCTTTCTCTTGCTAAAGGGACGGCACAGTGTAGGGCACTCCACTGAGGAGTCTTACCATCACTGCTAGTAATTCCCCATCTAGGGGAGAGTTCACCAGCAAGGGCTGAGTCTCAACAGATGTCCTAAGTGGCGCCTCCTGAGCTGCTCTTGTGTGGTGGAGAAATATAGAAATCTAGAAATCAAGCTAAATCAAATTAGGCAGCAGTATAAGAAAATAAAGGTCAGGTCCACCAAGGAAACAGCTTATGCCAGGATGACCGCCTTCAGTCAGGAGCTAATTAAAGCCTGATTGTCCTTCTCGCTGAAACTTCAAAAATGCACAGTGCTAAATGATTAAAAACAACAACCACAAATAACACAACAAACCCACACTTTGCGGCACACCAGATGAAAAGATAGAGAATCACACTTTCCCGTGGAATTGCGTCCATTGGACGGAGATGGTCCCTAAATCCCAGCTCTCTTTTGTTTTGATTACAGTTTTTCTTCCTTTAAGGGGGCAGAAACTCTGCTCAGAGCCTGTCTTGTGTTAGAACTCCTTTACCTTTGTCTGCCTCTCTCAGCTGGTATTTAATTGGTCAGCAATAGGAGGAAAATCTCCTTTGAGGTAATGAATATTGACTGTTTATGTTGAAATGTCACCGTGAAAAGAAAGCCCAGCACCAAAGAGGGAGAACCCAGTGTGAGAGTCTCAGACACAAAGGAGTCACCTTCCAAGCGGAGGCATTGAAAAGCAAAGCAGCTGAAATTCAAAGAGCAGATGTAGCAGAAATGGCCTACATGTGTGGGAATTTTAAGCTAGCAGTTGACAGGTGAAGAAGTCATTATTTTACCTGTTACAACCGAATGTCATTGTGTGTTTTCCCTCGCATGGCATGGAGGCCGCGACTCATAGGAGTGTTTTAATTGAGAAACTGTCTTCGTCTTCTAATGAGTAATTTTTGTTTTATAAATGTAACAGGGAAAGATGAACAGGAAGTAGCCCCACAAATTCTAGAGAGTCCAGAAGGAAAAAAGAGTTGCTACTTTGCTGGGGCTACAGTCTCTCTGCACTACATTTTTACAAGAATTTTCTACATCAGAAAAGTTTGGAGGTAGCAGTTGGAGATTTGTAGGTAGGCAAGGAAAAGGAACCTGTTGTCATAGGCCAAGCACAGTGTGATAATTTAGCTGGGTTGAAAATATCATTTAATGGTTTGGCCCATATTTTTTGGTCGGTGTTTTGGACAGTTCAGGGTGGTGCTGAGCTCACACTTGAAATTATATTTCTTTAACCCACTCTGTTCTGGCCGAGCTTTCCACATTTAAATTTGGTTTTGTTGGAGAGTTTTGATGTTTTTCGTCCACAATGGATTTTATGTGTGAATAGGAATTTCCCCCTTCTTATATTTCCTCCAAATGGTGATGAGCCACATGAGTAATTTCAGAACAACAATAGCAACAAACACCAGCAGAAAAATTCCTCTATGATTTCCATGCGTAGGAAGTGACAATGTTGCCAAGTTTTTAACTTTAGGAGAACTTTCCCCATTCCCCCCTTAGGCTTCTGGAACATTTGGTCAATGAATCCGAGCCACAAGTATTGTATTTCTTGCCTATTTGTTGAGGAAAGTGAAGGGTATGAAACAATCAGATAACTATGTAGCAGTCGAGTCACTCTGATGGGAAAAAAACAAAATGGATAGAGAATGGAGACAAACTGAAAACTTGAGTTTCTTGTCCTGGTGAATAGGCAGTTGTATTTACAGTGAGGTTTTACTATTCCCATATTCAAAGTTCAAATATTTGAACTTTATCATAATTGGGACCCCATCATCACCAATTTCTGGGGCAAGAGCTCATTACCTTCCTTTTTGGATTACAAGTGAGAAAAAGATTTTGTGTTTTTGTTGTCCAACCATTCAATTGCTTTTTTTTTTGAAAGACAGATAAATAAAAGACAACATCTGTATTCACTGCCTGTGTCGTGCTTGAACCCTAATCGGTGACTCTCACCTAACTCTAACAAGCAGCATGCCCCACAAAGAGTGATCCTTCTTCATTAGTAAGATCCAGTTCACCTTTAAAAACCCCGAGTTTCCTGTTTGCATTAAGCTGGATTGAGATGTCTTGGGCCTTTCAATGACATTTAGGAATCCTCCAAGACAAAAAGGGAAGTCATTACATCTTCAGTTCACCTGCAAAGAAGATGTCATTAAAAGAGGAAGCAAAATGAAGCCCTGTCAACTTGTTAGGGCCCAAAAGGTAATTCTGCCATCAAATATGGAGTGGGAAATGATACAGAATCCTATTATTACTGACATGAAAGAACCTGCTGGTGTCAAAGGTGTCCTTTGCCAGAGAAGTTCAGGTGTTGCTAAATTCATTAACGTGTCACTTTGAAAAGATGTGATGTCATTCCTGTTGTCTGTGGGGATGAAAACTGGAATGTACTTGCTCCTGTCAACCCACTATCATCTTAATTTAGTTTGCACTACACCTTATTTGCCATCTGTAAGGGGTTAAGGGCCATGAGCGCTGGTTCCTTAAAAGGCTACTAATATTTGACATCTATCATTTCAATCTACCCTTCCGTCCTTACCCCCTACCACAAAAAATAAGAATGTTATTAAATCAGCAGCACTTCTGACAATTTGCTTGTAGATTTTTGCTAATGAGGATACTGAATTATATTAATAATGATAAAAATACATGCATTCTTATTCTTCTTTTAATATTAGGTGCTTCCATGTAGCCATATTAAGTTTTGCTAACACTGCGTTGTTTGTATCTTCAGTCATTGCAGAAGGTCTCTCTTCACCAGTGAAATTTTTCTTCAAATTTTATTTCAATAGCTTTTTGTTTTCAGAAAATATTAGAGGCTTTGTCAGGGATCTCTTGATAAATAGAATCCAAACAGATGCAATGCATTTGACCTGAAAAATAATGTTCACTTGACAACTTATGGTTCAATTTGTATCAGAAAATATTAAAATGCTTAAAAATAGAGAATAAAGTATCAGTGAGATAAATTCTGACTAAAATAAATCTTAGTATTTATTTTATTTTTTTTTAACATTTATTGTGTGTGTGTGTGTGTGTGTGTGTGTGTGTGTGTGTGTGTGGCCAGCTCAGCCCACCCCACCAGGGGGCGGGGCTTGCTGGCATGTGGTGCTGGAGGATTGAACCGCGGTCCCTGTGCTTTGCCAAGCTTGTTCCAAGTAGGTGCTTTAGACCACTGAGCCATCTCTCTAGCCCCTAAATCTTAGTATTAATATAACATTTATTTTTCTAAAGATATATGTCATGAATGATGTTTTTAAAAAACAAACTACATCATGATACATTTTTAAATTTCAACTTGAACTTCTACAACTACTTTGATACACTGTTAGTTCTTATATAGGGTATATCATTAAAAAGCTAAATTTTCATTTTTATACCTTTGTTTCAGACAATATTCGTTTCGTTAATGCTTTTTCAGGGATGAGGTGACCATTTTGCTTTTTTGTAATGTTCTTCTAGAAAGTTTCAGTAGTCAAGTGACAAATAGGAAATAAAATATGCCCCTTCTAGCTAAGACGACAGTCTGATTGCTATTAAAATATGTCGATTCTACTAATTTGAGTTTCATTCTACTTATCACTATTTTATTTAGAAAATCTATCATATTATTGCTCTCAGATCTTTGACACCAATAAACATGTAACAGTTTAACTAATGTGAAGATTATGTGGTCACTTTTAAATAAGTTTACGGTCCGCTTTGCTGCTAACCCTGGTGTGGGGCTATTGCACCACGTGTCTGTAGATGACACCTCAGCTCCCCATACTTCCCTAACCTTGTGTTAGCACTCAGTGTCTTTTGCATAAAGTAGAAACATTATTTCTTAAAGAACAAAAGCTCTTCCATCTGCAAACAGATATACTGTTGGTGCTCATTAATCCCTGCTTTTTCCTTTTTTCTGTTTTAATTAAACAATGAAAGATTTTCCTAAGACTATCATACCTGCTTTAAGAGGTTTGATAGTTCCAAAAAAACCAAAATGTAATGAAAATTCATATATGAATTACACATGGTGACTCACCCCTGAAAATATTTAAAATGACTATCATTGACTATAAAACACATATGCATGCACACACACGCACATATATATGGCCACATTATTGATACTTCTACTATATTCCTACAATAAGATGTGATTTCCTGGCCTCAACCTCAAGCCTCCATTGTGAATGTTCATGTGTGCGCAGGCAGATACGCTGTGTGCAGACTCCTGAACACAGCAGACGTGGAAGGCTGCAGGATTGCAGCGCGAGGTAACTCCAGCGTGCAGCTGTGGTGGGAACTGGGGTCAGCAGGGCTGGCCTTCATTGATATATGGAGCACTTAACCCAGCGAGAAGCACAGAGGTGGTGGGAAGGCTCCCCCTGGAAGAGTTTTTCAAGTTGATCTGGTGGTTGTATTGTCGATCTCTCAGGGTAGCAGACAGGGGGCATACGCTCTGGACTTTCACTTGGAGAGAGAGAGAAAATCAATCTTCGTGCCCCAAAGATGGAACTGCTGATGCAGAAAGTCACTGAGGCGCTGGAGCCTTGTAAGGAAGCCTCTGAGGAAACAGCTTCAAGCTTCTAGCAAGATCCTGGACTACATCAGAGCTCTCTGGAGACATGAGGGAGTTCAAATATAAATAGAAAGGGTGTTTATTGGCCTTGGCCCTGAGTTGGTGTGCTTTTTGATCAAGAAAGAGGAAAACCCAGCTGAAATTGTGGATAGATCTGTGGATTGGAAAAATAAATATAACTAAAATGCTTTATTCTTCACTGGAGTGTAGCCTGTATCCTGCTCAGGAAAGAAAAAAATGTGCTGAGATTAATATCAACCATTTTTCACAAGAGCTGTTGTAACTCGTTAGATAAGCATCCAAATTTACAGATAGTGTTGTTTAAAGGTAATATTTTGTAAAAATGATCGGTCCTAGTGAAGTCATCTTGCTGTAGCATTCTTCAGTTGAGAATATTTTCATAAAAATATTCTAAATTACACACGCTAATGTAGCCAGTGATTGAATTGCTTTTGCAACTTGGGAAGCAAATGCTTGCATTGAAAAGAACCATTCTAATGAAGTGATCAATTTAAGACCCAGAATAAAGGGCACAAGAGCTTTTCATGGTAGCATTCAGTGTAAACTGACACTAGCCTTGCTGAATTTTCTAGCCCATTGAAAGCCATTTGTGACACAGGACTGCAGGAGGAGAGCGCCTGGTGGCAAAACACCTTTCCGTTTTGATACTCAGACTTTGTGGAACTTTTCTTTCTTTGATTTGTATAAAATCATCCACAATTATTGTACACTATCACTAGCCCCACCTCTTCAGAGTCACAGAAAGGAAAATTGTCTGTGTAGGGTGCAGCAAAGGTGAAGAAGACCTTGACTACTTGCTCTGCAAAAAGAATTTTCAAAATACTTTGCCTAACTCAGTTGCTTTGCGTAAAGGGCAGACAACAGGGAAAAATTTCTGTGCTGATGTGATTTTTCATCATTGTAAGCTGTTTCTGCTCTCCTAACTAGGAAGGGTCAAATAAAATACTTTCTGATGGGGGCAGGAGAAAATATATCTTACTGCTTCTTAGACAGGATAGGTGAGTTCATAGAGGTTGCTTTTGAAACCCCTTTTTCTCTTGCTGAAACAATGCTCCTGACAAGGAGCCTGCGAAGAGAGCACCGTCGCTGCTGAGTTTTGTTCACTGTGGGGAAATCGAAGTGCTCAGGGCCGTGTGAGGAACCAGGGCAGTGATATTTGATATCGGCCTGATGAGCAACTGCTTCTATCTTCTAAACCTCAGCTGAAGACCTGGCTGCAGTGAACCAGAGGCAGGAAGCGAAATCCGGGAAGTTGTGAAATCCTTGCCCCAGTGCCACCCCTGAATGCACCTTAGATTTCACAGCAACCAACATCGCTAGCTTGATGTGGATTCTTGGGGTCGAATGTATGAATCTTTTCTCTTCGGCTGAGGACCAGCCTAGCTGCCACATTTTTGTTCTTGTTCAGTGGGAAAGGATGACCAGTCTGTTTATTTATTCCTGTAAAATGCGGGCATTTGGCAGAAAGTGGCAGGTCAGGCATGGGGTATTTTGGTAGAACAGTGGCAGAGGCAGAAACCCACAGTGTATCAAGCTGTCTGATGCAAAAGGAAAGAAAAAAAATAGGGCATGCGCTTCAAGTGCTCCTTTATTGTCAGCGCTGAGCTGTGCCTCTGACATTGGCTTTGAGGAGGAAATTATGACATTTAAAAGAATCTCCCAAGCCTTATAAAAAGCATGTGAATATCTATAAATATTGATCCAAAATGAGTGCAATGAATAATTTATAGTGAGATATACTTTCTTTGTCTTTCAGTTTTTAAAACAGCTTTTATTTTTTACTTGCTCTCTCTAAAAAATTATGGTTATGCAAGCATATTTTTCCTGATAATTTTAGAGCTATTCCTTATTTTTAGAAAAAATGTGTTATGTGCAAAGGATGGTGAAGTTGAGGGAAGGTAATCAGCAACAATGCACACGTTAACAAACTGGAAGCATACTGTGCCTGGTCTAGTTTCAAGGGAAAATACAACTGGAGGTTTAAAATGGGAAGGAGGTGACATCGTTTGTTGTCATAATTGTGTTGATTTCAGTGCATTTTCCAGAATCATTTAAATATTTGTATGTTTACTTGAATAAAAATAGGGATTTCATTTGTTGAGATGACTGATTCCAAGTGAGAATAGACTCTTGTGGAATGACAGCAAAATAGACAGGTGCACCTAGCGTCGCTCACAGTATGCCCGAGAGGGGGCTGCCCATTTACTTGCTAAATATTCTCACATCTCCCCAGGAGTTGGGCTTAATTGATCAGGATTCCGGGTCATTCTTGGAATGTCTACCAATATTTTCAAAAAGGGCCAAAGTTTTCTATTATTGCTTCTGCTCTCTCTATGCCCTTCATGCAGATTTGTGGAAATTGACACCTTGTATTTTCTTGGATAAGACATCGATTCAGCTCACTAGGTTTTTAATATGGCTCAAAATATGCTCACATAAAAGAATGCCATTTTCTATTCTTTTGTTGTTGTTGTTTATTTCTTTCCTGGCAAGTATGCCTTTTCAGATATGCTGAATTTGTTATTGATGTTTAAAATTTGGGTTAGTTTTTTAATTTGATTCATGTAATGAAATTGGAGACAACCAATGGTCCTTTTGGGTACTTTAAGCTTTTTGTATTTCTATGCCTCATCTGAGAGAGCTTTTAGTTCAGATGTGTAGTGCATACCAGACGTGCAAAATATTATTTAGAAGCCCATCACAATCACACATCTCATAAAATCTCATGCTTGCCCGTTATTCTTCTGAAGTTTCCTTATAGTGTTTAAGGCAATCTTATTTTCTCGAACGGAAATCATACATGGCTCCCACTAAATGTAATAGCTAATACATTTTCCTTGAACTAATTAAGCAGGGATTCTTTTTAGACGTACTGAAGATTGAACCCTGGGAATTTTGCCACTGAGCTACATATCTCATCCTGGTATGCATGCAGTGTGTATGAATGCATGCATGCATTTTGTACTATGCATTTGTATTATGTATTTGTATTATGCATGCATATTGAGACACAGTCTTACTAAGTTGCTAGAGATGGGCATGCGCTTGTAGGTGGCATCCAACCTCAGCCTCCTAGAATGCTGGGATCACAATGCTTGCTACGAAGTCCAGCTATGAGCGGAAATTCTTTTTAGACACCTCAAAATACCTGTGAACACTAAGCTGTATCTCTGCTCCAAAACACAGGATGGCGTTCCACACAAAATGCGCTAGGGTTTTGGACCCAAGAGAATTGGATTCAAATTCTGCTTCCACATTGCTTGCTTATGAACCTGAGCAAGTCACTTAACATCTTTGATACCGTCTTTCTATTTTTAAATAGAAGTTACAATCCACACATTTAGGTATATGGAAGGATATTAAGAGAATACTGTCTCTTAATTAAATAAATACCATCCTCTGAAACCCTTAGTTTCTCATAGAACACATACTGGCACCTTATTGTTCAAAGTTCCGCCCACATAGCCCAGTCTGCCTGTCGGGGTTGGGCTCCTTCTCCTTCTGTACCTGTGTTCCAGGATGATCGGGATGCTGCTCCTCTGGAGTCCCACCTACAGTGTACTGCTTCAGCTTCTCTGTGCCCTCCTCTTATCAGAACTGATTCATCTTTCCTTTCTTCTTGCATTGTATTTCGCACCCAAAGCATTCTGGCTGGGGTCAGAAGCTGTCACCCCATTCCCATGACTGTACTCTAAATTCCCTAGCTCGGGACCAGGATCTTTGCCCCTTTTCTGTAGCACCCCCAGGACCTATTACAAGTGCCACCCCACTGTGATGCACTCAGCTGCTCTGTTAGGGAGAGTGACCAAATAACTGATCATCTCAACTGGGACATTTGCCCAAGAACAGTGCTGGACTTGGTGGATGCTAGAAACAGAGGTGAACCAGATGGTCCACAAGTTGGAGGTTGGACTGAGGCTAAGAACAAAGGTTGTAACTCAACTCTCTAACCTGTTTATAAAACCAAAACACCATGTTAGTACAATTAGGCCTACCTATGTGTTGCTGTGGGAAATGTCACTCCTTTGCTAGGTTTTGTTTTGTCTCCTCTCAAGATGGCTTGGCCAGGGCCATGAAATAACTGCAATCCTTTAGACAGCTAGTGATTTTTCTCAAACCCACTGCTGTGTTAGGGGCATGCTAAAGAGATCTGCTTCCCGAACACAGGGTGTACTAAAATCTGTTCAGAGAGTAGAATAGCTATTTTAAGAATTTAAAATCTTGAATCAGGGGCAACTGTATGTTTACAGCTGGTTTAACTCTCAGGGTATACACTCTAGATACCTATCAGAAGGGGCTGACTTTGTAAGGCATGTGGTGACATATTTGATAAATAATCCGATTTTATAAGTGATTATAGTGTACATACAAGGCCCTTCTTGGGGCTCACTGGCTTCAGAATGTTTTCGATTGATGCCCTAGTGTGGAAGGTTCTGCATTGCTTTAATAAAGTCTGCGGTAGACTCATTGGCTGTCTTTGTCCACCTTATTTAAGTCTTAGTAATAAAGTTGGAGTTATTACTAACTCCAGCATGTTAAACAAAGTTATGTTTGAGATATAAACATTAGGCTTTCTTAAAATGCATAGACATCCTAATGATAATCTTGTTACTAAAAAAGAAAAAAATTTCTAGTGTCACATGTTAATCCCTCCATCTTTAATGAATTGTTTGTTTCTGAATGTTGTGCACAGGGACAAGTCTTATATTAAGAATTTCTGCTACTAGGGTACAGAAAGAAAATGTGACAATTCAACAATGCCATTTGTGCCATATTTGTATAACACCCATACACTACGCACAGATGCATTGTGTGTCTGGAAAATTCGAACTTTAAACAACATGAACAGTTTTTCCTTAGCTATCTGCTCTAGCAGAGACAAGCCCAAAGCACATAAATGCCACATCCCTCAGACAATTGTGTGAATAATTCTCCCTGGGTCCATTGCTTCTGGGTTTTGGCCTTAGCTCCTGGTGTTCACAGAATTAAGAGGGTTAAAGGTTCTGGCACGGTGAATTTATTGTTGACATCTCCCAGTCCTTAAAGGCAGGATCACTAATGGATGACCTTGGGGTTCGACCTTTTCCAGACCCGAGAAGATCAAGTCTCACCCCCCTCCTGCAAGTGTGGTGACCCCTCTGTTCTCACTCTCCCTGGCCTAAGCTTTAACTCACTGATCTTTGACCAAAGTATTAAGCAAACACCTGCTTGGATCTGTGGTCAAAGACTGTGGACTTGAGGATCTACCATAATTTCATGTGAATAAGCTGCGGTAGTAACAATGAAATATAGTGCAGGTCTGTGGACATGCCTACAGTAAGTAATTATATTGCTCTTGACCACATACAGTGCAGGTTCTGTAACAGCCCCTGAATCAATGCCAATCAAGTAGACCGGAGTATTAATGAATTGTTAGTGGATACACCAAGGCTTCTACTATTTACATTAACACTGACGATAGTGCAGCAATATTTATTTCCTCTCACTAAAAGAGACCAAATCTAAATTTAAGCTTGGATTATATTAGATTTACCATGAACACTAATGCTGCAAAATGCATTAATGTGTAACAGAGGTACCAGGAATCATTTAAATCAATCAAATTAAATCATTTAGATAAAAAGTTGAAGTTGGCTGAGAAGACTCCTGCACTTCAGAGGAGAGAGACACAAGTGCTACCTTGAAGAAAAGTCACTCTGAATACTTTAAATGAAGAAACAAAGAAGCAGATAGCCATGAGTTTTGAATGTTTTAATTTAGTTTTAAAAATCGGGTTCACATGGAAAGAGTCTACCAGGCTATGGTTGTTATGTGATTGCTGCTTTATTAAAATTTTATGCTAAACTTTTGTGTGTGCTTTCTCTCTCCTGGTTTGCCCCCAATAAAATTATACTTAAAGTCAAGAACCAAATCAAAATGTTACTTGTGTTTAAAAAAATAAAATAAAAATCAGGTTCACCTGCAATGATAAGCTATCCTTAAAAAAGAATCCCAACAAAATGTATACAAAGGACTAGTGGAATCTTTTGGTATGAAGATTAATGTGCTACTCTTTAGTAGTTATTCCAGTCCTTCTCAGTGTGTATAAATTATGAAGGTTCGTCTTTGCATATCAAAACAAAATTAAGTAAATAAAAAATGAAGTCAAAGACTTCACATGGAACTATTGGTTATATAAATATTTCTAGAAAGAAATTGTACACTTCTGACACATGGCTTTTACTCCCTAGTTAGGAGCCTTCAATTAATTTACAGTTTTGTTTCAGTGAGTATATCTAGCCTTCCCAGTGACCACAGATTTCCTGATGCCTGGCAATTGAACGATGCATGAAAGAAATTTTAGACTTCAACTCCTGTCTCTAGCCTTTTGCATTAGATTATGATGCTCACAGTTTAGAATGAATGAATAGTACACCATAATGTTAGCACAATGAGTCCTGATATTTTATCTCTAAATTAAAATTCATACTGCTTTTATTCATCAATGTAATGAATGAATTCTATTTCCTTCTAAGATTTGGGACAAGTTTGTCAATTTTTATTTTTAGTTTTTTTTTTTTTTTTTTTTAGATTTTAAATGAGACTCACAGAGCAAAGCCAAAATTTAAAATGTGCCTGTCATCACCTGTCCCCTTGGCTCCTCATCTTCACACTTATTGTCATGTTAATCGTCTTTGTGGTTGGGGAGGAGTTTCACAACCTTACACTCTGATTTATGGGAATTATCTTTTGGCTGCCTGGGGAGGGGGAACTATTTGTATCTCCATTTTATAGAGAAGGAAACTGAAAGAGAAGTCACCAGCTAGTAGCTTGAGCAGCTGAGATTTAAATTCAGGCAACTTGACCCCAAAGTCTTTCTTGTGATGGCTGTGCCAATCCCCTTTCAATCACTCTAATAAAGCCATTTAGAAGCCCATACACCTTGGTTTCTCCTCCCACCATCCTGCCCTATTTGACATTGCCATAGACCAGTTGGGGGCAATGTCTGCTTCTTATATAACTTCTGCACACCAAGGACTGAAGTTCATTTATCATCACTTTCCCTGAACACTTAGCATAGTGGCTGGCACTCAGCAGAATATATATATATATATATATATATATATATATATATATATATATATATATATATATGAAATGTATATAAATTATGATAAGGAATTCTTCTACCTAATTTAAATGATGTATACTAAGTATCTGTCCTTGTTATTTTGGTGTCTAGCTCCAGAGAAGCAACTTCACTGATAAAATGTTTTTTCTTCAAAACATCATGGTCTCTTTATCAAAAGCCATGCAAATCCAAAACATTGGCATTGCTCAACCTACACGGATCCTTGGCGACGGTAAGCCTATTCTGGCAAGGATATTGCCTGAAACAACCCAGATCATGTTTATTTGATTCTCCTTCTTTTCTTTACACGACCTGAAAATTAGGTAACCTGAAAGCAAAGTGTTCTCACACGTAAAACAATAATGCCAAGTAAAATAACTTGCTCACCTTAGAAGGGTGTGCCGAGGGATGTAGCTCAATGACAAGCTAAGAACAACGTCCTGGTAAATCTCAAGAAAACTTTTGAAATTTGCTGTTTCAGTTTGCTCATTTTATAAACTCTGCCTCTTGGTTCTGAGTTTCACATAAAAAAGCCTTAAAATGGATGGGGAAAATGGATATTGAAGTCTTGAGAACCATGGGGAGACAAAGTCACAGCCATAGTGTTTTCCTTCGCTCTGGGCAGCCTTCGTCATGGTGTCATTTTCAATGAAGCAAAATAAGAGAAGACAAACGCTGCAAGTTGTATGCTGACACAAAAAAGCAAGTGTTTGTACCTCTTACCCTTTCTGTTTCCATGTGAAGTTTCATAAGCAAATTTCTGTACCAAGATTATAGTGATTTCTGTTTTCCCTACATGCATGATTCAAGTTCCACTTTAAAGAAGGTGTGACTTCGCTGAAATTGGCTGCTGCCAGTAGTACAGTAGAAACTTGAAATACCTCTAGCTAGAATGCATCATGGTTAGACAAAAATATAACTTATTGTCAGGAAGGAAAGAATTACAGATATAGGTTGTGAAGGAGAAAAAAGAATATGAAGGGGCCGGGGAGATGGCTCAGTGGAATAAGCGCTTCCCTGGCAAGCACAAGGGCCTGAGTTCAATCCCTGGTTCTGAAAAAAAAAAAAAAAAAAAAAAAAAAAAAAAGAATATGGAAAATCACTGCTTTTTTCAAGTGGGCTCAGAAACATGAAGAGTTTGGAATTTGCAAAGTAGAAATTATTAAAGGACCTCAACAACCAAAAGGTTTCTTAATGGCTACTTGTAAATCTGCATATCTAGACGTTATGTATGAAAATCTCTTCAGGCATTTTAGAGTAGATTTTATAAAGAGAAATTCAAAGGTATAAGGATGATTTGAAAAGAGTATTCCTGAATAAAAAATGTACATCAGTCAAAAGCATCAATAAATATGCCTTTTTCACATGCAAATGACAATTTCTAAAGGAAAGGAGGGATTGTTTAATAAATAGTGAGATAATATTCTTGAAAAAGGTTACCAGCGATTACATAAGTTATCTTCATAAAGAAATTTAGAGCTCCTGGTTGCTCTTTTCATTAAAGTGGGATTCATATCCAGACAAGCTGAAAGCCAAACTCTGAATTTTAATTAGAGATAATAAATAATTATAACACTTAAGAAACTGACACTATTAAAGACTGCTGGTGCTACGGCCTGTAAAGGAAGAGTGGGAAGGCACAAATGTCAGCAAAGGCATTGAGAGCTGGGTAGGAAATTGGTAATAAATGGGTAGATTCTCAAGCTAACTGGATCAACATGGAAGCTTGCACTGGGCTAGTCAAAGATCTTGGACCCATAAGAATTCTGCTCCTTTTGAGATGGTTACAACATTGTCCTCCACCCGACCTCCTTAATAAAGTAGTTATTTCCTAAAATTTTGTAGGGAAAAGGGAAAGAAGGCATGGTGAGCTGTAATTCATACTTTTCAAATAAGACAAGCAAAACTCATTTTTCCCTGTTTTAATCCCCCTCAACCTTTTTAATTTTTTTTTTTTTTCAGAAGGCACACTGACATTTCGAGAGAAATTACTACCCTCGAGTCAAGGGTAGAAAAAATGGAGAGACAGACTTCCCCAACCTACACAGCCCAGAGGGGCCAGCTGACGCACAGAAAGCAGAGACTGAAGCCATTAGAGCCGGGATTCGGGCTGACACTGACCTACGCGGCACCCGGCATTGTCCCGCCATCTGCACAAATGTGAACTTTGCCTCGAAAACTTGACTTCTCGATTAACATGTCCAGCTGGGGGAGAATTCCATCATTTCCCTAATATCCTTATTGCCACTGGCCTGACATATTAATATTAAAAATATATATGCCCAGACCAAGGATTTTCTTAAGCATGTCTGTTTTTATTGCAGATAATAGGCAGGAGGTGAAAGCAGACACAATGTAATTTGAAAACCATAACCCTGATTAGGCGCTGATTGGAACGCTGTTATACCTTACATTTAAAACCTTTTTATTATTAGAGCTAGCTGTCAAAACCAGGCTCTGAATCTCTTGTGAAATAGATGCAAGGGCATGTGATGCTTCGCTACTTCAGTGCAAATAAATTTAGAGTTCAAAGTACCATTTTCTTTGAATATGTCCTTAAGTATCAGACAACTGTCATCCGCATTGCTGAGGTGTGTGTAAAGATGTTTCGTCTGGCTTTAATTTGTTTTCTTTTAATGGACAGTCATCATCGTTCTCATTTATTGTTCATTTTAATGTGTTATACATTGACGTGGTAAAGAAGGAAAACCATAGTATCACTGTTTGATGATAAATGGGCAATATTTGTGAGAAAGGGAGGCGGAGAACCTATTATCTCTCATCTTGGGAAAAGTGGACATGAAAGGGGATATTTTAATATAACCTCAAAGTGAGCAGGGAACACCCGAAGTCTCTTGGATAAGTGTTTGCAACTCAACACTTGCCACCTGGGTTCAAGTCCTGGCTCTTCTCAACTGGTTGTGTAACCTTTAGCGGTTGCTTTCAAACCTCAGTGAGTTTTCTCTTTAGAAAAGACTGCTAGCACCAGGTGTCTGTAAAAAGATGAATTGAGAGGACGCGCGCAGAAGAAGGCCTGATGAGGAGTGAGCGCCCAGTCGTGGTAGCTAGCACTTCAGCAAGCAGTTGCATTATAATGATATCATGCAAGGCTTTTTAAAGGCTCAGCCTAAATCCATACCATGCCACAGAACACAGTGGTTTCTCTGGTCAGTGTTTATAAACAGTTTTATCTGTCAGGAAACTGTGACGGTATTTGTATGCGCCTTTGTTTGTTTTACTGTGACCTCTTTCTATCTTATATGTCACAAAGAACCAAGCAAGGTTACCTCTGCCCCACCTTCTGTAGATACTGGCACTTATCAAACCTGCATCTTTGCATACTCTCTTCTTGCAGACAAATTCCTCAGGCTCCTTGATCCTTCCTACTTCCCAGATGGAAATTTTGCAACATTCAGAAATGCGCCTTGCCCAGACCTTGCTCCCTGGTGGCCTAGATTTGTCCTACAAATTAAGCTGCCTTCAACAGAGGAGCTGGATGATGTGTGAGGATGGGCAAGGCCTTGAGGCCAGGAAGAGCTAGGTCCAAATCTGGTCTCTACCACCTTCTATCCATCTGACTTAGGTGCAGGTTAACTTTCTGAGCCCCAAGTTCATCATTTGTAAGATGGGGATGGTGCTTTGATCCCTGTGGGCTTGGCAGGAGGATGGATGACAGAATACACAGGCAGAGGATGACACCAACTCAGGACAGCTGTGATCTAGTGCTACAGTGCCTTTTCCATGTCTTTGGAGTAATATGGCTTTCATCTTTGTGTCTCAGTGGTGACGAGGCACTCAGACCATAACTCGGCTCTTGGTTTTAGAGGAGCTGTCACCTTTTAAACATGTGGCGGAGCACTGAGAAAGAGCAGGAGAAGGTGAGGGGGAGGGCTTGCACAGTGGGATTCTGCATGATGTTCATAGACCTGGCCCAAATACAAGAAAGCAAGGGACCTCTTGGGGATGCTGAGCGAGGCCATACAGAGACAGTTGTGCAGAGAGCAGGAGACCCCAGCTAGGGAGCCTCCAGTTCAGGCATCAACCAGAGAGCTCTAGATTTGCATATGAGTGAGCTAGTGCGAGTAGATCCTGCACAAGGAGAGCAGGGCATATGTGGGGCCCAGACACAGATGCAGCTTCGAGGAGAGGTTCTGACACTAGCAGGGCAGCTGCAGACAGCCTTTGTGTGGAGATCACGCAGGAAGCCAGCAGGGCCTCTGAGCAGGCTGTTGGGTGAGGCAAGCCATCACAGGCCTGCTTGGGCCTCCTCTCAGCTCCTATTGGTGGACTCTCCTCTCTATTTCCCTGCAATGAGGGAATGGCAAGCAGAAAAAGAAAACTAAAGTAAAAACAGTAAATATAAGCGTGGCGGGGCTGATGGCTGACGTTCATGCAATTTGGTTCACAGTCATCGTTGTTTTGGACACCTTTCTTGTTGAAATACTTAGAGTAGTTTCCAGACCCCTGCTTTAATATGCAGAAAAGTAACTATAGTGCCCTCTTTGGCTCAGAAATAACCACGGAACATGATGCTGTAGGGTGTTATGCTTTCATGGATTTTTGTATTCAATGGGATTGTTACATTAGAGCAGTTAGTGTTGTTCTTGTAGCTTTATTTTTAATGGTACTTGTAAAGCATTTATTTCTTTACCTCAGATAATTTGTGTCCTTTCTCCTAGTCCCTATTGAAATGTTTATAAAGATTACGTCTTTGAACTTATTGTGCTAGTAATAAAAAAACTGAATGTGAAAGTATTAATGAAATATAGCACATATGCCCACATTTCTTTGTAGGAGTAACTATTCAATTTTGTACCAACATCCACCTACCTACTTTCTTTTTTTTTTCATCTATCTACTTTCTTATCATTATCGTTTGTGCAGAATTTCAGACAATAGAAATGCTATCATTTAAGTCTCAGGAGTAGCTTTGAAGGAGATGAGATGCCCTTTAATGCTAGAATGAACTGTGCCATTGCTGTGGGTAGGACTGGACAGGCTGGGAAGGAAACACTACCCAAACATCTGCTGCGTGCCAGGCTTCCAGCTAAGCAAATTTTTATGAGTATATGCTGCTTCTATTTAGCTCTTATTTCAACCTGAAGATGCAGATATTATGTCCCTGGTACAGTAATGGGGAATGAGGCTTTTGGAGGTATCTCGCCAAAGACTGTTACATTTGTCTATGACAAGAACAGGCTTTGTACTCACACCTAACTCGAAAGCTTATAGTTGTTAAAACATAGACCACTAAGGGCAAAGGAAACAAAAGCATCTGGCCAGGGATTTATAAAACTCCACCACATAACAATGAATCCAAACATTAAGGGAAGAAATCATCTCTCTGTCAGTCTACCTTGTCTCTAACTCCTACTATGTTTATTGAGCTAAGTGACATTGAACAAATTTCTGCCCTTACTGAGCCCCAATTCCATTATTTGTAAAATGTGAAATGGGGGCTAAATTGTAGCTCTGTCCCAGCATCTCTAAGCTTTGATAGCATTTTCATTATATCCCAGTTTCAGCCCCAGTATAGGTGCTCCTTGTTCCCTGGAACCCTCTCTGAACCTGATGCGTGGATTTGTCTCCTTGTGATACCTGACGTTGTGAAAGGAAAATTTGAATGAATTTTAGCAATGCACACAGAGCTCCATTCCATCCTGGTCACTAATGATCCCTAATCAAGACACGATCTGAAAGGTAAACAAACCAACAGCTCCTTTGTTTTTGTGAAGCGAGAACTAAGAGTTATTGATTATTTTCTGACCGAGGACGGATCTGTATAGATCTGGGGAAGATTGATGGCTCTTTTGATCTGAGGATAAGCTGGGCCTGACAACATGGGACTGTCCTGGGTGTACAGCACCTTCAGGCCACAGCCAGGTTCTCTCTACACCATTTCTCCTTCCCCCAAAGCCTCTGGTCCATGATGTCCCCATTGCAACAAAGTACAGCATCATGAAGAGCTCTTTCTAGGAGCTTAGTCAGGGCTCTTTTTGATCACTAGCGATTGAAAAAATATTAGTGACATTTTAAGCTCTATCATTCATATTTTCAAAGTATTCTGAAACCTTTACATTTATTTATAATGTTGGAATCCAGGCTCTACATTTTCGGATTTGTCTTTTCCATATTAAAGCAATAAATGTATCAACTTATTATTATTATTCTTTCTTTCTTTCTTTCTTTCTTTATTTATTTTTTGCTGGTACCAGGGATCGAACTGCGGACCTTGAACTTGCCAGGCAAACACTTATTCCACTGAGCTATCTACCTAGCCCAAACATATCAACCTGGGATAATTCAATCTATGCTCTATGTTTTAATGATTCTGTGTAAATATTTAAACAAGTATGCTCATAGAAGAATTGGTAAAGATATATGTTACATTTGTTTAGTTTTTCATTGTCAATCATGGTATATTATTCATTCACAATGATTTCCTCCTAGTGAAACTGATCCGACAGGTAGCACCATACTGTAGGGTTTTACCTCTCAACATGATTGACTGCATGGGAGTGCAAATATGCAATCAGGACTTGAGGGATGTGGGAGCCATGACTAAGAAGGAAAGAGTATGAGACTTACCTGCTCAATCAAGAAACATTATTCTGCTGGTGTTTTCATGGGGTGGGCTTAATTTTTTAAAGTGATCTCTATATCCATTGTGATTGATCCATTGACCATATTATGGGCAGAGATCATGTCCAATTTGCCATAGATCCACTATGTGTCTTTTTGTTTCTCAGCTTCCATTCTGTCTCCAGATCTTTGAGATAATTTAGAAAGGCATAGCTCTGTGCTGAAGTTGTATCAATGGATCCTGAGATTTGAATGTCCCCAGGTTTCTCCTTTTTCTTCTACCCTGACTCTCTCTAGCATTCATCAGAAGATCCTTGAGTTCAGGCACAAGCCAGCCTTTGCCTGTGGTCCACCATGGTATTTCTCACTGACCCTTGTAGCAGCAGCTTCCTAATAGCACCAAGCCTGCTGGTTAGTTTGCCCGGCGTGGGTCATATGTGATTAGTGAGTGATTGCCAAGGGGGACCAACATTAGGTCACTTACACACATATAATGTGGTATACCTACCAGATGATGTCTGCACTGACAGCTTGCTATGTCTCTAAGACAATTGTTGAGAAATGTTTGTAACCTTGCAATATGGCCAACAAATACTACTGTGAAGCATATGTTCAGTTGACCTGTTCTATGAAGTGTCTCGGCTTCATCAGGAAGCAAAAGCATCATTCTTTTGCCAAAATATTTTCCATGGATTTTTCTTTCATCCATATTTTATTTTGCTCTATTTCCCTAAAGGATCAGATATGGCTAGAGTTAACACAACAGAATTTTTTTTAATTTTTTTTATTTATGTGTGTGTGTGTGTGTGTGTGTGTGTGTGTGTGTGTGTGGCCAGCTCAGCCCACCAGGGGACAGGGCTGGCTGGCATGTGGTGCTGGGGGATTGAACCGCAGTCCCTGTGCTTTGCTAAGCTTGTTCTAAGTAGGTCCTTTAGACCACTGAGCCATCTCACCAGCCCCAACACAACAGAATTTCAACCAGCAAATAACTCCAAGGTAAGGATCAGAAGTCAAGTCAGGAGGAAAAGAAGACACAAATGTATTATCAAAGCTGAAGAAGGTCATGGTCCAAGAGTGCAAAACTGTGGGTTTGTGAATGGCCAAGGTGAAGAAAGAAGTTTGATTAGTTCTTCTTAGTGGAAGGAAATCTTTTCTCTGAATAGAAGGCCAAATTTATTTTCTTGACATTTATTTATGTATTCATTATAATCTAAAGAGATACAAGATAGGAAAAAAAACCCTAAAACATTGGAAAGGATACAGGACTTCTTCAAACAAAGCAATAGGAATTCAGCAGTGGTTGTTACATTGCATAAAGTTGTCTTAAAATTAATTGTTCAGATTATCAGATATAAGCATGGAAAATTTGTTTGAAGGAAAGGAAGAAACAGAGAGAAAGAAAGAAGAAAGAAAGAAAGAAAGAAAGAAAGAAAGAAGAAAGAAAAATTGAAAATAACAGGAAAAACTTGAAACATCAACTGCTCTCTTCTGTTGACCAGAAAAAATCAACAGTACAATTATCCAAACCATTCTGCATGCATACATAAATATATCGCTCTCTCACCTTCCTGTCCATTTCCTTATCCCAGTCTTCCTTTCCCTTTGAGCAGATACTTTTTTTTTCACAGTATCTATGGAACTTTTCTAGTTTTATTTACTCTTTCAAGTCCTCACAGTATGAGACAACACAATGTTCTCATATGTAGGTCTGACTTACTTCAGTTTTAAGTATGGTCTCTAGTTGCATCCATTTACCCTTAAAAGCCTTGAATTCATCTTTTTTTTTAAACAATAGCTGAACAATATTGCATTGGGTAAAAACATCACATCTTCTTTTTCTGTTCCTTGGTTGATGGGCATTTGGCTTGTTTCCAAGATACAGCTATGACAAATTTCACTGCTATAAACATGGGTGCATATATATCCCTGTTGTATGATGTCTATCATTTACTTGGAAAGATACCCAGGAGTGGAATAGCTAGGTTGAAAGAAATTTCCAATCCTAGCTTTATGAGAAATCTTCATACTGATTTCCATATTGTTTTATCAGTCCACATTCTACCAGTAGTGGAGAAATGTTTCGTTTTCTCCACATCCCCTCCAACATTGTTATTGGTTGACTTCTTGATGATAGTGAGAATTCTTTCTGGAGTGAGATGGAATCTCACTGCTACTTTAATTTACATTTCTTGAATAACCAATGATGTTGAACATTTTTCCATATATTTATTTGCCCTTTGTATTTCTTCATTTGAGAAGTGTATATTCATTTCAGACACCCATTTGTGGATTGGGTCTTTCAATTTTAAGGGCCTGACTTTTTAAAATTATTTATATGTTCTAGAAGTCCTTTATCTGAGGGATGGTCAGCTATAATTTTTTTCCCCAACTTGTGAATCTTCTTTGTACTC
Source organism: Octodon degus (assembly GCF_000260255.1). NCBI lineage: Eukaryota > Metazoa > Chordata > Mammalia > Rodentia > Octodontidae > Octodon > Octodon degus. The sequence continues at coordinate 8,377,611 of NW_004524578.1, read as the reverse complement.
TGTTGGTGATTTCTTTTGACTTCCAGAAACTTTTCAAAAAGATGAGATCCCAATTGTTGATTCTTTAAAATATTTCCTGTGCACTTTGATTTTTGTTTATGAACTCTCTACTTACCCCTATGTCTATAAGGTTTCTTCATATTTTTTTCTCCAGGAGATCTAGTATTTATATTTTAATATTTAAATCCTTGATCCCTTTTGACTGTAGTTTAGTGCATGGTGATAGACATAGATCTAATTTTAACCTTTGGCATGTGGAAAGCCAACTTATCCAGCACTATTTGTTTATTTATTTATTCTATATTTAGGGCAGAGTCTACACAGTGTTCAGGGTCTCACTACATAGATCAAACTCCCAGTGATTCTCCTGTTTACAGCCTCCCAAATGCTGGGAAAACAGGTGCACGCCACTATTCCCAGTCTCAATTGCCATCTCAGTGCACCCCAGGGGCGGGGCCAGCACAGCACTCGGGGGATCAAACCCTGGCCACTGTGCTCTGCCTAGGCAGGTACTTTAGTCTTCTGAGCTGTCAGGCTGGCCCTTCCACCACCATTTATTAAAATGGCCATTTTTCTTTCAGGAAATATGTTTGATCCCTTTGTCCAAGATAAGATGACTGAGTATGTTTGTAGTTGTTTCTGTATCCTTTAATCTGTTCCACTGACTCTCAGGACATTTTTTTTTTCTGGCAGTACCATGCTGATTTTATCACAATACCTTTGTAGTGTAATTTTAAGTCAGGGACTGTGATTACTCCTGCCTTTCTTTAGTTGCCCAGGATTGCTTTTGTTGTTCTAGGTCTCTTCTGGATTGAGATGAATTTTAAGAATTTTCTCTTTAAATCTGTGAGACATACAATTTTTTTATATATTTAGTACAGGGCCTACAGGGTCTCACTACAGAGATTGGATTTGTAGTGATCATTCCTGTTTTTCAGCCTCCAAAGCACTGGGATTACAGGCGCACACTACCACGCCAAGTTTTAATCGCTGTCTCAGTGCGTCTCAGGGGTGGGACAAGCATGGCAAGCTGGGGATTGAACCTGGCTGCTGTGCTCTGCCCAAGCAGGTGCTTCACTCTACTGAGCTATCTGGCCAGCCCTACAAATGGTATTTTAATCAGTGTTGCAATTCACTGAGTCTGTATAACAATTTTAGGAGTATGGCCATTTTCTCAAAGTTAGTTCTTCCTATCTAGAAGCAAGGATTGTCTTCACATTTTCTGAAATTCTCTTCTATCTCTTTTCTGAGAGTACTGTAATTTTCACAGTATAAATCTTTTACTTTCTTTGTGAGATTGATTCCTTAGTATTTCTTTTTTCTTTTTTTCTTTTCTTTTTTTTTTTTTTTTTGACTGTTATGGTGAAAGGTGTGGTTCCTCTAATGTCTGTCTTGGTACATTCCTTGTTTGTGTACAGATACACTATTGATTTTCAAGTGTTGATTTTGTGTCCTGCTATGCTACTGAATTTGGTTATTAAGTGTGAAAGTCTCTTGGTGGAATTTTTGGAGGCTTCTATGTACAGTATCATGTCATCTGCAAGTAATGATCATTTCACTTCTTCCTTTCCAATCATTATTCCTTTTATTTTCTCTCTTATCTAATTGTTGTGGCTAGTGATTCCATAACTATACTGAATAGGAATGTAGACAGTGGACATCCTTTTCTTGTTCCTGAATTTAAAGCGAAGACTTTCAGTTTTTGTTCACTTAGCATGATATTGGCTGTTGATTTATCATGGAACGCTATTATCAGACTGAGGTAAGGACCCTCTATTCTGATTTTCTGTTGGGCTTTTTTCATGAACGAGTGTTGGAGTTTGTCAAAAGCTTTTCCAGCATTCCTGGGATGAATTCCACTTGGTTACGATGTATTGTGTTTTTGATGATTTACTGCATTCTATTTGCTAGTATTTTGAGGGTTTTTTTTCATCTGTGTTCATTAGGGAGATTAGCCTATAGTTCTTTTTTTTTTTGGTTGGGTCTTTTTCTGGCTTTGGTATCAGAGCAATATTGGTTTCCAGGAATCATTTTGAGAGAGTTGTTTTCCTTTCAATTTCTTTGAAGAGTTTGAGAAGCATTGGCATTAAATCTTGTCTAAAATCCTTGTAGAATTAGCTGTGAATTCATCAGGAACTGGGACTTTCTTTGCTGGTAAGACTTTTATTACATGTTCAATTTCATTCACTGATATTTGGTTATTATGAATTTTTATATATTTTCAATTTGGTAATTCATAAGTATCTAGGAATCTGTCCATTTCTGATGTGTTTTCTATCCTGTGAGGGCAAATATTTTCAAAGCAGATATGATGGTCTTATGAATTTCTTTAAGGTTTGTAGTGATTTCACCCTCTTTACTCTTTGTTGTATGAATTTGATTTTTTTCCTTGTTTTGATAAAGTTGACTAGGGTTTATCAATTTTTTTCATTTTGTCAAAGAACTAACATCAATTCATTAATTCATTGTGTTGTCTTTTTGTCTTCATTGCATTTATTTGTGCTCTAATGTTTATAATATTCTGCCTTTGTTGGGCTTTGTGTTTGACTTGCTTTTCTTTTTCTAGGAGCCTGAGGTCCAGCAAAAGATTGTTTATTTGAGCTCATTCTCTTTTCCTGATGTAAGAACTTGCTGCTATAAATTTTCCTCATAAGACAGCTTTAAATGAGCAACCATTTTGTATCTGTATACTCAAAATAGTTAGGATAGATATACAGCTGCATTCTCTTAATTCAATGAATAAAAAGATTTGTTCTAATAGTGTTTGTGGACAGGATACCATGTCTGTATCTTGTACAATGAATAACCACTGAGACAACAATATGCAATGTATTAATTATTGAAACTGTGCTAGTAATCGGTTTTGATGCTGTCTCACTGCTATTTGTTTCTCAATAAAATTATTTTAAAAAATACAGCATTCATTGCATTCTGCATGTTCTGGTCAGTTTTTTTTTTTTTTTCTGGAAAGAGAGATTGAACTCAGACCCTTGCTTTTGCCAGGTTCTACTAAGTTGTATCTCCATTTTCATTTTGTAAATATTGTTTAATTTCTTCTCTTATTTCATCTGTGACTCATTGACTATTCAGGAGGGTGTTACTCAATTTACATATGTTTATGGAATTTCTGCTCTTTCCTTTGTCAATAATTTCCAGTTTCATTGTACTGTGGTCACACAATGTGCATGGGATAATTTCATTTCCTTTGTATTTACTTATGCTCTATGTGCTAGTATTCGGTCTATTTTGGAAAAACATCTCATGTGCAGCTGAGAAGAATGTTTATTCGACATTAGTAGATGGGACACTGTAAAAGTTTACTAAGTCTACTATTTTTTACAAAATTTGTTTAGTTCTGTTACTTTGCTGATTTTTTTGCATAGTTGATCTAATTCTTTGTGACAGTGAAGTGTTAAAGTCTTTCATTACATTTATATTATTACTTATTTGATTTTTCATGTCTGTTAAAATTTGTCTTATGCAGTTAGTTGGGTGCTTCTACATTGGGTGCATATAAACTTTGTTTCTCTCTCTCTCTCTCTTTTTTTTTCTTGGAAGAACTGGGGATTGAACTCAGGCCCTTGCACTTGCCAGGGAAGTGCTTATTCCACTGAGCCATCTCCCCCACTCCAAACTTTGTTTCTCTTTACATCATCTTATAGCTGTTGAATTGTTATTTCCTGGTTCCTTGTTATTTTTAAGAGATCTTTCCTTTCATGTTCACCAGTTCTAATGCTGTCTTCAAGGTGTGGAAGTCTATTTTCCGTTTTATCCAAGTGGTTTTCCTAGCTTTTGATGGAATTTTTAATTTCCTGGATATCTCTTTGAATCTGTTATATGCATTCTCATTTTTTCTTGTACTGTTAATTCAACGTTTCCATCATTTTCTATTCTCCTCTATTTTTGTTCATCTATACCTTATTTGGGTGTGCTGAGCAATTCTTTCATGATCATTTTCTTTTCTTTTTACCTGAGAGATGATTTCTGATCTGATTTCTTCTATAGCCTCAGACAGTTGTTTCTTTGCCTCAGTTGCTATGATCTCAGAAGTTTCAGGTGTGTGACTTCTAAGGTTTTCTATGTCTTTGTCTCCTGGACTTGTTCTAAGTGGTCTGGAGGTCTGAGATTGCCATTTGGTCCTTTGTTTTGACATTTTTGAAACTTCCAGTGTTCACTCTGACTCAGCAGTGATGGGAAGGGTAAAGCATGAGTCAGCAAGGCTTCTGCAACAGTGGGTAGGTGCAGGTAGACCCACCAGAGCTCCTGCTATGTGAGGTTCAGTGTGGCTTCTGCCATGGCTAAGTAGGGGACAAGCTGCTTCTCAGGAAGCCTCTGAGGATGATGAGGTTTGGTTGAAGCTCCACAAGGCTCAGGATCACCAGGTCTTCCAAGACATATGGACAGGGGTTAGCTCAAACTCAGCAAAGCCTTGAGATGGTGGTGAGGGCAGGGCAGGGCAGGACTCACCCAGTCAGACCATACAGCTGTAGTTCTATGGTACCCACCTTCTTTCTGTGTTGGTGAGATAGGCCACTGTGGATCATGAAAGCTTCCTCACCATGTTCTATTTTTTTTTAAAAGCAAGGCAGGAGTTAAGGAACAAATTACACAAAGGACACTGGGAAACTGATATCTTCAATATAACCTAATGCCTTCAATTGCCGCTGAGAATAGCTAGTGTTCCTCCATGTATTAATACTCACAGTTACTCAGGAGGTGATTTTCAATGAGAATAACCATCTTCTGTGATGTGGATTTGTAGGAGATTGAAAGCTTTAATTTATTTGATTCATCTAGACGTTATCAGCCAACTGTAGACAGCAAGCCCCTCTTACTTTCCAATTTGTACATAAAGCCTTATCAGAATTCAGCCAGCCTGCATCCTCCCATGGTGTCTATGGCTGCTTCTCAGCTTCAGCGATAGCATTAAGTAACACCGGATGGCATAGAAAGCCTATGCCCGTCACAATCCAGCAAGCTACAGAAAATATTTACCAACTTCTGCTCTAGAGAAAGACTTCAAAAATTTGTCATCAGAGCAAGTAAGTATTCCTGTAAATTTAGTTGCTCCACTAGAGGTAACCCACTAAAATTACTTTCTGCCGTTAATAACTCTGTGTGAAAGAATCTTTGCCATTAGAGAATGGAAGAAATGGGACCAGGTATGAGCAGACGACCTTTATTAGGACGGTGGAGAAAGCCTATCCTGAGCTTGCGATATCTTCAGGGAGCCAAGCCTGGCTGAGGCACATGGTGGAGAGATGTGGAAACCCAGTGATCAGAGTGAAGGCTGCTGATGCTGCTGAGGTGAAAATGGCTTGGAACGAAAAGCACACTTGCAAATTCAGACCAGGAAGCACTTCCTTTCTAAGTTGTACCTATGATTAGCTCATCGGAGGTGCAGGCGGTGGGATACTACCGTCATCATTGGTTCTCTGGGCAGTGTAAAGCAGGTTATCCACTATCCACATACACGGTGGTGCCAAAAGACAAATTACTGGCTAAGAAACAAAATAAGCTATGATGAACAAGGCCACAATAGATTTTGACATAGGCTTATGGATTACATTTTGCTCACTTTAAAAACACATATGTGAGGTTTTGCAATGGAACAAAGAGGACTTTTTTTTTAAATGGTAATATCACCCTGGGAATTGAAATGAGGGTGTGTACACTGAGTTACAACCTTTTTTTTAAATTTTATTTTTGCATCTTGTTAAGTCATTAAGTTTCTCAAGCTGGACTCAAAACTAATGATCTTCCTGCTTCAACTTCTCAGAGTGCTGAAATAATAGGCATGCATTCTCATATCCAGCTAAAAAGAATGTTTTTTAAAAGAAAATCCTATTTTTATATCAATCAGATGTCCTCATACTTGAAATATCTTTACACAAAAGTAACTGAAGAAGCAAGTGAAATTTAAAATATGTAATGAGATTAAAAAGGCAACCAACCTTCCATTATCTGTACAAATTTTGAGTGTGACAGTCTTCTTCTTCTTAAAAAATGTTAGAAAAGCTCATAGTATTATTTTTAAAACTCTGGAGGAATATACCTGGTACCTGGTCTCTCTATTTGAAATCTTTTTTTTTTTGAGGAACCGGTCTTGTGGTTTATTTTTGACCTCAGGAAAAATAAAGCACATCTTGCTTTCTGTTTTTACCTCCTTTTTTGTTAGACATAATAAAACAAAAACATTTTAGACCAGCGTCAAAGCAGGCTAGGTTTGAAGGCAGAGAGCTGTAGGAGATCACAATCAATACAGATTCAAATTACTCCGTGACTTCAATGTTTGTAATGTTTAAAGAATAAAACAATGTGAAATTAGGTAAACTAGCAACGTTCTTAACAGAGGGTGGTCACACAGCTCATTAAGACAGACCATTGAGTCAATAATACCCTGGATCAAAATATTTGTTCAGGTCTCTAACTTTTCATAAACTAATCTCTGTTTTGTAATAATTTCACTAGTTTTTCTTTAAACTAATACAGTAAACCAGAAAATGAACAGATGATAAAGAATGAATGTACCCTGCTGCACCTTTTCTCTTCTGTTCAGATAATTCTCATTTTGGAAAAAAGCATTTGGTATTGAATCCTATTTCTTTTTTTTTTCTTTTCAAAGTTTTATTGATAAACATATAGCAATGAGACAGTTTCAAATCAAATCGAAAGTACAGTTTCAACAAATAATACACTGCATATATTCTTCTTAGTGGTTAATTGCTGTACAAGATGCAGACTTGTGATCCTACTTACAAACACCATTAGAAAAAATCATTCTATTCATTAAGAGAATGCAACTATATATCTATCCCAACCACTTTGAATACACAGATACAAAATGGACATTCATAGTTATACCCCATTTTTTTAAAGTTCCGTTATTGAATATTATAGGTGTGTAAACTGAGCAAAATATTCTAAAAGAGTCCAGTAGCCCACAATAGCATTGGGTCTTCTGTTTAACTGGCAATGTCAGAAATTATTGACCTGAGTCCTCCACAGTCTTTTTGGTTTTGATGTTTGGTTTATTTAAATTGTGCAGGGGCAAGGCAAATAGCTCAGTGGATTAAAGGGCCTGCAAGCAGGTGCAGAGGCTGCAGATTCGATCCCCATCCTGCTGTGCTGGCCTTGCCCCCAGGGTGCTCTGAGACAACAACTAAGACTGGGTATGGTGGCGTGTGCCTGTAATCCCAGCTCTTGGGAGGCTGTAAACAGGCTGATCACTACAAGTCCAATTTAGTAGTGAGACCCTGAGCACCCTGTGGACCCTTCACTAAAATAGTGAAAACATAAAAAAATTAATTAAATTGTGCAAAATACACAGGATTATTTTTTGTATTTAATTAGGGAGAGAAAAACCCTAGTACTCAACAATGAATACGCTGCTTGAGTATGATGGGAATATTTTTGTTTCATAAACTTTCTACCAAAATATAGTCTGCTCTTAATGAGAAAATATTTCTACTTTTGAATTATTATCCTTTTAAGAAAGTACGTACTATCAAAAATCCCTTTGCAACTTTAGTGGATCAACAATTGAATAATCACAAAAGTAAAAACCATAGCAATGCTTAATGGAAAATGAGCATGTTTATTTTTTAAAAAAATCTTTTATTCGTTTGGTACAGGTCTTTGCTACTCAGCTAGAACTTGCAGTGATCCTCCTGTGTCAGCCTCCCCAGTGCTGAGATTACAGGCCTGTGCCACAACACCTGGTTTTGGGGGTGGCATGACTTGCCCAGGCTTCCAGGGCTAGGATGGTATGTGGTGCCAGGGATCAAACTCGGGGCTTTGAGCTTGCTAGGCATGGGCTTATGTGGCCAAGCTATCTCTCCAGCCTGAGTATGTTCATTGATCTCATGTGTGGCCTACACCAATGGTGTGGGGTGAAACAGAAGTGTAAGAAATTAGGACCTTCCAAAGTGGGTAAAAAAATTATAGCAATAGAGCTAAAATTAGAAATTGATGATTGCTAAATTGTGTATACCATGAATTTGGTAGAAAACCAAGAAGGTAGAAACTGCTTTTTACCAATTGATTAGGATAAAATAATTGGAAAAGAGTTATAGAAGATATAAAATTATCTCATAATTAATAGCAATGCATTCATAAGTGACAAATCTTAATGACTCATATAATCTATCCATTACATGAAAATGCTAAAATATTTTAAACATAATTCTTTTTAATATTTTATTACAGATAATTTTAATCCTAATCAAAAAGGAATTGTTGAATATTACTTTATTGTTCACTTGTTAAACAAAAGTTATTTTTTCCCAATTCTCAAATATGTTGAAGTGAAGGTAATGAGAAAAATATTGTTTAAAATAATCTGATATTGTGCTAGTATATTTTTGATCTCAAATTGTAGTGTCATGAATTTAGCAGCTTCAAGTTACAGATTTTGAGAATATTTTGCTGAGTTTACACACCTATAATATTCAACAACGGAACTTAAAAAAAAATTGGGGTATAACTATGAATGTCCATTTTGTATCTGTGTATTCAAAGTGGTTGGGATAGATATATAGTTGCATTCTCTTAATGAATAGAATGATTTTTTCTAATGGTGTTTGTAAGTAGGATCACAAGTCTGCATCTTGTACAGCAATTAACCACTAAGAAGAATATATGCAGTGTATTATTTGTTGAAACTGTATTTTTGATTTGATTTGAAACTGTCTCATTGCTATATGTTTATCAATAAAACTTTGAAAAGAAAAAAAAAAGTTACAGATTTTGTGGTTGCTTTATTTTTCTCATTTCCATATCCTCAGAGCCTGAAAGAATTTCTGGCACAAAGTAGGCATGCAATAAATATTTGAATGAATCAAGACAGAAGTGAATATTAGAAACAAAATTTATAAAATATTTATGAAGTGCTACAGTGGTGCAGAATGGCAATGGAGACAGAGGAGCAGATCCTTTCCTTCAGCAAAAACATTGTTTTTAATTGTATTACTTGCTGGCCAGCCAAATAGCTCAGCAGACTAAAGCCCCTGCTTAGGCAGAATGCGGGGCACAACGTCGGGGCTTCGATCCCCAGTGTGCTGTGCCGGGTCCGTCCCCGGGGCACGCTGAGGCTGTGATTGAGACTGGGCATTTGGGCTTGCGCCTGTAATCCCAGCACTTGGGAGGCTGAAAACAGGTGAATCACTATGAGTCAGTCTTTGTAGTGAGACCCTGTAGACCCTGTACCCTGTAGACTGAGTCCTAAATACTTAAAGAAAAAAATGTATTACTTGCTGTCCATTGCTGAAATGAAATATATAGGATCACTGCTTAAGAAAGAGAGAGATTTTGGCTCATAGATTCTGAGGACTCAGTCCATGCTTGACTGGCCCCACGGCATTAATTGTATGGCAGAAGGGAATGGTGGAGGGAAAGTGCTCAGCCAGTGGCAGGCAGGAAGCTGAAAGACACAGAGGATCCTGGGACAAGAATACTACATCACTCCAGCTCGCACCCCATGACTCACCTGTTCTATCTAACTTCACCTCCTAACATTCCTAACACATTCAGCTATGAGCTCTTCAGTGAATCAATTACAGGGAAGTGTGGTGCTTTTACCATCTATTCACCTGCCAGAAGCCACACCTTGGAACACATGAGAATTTTAGAGGACCTTGTAGATCCATCCCATAGTGCCTGTAATCTTAAATGTCTAGACAAACGACATATCTCGGTGTCGTCTGGAAAAGAGATTACTAATTTCCTTACAAATAATTAATAACATTGTGAACTGATTCATACAAATTCTCTATTTTTAATTGAATGGTTCATATGGAGTTCTATACAGTACTTAACAAAATAGTTACTCTAAATTATGAATGAACATGAATTTTCATATTCAGAAAGATAATTATATTTTGTGAATCCAAAAATTGTGAAACTTCCTTAAGAGTGAAAAGTTAAAATAATAAAGTTGAGATTTTAACCTTCCATTTTTTAAAAAAAATCTCTGATGACAAAGTTATTAAGCAGAACTTTATAACTTTCATTTTTTAACAAGCAGGCTGTTTAGGAAAGGTATGAATGGTTGCAATTATTACATGGGATAGTAACAAGTCAAAATGAAAAAGCATAGGATTCTAAAATATTTTATGAGTGGCTGAGGGGAGGGTGGAGCCCAAGTTGAAAAGTTAAAACAAATAATTGAAGGTACTGCATGGTTCTCACCTACCTTCCCTTGAGCGCTGACTATGCACAGTTGCCTTTGTATGTCCCTGACTTATAAAGAAAGGGACATCATGTGTTCACAACTCTTACTCCCTAGAGAAAGGAAAAAGGGGCTGGAACATCAACTTAAATGGCCCGTGTTATTCATACCATTGCACGATTAGGTCTTTCAAAAATGCATTTCTTTGCACTAATGCTTGCATTTTTAACTTTGAATCCATATTCATTTAAATTCGTATTCTTCCCTTAGTGGGAGGAAAACAATAAAAGTTATTATAAAGGAAAATATTTCACACAGCTCATTTTTCCTATAAAGATAAGCCAAATGACTAAAGGTAAGTAAAAACTGGTTTGCAAATAAGATAATTTTAACAAGTTGAGATCGATGTGATTTTTCCTTACTATTTATACTACCTAGGAATTTCAAAAATTGCTCGTTCATTTAATTTGATAGAAGTCAAAGTTATATGATATAGCCTGAAATTTACCGGATTAAGAGATGCGAAGCTTTCACTAGATGTAGTGTTCTTCCTGGAAATCAAAGATGATGCATGCCATAAACTCCAGAATGTGTCCATGTCAAAGATTTGTTTTATGAAAGTATGCAAAACTAAGATTTAAAATATTATTGCCAGTTTAGTGCAGCATAAGCTGCATCATATGCCATGGACAGTCCACTAAAATGGTTTTATATATGGACAATTTGATCTATTTGTCAATCTCTAGTTTAAAATAAATTGATTCAACTAGCACGCTCCATTAAATTGCAGAAATAATGGTTGTTCTTATTAAGACCTTGATACTTTCAAAGGCTTCAGTTTCTCTCTTTACTTTTCCTCTAAAGTTTTTTTTTTTTTTTTTTTTTTTTTTCTCTTCTTCTTAAATGAAGCATTATGTGATCCAAGCAAGGAAGCGCCCATGAACTTCCTGGGTAGGTATTAACCAGCTGGAATAGCTTTCTGACCATTGTGGAAACATGGAGATAATGAAGATGTCACTTAAAATGTACGTGCATTTGAGATCTGCGAGAAGTAATATACAGCAATAATATCTTTGATCATGGAAAGAACTCAGCTATAGAGGAACTGTGTCCAGGGTGGTTATCATCAGCCCATTTTCTATTCCCTGTGCACAAATCATTTCATGCATTTTACAACCCAAGCCCCGATGTTGGGCTTCAAAAGCAATTTCAGCTGCAAAATAAGGTGCTTTTCTTCAATTTTCAAGCCATTTGTATGAGGTTAGTGTTGTTTACCCACCTGGTACACTGATATTTACATACCCCTTTAAAGAAAATTGGTAGGTATGATTTATGGAGTACTGTAAGAGCACAATTTTCCATGTAGTGCACCTAATCTGAAAGGGCTCTTGCAAAGGTCACTCTGGCCATACAAATACCAAGTCTTCTCTTTGGAATAAGTTAGGATATTCATTTTTCTTGGAAAATGTCAGCAGCACCCTACTCCAGGGGTTAGTTTATGCAGATAAATTCGTAAGCCTTTAATCTTAGAGCAAAAATACTATACACAAATGTAAAAGCACTCCATCTATCACTGTTAAGACCTGTAATTTGTTTTTATTTAAATCTCAAGTCGGAGTGGGGTGGGCAGCAGGACCATTCGCATGGCATCTCACATAGAAGCTGAGATCAAGGCACGTAAACGCCCTTAGACTCTGCCCAGGTGGCTAGCACGCGGGCGGCTGGAACACGGGGCCGCTCTTTCTGGCTGCTTCTGCACTTGTTCCTTTTGCAGCTAGAGGCTGCCCACCCAACTTTGCATTGGAAACTGCGCAGGAAGCTTCCTCTCCCAGCCAGCGTTATCCCTGCCCACCAAAGAATACTAGTCAAGCTTCAGGTGTGCAAAACATCATTACTTATTATTAACTTAAAAGGTTGAAAACCAACTGAAGGAGAGGAAAACCAACAGAGAATGTCCTTCATGAATATACTTACTTTTAAGAAATCACATTAAAGGGCTGGAGAGATGGCTCAGTGGTCTAAAGCACCTACTTAGAACAAGCTTGGCAAGGCATCAGGGCCCGCGGTTCAATCCCCAGCACCACATGCCAGCCAGCCCTGCCCCCTGGTGGGCTGAGCTGGCCACACACACACACCACTCTCTCTCTCTCTCTCTCTCTCTCATAAATAAAAATAAAAATAAAAAAAATTAAAAAAAAAAGAAATCACATTAAAAGAAACGATCTTACTAATTCCATAAGGATATCATCTCAAATTCTATGCTTAATATTTTTGCAATCAGCAAGAAAATTTTTTCTATTTTTAATTTTGGAAAATCTTTTATTTATTTACTTATTTGGTACAGGGTCTCACTACACAGCTTGGACTCATAGTGATCCTCTTGTCTCAGCCTCCCCAGTGCTGGGATTACAAGCATGCATGACCATTTCCCATTTTGATGGTGGGTAAGCTGTGCCCGGGGTTCTAGGGCCTGCACAGGATGCGGAACCGAGGATTGGGCCCGGGTCTTTGCCCTAGCCAGGCAGGTGCTTACACAACTGAGCTATCTCCCAAGCCCAAGAAAAAAATATTTCTGAAACAAAAATGTTATCTGAAATTCTCATTTTCAGATAAAAAAAATATACAAATACAAATGTAAGGGCCGGAGAGATGGCTCAGTGGAATAAGCGCTTCCCTGGCAAGCACAAGGGCCTGAATTCAATCCCCGGTTCCGCAAAAAAAAAAAAAAAAAAAAAAAAAAGAATTCACAAATGTAAGGAGAAGTGAATAAGGGATAAAATACGACTCTGAAGTAGTTGCTTGCATTTCTACAAAGTGAAATAGAAGGGAAGTGAAAAAGAGATACTCTCTGTTTACTCTGATCTGATGAAATTTTGAAAGTGAGAATTTGGAGTTTTGGAGAGAAGAATAGGCAGCAGAGTCTGATCTCTTGAATTTGGCCCAATGGCAGACTTTGGTTTTGCCATTTCAATATTGTCGGAGTAGAAGGAAAATATGGCCATTCAGACAATATATTCCCTTGTGAAAATGTGGCTGATAACACTGAGATGAAATGCAATGTGACGACAGTAGCCGACAGAGTTTCATGCTTCTCCTAAAGAGACTAGTGGCTGCATACCGGCTGAATTGAACTCTGGCATCGTCCTAAGTACATGTGTTCATTTGACTTTGAGAACTGAAGTGGGATGGGGGATTCATCCAACACATGCAGTATCACTCAGCGAAGTGGAGCTCAATAATTTACACACTTTTTAAACTATATTAAAAGAAGACCTCAAAGGGATTTAGTCATGTAAGAAAATCATAATATGTTAACAGATAGAATGTCAGCTATCTAGGGATAAAATTAACCTCAATGTCTTCAGTCCATCACTTCAAGCATTTTAGGAAAGATCATCCTTGAGTCTGTAGTATGCACTGCACTTCTGAACTCCTGCCTCCTGATCTAGAATTGCTTGCTGGGCATGCTTGCTTTGATGGCTAACAAGCAACTTAAATTAATAAACAAATTCTTCAATGTTCTACTTTCAAACTTCCTCTTGTAACCACCTTCCATATCTCAGTTATTGATGACCACATCCTTTCTGTTGTTCAGACAAATATGCTGGGAGTTTTCTCTTATTCCTTTCCTACTTTCCTACTCCACGATCCCCTAGGTCACTCAGTCTGTTGGTGTGGATGCCCATCTAATCCCTTCCAGTCACTACTACCATCTGGGTGTACACCCTAAAATGATTCCCTTTGTGCTGGGGTTTCGTGCCCTTGACCTCTACAATTTCTTCTTATCATAGCTGCAAGAGAGAACATTTTACATTATATACCATATTGTTCCAGTCTTTGGCTTAAAATGTTTCAGTGGTTTCCTTAAGAATTTTCTATTGGTCTCCAAGTCCCTAAATACTCTTTCTGCTTCGTCCTCCTTAAACCCACAAACGGCCTCGCCTTTCACCCATCAGTCCCTTGCTCACTCTGCCTGTCACTCCATCTCTGGGCAGTTCTGAGGAAGTGACTCAGGGCTTGCACTATCTGTTCCTTCTGCACACAGTCTCTTCTCTAGGCGAAAACATGGCAAGGTTCCTCATCTTTTCTGGTCTCTACGCCGACGTTCCTCTGACCTCCTGTCTCATGCCCCGTCCTCCATGCTATGTTGCTGTCACCACTGGTCCTCTTTGCCGATTTTGTTCCCACAGCATTTCCACCATCTGATATAGCGTATGTTTTACTTACTGTATTGTTTACTTCCTGGCTCCCCAAAGTAACAGAAACCCCCAAGAGCTGAGATTTCTGCCTGTTCTGTTTACTGCTCCATCCTCTGTGCCTAGGAAAATGAATTGCCATAAGGCATATCTTCAAATATAAATATTTGGCAATTGAACTACCTGTGAGATGGCCCATCATGTTACAGTGGTATCCTCTTTTTTGTTTTTAATGTATTTGGTGCAGGGTTTCATTATGCAGCTTGGACTCATAGTGATTCTCCCATTTTCAGCCTCCCCAGGGCTGGGTTTATGGGTGTATTAACCACACCCCTTCTAGGTGGCTGGCTCAGCCCGCCCTGGGGCAGGGCTGGTGTGCCATGTGGTGCTGGGAATCGAACCCCCGTCTCCGCCCTTGCCTAAGCAGGCGCTTAGTCTGCAGGGCTATCTTGTCAGCCCTACAGCGGCATTCTTTAATTTAGAGGTTTTGCCTCAGAGGGTGTAAGCTTCAAGCTATGCATCAATACTTCTTTAAAGAAACTAATGACGTAGGAGGAAAATTAGAGAACAAAAGTAGTCTCACATCAGGTCAGGCTAAGTTTGGTTATAGTCATGACGGACTGAGCTAAAATGCTAACGCTGTGTGCTAGCAAGAGGTGAGGCCATGTAGGAAGATGCACGTACCGGGTATGCAGTCTGTGTATCCAACTGGGATCAAAGACTCTTAGCTTTTGTGTCCGTGTAGTGGAGCTGCACAATAGTGCTCTCTCACAGATTTGTAGCACAGGAGACATGAGATCATGTCAGATTCTGTGTCTCTCCTGGCAGACCACATGGCATCTTAAATACCACATATGACTGAAGAGGCAGCACATATTATTTTGTTCAGAATCCACATATCTTTAATAGTCGACAGGCATGTGTGCATGAACCAGGCACGTGGGTGTTAGGTGCAGTCTTGCTTTCTTGTCCTTGCCAATGTAGAGCAGTCTAGCTTATTGAGCTGGCCAACTCTGAGGTCTCAGTGCTTCATGCTGTATCACCTTGAGGACTGGTGCTTTCTCTAGCTCATTGACCAAACATTTATCATGAAGGAGAAATGACCAGTGTAAGACCAAGGAAGCCCTTTCTGCGCTAGTACATGAAAGTTCTGACACTCAACATTCATTGGCTTAGGGCCGGCCAAATAGTTCAGTGGATTAAAGCACCTGCCAGCAGGCACAGGGGCAGGGGATTTGATCTCAGGACCTGCTGTGCTGGACCCACCCATGAGGCACATTGATACAGTGGTTGAGACTGGACGTGGTGGCACAGGTCTGTAATCCCAGCTCTTGGGAGGCTGTAAACAGGAAAATCACTAGGAGTCTGATCTAGTAGTGAAACCCTGAACATGCTGTAGACCCTTCCCTAAAATACAGGAAAAAAATATTGATTTAGTGATTTTTTTTACATGTTTCTAAGCCTCTTTGGGTCTCACTTTTCTTATCTATGAAAAAAGAATGATCCCTATTTCACAGGTCCATGATGAAGTAGGGGTAAGTGAGATGGACTATGCCAATAGCCATTAGTAACTGTAGATCTTAGCTGCTGAAGCTGCTGCAAGGGTGATGAAGGCAAGATGGCACTTTGCTAGGCATAGGGCAAAGTAGAGCCCTTCTCTTCACTTCCAAGGACCTCCTAAGAATTTAGTGTTTGCTGTCATTAAATAATAATATATAGAATAAAAATAATCAAACCAATTTTAGTTGAGGGAGCAAGACTGGTTGTAGCCTTACTCAGTGCTAACATGGTTATTATTGCTGCTGCATGTACTGAAACATTCACAGATCTTCCCCTCAAACTATGACATTCAGGATCTTAGAAGCAATAGTCCCACAGTGAGAATCCACCCTGGCCTCAAGGGAAGCTCTAGGTGTTTTATAAGTGCTCTTAACCAACTGGAGATGATAGGAAAATTTGAGAGGAGGACAAGGGAACCATGACAAGTGGCCTCTCATGAAAAATGCAGACTGAATGAAGCTGCCTTTTTCCTGGAGCCAAAAAGACCCTTGCCTGGTGCTTGCTCCTGGGGAAAAGAGTAGAGTCTCTTCGTGACTTTGGACTGAGTGGTACCAATTAGGAGAGATTTTTAACACAGAAAATTGTGTGTGCCAATGTGGAATTATATTTTGAATGGATGGATTTGTCTGTTAGTGACATTTTCCTTTCTTGGACTAGGAGAATTCTATTCCTTAGAAAGCCTTTTCTTGGAGGTTTTAGTAGGGAATCCTCACAACTGGGGGATTTGTTTGGCTGGTTCTTACAACACTTTCCAAATCTAATGCAAGATTTTTTTCTTTTGGCAAAGAGAAGCTTTTATAGATGGGCTTCGTGCAGTAAGCTTTTCTCTTTTCTATACCATCTAGATTAGATTTCCTCAATGAGTTTGAAACATACATTTGTTGACCACACGTGGCAAAGAAGCAGCATTGCCACAGGACGGTATTTCTTGGAGAACAGGAAGCATTAAAAATGCATATTCCCCCATCTTAATAGAACAATCCCTTATGTTTTTCAAAAGAGAAATAGGGGGCTAGATTCATCTGGAAATCCCAGTCTTTGAAAGTGGAGCGTAACAGCTTCTTTAAGTTGATGCCACACACCCACCCGAAGGAGTACAGCCTGGGTGAGCTTCCAAACAGGCGGTTAGCCTGCCACCGAAGCATGACCAGCGCCTCAGATGAGACAAGCAAACAGGTGGCTGAGCATGTTAACACGATTTTCTATCATTTCTATTTGATGTGGATTGGGTGGAAAGTCTGGGACGCAAGCCATGATGTAGATTTTCACAACTGATTAGCAGTTTTTGGACACGGGCAGCCATTTGTGCAGCATTTCAGTGTTAAGATTGATTAGTGTTTTTGGAAAACCGTATACCAAATTGCAGTACAAATTGAGGTAGCTTGAAGCACAGGACAGTGACAGGATGAAGGCATAGGCTACAGTCTGAGACCCATGCTATGAAGGCCCTGCACGTGACACAGGATCTTGGAGAGAGGGTGTAAATGGCTCCAGGCAACTTTAGATTAGCTGTTGGTACTTGTCGAACCCTTAGACTCTACTTGTGACAATGTGTAAAATGGGCTGCATGCGTGTTGGTTCTCTGTCACAACATTAATCATGGATAAACTCATTTCAGCTGCTAATGTGAAGTCACTGTAGAATTTTGCAGAAATTCCATTGTAGACAAGCTGCTGTCCATTCTTAAAGTTTCAGAGCTAGTAAGAATTGCCAGGGCAAATGTTTAGCCATTTCTAAATAAGTCCTAGTGATGTATTGATTGTAGTTTTGCAATTTATTGGTTCTTTTTTAGTGTGTTTGTTGAAGCCACCACTGTGAGAGTCACTGTCTCTCCTTTTTGTTACCAAACACAGACAAAAAGATAAGAAGTGAGCCCTAGCCAGGCACATCTGGGAAGAATGAGAAACTTCAAAGGTTAGATTTTCTTGCTTGTCAATACTTGACATTTAAGCATTTATTTCTGACATTTTTGATAATGTTGTCAGAGATAGTCAAGAATTGCCGTGTTGGTATGCAATTATATCCATAATGAGATGCAAAAATGCAAATCTGGTGGTACCTGCCAGTTCTTTGGAGTGCCTTTTGTCAGAATTGCAGGCATCATGAAACTTTGTTAGGTACCACATCACTACGTGCATCACAGAACTGAGGGTACTTAAAGAAGTATCTGTAGCATTGTATCTCTCGAGGCTAATGCGCAGGAGCCTTTAGTGATAAATGTGGAGGTCATTGATTTATTTATCTTTTCTAGGCCAATACCGACAACTTCATTGAAACAATTTGTGTTAATAGGATGTGTCAGTAGATGCAGCGAACATCTTCATCCTTTTAAATTTAATGTACCATATACAATGCATTGTATATTCATAAGTGAAGCTACTAGAAGTCTACCTTACATGACTGAGATCACTTAATATGTAAATAAGAGTATAATCCATTAAATGTCTTCATCAAGTACTTAAAACTATGTGACGTATTTTCAATATATTATTTCTATCTTTGCAGTTTACGCTTTTGCAAAAAGAAAAAAAGACATCAAGCAGACTTTAGAGATAAAAGCATGAAAGTTACAGCCTGTTCTATTAATCTTATTTTATTTTTCAAGAAGAAAACAGTACTTAGAGCCATGGGAAGGTCATGGTAAGGAGAGGATGAATTAATTTTTGTTTTGAGAGGTTCATGCTCAGTGTGCGGTGTTGAGACTGAATTCCTGGCCTCCGAAAGGGATAGGGGAAGCAGAGGTCTGTTGGCCACTTGGAGAGAGATCAGAGCTGTGCTATGGGTTCAGCATCTAGGAGACACTCCATCCTCATTATATATGGATGGATGCTGCACAGCCACATTGCTCAAGAGCCTGCAGGAGTCAGATAGTCAAAATGATGAAGGCCACATGTCACCAAGAAAGGCACTCACGTGTGGAGGAGAGGGTTTGCTTTCTAGGTAGTAAGACATGGGAGAGACTGGCTCCCTTGATGAAAATGTCTTCCAAAGAATGAATAGTCTCTCTCTCTCTCTCTCTCTCTCTCTCTCTCTCTCTCTCTCTCTCTCTCTCTCTCTCTCTCCCCCTACCCCCCTCCATTGGCTCAAGAAAAAAGGAATATCCTCCTGCTTTTTATCTGCTGTAGCACAATAGTTTTTCGTTTGCTTTAGCCTGAAATGAGTATATAGAAGAAGTTAGCTAGTCTAGGGGTCAGATTCAGATTTGCCATTAGGCTAGGAAATTCCACTGCAGCTACAGTTTAAGCGCCACTCTCCAGTGAGAAGCCTTGTGGTGAAGAGGATTAGTGACCTTTTTGTATTCATGAGGTTCAATTCTCTCATCACAGTGTGCATTCCATAGAGTGAGAATCCTAGAGGGCAGGGTTCAGAAGCATCCTTGTCCCCTTCAGGAGTAGATCCAATCAGAAAGAAGCCAATGCCAACTCTTCACTGATTTGAACATGTGTGCTCCCACTATTAGGATGATTTCAAGGGGCAATTTTTTTTTGGCTTCTGCAAAGACTCATAGGGAGCCTAATCACAAGATGAAAAGATATGAGCGGGGTATAGACTATTACATTTCTGAGAAAAGCTGACGGGTGAGGAGTAGAGGGAGACATTGACAGTTGTGCTGGCGGCAGAGGGGATTGGGGGAAGGATAAGGTTAAGGAGGCTCATGCATGATGGGAACAGGGAGAGTTATCCCCAGTTGATTTCATGGCGATTGGGCTAGGGCCTTTCACCATGGCACAGACATCCTCATGGGCAAGCTAACTACAGAACAGATCTGGTTAACAGGGTTCCTGGGTGTGCAATTTCTTCTACAGGCTTTCAATACTCCTAGGACATGAAGGGTGTAGGGAGAGAGGGAGAGCTCCATGAGACCAAACACTGAAATTTGTTACTAGCTGTAACACCTGAGTCAATTTACCACAGGGTCTTGGTGAAAGGCAGGCAGAAGACACAATGGTATTGCTAGAGTTTATTGGAGAAACTAGTTATTCATGAATAGCACAGTTCTGAACTATAGGGAGTTCAGAGGCTCTATTCAGGGAATACAAAGGAAAGGTTTTTGTGGGGTGAAGATAGGAGAAAAAAAGAAAGTAGTTGGTTGGTTGGTTATGCTGCTGCCTTATTCAGTCTACTTTACTAGAAAGCTCCTAGTTTTATAACTATAATTTAATTGACAGCTCCTGGTTGGTTATTCTTTTTTTCCATAATTTTATTGAGAAACAAATAGCAATGAGACAGTTTCAAATCAAATTGGTAGGACAGTTTCAATAATTATTGAACTCTTAGAATATTTTGCTGAGTTCACACAACTATAATGCTCAAATGATGGAACTAAACAAAAATGGGGGTACAGATGAATGTCCATTTTGTATCTGTGTATTGAGAATAGTTAGGATAGATATATAGTTGCATTCTCTTAATGAATAGAGGGATTTGTTCTAATGGTGCTTGTAAATAGCATATCATGTCTGCATCTTGTACAGCAAATGACCACTGGGAAGAGAGTATGCAATGTGTTAATTATTGAACCTGTCCTACCAATTTGATTTGAAACTGTCTCATTGCTCTTCTCAATAAAATTATGGTTACTCCTAAGGTTTCTTTCTTTTGTATGTGTGTGTGTAGCCATTTGGGAAAAAAATGGTCCAAGTTTTGCTTATGTTTGAAAATCAAGCAAAATTAAGGCCACCTATGAGGCCGGACTACCTTGTCTTCTCAAGGAATCTTTATTCTGGTTTCTATTTTAATGTATTTAAATAGCCCACACAGAGTAGATGTATATGTAATAAGTAGGGTTTAAGCGATTGAATGGAAAAGATACCATTGACTATTCTGGTTGTCTAAGTAGTATGACTCAAAAGCAATTGGAAAGACAGGCATTATTTATTTATTTATTTATTTGGTACCAAGGATTGAATTCAGGACCCTGTGCTTGCCAGGCAGGCGCTTATTCTACTGAGCTATTTCCTGGCCTTAGGCATTATTATTAAGAGGTAGACAGGAAGTCAGAAAAAATCCAGTCAAAAATAATGTAAGGTATCAAGTAAGCAATGGTTTTCCAAGTGTCACAGCTAGCTGGTTCTAGATAGAAATATGTACTACTTTTTAAAAGAGGCTTTTTTCTGAGTAGTAAAAGCTTTTCTTTTGTTTTTGTGTGTGTTTTGGGGAAGGGTCTACAGGGTGTTCAGGGTCTCACTACTAGATCGGACTCACAGTGATTCTACTGTTTACAGCCTCTCAAGAGTTGGGATTACAGGTATGTGCCACCACGCCCAGTCTCAATTGCCATCTCAGCACATCCCAGGGACTGGCCAGCATGGAAGGCCTGAGGATCGAACCCCCGGCCCCTGGGCCTCTTGCAGGTGTTTTAATCTGCTGAGCTATTTGGCAGGCCCAAAATAAAGGTTAAGAAGCCACATAATGTGTAAAGCAAGCAAAGAAACTAAGGTCATTTGGCCAGAAACTGAGAAGATGTTGAAATCATAAGTGCCCTCTCTGCCTATCTGAAGAATGATCCTAGTGACATCTTATTGATAAGAACTTAAGATGGCCTCACAGTTCAGATTTAGACCAATCCTTATAAACTGAAACAGACTATATTGAGCATGGAAAAAATATCTCTACAAGTTTCTCTTCTTAGGAGGTGCAGAATTGGTAGCCCTCTATCAGCCTTCACCCGGAAGACTTGGGCATTAGTGACATGGGCAGAATCACTAATTGAACTACAGAGTGTGTTCCATCCACAGTGCCAGTGGGAAGCCTGGTAATTTTAGTTCTATTCTTACAAAAGCATTATCTGTCAGGAACTATTTTTTAAAAAGGGAAAAAAAATTGATTACTCAAGAAGTGAACTCACTGAAAATGCATGATTTGGCCTATACTTTATAGACTAATTAGTTGCAATTGACTAAAATGCATCATATAGTCATGTCTTTTTTTCCTGGAGGAAGGGGCTACAGGGTGTTCAGGGTCTCACTACTAGACCGGACTCATAGCGATCTGCCTATTTATAGCTGCCCTTGAGCTGGGATTGCAGGCACGCAGCACCACGCCCAGTCTACAGTCATGTCTTTGAACCAGGTTTCTGCCATCAAGATCTTTTCCAAGGATACTTGTCTTCTTTCCACCTCCTTCTAACTCCATTCCTTCCCCTTAGTATTATCAATCCACTCTTTCAGTGTTTTTATTGTAGACATATATTACTAACTTTGAATAAATGGATTTGTCTTCAGGAACCAAGGATGTGTTTTGAATATTTCTGTTGCTGGTTCTGAGATCTTGGATTTAAAATGTCCTGGGACTTCATCCTCTCTGCAGGACTTCACTAGGATGCCATTCATGACACTCTGTCGCTGAGCACTGTGACCACATGCTGGAGGATAATCAGTCAGCAAAATGTGAAACGGAGAATAAACGTGCACCTTACATTTATTAAATTTCAAAAACTCCTACTCACTCTGGTACTTTAGGGTCCAAACCAAGATGGCAGAAAACATAAAAATTGGTGTTCACAGTATGAATAACTATGGGGCTTAGTTGGAGATGCTTATCTTTTGAGAAAGCAAAGGAGTTTGGGTCTGCCTTTTCTTCTTTTAAGATGATTTGAGTTTCACTGTTAATTACGAGCTAGTTTTCACATTCTGGACACATATATTTCTGACTGGCTGTCAGGGATTCTATAGCAATAAATTGAATGCTGAGGACTCTCCTTGGATATAAGATTTCCATTTTAGCAAAAAAAAAAAAAGTGATACTTTAGACATTGCATTGCAGGGTGATAATTGCACTTCTCAGGTGGTTAAGAAAAAGATGATCTATAAATAATAATTAAAAAGTTGTACCCCAAGGGAATGGGGATGTCAGATGTGGAACTCAAACATATGAAATATTACACTTGTGGTTTGACCTTTTCCCACTGTATTCAGTGTCATAAATTCTAAACATATTTATACTTTAATATTTGGAGGTGACAATTCAAGGGTGCATTAGATAAAGAGAAGATAATGCTTACACTGGTGTGTAGAACTCCTCCTCTCACAGTGTAGCTCCTCCCATCCACATCTTTAAAGTGCTAGGTGGTGATCATGTGCGTTTGTTCCAGATTTTGCTCTGCATCATTAGGGGCATGTGGTCAGGGGAGAGGAAGGCTTAGTCATTACTGTGTCACTCTAAAAGATGGTTAGAAGAGGTTGAATGTGGTGAGCCCTTCTGTAGTGAAGTGAGTGAGACTCACTTGACTCATACATGCAGATGGAATGATGGGGGTCCCAGACACTTTCCTCATGGCAGTGTGTCCCACACCTACAACAAACTGAAAGTTTTATTTTGACTGACAGCTTCACCCTATGTTCAGCAGGCTTCAGGGCAGAATGAAGATGACAGAAAGCATGAAGGAAAAGGGGGCCAACTCATGGTAATAGAGAAAGATGTAAGGGTGCATTCAAGTGCAATCCTTGACGGTCGTGTCCTCGGTGAGCCACTTCCAACCAGGCTCCATCTTCTCAGTGCACATTTAGCTCCTGAACTCATCAACGAATGAGTCCCTCAGGAAGCACAGATCCTCACGGCCCAATTCCCTTGCAAACGCAACAGGCTTTTGTGGTACATTTTAGGTCAAAACCGTAACAATGGGGTAACTAAAGCTGTTCTTCAATAGATACAGGCACAAAATGTCCCAGACACCAAAGAAGCAGTGATTCTCCATGGTACAAGGGAAGGTGGCATCGAAGATAGGCCGGGGCCCCTCAAGCAGGTGCTTCCTGTGTCGAAGATGGGCCGAGGCATGCCAGGGAGATCACAGAGTGAGCACAGCACAGATGGGCCAAAGGGCATAGGGAGGGCAGAGATTCAAAAATAGCACCTATAGGAAGGGAGAGCTGAGACACGATGGGGGATCACTCCTGCGCCAGGTCAGAGTGTAGTTTAGACTTTAGCCTTTATGAAATAGGAGCCTTGGGAGACATTGTACAGAGAGCGATTCACCAGTTTGCCTTTAGCAAAAGCCTTTGTACAGTAGTTGAAGTGCAGGCTCCTATGAAGGTAAAGTGAGTTGATGAGAAAATCTTATCCTAGATTAGCTATAAGCATAGGGTGTCTCATATGGCTTGTGGGGCTTGTATGCCTATAGCAGAGGCATGTGTACTTTTCTGATATGGTAACATTTTCTATGCCTTTTTATCCCCCCTCCATATAGCTACTGGAGAATATTGTCAGATGACCACCAGTGACAGTAATCTGAGCACAGGTACTCTCTTTCGGTCACTGTATACTGCCCCTTGAATAATAGGAATAAGCATTATGCAGCATTTGTGGACTGTTGCATACAGAAGTGATCAGGTCCTAAAGAATGCGTGGAAATGTCATTGTTGTTAGGACAACTCGTTGACATTAGACTTGAGGTGATGGGTTCAAATGGAGAAACTGTGGGAGTGGTGTGCTGTCAAGATGGTGGAACCCTGTCACAAGTATGGTGATTGGCTTGGAGAAACAGCAGCCAGTTGGTGGAGCAGTGATGTGCTTGGGTGGAATTGAATGTCATGGAGCCCCAGGTACTGGGTGGACAGATTAGCACACTGCTGATTATCTGTGCCGTGGAGACAGGCTTAGATGGATGAGGCTGAGATGCACATGCATCACATATTGCCTCTCTCTATTCCAGTCTGATGGTGTGGGAAGACACCTTCTGCAGGGAGCTGGACAACAAACTGCCCCTGGAAATGGCCCAAAGCAACACTACGATGTACAAAACTAAGTGCCATATGTACAACTTTCCAGAATCATGTGGCCTCTGGTCATTCTGCATCAAGCACCTTCTTTAGTTTGCCAGCTTTCTCAAATGGGTTCAGTGATGACATTTTATCATTTGGTTGCATTGTAACAGTTATGAGGGCCACAGTCCTAGCTGCCACGCCTCCGGCCCTCTGCAAGCAGCTTCTGAAACTTTCACCACACTGTTGCTTCTTTGCCCATCTTTTCTACGAGATTGTGGTGCTGCAGAGAGGCAGCACCACTTTCTGTTGTCTCTCAAGGAAACATGCTTCTTAAATTGGGTTACTGTGCTCTGGAAGGGCATGGATGGCAAGCCCAGTATCCCATTTTGTGGAGAGATTTCTAAAACCAAGTGTTTTTATACTAAGATGGCTCAGTATGTTAAAGATGACCAGAGGGTATGTAACGGCAGGCTGAAGAGAAACAGACCTTTCTTTTGATAAACCTTAGCTAGTGTTGGGCTTGCACTTTAGCTCTGGCTGAAGGATGGAAAGTCCTACTCATACCCAGGGTTACTGGGAGCTCTGCCATAGTTCTAGCAGCAGACATTTGTTGCTTCACACATGCTTGTGGGAGGAAGAGGGAAAGGAAGCTTTTGGCCATGCTTGGTACTTTTAATGTATTTGGTACTATATTATATGTGAATACAAGGCTGATCAGCATGAAACAATCAACAGCACAATGTCCAGATGATCAAATAGACAGTAGTTTACATATCAGCATTAGAAACTCCGCCCTGATGGTGACAAGCTCATTTGAAAACCTTGGTCCCAAAAGAGACTGGGTAAAAATTGTGGATGAGGAGGCACAAATCCATTTCTGTGGTAGGTAAACAGAGGGACAGTCTTCTGGAGGCCTCATGACTGCCCAGATAAAGGACATTGAATACTGTTTGATGTTTACTTTGGGAAGAGTTGTGTTCACCATGTGCACTTCTTGCTGGAGAAACAAGAGTCCTCTCCATTCTCCTACTCTTTAGCTCCTCCATAGGACTTTTTCTTTCCAACACCAATTTTCACTTGATTCTGGACCATTCCACTCACAATGCATGGGGCCTCCTTCTGTGGGCCCCAATGAGAGGTAGCACTCTAATGCTAGGAAAGCACGTATTGTTCATTCCAGTGTTAACATTTTCCCTGCTTCCCAGCCAAAATCCATACTTTGAGCACAGAAAGATCTAGAGCCATTTCTGGGCCTTCCATCAACTCTTTCATTCATTTAATAAAGATTTGATGATCTTGTCTTATATGTTATAGGCACAAATAGAAAATTGAAGGTAGAGATGACTCAAGCATGGTTGTCAAAAGTGTGTAGGTAGGAGTGACAATGCCCTTGTTTTGCACATGTAACTTCCACTGTTCTCTAGTAACTCAGTAGTTCCCTGCTAGTAAGCAGAAGATTCTTTCATTCATCTGTAATCTGCACCCAACATGCCTTTCTAGCCATGCTTCTTCAGTTTGGCTTTCCAAAGAAGATTCCCCTTATTTCCTAGTGTCTTTGTGCATGATCTGGTGATGGATCGGTGTCCCAGAAGCTGCATAAATACAGGAGAGGTTTATTTGGTTTATATTCTGGAGCCTGGAATGGACAAGATCAAGAGGCTGAACCTGATAAAGACCTTTATTCTACATCTCAACATGGAAATAACATCACATGGTGAAAGAGCAGGTGAAATAGAAAGAGTACAAGAGAGAAAAAATCAGGAAAGGAAGGAGGGAGGGAGGGAAGGAGGGAGGGGAGAGAGAGAGAGAGAGACTTTTGTAACTAAACCACCACTGAGATAACGACCAAGTCTCTTTTTTTTCCTTTTATTATGTAGTTAGTACAGGATCTACAGGTCTCACTACACAGATCAGATCAGACTGGTAGGGATCCTCCTGTTTTCAGCCTCCCAAGCACTAGGATTACAGGCACAAGCCACCACGCCCAGTCTCAATCACAGTCTCAGCGCGCCCCGGGTGTAGGGTCAGCACAGCACTCCAGGGATCCAAGCCCAGTCCCTGCACCTGCCTAAGCAGGCACTTCGGTCTGCTGAGCTATTTGGCCAGCCTGCAATCAACTCTCTTGATAATGATTTTCTTATGATAACTATGCCCTGTATTTCACTGATACCTTAATCAGTGTCTCCCCTTCTTGATATTACCATGATTAAATTTTACATGAGATTTTTGGAGACAGGCAAACAACAACACCCTGCCATTGTGTGCCTTTCATGATCCCTTGCTCATGCTGTACTCCTCTCATGCAAAGCCTGTCCCTCCTCACTCTCTGGGTCCCTTCCACCATTAAGACCTCAAGAGGTGCCATTTATCCAGTGTTGTAGCCTGGTCGCCACCCCACACCTCCTCCAAATCTACTTCCGGGAATGTTAGATACTTTAGATAAATGAAGACGGGAATGAAAAATTGAGCAGGCAGAATAATCTCTCACTTATGTGAGAGATGTGTATCACAGTTGAGATATGCAAGCAATATGCTATCGCTCCATATGGCACTTGCTGGAGAGCCATGTATATGTGTACCTCAGTCCCACAGTGCCTGCCTGGCAAGCATGAGGTCATGAGTTCAATTCCTGGGACCAAAAACCAATAAAAAAAAGTCACATATCACTTGCTGGATTAAAGAAGATTCCAACAGCTATTGGAAAAAGCAAAGAGAAAAACCCACAACATCCAGTAACAGGGACAACAGCAATGAGCAAGGTCCGTTGCATTACATTGACTTTCACGGAATTATTTCTAATGTCCGGACATTCCATGTGAGGTTATTTCATATATTTATTATAGAGATCTTATTCTATCTCGTTGGTCTATATGCCTGTGCCTAATACCGAATACCACTGTCTTAAATTCCATTTTGAGATCAGCAAGTGACTTAGTCTTCTTTATTAAAACAATTATTTTAGCCCAGTACATTTATTTTAATTTCTACTATTGGAATGAATTACTTTTTCAAGAGTATGCAAATGATGAATTCATTGACTTAATTAAGCATAAGATGACTGGACTGAGAAGTGGCAGCCTCTCCAATCATGAGTTTCTTTTTTATATAGCTGCTATTTCCTTACATTTCTCAGATATACACATATGGAATTCTCCATTCCTCTGCAAATTGGTGGCAGAGCTCGGGCTTCTGTGCAGCGTCTGTTTGCCCCACCCCTGGCTGCTCCCCGAGCGCTGCTGGTAGGTAACTATGTGGTCCATAACTTGCAAGCAGCCCTGCTGTTTGTTACTGGCAATTAATCTCTCTGGTGCCTTTTCTTCCATTCAGACTAAGCCTTTATGCTCCAAATCCAGCTATTCTACCGCTCCCCACTTGTGCTGTGTAGAAAAGACTCAGACTGACAGATTATCGCAGGGCAGTTAAGCATGTAATTGCTCAAATGAGTTAAAATCCCTTCAAATATCTGTCTTTGTACCTCATCACACCACTTCACGGACTCAAATATTTGACAATTGATGAAGATAAACTAAAGGGGCCTTCATTAGCTACCAACCACCGTGACAAGCTTCTTTCAGCAAAAGGCTGGTGAAGTTTGGAACTTATTATCTACTTAAAAACTGCAGGAAAGCAGAAAAATACTTCAGTGAACTTTAGAATAGAGAAAGCTAGGAGCTTCACGTGGAAGCTGGGGTCAGGACAAAAAAAATCCCAAAAACAAAAAAACAAAAACCCAGTACTTTTCTAGTCTGAGGCTGCACTTGTTAAAAATGCAGGGTCTGACCGGCAGATGCACTGATCCAATAAAAAAGGGAAATATTACCACTTTCTCGCAGGCACCATCATTAGCGGCCGTGTGTTAAATTTGGAGGTAATTACAGAAATGGAGAGAGGGTGGCAGGCATCCAGAGCTGAGCACAGTCTGATCTGAGAGTGGGGTTGCTGGGCTGCTAGGAGCCAGCGACCCTCACCTAGAGTGTGGTCAGGGGCTGTGCTGAGCATCGTCTTGAAGGACCTATGGGACTTCGCTCCCGCCTGAACCCTGGCAAATCCTCTGCCTTTCAGGGACCTACTGCTCTGCATTAAGCTGTTCAGATAAGATGCCAAGCAAAACAGGTGCTCTGTGATCACCGGTCCTGAGGGCAGAGGTGGCCCAGATAGGAAGTAGGATGGTTTGGACCTGCCTACTGGGAACTGAGCTTCCTGCGTACTGGGAAATGGCAGGCGACTTCCAACTTCATTTCCTTATCCAGAGAATGGACCAAACAACTCATACTGCATACTATTTTTCTATGAAGAATAAATGAGAAAAGTACTTAGTACAAGTCTTATTCTTTTATAGAAATGTTACTGATCTACTGAAAGGAGCAGTTAATGCTTAATGTAGCTCATCAATTGTAACAAGAGCATCTGGGCTGGCCTGATAGCTCAGTGGACTAAAGCACCTGCTTAGGTAGAGTGCAGGGTGTGCTGAGAAGGCGTTTGGGATGGGGCATGGTGACGCGTGCCTGTAATCCCAGTGCTTGGGAGAATGAAAACCTGAGGATCACTATGAGTCTGATCTACATTGTGAGACCCCGTCGACCCCGTCGACCCTGTAGACCCTGTAGACCCTGTAGACCCTGCCTTAAATATAGAAAAGAACAAGTGTCTCACTAATGCAAGGTTTTAATCACAGAAGAAACTGGAGGGAGCTGAAGTCAGAGTACACATAAACCCTACATTTTACAGCTTTTCTACACAACAAAAATTGCTTCTTAAATAAAATTTTCTATTAAGTCAGTATTTACAGATCAATGTATAGAGCAAAATTCATATATTAGAAAAAACTTTTTTAAAACAGGAAAGTGAGTTCTAGCTTGAGAAACTAGAAGAGCAAACTCAATGGTTAGCAAACTGAATCCAGCGTCATACACAAAGGACAATGTGCCATAACCACATGGGTTTGTCCCAGCCGTGAATAGTAAGTTAAAAACAACAACAACAACAACAACAACAACAACAACAACAAACCCAAACAATGCTGGCAGTTCTCCATAGCAGCAAATTAAAAGAGAAATAAATATATAATTATTTGGACATCAAAAGTCTTTTGAGAAAATTCAGTAAACTGTTATAAAAGATCCCACTAGCTAGAATGAAAGTTCCTCAGCCTTATAAAAGATATCTACGAATGTCCTGACAGTGCCATGGCTAATGGTGAGTGACTACTGGCTTTCCCTATGGTAGGGATGCAGCAGGGTGTGCGTTCTCATCACTCCAATGAAATATTATTACCGGAAGTCTTTCCTAAACAGTGAATGCAGGAAAGAGAAAATGAATGAACGCATCCAGAGATTTTCTTTCAAAATAAAGAGATAAAACTGTTTACTTATAGACTGACAAGATGGACATAGAAAACCCTAAGGAACTCTGTAAATTAGAGTTGCATGAATTAATAATGACTTTAGCTAGGTCTCAAACTACAAGTCAATGTATAAATTTCAACTGCATTTCTGCAAAGTAGCAGGAACCAAAAAGAAATAAAAATTTTAAAGGTGTGAACATTTACAATAGAATTTGAAAACTCAAAATATTCTTTGGGACAGGAATAAAAAGCCAGAGTAGTTATGCTGGAAAGTGTAAAGCACTGATGAAAGTAATCAAGGGGTACAGAAATAAAACGTTATTCCCTTTTCATTGATCACAAGTGCCAAATTTCATGCAATATCAATTTTTCCCAAAATGATAAAAAAATTTAGTGCATTCCAAATCAATCCCAGCAAACTTTTTTGATGTGAAAATTGACAAACTGATTTTACCTTTTATATTTATTTATTTATTTATTTATTTATTTATTTATCTATTAATGTATGTTAGGGAAGGGTCTACAGTGTGTCCAGGGTTTCACTACTAGATCAGACTCATAGTGATCTACCTGTTTACATCCTCCCAAGAGCTGGGATTACAGGTGCGTGTCACCAAGCCCAATCTCAACTGCCATCTCAGCACACCCTCCCAGGGGGCAGGGCTGGCACAGGAGGCCCAGGGATCGAACCCTGGCCCCTGTGCCTGCTTGCAGGTACTTGAATCCACTGAACTATTTGGCCAGCCCCAGAAAATTGATTTTAAAACTTTATGTGGAATAAGAAAAGATCAAGACTCCAGAGGACCAATCTTTTGGAAAAAGAAGATACATTTAGGGGACTCACATTATCTGACATGAAGACTTATTTTAAAAGTTTCAATACACTCATGGATGAAATGCTACACAGTCCAGTATTAGACCCACTCATATGACGACCACTAAGAAATGCAATGGAGAAAGCACTCATTTTTTACAACAGGACTTAGAAACTTATGCCATATACAAAAAGAATCTTACACCACATACAGAAAGTATTTTTTAAGTAGCTGTTACTGTGGCTTTTTTAAAATTAATTTTATTGAGAAACAAACAGCAATGAGATAGTTTTAAAACCGATTAGTAGGAGAGTTTCAATAATTGATACATTACATATTGTTGTCTTTGTATTGCTTATTCATAGTACAAGAAAGTCGTTCAAATGAATCATATTCCTAGGAGGAAAACTTCAAAAGAAAAATAAATCTATTGTAGAAAATATGGAAGGAAAATCTTGGCCACACGCCAGCAAAAACTCTTATATATTGTCCCCAAAGCATGAAACAGAATTTAAAAAATCCATAAAATTATACTTCATCAAATTTTAAACTTGTTCTTCTGTATGCAGTTACAGGATGGAAGCACCAACCACAAATGGACACACATAGCCAATAAAATACATCCACAATATATAAAGAACTCTAAACACTCAATACAGAGAAAAAAACAATCTTTTCTATTTTTAAATTTTTTTTTTAATGAATTTGGTGCAGGGTCTCGCTATGCACAGTGATCCTCCTGTTTTCAGCCTCCTCAGCAAAGGGACTACAAGTGTGCACCAGCATGCCGGGTCTCGGTGACCAGCTCAGTGCACCTGGGGGTGGGTCTGGCACAGCATGTGGTATGTGGATGGAACCCTGGCCCCTGCCCTTGCTCGACGGTGCTTAGTTGGCTGAGCTATCTCAATGGCCCAGAAAAATATAATTCTTAATGGCAAAGTGGAATAAGCACTTGCCTGGCAAGCGCAAGGGCCTGAGTTCAATTCCTGGTTCCACCAAAAAAAAAAAAAAAAGATAAATTGAAAAAATAATTGAATAATATTTCCCTGGGGTCTTTTCATTTACAAATAAGAGATACAGATGGTGCACAGGCCACAAAACAGCACTTAACAGCACTGTTTTTTATTGAAAAGCTAGCACTTGCTCAGACTCCTCTACATACCTTCGAATGACTAAACTGAATTCAAATGGCAACACTAACCCCAACAATACCAAGAGTGGACAAGCCCCTGACCAAGAAGAGCTTTGTGAGTGTCTTACTCCCGTGATGCCCACAACGCAACTTTCTGAGAAATAACACTGATGGTGGGAGAGAAGTTGGTTACAAAGTGAATTGTGTGGTTAACATCACTCTCCTGGGAGTTCCCTAAGGGGAGATGGAAGCACAGCCCACACAGTGTGCCATATGAGAACACTTATGACATGTGTCATGTTCATTCATCAGCAAATAGATAAAAGACATATGCTGAATGGAATACTACGTGGCAATAAAAAGAAGAAATGCTTTATGCATCCAATGCAGGTTAACCTTAAAAGCACTGTGATAAAGGAAATTAGACCAAGAATGCTAAGTGACAACTACAAAGGGATACCATTCACAATTTTTTTTCACAATAATTTGTCCCACGTGGCCCCTTGGCATCAACTCAAATAATCATGATTGTTACTTGAGAGAAATTCTTAACATTTGTCTCTGAGTAAATTAATATGACTAATGCGGATTTTTCTCCTGCATTTAGAAGTGTAATCAAATATTCTGCAAAGAAAGAACTTGTGACTATGTCTCTCTACTCAGAATAATTTGAACTTTTAGCCTCCTAGTGAAGTTAATCACACTTGATCTCTTGAGAAAAAATGTTTTTAATGTGAAGCAATACTCCACTGAGATTTAACAAACTATTTTAATTGTAATTGATTTATACAAAAGATAAAGCAAGTTAATTAGAGCATGTTATTAGAATTACCAACAAGGGAATAGGTTTGATATAGCTAGCAATGAGTGGGTATAAGATGGACAATTATTTTACAGCAAGAAATAAAATAAATTTTAAGCCCTGATAGCCTTCATTTGAGAAAATACTTATAAGGTACATAGATTAGAACTTTGTTCCTTTACAAAATATTTTTCACTATCTAGAACATTTGAAGTAATTTTCTACAAAAACAGATCTGAGTTATCTAAACAGGCATCTGTTTGGCCAGTAACAACCATGGCATGAGACCTTGGTTTAAAGACAAGATTTCTTAAATGCTTCTGAAGTCATTCCATGGAATCAGTGTACCCTGGTGTATAAACCAGATATCAACAGAAAAACAAATCTGGATAGGCCAGTATCTCCAATGAATACACATGCAAAAAGCCATCCATAAAATACTGACATACAGAACTCAAAAAATCATTAAAAAGATCATACACCAAATCAGCTTCATCCAGCAGATGGAAGGATGGTTCAAAACACAGAAATGAATAAATGTGGTACTGGGGCCAGAGAGATAGCTCAGAGGTCTAAGTGCCTGCCTGGCAAGCACAAGGACCCGGGGCCAATCCCTGGTACTGCATGCCATTCAGTCTCCCCCACCCCCATGCTGGCCACCAGAACCAGGTGCGGTGACACACGCCTGTAATCGCAGCACTGGGGAGGCTGAGACAGGAGGATCACTATGAGTCCAAGCTGCATAGCGAGACCCTGTACCAAATAAATAAATAAATCTTAAATAAATGGGATATTTATATAGATTCCAGGGTTAAAATATGATCATCTCAATAGATACAGAAAAAAGCCTTTAAAAAAATCCAACATCCTTTTATGATAAAACCCCTAATGAAAATAGGTATACAAGTTAAGAAGGACCGTACTTCAAAGTAATGACAGGCATGTATGACAACCTATGGCCAGTATCATACGAATGAGTAAAATCTGGCAGCATTACCTGTAAAGTCAGCAAGAAGTTAAAGACGCATGCTTTCGCCACTCCTGGTCAATGCAGTATTCAAAATGTCAACCATGGCAATCAGGCAAGAGAAAGAAATAAAAGGGATATGAACAAGAAAGAAAGAAAAAAAAAAGAAAAGAGAAAGAAGGAAAGAAAACAAGAAAAAGAAAAAGAAAGAAAAAAGAAAACAATCTAAGTATTCCTATTTGCAAATGATATGGTCCCACATATATAGAAGAGCAACACAAAAACTCCAGACAGCTCTTAGAGAGGTTGAACAAATTCAGCAAAGTGGCAAGACACAAAGTCAGTATATAAAATTGGCAGCATCTCTGTACATCAGGAATGAACCAAGAAAAAAAAAATCAGGAAATAATTCCATCTATGGTGGCTTAAAAATTAAATATCTAGGAATAATCCAAGGAGGTGAAAGACTTCTATGAAGAAAGCTACAAAACTCTGAACAGATTGAAAAGGAGGTATAAATTGAAAGACCCATAAAACATTGAGTTTGGGGCTTTTCTGATGGTTTTATTATTGCATTAATTTCATTGCTTATTATGTGTTATGTCTTTTTCAAAACACTGAATCCATGAGTTACATGTGCTTTTCAGGTGTCAAAATATTTCCTTCTGAAGTGTTCATTGGAAAGAAGAAAATATTTTCAGACTCAAGCAAATTTACTCAAGCAAAAGATGAGCCCCATTTCTATTCCCTAACCTTCCATAGGGCTCCTCTATCTCCAATCCCTAGGCTCTTTGCTATCATTGACCTCTCTTGGTACGTTCTCCAAGTTTTTTCAATTATTTTATAATTTGTTCTGTATTACTTGACCAGGTAGGTGAGGAAAAGCAATGTAAAGGCAGGAAGTTCCTTCTGCCTCATAGTTTCAGGGTGTCTGTGGTCAGTGGGTAGCGTTGCTTGAGCATCAGTGGAGAGAAACAGCAAGGCACGAAGTCCATGGCAGAGTGAAGCTTCTTACCTCAGTGTAGCCAGGAAGCAGAGGTGGAGCATGAGGGGGAAAAGGCTGGAGTCTCCGAACCCCCTTCATCATCCCTGATGACTTAACTTGTCAAGGGCCCTTATCTCCAAGAGTTTCCATTCCTTCACAGGACGGCCATATGCAGGGGTGAGACCTGCAGCACAAAACCCCCAACACTGGCAGCATTTGAAGGATCCACAACATAATGGGCCCCTTGCCCACGGTGCCTGCCCCTTTGACTGTTCTGAATCTGTGCCATGTTCCTTTCCCTCAGTATCAGACTGCTACGGTTTGTGTCTAGTCGTCACCCCAATGCCTCATGCAGTCATGGGGAGGACTTGTAGAGTCTGTGATTAACGCATGATCCACTGGGATTATGGGTGTGAGTGCGACACCCAGTCTGGGGCAGGTAGCAGGAATGCCACATAGGGAAAGCAGGCTTGCTCTCTGCAGCTATTGTTGCTGCTACTTCTACAGTTTGCTCCTCCTCTTGGCAGCTGCCATGAAAAGTTGTTCTCTGCCATGTGCCACTCTGCTTTGGAGCCAGCTGAGAATAGACTGAAACCTGCAGTAACTGTGAGTTAAAATAAACCCTTTTTTCCTTCATTTCAGGTATTGGGTATTTGTCCCAACAATGATAGAAAAGTAACTTCCTTCCTTCCTTTATTTATTTTTTTGTGGCCTGCTCAGCCTTCCCTGGGTGCAGGGCTGGCATGGCATGTGGTACTGGGGATCGAGCTGTGGTCCCTACATACTTGCCTAAGCTTGCCTAAGCAGGTGCTTTAGACCACTGAGCTGTCTTGCTGACCTGAGAGAAGAGCAAATGAGACAAAGACCTTCACCTTTCTTGGGGTGATGACTGTGAGGCACGCAGGCCCTACTTGTATGAATTTTGTTAAATTTCTAAGAATTTTTACAATTTGTCAATCTTAACAAGAAGGCATTTCCCTTCTGACACTTTTATATATTACTTTTTTGTTTTTTACCGTCTTCGGTCAACTTAATCCATTCCTCTTGGTGCAACTGAAGAACAGGTCACATTCAATTAATAATTATTCTATTTGCCTGGGACCAGTATGAGCTTTTTGCAAAATTATTCCATCTTCACATGACTTGTTCATCCATTTCAGTGCTGGAGAGAGCTGGGATTTGAATCAAAGAGCCTCGACTCTGAATATAAGTTTCTTAAATTGCATTATGGTCCTCTAAATTCATAGTATTATTTATCTTATTTGACCCCCTCCCATAGTTGGATATTTTGATGCCTCTTTAGAGTTCCATCGTTTTGTCACTACCCATAAGCTACGTGAGTGCCTTACTTCTGAATAAATGCAACGTCTGCTTTTTATCACTTGCAGCAGGTGTCTTCTGCTGTGGAGAATTGATCTTTAGCTCGCATTCGAGACACAGGTTCAAATTTACTGAGTTGGAAGGTACATTCCCAAAATATCAGTACAACATAGGCTACAAAACACTATTTCTTTAGAAAAAAATGGTATATAGAAAGTGTTTCTTTACAGATTTTGGAAGCATGTATGAATGCATGATGACACAAGATGCATTTATGGGTTAAAATATATTTAAATTCAAGTGGTGTGGAAATCGATGTGACTGAGACTTTGAACTTTATTTATCTCTTTCCTTAGACAGAAAACCATTTCTCACCCCATTGTGTTTCTATGACCCATTACAATTTAAGTTCTCACATTCAGTGTTTGTCATAAGGGTCAAACCTCAT
Source organism: Octodon degus (assembly GCF_000260255.1). Lineage (NCBI taxonomy): Eukaryota > Metazoa > Chordata > Mammalia > Rodentia > Octodontidae > Octodon > Octodon degus. The sequence continues at coordinate 8,341,172 of NW_004524578.1, read as the reverse complement.
GCATGTTATCATTTCACCACTAGCGAGCATAACCTGAGGAGAATCCCAAGTGTTATCCTCGCCTTGTATCCTCACAATGCCTGCCTGTAAAGAAATCAAATGCTCAGCATAAGGTCGCTTTGGCTTAAGAAATCAAACTGGTTTGACTGCCATGCAGGAGATGAGGTCTTGGGGAGGACACAAGCTACAAACTTGTGCATGCTGGGAGATCCGCAGGAAGTGTTTCTTCTGTGTGGTCCACACACCAGATGACCGGTCTTCTATTTGACCCCTTAAGAGAGGGTTCAAGAGTGAGGAAAGGAAATGGCCCAGGTACGCATGTATCTCCTGGTGTGAAAACTCCATATCCCAAAGAGGAATCAGTATTTTCCAGCACAGTTCCTGGTCTAGACCACACTATTCATGAGCAGGCCATGCATAGCCTCTTTATTAGTGTCATGAGACTAAGATGCAACTACTAGAAATAGTTCATTTCTATTTCCTCTTAGTTGGGGGCACTCTTTTAGCGAGCGTCACGTCTTACCATAAACAAAACCAGTTCAAAACAGTTCATTCTATTGGGAATTCCAGAGAAGCAGAGTGAAAAATTTAGTGCAAGTCAAATATGACTAGGTGTAATGGAAAGTATTTTGTGAATCATTTAAAGACTAGAAATAAAAACTATTTGTATCCATTGTGGTAGGCATTTTTTTTCTTTTCAAAGTTTTATTGATAAACATAAAGCAATGAGACAGTTTCAAATCAAATCGAAAGTACAGTTTCAACAAATAATACACTGCATATATTCTTCTTAGTGGTTAATTGCTGTACAAGATGCAGACTTGTGATCCTACTTACAAACACCATTAGAAAAAAATCATTCTATTCATTAAAAGAATGCAATTATATATCTATCCCAATCACTTTGAATACACAGATACAAAATGGACATTCATAGTTATACCCCAATTTTTTTTAAGTTCCGTTGTTGAATATTATAGGTGTGTAAACTCAGCAAAATATTCTAAAAGAGTACAGAAGCCCATAATAGCATTGGGTCTTCTGTTTAATTGGCATTGTCAGAAATTATTGACCTGAGTCCCCCACAGCTCAACATAACAACATGGCTTTACTTCCTATATTTCATCTTCATACTTTTCTACTGGATGGCTAAGACCAAGGTAAAGCAGGACCTGCAACAAGAGTTGTAGCTTTTTGGTTTGAGAAGGTCAGTGAAATGCCCTCAGGATTTATCCTGAGATCCTGTACCTCAGATTGTAGAACCTTTGTCAGTGCAGCCATGTGGATGAGTCACGGCCATTGCTTGGCCAATGTGCTCTCTGTGAAAGCCTGAGAGAGTGTCTTCTCCTCATGTGACTCTCCTTAGGCACACTCTACGTCATCGATCATTTTCCTCTTTGGCCCCATAACCTTCTTGATCAGAAAATTTGGGACACTACCGAGGTACATGACGTTACAGTACAAGTTCTCATATGTCCTGAGTCTTAGTTGACCTTAGAAGGGTAGGGCCAAAATATTGGCTTTCCTTGTAGCCCTCCTTTTTCTCTAATTTTGGTCTGCAAACTTAGGATGTTAACCATCCAGAGTGGTAGGCATTTTTTAATAGATCATTTATTTTTGGCCTTATCATACATCTGAATATTTCTAATTCGTCATACATATTTTACAGAAGAAGAAATTAAGGTCCAGAGCATTTCAGAACCACTCAGGATTACATTGGAGTTATAGAAAATTACAGAAGCAAGCTGTACAGTATGGCCCTTCCCCCCATCCTGTGCAGATTGTGAGACCAAAGGAATGCGGTATATGTTAACTTTTAGCAGTCTTTGTCTTTTGAGTAGTTTAGTGCCAGCACTTGCATTACTTTGAACTGAGTCTTTTCTTTTCTCAATGCAGATGGGTTCATTATAAAAATATCTCATGTGGGTAATTTAAATAGGATATAATATTTATTTTCAAAATGACCTTAGTGCAAGTAAGTGATAGAAATGAAGCCTCTCATCAGTTTCAGGTAGATTACCCTGAGCCTCAGTTTCTTTGGGAAATTAAAAAAAAATTAGATTTGATGATCTCCATGGTTTCTCTTAGCTTTAACATCCATTAAGAAGAAAGTCTGATCATCTTTCTGCTATGTCTAACAAGCCTCAGTGGCCAACTAGGAGGAAAAGGAGAAAGTGGTTCAAATGACTCTTTGATTTTTTTTTTGTTTGCTTTGTTGTAATTAAAGAGAAAGAAAGAAAAAATGAAAATAATGATACAGAATTTCAGACCCAGACAATAGGAAATTAACAATGGTTGCTATAGTGCATGTTGTTATCTTCAAAGCAGTTGCTCTGCTTAAAAGCTATAAGTACATAGAATTGATCAAACAGTAAAAGCACAAACCATCACGTTCAATGAACGAATAGAAATTAGGTATCTTGTGTACATGTGTAGTGTTTGTTTTTCTTCCTCCATTCCATTTATTATTTCCTTTTGAGCAATTTCTCATTCATAATATCTATTGTGCATCTTGGATCTTATTTATATTTCCAGTTTTTTTTACACTAGGGAGGATGATGTGATGGTTACACACGTGATTCTGACTTATTTCACTTATAAGAGTGGACTCTAATTTGTACCCATTTACCTGTAAATCTTGAGTTTATCCTTTTTGTAGCTGTGTATCATTCCTTTATGTAAAATACCACATTTTTCATCAATTTCTCAGTTAATGGGTATTTGGTATTTGAATTGGTTCCAAGATTTAGCTATTGAAAATTGTGTTACTACAAACATGGGTGCACATGTACCATTAAGTTTTAATTCTGGGTTGAACTCTAATCATAGCTTTTTTTTTTTTTTTTTTTTTTTTGTATTTTAGGGAAGGACTTACAGGATGCTCAGGGTCTCACTACTAGATCGGACTCGTAGTTATCTGCCTGT
>NW_004524578.1:8299491-8338147 GCF_000260255.1 Octodon degus | reverse complement strand
TCAGGGTCTCACTACTAGATCGGACTCGTAGTTATCTGCCTGTTTACAGCTTCCCAAGAGCTGGGATTACATGTGTACGTCACCACACCCTGTCTCAATTACTGTCTCAGTGCACCCTGGGGGTGGGGTCGGCATGGCAGGCCCAGGGATCGAACCCCTGGCCCCTGTGCCTGCTTGCAGGTGCTTTAATCTGCTGAGCTATTTGGCCAGCTCTTTAATCATAGTTTTTTGAGGAATCGCCACAGTAATTTGTCCAGTGGATGTACCAGTCTATATTTCCACCCAAAGTGGACAAGGGTTTCTTTTTCTTCACAACACTCTTACCAGCACTTTTCAGTGGCTGATTTCTTGATGATAGCCATACTTTCTAGGCTCAGATGGAATTTGTGTTTTAATTTGCTTTTTCACTAATAACCAATGACGTTGAACATTTTTTCATATATTTATTTGCCATTTGTATTTCTACATTTAGGAAGTGTACATTTATCTCAGACATTCATTTTTTAAAAATTGGGTGCTTGAATTTTGGAGGTATGATTTTTAAAACTTCTTTGTTTTCTAGGTAAAAGTCCTTTGACAGGCAGCTAAATTTTTTTCCAAATTTGTGGATTTTTCTTTTTACTCTGTTGGTGATTTTTGACATGCAGAAACTTAAAAAAAAAAAAAAAAGAGAGAGAGAGAGATCCCAGTTGTTGATTCTTTGAGGTACCTCCCTTACAGTTTGTTTTTTGTTCATGAACTCACTTCACCTACTATTTCTGCCTACTTTTTCCTCCAGTAGATTTAATATTTTTGTTCTAATATTTAAATATTTGATCCATTTTGACTACCATTTAATGCATGGTGATAGACATTTGTCTCATTTTAGCCTTCAGCTTGTGTGGAGCCAATTTTTCCAGCACCATTTATTAAAGTGGTTGGCTTTCTTCCAGTGATTGTGTTTGGACCTTTTGTCAAAGCGTCGTAATATAATTTCAAGTCAGGGATTGTGATGCCTCATACCTTGTCCTTGTTGCCTGGAACATAATTTACTGTTTAGATTTCTTCTGGTTGCAAATAAATTTTAGGAATGTTTTCTCTAGATTTATGAAGTATGTTAATGGTATTCTAAATGAGTTTTCACTAAATCTGTATAACAATTTTGAGAATAAAGATATTTTTACAGTGTTGGTTCTTCCTATCCATGAGCAAGGGATATATTTCTATTTTATGTTATCTTCTTCAATATCCTCTTTCAGAATACTGTAATTTTTAATGAATAGGTCTCTTACTTCTTTTGTTAGCTTTACACCTAAGTATTTCATTTTTGGGGGATGCTATTGTACAGGGTATTGTGCCATGATTTTTCTCTTACCTTGTTGTTTGTGTGTAGGAAGGCTGTTGAGTGTTGACTTTGTACCCAGCTATGCTATTGCATTTTCTTATTAATTCTAAGAGTAGGAACATTTGTTTCTGAGATAAGACTCTGTTGTGTACAGAACATTTAATGTAACTGATTTTCAAAGTTACATAATTAGGTATGACTATGAGAAAAGAAAGCACACATTCCAGTGGGTAAATCCATGATGTATAAAAGCCAGGAGCTGCCCCCAAGAACATGGCTGTTCTAGTTGCTTTTCTCATTGCTGAGACAAAATATCTAATACCCAAGGTTAAGCAAGGAAAGATTTGTTTAGCTCACAGTGTGTAGAGATTTGAGTCCATGCTTTGGCCATCACAGAAGGAAAAACAGTTCATGGCAGGCAGAAAACCAAAGATATCAAGGCAGCGAGCAGCAGGAGATGAGTGACCCCACTAGCCCTCTTTCAGTCCCTTACATTTTATCCAAGCTACCTGTCTGGCTTGTATTCATTCCCAGGACAGGGCAACATTCACTTACTCAGAGCTATGCCAAACCAATCAGTGGACTAATTTAGTATCACGCATCCTTGATCCCAGCACCACGAACCCTAGATCCAGCCATCCCGAAAAGCCCCGCCTATGACCGCATGAGACTTTGTGGGGAGATCTATATGCAAATGACAGCATAGACCATTATCTTAAGGTGGCATTTAAAGCACATGTTTGCATTCTTTTTGAAAGTGTACTTACCACCTTCACAATATGAGAGAAGCAGGACTGATATTACAAAACACATTTTACATGCAGAGAAGCTCAAAGCTGTGGCAGAATTGAAGTTATTTTTTTTAAGTATTCTATAGTAACACCTCCAAAGGACTTTCTATTCCTAGAAGGGCACATCTTCCTCTGGTTGAAGAAAGTCATTAGTTTGGTTATTTTAACTAAGTTGTGAAGTATAACTGTATATCCAAACACTGAGTACTGTAGTAGTCTCTCCTAATTATATTGGTTTCAACTGAGACAATCAAAAAATAATATTTCACTGTGTTAAATGCCCACAAGATTCACCAGTAGGAGACACCTTTCAGCATTTCCTTTTTCATTATTTAAAATTGAGCTATATGTAGATTTCTTTTCAAATCTACTCTTAATTTAAGATTTTATGATCTTGTAATCTGGTTAAGAAATATAGAAAGCAAGATTGTTCTAAACCCATAGTTTAGACTACAAAGTTTGTATCTCTGACATTTTCTTACCATAAGATCAGCATTTGTAAATATTGCCAATAATAGGATCTCAAGTCCGCATCTTATACAGCAATTAACCACTAAGAAGAATATATGCAGTGTATTATTTGTTGAAACTATACTTCCGATTTGATGTGAAACTGTCTCATTGCTATCTGTTTATCAATAAAATTTTGAAAAAAAAAAGAATCAAACTTTCTAAGACTTTTATTATAATAGCTTTCATTTCTTTGGGCATGGAAAAAGATTTTTCCAGTTGGGGAAAATATAGACATCTGTATTTTTTTGTATGTTTAAAAATTCATATTATTGGGCTGAGGAGATAGCTCAGTAGCATAAACTCCTGCCTGGCAAGCCCAAGGTCCAAGGCTTGATCCCTGGTACTACAAAAACAAAAAACAAAGAAAAAAAACAGTGGTGTGGAAAAAATCCAAAAAATAAAAAATAAAAATAAACAATTAAATACTTGGACAGTCTTTAAATAATCTACTGAATTTAAAACATAGAAGTTTTCTAAAGCCGTATTCTAGCATCTTAAGGAGGTTGGCGGAAGAGCAAGGAAAAACACAAAACAGTCCCTCTTCCAGGGGAAAAGAACCGAGCAACAGGCAGAGCAAAGACCACTAGGTCAAAGCAACAGCAAAGCAACAGAGGTCATCCTCCGCCCCTCCCTCCAAGTGTACCAGCAGAGACAAAACCAAAACTACGTCACCCCAGCCTACATCCAACCCCATTTGCGTTGCAGTTTTGACCTCTCAGCGGGCTTTGGATGCCATGACACTTCCTCCGAAATCTTGGTATCCTCAAACACTGCCCTGTCAACAAGCAGCCCATCAGTGGCCCTGTTGGGCCATGCTTGCTGCTAATCCCCAACTATGAATGCTCCCTGAACAACCACAGGAACTTAAGAAATCTGGTTGCTATCTGTCTCCACGGGGTTCTGAACTTTTCCTACTGCTGGTCCACTCCCACCCTTGAAAATATTCCCTTGCTTCCTTTGCTATTATTGAATCTTCCTCTTGGTGATCCTTTGAGGGCCCTGCTCAATGCACTGGGATGGCAAGGACTTGGAAACAACTCCTCTGAATCCCTGTGTCAGCTACTACTACTACTGTATTAACCTGAACTTTACAAAGAGAAACGTTTGCTATTTTATACCTTTGGCTAGACATCCATTGTTGACCTAGGTCCTAATCAATCTACCTGTACAACTGACATGCTGCTGTCAATGAGAAAGCCAGCAATGAGTATTGAATATGTTAATAACAAGTCAATATTTGACATTATGGCAAGCTCAGAGTTGACTGTATGCTAATTCAATACAAATTTTTAACTTAGTGCTATATGTATCTACTACAATACTGTGGGATAAAGCAAAAAGAAAACCCACAAAGATGACTAAGATAGAGAGCTTACTCAAGGAATTCATTTTCGAACCATAAGGCTCAATGTGTAATAGTTATGATTTTAAAAAATCTTTTATGAAATTGTATTATGTTCTATGGAAATACAAAGTCGTGGCTGAAATTGGACTTTACTCTTATTATTTGTGGTAAATCATATTGTCCATACATAGGCATGCAAAAGATGTTTTCTTCTTGTCACTCTCCAATTTTTTTTTCAAAAGTCAGAGATATAAGAGCTGCGACTATGGCCATAGCACGGGAATGTACCTGATCTCATCTGATTAAAGAGATGCTGGGCCTGCTGATTTTAAATCATGAAAACTTTTTAATAATTGAAGTCCTGCAAAGCTGCTAACATCCAACTCACACTGAAACCTCTGTGGGTTGGCAGGAGAAGGCACTACTCCTGGATAATCACTATACCTGAGGGCTTTTCTAGACACTGGAGAAACACACTGATCAAACAGAAAATCTGCATTCGAAGAATTCTCTTGCACTACATGAATTCTCTCATGAGCTTGGAAGATTCCTTTCAGTGTTCAAAGTCCATCTGACAAGAAATTTGTTCACTCTGCCCTGATGATAGTGATTCCTCCTTCTTCTTGCTCCTTTCTCCTCCTCTTCCTTCTTCATCTTCATCCCGCTGCCTCCTTCTTCTTTACTGCTATGGTACACATTCTTTAACTCAAAGCAACTGAGTCTAAATGAAACCAAGGGTGGCGTGTTAATTTTTATCCTAAGTGAAAATCCACTACCCATAAATTTCCATTCTCCCCTGAAGTTGTGATTTTGTTATTTAATTACTTCTTATCATCTCTTAGTGATATCAACTGAGAATTCATTTATAACAAGTGAATGTTTGAAAAGAAGGTATTGGATGGACCTGGCTGCATACTAAGAAACAGAAGAGAATCAGCCCTAATTTCGTGTTACCCCAGTTCACTTGTGGATGCAGTGCTTCCAGAGTGAATGCGTCTGGGACTTCTTCCTGTCCCCCACCCCCACTACTTCAGCACCGATTTCTCCTCTTGAATAATTAGTTTCCTCTCAGTGAATTCCTTCTTAATTGCAGGATGGAGGACTTTTCTTTGCCATCCCACAGTCTTATTATGTATTTCTGAGAAAATGAGAAGGGAAATTACGTATTTAGGGAGAGTTACAAAAAAAAATCTAAAAAATTAAACTTGGAATCTTTCTCTCAGACTTTCAGAGTTTTACCACATGTATTGCTTAAATTTTCCAGAAGACTGATGAGACATTCACTTTGCGTGTACAACAGCCATCTGTAGACTCAGTCTCCAGCTCAGTATGCCTGGGGACACAGCCGACACAGCATGTGGTGCCAGGGATCAAGCTCTGGTCCCTGCACTTGCCTAAGCAGGCACTTAGTCTGCTAAGCCATCTCTCTGACCCTATCCATGCATTTTTAAAAAATATTATTTGTGAAGATAAATCATTTTTAAAGCATTGAAATAAGTCAAAATTATTTTTGGCTATTTAAATAAACTATAAGTCTTTCAAATATATTTTGTATTGCATTTTGGAAGCTATTAGGCATGCAGGGGTTCTGTGTGGGACAATATGCTTGAATTTGCAAAATATCACAAAAATGATTATACAAAGAAGTTTTAGGGCAGAAACAATAACTTGAAATATGCAAACACCGGATGCTAATTTAGTTTTACCTTGCATTTCACACATATAGCATAAAAATCACTAGTGCATTTTTTAGAAAATTTCAGTTTACTACTCTTTTCACCATCGGTTAATATTTCTGTGTGATACACAGCTCTTTCCCAATTCAGCATTTGGCAACATCTTTAAATTTTTATATGGGACAGTTAGAAAATGACTGAAATTACTCTAGAAATTTGCAAGTTTGGACATTGGCCACTGGATAGTGAAAATGGAAACCTCTTTCAATGACACCCTTCTCACTTGCATTCTGGGGTCATAGTAGGAACTGACACCCTACAAATCCAAACAGAATATGACTGAATACTTCAAGAGAGTATGACTGTGTCTGGTTAAATGCTATCTAACCATGTCTAGCTTGATACTACGAGAGTTACTTCAGTATAAGGAGAATAAAATTGCACCATATTATTTCCTTTGAAATATCTCACTGCCATCAACAAAAGTTGCTCAAGGACCTTGAGAATGAAGGCCAACACTCAGGATTTTGATTTTGGACCACGTGTCAAGAGATCCATTGGAAGGGCTTTTGCTCTTACTACTGTTGATCTTGGAAACTCTGGTTTAGGTTGGGTGTGGGAAGGGCCTTCTTTTTAGAATGTCTAATAATGACCGTAATTATTTGTTCACCAACAAATCTTGACAGTACACCATACCTTGTTTGCTAGAAACTGTTCCTGATCTTCCTAGACTATTGCTTCCTCACTGTTGCATCCTTTTCCCTAGATAATGTGCCTATTCATGGTATCCTTTTTATCTTGACCCAGGCTTCTATCCAAATCCTTAAGAGCTTTTGTGTTTTTGTCAGACATTTGCTCTCCCAACTCCTCAGTCCTTCAGCATCTTCCTGACTCCACACACAGGATTGCTGGGATTCTTGTATAGTTTCAGAGTCTCACCATTTCTTTTCTTTCAACTTTCCAGAATGCTGGTGATAGATCTACTTTGCCTACACATAACCTTCAATAGATTTTTAAAAAATATATTATTTGTGAAGATGAATCAATTTTTTCAGCCCTGTAAATAAGCCGAATGATAATAAACACGGGCATCAGTGGAGCTGAATTAGCGTTTTTCATATTAATTTCTAAAAGTTCAAACACAGTTTCTCATTAAGATATTGCAAATACAAGGGCCACGGAGATAGCTTGACAGTCTAAGCACCTGCCTGGTAAGCACAAGGACCCAGGTTCGGATCTGGGTGCCACATCCCATGCCGGCCCTGTGTGAAGCTGGCCGTTGAAACTGGACATGGTGGCACACACTTATTCCTGGTGTTGGGGAGGCTGAGGCAGGTGGATCACTACCTGTTTGAGCTGTATAGCAAGACCCTGTATCAAGTAACTAAAAACAATTTTTTAAAAAATGTAATTTGCTATCTTCACTATGTAAAAATATATAGGTTCAAATGAAGAAATGCCATTTCTTTTTTCTTTTTATTCTTTACAAAATGAAATCTGGGCTGGCCAAATAGCTCAGCAGATTAAAGCTCCTGCAAGCAGGTCCAGGGGCTAGGAGTTCGACACCCAGGCCTGCCATTCTGGTCCCACCCTCGGGGCATGCTCACTGAGATAGCAACTGAGACTGGGTGTGGTGCCATGTGTCTGCAATCCCAGCTCTTAGGAGGCTGTAAAGAGGCAGATCACTACAAGTCTGATTTAGCAGTGAGACCCTGAACACCCTGTAGACCCTTCCCTAAAATACAACAAAACAAAACCCAAACTCTGCTTTGGATCTTCTATACCTTTGATTTATACATCATCAAATACTTGCAAACTATCACTAATTTGACAGTTTCTTTTTCTTGTAACCTTGTGCAAATGTCCCAAAGACTGTTTTTGGACAGTGGCTTTTGGGTCACAAGGGATGCTGCTACTGCACCCCTATTACAGATCCAGTCTAGCTATAAGCACACAGAGATCCCTGAGTGTGCACCTTCCCTAAAAGACACCTTACAGTGGTCCCCTGTGGGCTGGCTGCCACCTGGAAATATGGCATGCCTTCGAGGTTCCCAGCCTCATTTTCTCAAGCCTTCAACCAGCCAAGATTTCTTTTGCTGGAGCCCCAGTTTTTCTACCCTCACTTTTTTCAAGTAATCTGATTCATCACTTGCCAGCCACCTTTTTATTTTGCTAGGTTTGGCCATGCATTTTAGGGTTAAATTACTTTTTAGAGGCCCAGCAGTGTGACTATTCTTATGCACATGGAAATAGTGATTAGAGAAACATGTTATACCACACAAATTGAGTGTCATCTTTAATGAAAAAGCTATCAGTCTACTTACATTTCTACTGCAAAATACAAACTTGGTAGTTACTAAGTCCCTAGGCAAAATATTTAAAGCTGAAAGGGTTAAAAACTTAAAAACAAATACATCCTAAGGTCCAACTGAAGGAGCTCTGCTACATAAAGGCCAGTCTACCAGTGACACTGCAGAACTCTAGGAGACTGGAAGACTTCCTAAACAACCCCACCTGTAACAGTTACCTTCAAATACCCTTTTTCCAGTTTTCAACTTCTGAAAGAAGACAATTGTTCATTAATTCTATTTCAGAAAACTTCTTGCAAATTGTTTTATATGCAATTTCAACTTTTAAAAGTTTGTTATAGTTAACTGTACAATAAGCTAGGCAGAAATACTTCACAAAAAAAGAGAGAAAGCACAAAATGTCAACTTTCTACAGAGAATCCATAGTTCAGTTTTAGGTAGAGTAAAGCAAAACAGCACCTTTTCCTCCAACTAGAAGAAATTCAGCCATTGGAGTGGAATCCACACTCCAACTACACACGCAATGAAGACGACATTATGTTCATGCAATTGTCTTGAGGTTGCATTTGTCTGCTGTTGCTCGAATATGAATAGTTAGAAACTGCAGTGCAACCAGTAATTGGAACAGTTCTTAGCGTTTCAGTGCCTGGCACAACATTCCACTTTTCACACAACTGGTTCTCCTTGCGTGCCTGGGCTTCCTCCTCTTTAGGAAAGGCATTTGCAGGTCTTGAGGATCTCCTCAGGAATCATTGCCGGTTCATATTGACATCAGCCTTGCATGACATCAAGGCCACCTCTGATGTCTGTGGGCCATGTGCTGCCAGAAAAAGTTCAAAAAGGGTTCCTCAGTCAACTTTAAGGAATCCCTGGTCCCAAATAGGGATAACATTTGTCCGCTTCTCTTTGTTCTCATCATCCTCAGGAGGAAGAAGAGAAAGGCCATCCTTATGGTGGGCACACCACTGAGTGACCTTTGTTATTATTGTTGCATTGACATGTGTTTGAGGAACTGGGGCATCATCTTCATTATCTGTGCTCAAATCATCTGGCATGGCCCTGCCTTAAAGAGTGACAAACCTGAGACATTCATAGAGAAGTGGATGCCACTCAAGAACATACTCATGAGTGAAATAAATTAGTCTTGTATCTCTAGATATCATGTTGTCTCCCTAGTGTTAGAAGCTGAAAGAGTATAGCAGTCAAGATGTACAGTAGATATTCTGAAATGGGACCAAAGTGCTCAACAGGAAAGAGAAACTAGAATGGGGGAAAGGAGACAAGAGGGAAGGGAAAAGGAAAAAAAATTATGATAGCTCTACTAGTAAATGCTATTAATTCATTGAGAATTTTTCACGTATACTGTCTGATCATTTTTTTACACCCATATCTTATAATCTAGTAATTACTTTGAAGAAATAATATTTAATGTATTAACCATTGTTACTCTCCTACAATCTGGTTTTGAATTTTTTTTTAGCATTTTTTTCTTTAAAAACAAGTTAAAGCAAAAGAAATATGCTAAGCCAGCTTTTGTCCTTTTTTGTTTTTTTCTTTGCACCTTGTTAAACAGCCCTGCCCCAAACCATGCCATGTGTAGCACCCCCAGGTGAGACACAGACTACTACACACTATATCATAACTCCTTGGTGTCTAATTTCTGTTTTATCCTTACTAATGCTTCAGAAAAAAATTACTGTCTCCATTTCTTCTTTCCATTTTTAACATCCTATGTCTTGCTTCCTCTTTTCTGGATTATTTTTCAGAATAAATGACTTCAAGTCACATGCATTGAAACTGAAATTCCTCCCTTTGCCTCTTTGTTGTGTCAGTGTACATCTGCCCACTCAACAATGAGTGAGCATCTATAATTGGCCAAGATTTCTCTAATCCTTGTGAAGAGAAAAGAGGACTAAATAGAGCCCTTGCCCACAAAGAATTTACAGTGTCTTTGAGAAAGACCAAAGCAATGAAATAGCCATGTATGAAATGACTTTCAAACCACAGAGATAGGCCAGAGGAGCGCAGCCAGGCTGGAGGGAGCCACCATCCTGACCTGGGGAACCTTCTGGTGAGTGGGAAGGAAATAAGCTGAAGATGCACTGGAGGACACTAGGGATGGAGAAGGGAGGGAGGAAGTGTCCCTGGGGGAAACTAGAACTTATGGCAAGGTCAAGAGAAGGCATTTAAGGAAACCTCAAGAATCCCTTAGGCCAGAACATGCTCTGAGAGTGAGGCCAGGAGATCCGAGGGTAGGCAGAGGCATGAGGCAAATTTCTCCAATCATAAGGCCCGAAAACCACATGACATGAAGAACACGAACTGAAATGCTATCTGTAAATCCTAGGCCCAGTCCCATACTTTCCCCAGCAGCACTTAGATAGCAGGAAGCTTTTCGTTAGGTTTCACAAGATCTCAGTAATGAAAATACCTAGTCCCATCACAGTCAAAATTGTGAACTACATTTAAAACTTTTTTTTACCTCTCTCTCAGTAGTGGGCAGAACCAGTATCTGGCTTGGAAGACAAGGGTGTGGTTTACTGCCCTCTCATTCCAGGGTCTGAAGTCAAAACTCTTCTACCATAATTTTATTGGCCTGGCGTTCAGCCTGAGCCCAGCACTTAGGAAAGGGGCCATGGATGTACTGGAACCAGTGAGAGGGTGCAGCAGGCAAAAAGTATTTTTAAGTCAGTGCTTGTTTACTTATCACTACCACTCCCCTCTTAGAAACTCCACTGGGCAGGACTTAGACATGGCTCCTGGCCAGCTTCCATGCCCTGCCCTCAACCCTGGCACAGGCCATCTGATCAGCACATGGAAAGTACCGTGATGGGCTCCATTTCCTTTATGCAGAAGTAGGTCAGTGTCCAGAGAAGCTCAGCCTCTGTTCTCTTCTTCTACCAGATCTTCTACCTCTTCACCAGGGAATTAGAAACCAGGGTACTGAGCTTGGCTATACCCATGGTTCTGTCTGGGGCTATGTCCTCATGATCCACAGGTGCTGTCTGGGCCTTTTGAAGTGAGGGGAGACATGCTTTTCTCTTTCCAGTGAAGAGGAACAAAGTCTATCCTACTCCAAGAAATTTTTCCCAAGTCCTTTTTCCTTATGAGGCTGTCGAAGTTTTTATTCCCTTCATGTGAACTTTCCACTCTAAGGTATGCAAAATTGATTATGGATGCCCTGTACATCTTACCATCTTATTTTGAAAGGTCAGAGAAAATTCTATGATTTTTTCATTAGCTCTGTACATCCTTCATGAAAGCAGAATAAGAAAATCATTTTAATGTCACGTAACCCAGGCATTCACATGTATATAGAGGTTAAAGCTGTTCTTAGCTCAGGAAGTGCAATCCTTCCATTTTCCTCATGGCTCTGAGAGTGGTAACAAGCAGGTAAACACTCTCTGTCAAGTCCCCTGCCCAAATCCTAATTGCTAACATCCTCGTGAGGAAGAGGTGAGTTTGACCAGAACAGGCCTTGAGAAGTTGAGGCTGTGAGAGACCAGGGCTGGTACAGAGGATGAAAGTTCTCTTTCTCTTTTTTAAGAGCAATATAAAGAAGTTCCTTGCAGTATTGTCTAACAGGAGAAGAGTGAGAAGAGTGGGTAAATGTGTCTAGCAAGCCATCTCCTTTTCATCTATCTGTGATTCTCTGTCCTTATGGAGTCTCATTGGAACATTTTTATCATTGTGATTTTTCCTGCTCCATATATTGTTTTCTAAGTTGCAATAATGTTATCGTTGTCTTCTGAGACACTAAAATAATTGCTCTTTCTTCCCTCTCTCTCTCCATCCCCCCTCTCCTTTCTTTCCAGTTTGTTAGGGGAGAATCTGAGGGTCTGTCTTGTATCTTGCTCATATTCTATAGTTTTTAAGACAAGCAGGGGTGGTTGTAGCACAGTTAGCCAAAGGGGATACAGGGAAGTGGAAGGAGGGAGACCATTTCACCCCCTCCAGTGACAACTGAATCACTTGTCATGAAAAACCCACTTGTGTTTCCTGTTCTCCTTGTTTCCTACTGTCCTGGCTCCCAGCCTCCTTCAACTCCATAATACCGAGAGAGAAGAATTGACATCTGAAGAGACTGAGCTCCTTTCTTGCTATCCTCACCACCTGGCTCTTGTTCTTCCACTGGGAACAGTGAGAAACCCTGTCTTTTCTGTGATCCCTGGCATCTGAAAATTTCCCCAGATGACCTCTTAAGGGACTCCACAGCAGCCTGACTCCAGCCTCCCTTTCCTGTAGTCCTTCCCTCCTTCCAGCCTTGCTCAATGGTGATTGTTCTCAATAGGAGAAAAGTAATTCTCAGTTGACTTTGAGTTTCTACCACCGCTGAAGTGGTTGGACCCAGAATAATGCTCAATTTTATGTTTATACAATAGAATCATTTTTACCCATGATAAAAGGTACAGAATTCTATGTTTTGCGCATTTATTAAGTTAGAGGGAATAAAGCTTGTTAACAGGTGAAGAAAAAGATCACGCTGGAATTGAAGCCTAAAAAAAGCATACCTTGCTCCTTTACCAGGACATGAACCCTAAAGTTAGTGCAGTTTGCATGCAAAGCCCCAAGGTTGCTGTGTATTCTTGACAACCCTATGTCTTCACGGAGAGAACCCTGACAAATAGTTCTCTAACACAAAGAGATCAATGTCACTCTCAGATTCTATCCAAAGGAAAAATTGAGCCCAGTTTTCACACAGGGCCTTAGGCTAGTGCCCTGAATTGTCATGTGACCATTTTTCAAGCAACACAATAACTTTTGAGGCTCCTTTTTCCTTTATCCGTAGCTTGAAATAAATAAATCCTAATTGAACTACAGTGGAAAGTTTCATCTCAAACAAAATCGTCATAAAATTCCAGAGAAAGCAGAGTCATTTTCAAGTACTCACTAAGCACCTGGATATAGGATTAAGTCTCCAGTGGGAGCATAAGGCCAGTCATTATAAAGGATGACTTATCAATCACCTACTGGCCCAAAGTGAGACAAACTACCAGAGTTCAAGAGCACATAGCTAATGCTTACTAGACATTCCCTCTTGGCATCAGGTAGGATGGAGAGGCAATGACAGGGACCTGGATTTGGGGTGCTACTCACAGCCATCAGAGGAAACATTGGTACTGAATTTGAATACTAACTCTTCCAAACATGGAAGAGTTAAGATAAATGCAGAGTTTTCAGCCTACTGTGATTGTCTAAAGACGGTGTGGTGGTTGTGTGCTGCACATCTAGCCTTTGGAGTCCTCTTTTGGCCCCATCACCAAAGACTGGTGCTTTTGTCTATGGCAATCTCACCCTCAGTGTGCCCAATCTCATCAGACTGGAGTCCTCCCCCCGCCTCCTTCTTCAGCCTCTTCCTTCATCTGTCCTTACTTCCTATCCCTTCTTCCTGCCTCTTCTTCCATGTCTTCTCTGCTCTTGTGTGTGTGTGTGTTTTTTTTTCCTCTTGTGGTTTTGATATGAAAGAGAATGAGCGCAGGGTCTGCAAGTGCTAGAGGCACTGGCTTCAGAAGGATAGCGTGCTGCAGGCGAGGCATCAGCTTTTGTCCTTGGGCCCCTCTCAGTTTCCCCAAGCCTCTGGCTTCGACACTGTCATCTTGCTTTTTGCTAATATGCTCCACTTGTTGCTTCCCCACCCACCTACTGTGCGCTCTAGGGGATGCTTTCAATTACTTTTTTTTCTCTATGTGTATATTTCCATAGCTGCCTGTCTGTGTAACTACCAGGTTTTGGTGGGAATGGTATAGCTTATTCACTTGTACTTTTTATTTATGGAAAGGAGAACACATGGAGAAGGCTGAGTATGGAATGTGAGAACGGTGGCATCAGATGTCTTACGACAAGTACCAAGATGTGTATCAGCAAAACAGCTTCTAGCCTAGAGGCGGGGAGGATACCATGTGCGTCACACATGGCATTCTTCTATCCCTATGTCCCTGCTGGCCTCCCCTCTGCCTTGATTGCTGTTCTTCCTCTATTCCAATGCCTATCATTTGGTGAACAGTTACATTCGAAGAACCAAATTGTCTGTTCTGTTTACCTGGGTCTCTGTCTTCCAGTAACGAACTGTGACAATAGTGCTTCCCCCCGTGGCTGTGGGCCCCATTATTAGAACTTCATTTCAAACTCTGAGTTAAAAGTTCAGGGAGCCTCTACTTTGTTGGCAGACTTTCCCCTAGGAACTCCTATACCCAACCCCAGAAATTTATAGATAGGAGTCCTCAAGATCTTCTTCCATTTGTCATGCAAGAGATTAAGTCCTAAGTTAACTTACAAACTTCAATTTTACCTCTAATGTCTTGGAAGGTCCTGAAGGCTATTTTTACAAGATTAAGTGCTTTTCAAGGAAAAGACACTGTTTCTCATTCATTGATGCATTCGAAAAGCGTATTACAGTGTGTGATTTGTCCTACAGTTTCCATGAATGTGTTTTACAAGACACTGGAACACTCATGGTCAGTTGCTAAGTGTTTTACATACACAGGTGCCAAGGGGTTAGTTATGCTGCAGCACTGGAAAAGCAGAAATAATAATGAATCTGGGACACGAAGTCCTGATAAGGCTGGTGAGAAGGCAGGACAATAAATCTATGTGTTGTGGATGGCATGGAGTGTTAGTGAGATGGGACGCTGGTGTGTGGAAGCATTTGCAGAGGAGGGACCCCAGCAGATCCCAGGCCAGTGTGAGTCAGGCAGGATAGGTGTTCCCAGATCTTGTCTTCCCAAGCAAGTACAGCCAAGACCACAAATCAAGACGAACTCTGTAGCAGTAGATTTATAGACATGATAAGTACTTGTGGAAAAGACCAGAGTACACAGATGCTCCCTTCAAAGTGGGCCTGTTCATTTGCAAGGAATGGGGCACATCAGGCAGAGAGGCACGTTTTCTGAACAGCTTGTAACATAAGGATGGTGCCCTAAACTTCAGTGGAAATGAAATCTTCACACAAGAGGCCTTCCAAATTAGTCTGCTGGGGACTGCATTGGGGATCTTTTCAGTCACAGACCAAGAAGACGAAGAGTAACCCTGAACAAAAGAAGGATGAAGGGGAGAGTGTTGGTCCAGGCCATTGGCCCAAGCAACATGCTCACCTGAGCAGTCCAAGCTTGGACTTTCAAGCACTAGATCATTATTACAATAGCTTAGGAATGGGGTTGTGCCCGGACTGGGGCTGATCAAGCGTGATTTCCTACCCTGGGACAGATAACTCCCCCATTCCTGGTTGGATGTACTTACCCTCCCCCAGCAACTTTGACAATGAATGCCCAGGCCTGAGTCCATTAGTTCAGGAAATGCCTGATCTGAAGGGAGAATTTGGGGGTAAAGTCAGCTTAATTCTCTTCAGTGCCCGATCAGGGAAAAAGCCTGGCTGAAAACCAAATAAGGAGGAAGACCATTGATGATGGCTGAGAGGAAGGCTTGCAGCTGACTCAAAGGGCTTGCCAAGCTGCGCTGACCTCTTCCCTGACCACAGTGCAGCCCTCCCTCTTCCACCCCGACACATTCCATCCTGCATGCTAGTCTAGATCATGGCAGGAGCGAGTCCTGCCCTCCCTTTAGCAGCATGCTCTGCTTGTTTTCTCCTCTTCCCAGGCAGCCTTATCAGGACTATTCTTTACAGATGTCCTCTTCTTCAGAAATTCGTGCTGAGAATCAGGAGCAGCCTCAGGCAAGTCAGAGGGTGACTTATTCCCAAGTGTCTGACCACCACAGTCCTTCAGCTTCACCAGTGCTCTCTTTGCACAGCAGGACAAGGGCGTGGGATGTGCTCCCCAGACGCGGCACCTTGGCTCCCTGTTACCTTAGTCCCAGTTCGTCCTCCTCAGTTCCCCCTTCCCCACCCCCCCCCATTAGTGTCTGTTCTTTCTCCAGGGCTCTGTTGTGCTTCCTGACCTCAGTTTTCTCTCGCTTTTGTGCCTGGCTTCTGCTACATAGCCCTGTCCATTCTTTCACTGTAGAATACATGTCCTGCATCTTTATTGGTCTCTGTATGAAGAAAAATTTAAGAATAACTTTTGTTTAGGGGGTAACAATTGGGACAAGAACAAAGGCCATGAGCATTCCAGGGAGATGAAGATCTCTTCATAATCCAGACCTTGTTATGAAAGGGTGAATTCGTTCCCCAGATTTGTTCCCTTCACTCCTGTCTTTCCTTCTTGGTTGCTTGAAGAGTTACCCTGCAGTCTGCATTTCTAAGGGACCCAGTTCTGTCCCCAGCCCTCTACATCGTTTGCTTCTGTAGTCTTCAGCAGCAAACAACAGAGTTCCCAATCCAACCATGGCATTTGCAGTCACCCAAGCTAAGTTCTCTGTGGAGTGAAAACTCACTTCAGCATTCTTGTGTGGGTCTAAGAGTGGGGCAATTTTGTCTAAACAACATGTCAGTGGAAGCAAGTGCTACATCTTGCCATCTTTTACAATAGCTGGTTCCATGGATGTGGGATTCTATGTGCAAGGGGATAGAGAATATTGTATTATACCTTGAACCTCGTGGCCTGCCATCACACACTCAATTGTCTTCTAGGTTTCCCTCAGACTGTGAGCTCATTGAAGGCAGAGTGTTCTCAGTCAAGGACTTAGATCCTTTTCTAACACACAGAAAATTCATCAGCGGTATATGTGGGGTATCCCAGGGCAACACATCTAGAAAGACCAGCAAGATTCAAAGGCTACCAGGTCAGGAAAAGCCTATTCGGAGCAGGCAGATGAGCAGTGTTAAGCTTAAGCCCTCAGGTCTAGGTGCCTTGCTTGGCATGATCTGGTTGATTCTCTGCTTGTCTGAGCCACACGTGCAGGGCATACCTGGGCAGCATCTACAAGGCTTCCTTTATTTTTGCTTCTCAAGGCTGCCTGGGTTTCAGGATGGAGTAAAATGAGAAACTTTCTGGGGGATACAGCAGCTCTCACAGGAGCCAGGAAATCCTCTTGATTTTTGTGATTATCTACCCAATTACTGAAAGATGGCCAGCCGACTCCTGATGCCATGTCTTCTCCACATAGCAAAAATGTCCCACACTGAGATAGAACTTCCTCAAATGAGGAAGCCTGTCCATGTGCCATCGTTTATTGCTCTGCACCTGAGGAAGAGGGTTCTTAGCACAAATGACACAGAGATGCGGAAGCTAAGAGTTGGTGGGCAGGGGCTAAGAGAGCAAACAGACTTTCGCAGAGTACTCTGGACATTACAAGGTACTGGCACAGCAATGATTGAAGAACAGGAAGGAAGAACACTGCTACAGTGAGCTGGGGACCGGCTGCCAGGCTGGCAGTGCAAGACAGGAAATTAGCCTTGTAGAAAGGAAGCCTAGGCCTTGAGGTCTGGAGCTCTGGGTGTCTCTGGCCAGAACAGCATTTCTTGAGTGCAGCGGCAGGGACTGGGGCTCCTTAGAGTACAGGGATCCCTCTCCAAGCACCGGGTACCTCCTTGCACACATGATCCCTGGGGATACTTGCAAAGAAACCCGCTGAGCTGGAGCCCAGCACTTTGCCTGGCTCAAAAGAGAGCTGCCATTTAATTCCCAGCCACACTTGCACCCCTGAGCTCCACCCTCTTCTTTAATCTTCTCATTGACCACAGCTCCTCCAACCTGGCCTATGATAAATGCTCTCTTGTGGCTCAAGGAATGCGCCACTGCCTAATAGACACGCACCCCCGTGAGGCTGAAACAATCTGGCTGACGCATCCCGGGATAAATTTGCCCTGCTCTATTCCATACTCCTCTACAAATTCCTCGTTTCTCATTTTCAATTGCTTTGAACTTGACTCTGCAAATTTCTGTTGTGGCCAGGCAAGCCACCTCATGGAGGCAGAATGGAGCCAGGTCCTTTCCTCCCAAAGCGCTACTTGTCTGCTCTCTGTTTCCTTACTCCAGAGAGCATAAACCACACTCATTCCTGGATTCTCCATCCCTGTGGTCTGTGCTTGCTTCATTGATGATTCTCCTATATTAGCCTCCTGAAGGCCTGGGCTGGTAGACATGTGCTGCTTCGCTGAAGTCCCTGCGCCCACACACTTGAGTCTTCTAATAACGTGAGATACCCTCTACTTAGGACACAAAGCCCCAGTGATTTTTTTCCTGGTCTCTAAATATAGTCAGGAAGAGGAAAGAAATGTGGACACCCCAATCAACATCTTCTTGAAGCCAACATCATCTTCATCAGAGTGAATCTGTCTCGTTCCTTCCCACCCCCAATATATTCCTTAGTGGTTTACTGGTGACAATGGAGTTATTTTTTTCTCTTGCACAGGAGCTCTAGGTCCTTTTTAGGTGCTCTACGGGAGCATGACCATGGGGGCTTGATATGTGAGGCCTAACAGAGGCCTCTAGAATTCTCTGTGACTGCGGACAGTGGCCCTGGTATTGAGCCTTTCCTCAGGCTGAGACAAGGAGCAGCTTGGAGTCACTGATTTGCATCAAGTCCACACAAGTTGCTGCTTGGGGAATCATGCAACAGTGAATAAAAAAAGGACCACGGTTAAAGCTGTGGAATAAGGAAACAGAGACTAGCTAAGCAGCACTTTCTTGGGGACACAGACTCTGTAGTGATATGTGGGGTAAGTTCTAGGGACTTCATTTGAAGAGGTATGTATAGGTCCTATTCCAAGGCAATAGAAATAGGGGACAGCTGAAGGTCACATTTCTCCTGTAGCTCAAATAGTTTAAGTGGCTGATTCAGAGGAAAGAAGCTTGGGAATCTGGCTGAAAAGAAACCCAAGGCCCAGCCGCCCCTAGCTTCCAAAAGTACACTGGGATTCATCCACTTTCTGTGTGCTCAGTGTCATCTGGACCCCTGTTCTCCAGCTCCCAAAGGGGAGGAGCTTGGAGGCCTCATAGCCTCAGTTGCCCAGCGCTGAGGCTAACAGGACCTACAGGCCCTCTTTTCTGTGGGGTGTAGAGTGTGAGGAGAAGGTGGATACTATAAACCAGTGGGGTGGTGGCACTGTCTCTCAGCAGCCTCAGAGGTGGCTTGACAGAGGCCTCTGGTGGCCTTGGTGCACACCACAGTGCTTATTTCAGGCAGCTTCAGAGCACAGAACTCCTCAGTCCCTTTCCAAGAGCTGTTCTTTTCCTAACACTAGAAAAGAACATGCTCTTTTTTCTAGCCCTCAACAGAGGGAAGGGAATATCAGCAGCTCCCTCCACCCCATCAAGGACATTCAGATAGTCCTATGTGCTCCCTCAGTGATCCTGGCCAGTCCCAAAAGTGCCACTTGTGAACTGTGCATACCCACTTCCCAAGGGAGCCACCTGAGCCCAGAGCTCCTTCTCCTGGCCCCTAAGTTTTCTATTCCTCTATGTTGTATTCCAACAGAGACACAGAGTTAAAAACAGAGGGGAAAGGTGGATACCAGTACCGCACCCACGCCCCCTCCTTGTCCTCATCCCCCAAGAGGAAATTTCTTCGGTCTGACACAACATCTGGTCTATTCGGCCACTCCCCACCCCACTGTGCAGATGATGCTTTTACTCTGAGGCCTCTCATCCCCTCAAGATCCACTGTCTTTGGAAAAGGCCCCACTGCAGCATCTCATGCTGTACTCCATCCTTGTCCCCATGTCACCTGGCTCTGCTCCCCACCAGCCCCAGCTCTTGTCCCTCTGCTTTCCTGTGCCTCCTCTCACCTACATGGTGATGTTTCGCATCCCAATTCCTTCCCCCCAGCCTACTGTATTTTTGCCCATCTTCTTCATGCAGGTATGAGCTTGGAATTGGTATTTCCTTTCCCTGCACCAACTGTTTCTCTGAGGTCTGGGACTCCTGTGGACACCGGTGAGATTTTTCAAACCACCCGCTCATCACTAATGGGCCAGTGTTGGGAGAGCAGGGAGGGACTTGGTCACAAGTTGCTTCCAGGGTACACAGATCTTTATCTTTTCTTCTCATGCTCTGACCCTGACCTCCAGGAAGTACCAACTTGGTGACACTCCAATTTACCTCTCTTTTCCTGGCCTCCTCTGTGAGGTCACTAAGTCTCCCGGTTGACCAGTGTCTGAGATGTTACCATCTTTGTGGAATCAAAACCCTGGGTCTCTGCACTTCACTTCGAGATTCTGGCGTGGTGGCCTCTACATGACCACAGCCTGTATACAAACAAGAAACTCCCAAATCTGCATCTTGAGGTGCTCCCTTGTCTGCCACCCCCAATTCCTTCACCTGTTTCTCATGGGTTTAGATTGCACCCTTAGACCCCCTTTCCAATCCTGAGGGTTCCAGCATTAGTCTGCCTTTTTAATGCATATTTTGAAAGTTACCGTGAACTCAATGATCCCAAAATAATTTCCTTTCCTCCCCAGTGTCAGCACTTGATGAATGCTAGCACGCTGATAATGTAGATGTACTTTTCTTAGACTAAACTCCTTGCTGAACAAAGAACTCTTCTAAATTTTCAGTTTCTGCCTGCTTGCTTAGAGAAAACTGTATTTTCAACCTCATGTGTCTCCTCTGAGCCATTTAAAAATCTTTAATACTCTGTCAGCAGTTACAATTATCTGTAGGGTTGAGAAGGAAGGGGCATGTACTTCTAAGCCGTCAGCCTGGATCTTGTTTCTGTTTTCATCCTTCACATGCAGGCCTGCCCTTTCTCACTGAAGATGAAGGTACTTGAACACAGTAACTTTGTCTCATTCATCTTTGCTCTCCCTGACTCATCATAGCTCAGCGAATGTTTGATAGAACAGCCGGCCACTTCCTGAGCAAATGTCAGAGGTGTGGGGCACCAGGGAAACCAAAACGGAGGAGAGAGATGTCTTGGCCAGAATGGCACTGACATCAAGATGCTGTGCTGTGAGTCCTGGTGGGAGGTGCCGAGTTGAGCTAATCTTTTGAAAACACTCCCCCACCCACAAAATCTTTTTCTGCTGGGACTCTCTATACGTGATACATGCTTGAACAGCAATGGCAGAATTAGAAGCTCCTGTCCAAAGAGAAACCCTAGGTCCAGCTCCTCCTGTCTTGCTGGTGGTCATAGGGTGATGTGGGGACTCTTTCACTATCTTCCCTGGAACTATAGCAGTCGAGGTCATTATGTGGTATCTCCCCCAGAGCACCAGGTCCCTGCGGCATCAAAAGCTGGAAGAAAGAGGAATGCTTGAGGGATTCTTTGAACCTAGGAGTAAATCTTCCACCTCTGGGGTCAGGCAAAAGAACAGTAACACTTAATGGCAGTAACTCCTGCTGGGGTTTCTCAAGCAATCTGCAAGGGGCTCTTTGGGATGAGTATGTATGAAGGTGTACCAAGGCTGATATTCCCTGTTGTATCTTGGACCACAGTTTTCCAGGCAACTTCCTTCTTCCAGCCATGGAGCCATGGATCCATTTACACCCCTCAAATGGGAGTTCCCCCTGGGGGACCCAGGCCTGAGAGTGATGGATTCAAGCTAACACCCCAACCAGGTCATCTTCCCCTAGCTATCTGCTAGGTGCTTAACTCTCCACCATTAGACGGGTATGTTCTGGCCAGTAACAAGGGGCTGTTACACTATAACTGCTTCCTGAGACTATGCTCAGTGGTTACCCTTCCACTCCACCTTACTGAGATCCCTTTTCTTCTTCCAGAACTGAGATTCAGGACATTCTGCATAGGGGAGATAGAGGAGGACATAGAAATACATGTCGGCCTCTTTTGCATGCTGCCTGGCTGCCTGTATTCAGTGATGACCTGAAGCAAGGGGACATCTTGCCCTCAGATCAGCCCACTGATTTCATCTTCCCAGGTCTCCATCACCCCACCTCTCTTTTCCTCCTCTTTCTCTGCTTTTCTCCAATTTCCATTATTTATCTTGTAGTCCTTTTTCAGGTCACAGTTTCTCTCGTCCTCTTTCTACATTCATGATGTCTGTAGTTTTCTTCCATAATTCCACACACCCACGACTTTTTGCCTTTGGGAGTCCTTCTTTCCTCCCCTGCATTCACCTCAGGACACCTGATTCTTATTTTACTGAGATCCTGGCACGTTGGGGATAGTGGGGTAGTTGGATGGTGCAGTTTTGCAGGAATAGCTCGCGCCTTGTGTGTCCTGGCCTCTGCCTCAGGCCTTCTATTCCCCAGCCCCTCCAGCTGCTCCAGGGCACAAGCCTCATCTGTGCCAATCTTGGGAGGTTCCTTGGAAAAGTCTGAAGGTCCACCCCTCGTGCAGACACTGTGCCCACCCACCTCCTTGGCAATACACATGTGCCTGGATAGACAACAGCCATACAAATTTTGCATTGTTGTATTTGTACATGTTATGTGTATGCAGCTTCTCTGGACCACATTAACTGAGCTAATGCTCTTGCCCACACACTGCTATTTAGCAGTCTCTTTAATGCTTTTTCTTCAAAGGAGATTTGGGAACCATGAGGTTCCTCCTTCCAGGCTCAGAGTTACTTCTTCCTCAGGGAGACTGAGAAGAGTTAGTGGCAGTTAGTGGGAAGGGGATGGAAACCCTCCCCCATCCTCGTTGTGGCAGTTGGATCCGTTGAGGTCTTGGGCTGTTCTGGCAGTTGGCCTGCAGAACTCTGGAAGAAGGGGGATAGCCCAGCCCAGGTATCCTGCTTAGAGCTCTGGGCTGCCACTTTTGTCATTTCAAGGCTCCTGTCTTTTTGCATCACCTGAGTATCGGAGAAGAGTCAGCATTAGGAGCTGCCTTGACTGGGGTTTCAAAGACAAGGAATGAGGAAGATCCTCATTCCACATGCTGCTTTGTCATAGATTATGGGTTCCTACTTTTAAAGAGCCTTTTTTTTGGGACAATGCTCCTGTTCAACTATGATTTCTTTGTGAGAAAGATGGGACTCCAGCTGCCACCAGACTTTTCTCCTTTATTGTTAGTCCTTAGAGATCCATTCACATTGCTGACTGCCATCAGATGGGAGATGGAGGTAGGAAGATGCATGCCAGGAGCACTGGCACAGGTAGAAGGGCTGGTGAGGGGATCCCAAAGCACTGCACACTCCCCAAAGGGGCTTCAAGGGATTTCAGTGCTGTGGTGGTTCCCAGGCTGGGGAGGAGGGTTTTTCCAAAGCCCAGGTCTCTGAGGCTGAGTCGCAGGGCTTTGGCTCTGGGAGGGCTCCTAACCCTGAAGATACAGCCTGATACCTCAGCATCTCTTCTGCAGGCCCTCCAAGCAACTGATGCCAGAGGTCATGAGAGGCCCCTGGAGATGGAGACCTTCCTGGACAAAACAATACCAGGGAGATGGGTAGGTGGCAGCTCTGAGTGGGAGTCCTGAGAGCTCACATTCCAGTGACTTTTTTTTTTTTTTTTGGTCTTAGCTCCATTTTCTAAAGTTGTGTGGCTGTCTGGGAGAATAGACAGGACTAGAGATATCACACAGTTGAAAGCACAGAGTGGGGACTCCATAGTGCCTCAGTTTTCCCTTTCCTCCTATGCTCTGTATTTGTGTGTGATTCATTGCTACTGGTTCTGGAGAAGTTGCATCTCCTCTGGTGGGTAGCTGTCAAATGAGAGGAGACTCAGTGGCACCGCAAGCCGGGGTTGGCCACTCACTCCGGAGAGTGTTCCCCTTTGCTCAGCACTGCTTCTGGGGCTCCTTGGTCTAGGTAGTCTCCCTGACGTTTGTTCCTATTTCTGCCTCTGGTCAGAGCGTCTCTCCTGTACTCGCAGTTGACTGAGGCTGCCTCTGTTCCTTTGCCCTTCAGTGTGCATTTCAGATGTGTGACCAGGTTGCCCCAGCCAAGCCTCAGAGTACACATTACCCATGCATCCAGCTGGGTCCTGCATATGAGAGTTTCCATGCTTCCTACAAAATAAGCAAGTTTTGGAAGCACTATTTTATGTCTCGCTGTGTTTTCCACCCTCCAAAATGTGGATGTCTTTCTCTGTCTACTGTTCTGCCTCTTATCTTCCTGTTTTTCTTCAGTTCACAGAGCAGACTAGACAAGGCCAGAAGTCAAAACTACTCGAACTTCATCATCAGTAACTCAGCTAGAAGGAAGAGAAACACTTTGCTTCATTTGTGTCCTGCAGCTCCAAGTTAATTCCACGACTCTCAATACCAACTTTTCCTCCCAAACTCTTCCACTGGCCATCAAGAAGAGAGTATATAGCATTGTCAGTCTCTAACCTTTGCCCCTAAGTGTTTCTAGTGATGGGTCTACATCCCTGCAGTGGCCCATTGGGACACGGTGGTGAGTCAGCATGGCCTGGAGATCCCCAAACCAATGAAGACGAGCACTCCTTGACTGACTTCTGTCCCCTTTCCCCATGTTAATCGTGAACTTCCTCTTTTGATTTTCATATGTGCACCATGCCTTGGGAATCACTGCCTTTTATGACATCATACTGCCCATGTAAACTCCACCTCCAGCCCAATCCAACAAAAGCTCCAATCTCTGTCTCCTCCCCAGCTTCCCTCCCTCACTAAGCAATAAAGGATTTCTTTACTTCTCTCTCACACCAGAGGAACCTTACAGCTTCCACTAGAAATAGCAGGATTGCAGCTCCACCTCAGACCCCACCACGTGGGCCCTAGGGTTTAGTTCTTGTCAGTGTCACAGCTCCATCATCTACTTGTGGGCTACTCTCCAGACAGACTCCTCTGCCAGTGGCTTGGTGTGCAGCACTAGACTTGGAATGTACAATTCAGGATATGTACCCAAGGTCAAACCCTGACATTGGTTTGCCTTCTCAATCCCAGAGTCGAGTCACTTTATCACCTCTGTGTCTCTTTGTTCGGAGCCCTTAGAGGGCAACATACAGGTTTTCACACATCTTTGTTTCCTCTATGTTCTACTCTAGAATGTGGCATTCATACCCAACACAAGATTTTTTAAATAAAATTATTTTGAAAGGCTACACACAGGTCTTCCGAAATTTTGAGATAACTGAGCTGCAGGGCTGATTCTTGGGCAAATCCTGACATGCTCAGGGGGGAAAACAGGAGGGTGAGCAAAAGCCAGTGCGACAGGTGTACAAGCTCAGATGGGGATTTATGACATCACTTTGAGCTATTGAGGCAGCAACGTTAGAGCTTAATGTGCCCAAGGGTGATTCCAGGAGCACTTTGTGAATTTCAGGTTCAGAGACTACTACAGACCCTGATAGAATCTACTGTGAATGGTCACTTTTGCAGATGATACTGGAAAGAGGCAAATCTCATCAGTCTTTGACCAAAGGAATTTTACTCTCTGTCTGGTTAAAGCTGTGGGAATCATCATCGGAATAGAATTAGAATTTAAAATATTGATCAGTCTACCACCACTATGCATCCTCAAGCTGTCTGTGACATCTTCACTTTGGGCAGAGGTGTGCATGGGCTTAGTTTATGACTGAAAAAGTAGAATCTTGAAACTGTTTTCCTTAGTCTCCAACTGCACCACAGTGTGTGTGTGTGTGTGTGTGTGTGTGTGTGTGTGTGTGTGTGCAGCTGCTTGCTCCTATGCATGCTCACAAGCCCTTGGTTTGAGTGGGTCTGTGCTTGTG
Source organism: Octodon degus (assembly GCF_000260255.1). Taxonomy (NCBI): domain Eukaryota; kingdom Metazoa; phylum Chordata; class Mammalia; order Rodentia; family Octodontidae; genus Octodon; species Octodon degus. The sequence goes on along the minus strand of NW_004524578.1, from coordinate 8,312,766 downwards.
CTGGAGTCCCAAGTTCTCCATACCACCATGATCAAAGTGCTTTGCATTTATTGCCTCTCCTCCTGAGCACAGGGATTCCCTATTGTGGAAGCAGTTAAACAGACTAAAGTGTTGAGCCATACCAACAGCAACTCCAAGCCACAGAGCTGGATGAAGGAGCCATAAGGGGATGGGTTAAGGTGATAGACATGGAAGTTCTGACAGGCTGCGTGTCTGGTCCTTCCACATCTCCCTTATGAGCCTGCTCTTCTCTAGTCTCACTACCAGAGTTTGTGTTCAGAAGGTCATCTCTTCACTTAGTTTTGTAAGCTTGCTTCCACATCATGCTCTGTGTTGACTCCAGCCCTGTCTTTCTGTACTTACATAAGACCAGTTGGCTTATGAGCTGTAAACGTTACGGGATTTCTTTTCCTTACCATGCTGGGTCACTGTCTTGACTTTGCCTATCTCATCTCTATTATTCTTTACTAAATAATAATTGTCCAAAATTCCCCAAGGCTGCCTTCTGTAGGTCCTGCTCTTAATCCTCCTCCATCTGGCAGACTTCTAGTCAGTCTTCAAACTCCAGCTTATGTCTCCCTGTCCTTGTGGGAATGATGCGCTTTATCACCTTGGTGAAGTTAAAGCATCCAGTTATTCAACAGGAGCCTAAAAGAGACAGATTTTCAGAGAAGTTGAGCTAATAGCACATTGATTGGGTAAAGGAAAGTATCTTCAACAACAAGGGGTGAATCTCATAGAATCAACTGAAGCTCATTAAAAGCAAAAATGAAAAATTTTGGAAGAAGATCTTCCTCATGTCTAAAGTATCATCTCTACAGGCTTCTGGTGTACAGTCATCTTTACAAATTTGGGGTTTACCTATAAGACTCTGGACTCCGCAATAAAGCAATGATGTGTATCAATAAATTATAAGTAGAGAGATTATGCCTCATCTTCATATTACCTAACCTGATTACTATATCACAGAAGATTGCTACATTGCACACTCTAATATCTGTATTTGGAATTTCACAGCCCTGGTCCACAAAGCCAAGGGTGTTGGCTGTGTCACCTCACTTCTCCCCAGGCTTCCTCTGACCATTTTGCATCCTAGAAAGACAAGGTATTTCCTTTCTACCATGACTAGAGCTTTCCATTCTGATCTGTGGAAGGCTCCCTTCCACAGATCCTTCTGATCTGTGGAAGCCCCTAACTATCATGAGGACCCTCACATTTCATAACCCTCTCTGGGGCCGGAGACTGTTTCTCGTGTCCGTATCCAAGTTGTGCATGACTACTGGTTGCCCAGTTGAGAAGTGCTGGTGTATACTTGGGGCTTTCCACATACTCAGGATCCAGTCTTGTTGGTGAACCCCACAACTGTGTCTCTCTGAGGGCTCCTTATCTTCTCCCCCACAGAGGCAAAAAGGACTGTATACTGACAGTCTGTCCAGTTTTATCTCCTAACAATCTAGTGGGAGCTTCTTCCCTCTTCTGATCAGTCAAAAAGAATTCCTCTCTCCCTCTCTAGGGACCAAAGAAACTTCATTTCTTGTATGAATTTTAGGCTTTTACAAAGATGAGAAGAGTAGCTGAATTTGAGGAGCTCCCCACAAAAATCCCTGTAGCAAAAAGCTCCAAAGAGGCTGGAAGATCAAACACAAACTGCTTAATAGATTATGCCCATAGAGATGATGATCCATCCATTTGTCCACTGAAATATTCATAACTTGATGCAACTTATAAAAAGATAGAAAGATGAATTATTTCCTCCATTTATTGGCCCATAACTTCTAAATTTTTTTAACAAACGTGTTTGAAATAAACATAAGCATAATGTATGAAACTGTATTAAATAAGTCAGGTGGTCAAAGCAATTTATCTTAATTTTTTTTATATAGTCAGTGCAGGGTCTACAGGGTCTGACTGCACAGATCGGACTCATAGTGATCCTCCTTTTTTTCAACCTCACAAGTGCTGGGATTGCAACTGTGGGCCACCACGTCCAGTCTTTTTTGCCATCTCAGGGCACCCCAGGGGCAGGACTGGCAAGGCAGACTGGGGATTGAACCTCAGCCCCTGCGTCTGCTTAAGCAAGCACTTTAATCTGCTGAGGTATCTGGCTGGCCCTTATCTTATTATTCAAAACATTTATTTATTTATTTATTTAGTTCAGGGTCTCACTACACAGCTTGAACTCATAGCGATACTCTTGTCCCAGCCTCCTCAGCACTGGAATTGCAGGCATGTGCCACCACGCCTAGTTTCAGTGGCCAACACGGCAGCATGATATGTGGTACCAGGGATTAAACCCCAATGCTTTCACTCATCAAGAAGGTGCCTAGACTGCTGAGCTATCTCTCCAGCCCACCAAAGCAATTTATAAAGTCCAAAGACTGAGTAATGAATTCCAGCTTTTTTTCCCTAACTTGCTCTATGATGTTGAAACCTCAATTTACTGACTTAGTGAATTGATGTAGCATCAAAGAGTTGTTCTTCTAATCAAATGAGCATTAAATGGTTGGCCTATCTCTGCACAGAGGGTTTTTTTTTCTTTTATTTAGTACAGTCATGCTTCTTATCTCACAGACAGGACTGGATACTTTCTTGATTTATTTCCACTGTCTTTGAAAAGGTTTACTCATGGAAGATCATCTAAGTATTTGTTGAATGAAAAATTTATTTAATTCCTTTATACTCCCAAGACCATTCTCTTTTTATTTCCATAATTTTATTGAGAGAAATATGACAATGAAACAGTTTCAAAGCAAATTGGTAGGACAGTTTCAATAATTAACACATTGTATACTCTCTTCCTAGTGGTTATTTGCTGTACAAGATGCAGACATGATATCCTATTTACAAACACCATTAGAACAAATCCCTCTACTCACTAAGAGAATGTAACTATATATCTATCCTAACCACTTTGAATACACAGATACAAAATGGACATTCATTTATATATGCTCTTTTATGTTTAGTTCCGTCATTTGAATATTAGAGGTGTGCTAACTCAGCAAAATATTCTAAAAGAGTCCAGTAGCCCATAATAGCATTGGGTCTTTTGCTTCACTGGCAGTGTCAGAAATTGTTGACCTGAGTGCCCTACAGCTCAACATAACACCATGGCTTTACTTCCTGTACTTCATTTTTATACTTTTCTGCTGGATGGTTAAGACCAAGATGAAGCAAGACCTATGCAACAAGCATTGTAGCTTTTGGGTCTGATAAGGTCAGTGAAATCCCTTCAGGATTTATCCTGAGATACTGTACCTCAGATTGTAGAACCTTTGTCAGTGTCAGTCATGTGGATGAGTCACGGCCATTGCTTGGCCAATGTGCTCCCTGTGAAAGCCTGAGAGAATGTTTTCTCTCCATGTGACTCTCCTTAGGCACACTCTACATCATCAATCACTTTCCTCTTTGGCCCCATAATCTCCTTGATCAGAAAATTTGGGACACTACCGAGTTACATGACGTTACAGTACAAGTTCTCATATGTCCTGAGTCTTAATTGACCTTGGAAGGCTAGGGCCAAAATGTTGGCTGTCCTTGCAGCCCTCCTTTTTCTCTAATTTTGGCCAAGACCAATCTCTGTAGTCAACATATTCATCTGATGCCCTTTTGGGGTGGTGACTATGCAGGTATATTTTCAAAAACTAGGCTGGCTTTTCTGCGTGTGACAAATTTCAGGAAAAGTCCTGAAGGCCCCAGAGCACATGTTTTCTGCCACTGGTCCTAAGTCCATCCATGCTCAAGTTCTGCTCTCATCTTTAAGAGTTTTCAGTCATCTCAGCATGGACATCATGTGCCTGTAAGTCTGGTTTCATAGCGAGGTCATTCACATATTTATAATGAATGTTTCTGCCTGAAATTTGGCATTGATACTAATAAGGACATGAAGCATCATCTCTGGAAACTCAGAAAGAGATCAAAATTTAAAACGCACCCCTAACCAGTATTCTCGGCATGGCGCAATTACCCTGGCCAAAGCACCCTATTTTTTTTTTTTTAAATGTGTCCGAATTGCTTATTATTGCTAACAAATTGCCATGTGCTTAGCAGCTTAAGATAACACATGGCTTAGATCAGTTTCTGAGGGTCAGGAATCTTCTTGACTGAACTGGGTCTCTTGGGTCAAGGAATTATGGTGCTACAGTAAAGATGTTGATCAGAGCTGTGTCACCTGTAAAGCCTGCACTGAAAGTTAATCTTAGAGCATATCATCATATAAATAATATCTTATCTGTTCTGTAATTCCATTGGTTAGAAACAAGCCATAGGGTGCTCGCTTTGGCAGTACATATATGAGAAAGAAGCCTTAGATCCCACCCACACTGCAGGAGCAGAGATCATAGAACAACGCAATTACAAAAGGTGAGGATTCTTAGTGAGGTCACACAAGGGCCCAAAAGGTCCAGTGTCCCCCCAAAATGATGTATATTCATGTGGCCAAAACCAACTGTTAATAATTCACACTCTTATCACAGTCAGGTCATAGTGATGTGGCAGAAAAAACTTTGACTGTCTTCATTTGAATCTATAGCCATATAAATGAGCAGAATAACAGAAAGGCACTTTCATATTTCCATTTGTAGTAGTTTGAAAAAAAATCATCCAAGTCAAATGTAGGTGGGTACTGATATCTAGGGGTGTTTTGGTTGAAATTGGATTGCATAGCATGCTGTACCTCACGATGTTGAAGACTTGGTCTCGGGGCAGGCAAGCTTAGGATTCAGAGGTGACAGAACTTCTCAGAGACATGACTTCATGGCAAGTCTTTTGATCGGTAGGACAGGTCCTCTACAGGGTTCCTGGGGCCCCAGTCCATTACTGTTGCTTCCTGGCTTGTGGTGGAATTGGATTTCTCTGATGTGTGCTCTGGTGATGATGTGCAGCCTTCACTGGTCACCCTAAGCACCCTAGACATGAATTCCCTGGTTTTGGGCTGGAACATCCAGAACCATAAGTCAGAATTAACCTTTCCCTTTAAACCTTGGATAAAGAGATGGACAGCTGACTAAGAGGATAGATCATGACTGGATTCTTGGACTCTTTATCTAGACATGGAGAAAAGATAAGATTTCAAAAATATGTGATTGTAAGAAATCAAAAACATATCAATAATTTATTAAGGAGCAGAGAGTAGCTGACAGAAAAATGATAAATGTATCACCCATCATAAGTTTCAGAGAGGGCCAAGAAGCTGTACTTTGTTTCTAAGCAATAGTCTTCAATCCTTACCACTACTAGACTACAGTTTTGCAGTGGGCAAAGAGTTCTGAAAGAGTAGCAGAGAGAATTCTGAGGGGTCCTGGGGGAATTTTCAGCCAAAAGCTTGGAGAATGTACAATTCCTGCCAAGGTTCTTAGCCTGAGGCTGTTTGTCTGTCCCTGGCAAAGTGAGATTCAGAATTTCTTTCAATTACGAATGTCAGGTTTCTATGAGGGTGCCTAGCTCCACAGGTATGTCTCTTGGAAAAGACAGGCCAAGGTGCTCTGGGCATCAGGGAAGCCATGCCAGACTCATGATTCTGCCTTCCTCGGAGGGTCAGGCAGCTTGGGGAAGGAGAGAGAGTTTTCAAGGTTAGGAGCTGATTGATTCTTGGGGTGATTACAGATCCTGCATAAGTCTAGGTCAGCTCTTAGCTCAGTAGGGGTTTGCTTCGTTTCTGCCATTTTTGTCTTAAAGCCTTTTCAAACCTATCTAAATGCTGCATGCATAGAAAAGCAAGCACTGTACAAAATTTTCAACAGATGACCTCTTTTATATGTTCCTTCTCTCTCTGTCTCTGTCTCACTGTCTCTGCCTCTCTCTCCCTCTTGTTTCTTTCTGTCCATACATATGCATATTGCTCTCAAAGGTGCCAAAATACCTTCACCCTGTTTTTGCAGCATCTTCCCCACATCTGCCTTGAGTCCATTTGGGCCTCTCTCAGGTGCTGTCCTCGAACTCCGCAGACCACCTGGGTGGTCACGGGTCGGCCACTCCCTGTCACTCATCCTCCGGTCGTCGTGGGTCCTGATACATCCCCAGCTCTGTCCCTTCACCTACCATCCCCCACAGTCTGTCATTCTGTCTTTTGGAATTCACAATCCATCATTAATGAAGTTCCATGATCTCTCTTCCTTCTCATGGCATTGTGTGCTTTATTTTCAGGTCCCGGGTTGAGTCAAAGACCGTCTCCAGCATCTGTCTACCTGAACTGGAGCTCACCAAGTAGCTCTCCAATAAATGGTCTTCGTTTTTAAGCCTTCATTACACATGTCTTAAAAAGTGAAGTAATGACAGTCAACTTCCATACAGGTTACCGACAAGCAAAAGACACAGAGAAGTGCTTTAGGAACTGCAAAGCAAGTGCAGGTGGTTAGTATTGTAATATTGTTTGGCAAGTTGAAGATAAGGTTCAAATTGTATTTATCACTTTATATTTAACACTTAGTGTAGTGCTTGGGGTCTGGCTGGACTGCAGTGAGAACAAGATGGCTTTCCTGCAACAGGTGTAGTAACAGAACTCACTCTTGAGCTACATGCACATTTGCAGAATTTACATAGTCAAAATTCCAAGATCTCAACTGAGTAACTTCATCTGATTTAGAATTTTGAGGCTGACAGTATCCTTCTAATAATATTCGTTCTTTGTGGCATCTGAATGAGAGAAATTATAAGCAATATTTTATTTGGGGAACTTTTTGAAAAGAACTAAATGTAAATAGATTAATTATTTAATTACTTTGAGTTTATTATTCATTCTTCCTCCTTTCCAGTCTTCTTGGTAAAAACCTTAGTCATTACTGGAAGCGTATATATTTTACGACTCTGCCTCTACGAGATTGCTAGTGTGAACTACCATTTCCTTATAGTTCGTGCAGGTTTACAGATTCAGAGCATTTTTTTTTTTTTTTTTGGATAGAAACATCTGTCACATCTGCTATTAGAATCCTAATAGCTAGTATTTTGTTAAGGGGGCAGAAGAGAGGGAAAAGAACTCTTTTTTTTTTTCAGAACCGGGGATTGAACTCAGTCCTTGTACTTGCCAGGGAAGCGCTTATTCCACTGAGCCATCTCCTCTGCCCCTAGAACTGACATTTGTGAAACACCTTTGCTGTCCAACCCATGGGTTTTATGTCAGTGCATTTTATTGTACAGAATTATGACCCTGGGAAAACAAGTGGTCTCCAGGGGAAAGAATATTAAACTAAAATTAATGGACGTGAGAAGACTCTTAAATGTTGTCAACATTTATAATTTACAATTACCATGATTATTTAATATTGGAAAAGTGCAAAAGGTGGTAATGTTTAACACTGTAACTTGCTCCATCTCTATTAAAGTAAAATATATTATGCAGTGTAATTTTAGTGTCATATAATAATTGTTAATTTTATAAAACAAAAAACCTCTTAAACCCATACTAAGCATTTTTAGGAGAAGCTAGGCACCGATTCTCTCTTGTTATGTTGTTACCAGCTAATTGATGGGATGGATTTAGATTTGCATGCGCTTGAAATACCTTTTTATCTACATTAGGTAGGATGTCAAAACTAGCATTTGGATTATTTTAAAGCTTAGTAAGATCAGAAGGCTTCCCTGAAAATATGTCCTATCTTGACAATGCATTAAACCTTAAGAAAAGTTTAATTAACAAATGTCAAAATGTGTTTCTTCTAAAAAATGTGATATATTAACAATTCATTCCTATTTCCCAAGTCTAGCAACATCTTAACCCTTGAAGAAAAAAAAAAGGAAATTGTTTATGTCTTAACATGGCTCATACTAATGAAAATTCAATGTTTTAAAATTAATAGTGCAATCCAAAGCAAAAATTTGAAATATCTCATGGCCTTGGTTCACTTTTACAAATGCATTCTTACTAATTCATAGATAATTGGTTTACCCAGTTTATATTGTTTTTCACTCTTCCCATTAGAGACTGGCTGTAAGTCAGGTTGAGATATTGTGTAACACCCTTGCACCTCATCTTTATCTTGGGGAAATGAAAATAACTTCTCTATCCTGTGCGTAGTTTGGGGCATGGCAGATGAAAAAACAGTGCATCCAAATACTTTCACAACCCCAAAGACCCATACTCTAGGTATATTTTTGTTTAGTTTGTATCCTTCTTCAAATCATGTATACATGTATGAAAGAGGACAAGTTGGCCAAATCTTATATACATGTTATCTCTTAATTTTAGAGGTTTTATTCCCCCCAGTCTGTTTTTCTCTTTTCGCATAGAAATAAACCCAAGTGCATATTTTACAAACAAGACTGTAATAATGTTTTGCATTTCACGTTTCCATTTACTAATCTTCCTCATTATTATTTTCAATGGTTTATCAGTGTCCTACATATCAAATTTATTTAATCAAATCCCTATTGTATATTTTGTTTATTTCTATTTTCTCACTGTCACAAACAATGATCTGATGACAGTCTGTGTAAATGTACCTTTGAACACATCTCTGCTTGCTTCTCTAAGATACAGTCACAAAATCGCTAAGTCGGAGGGCACCTGACTTAGTTTTTGGATTTTGCTACATATTTCCAAAATGCCCTGAAGAAAAACGAATTCCAATTTACACTATCAACTAAGGCGGATGAAAGTGCTGGCTCTCCCTGTCCCCTTGCCAACCCCTCTTGCATTATTTTTAATCTTATTCTGACATCATGATGATGATGATGATGATGATGATGATGATGATGTATTTTTCAACATTTCGACATTTCAGTCACAGTTTCCCCTCCCCCCTCCTCGTTTTGGGTCCTTTCTTGCCTACTTGGTGAAGAAAATGCAGGTTGTGAAACTGGGAACGGCCACGCTTTGAACTAGAATTTATTCCTCTGGAGACTTGCAAAGATATTTCATAAAGAAATGCTGTCCCCGCTCTATAATTTCAAGTGTCCCCACCACTACGGGCCCCTTGTAGGCCCGAGGCCTACAAGGACGTCTCGGCAGCCTTAGGAGAGCATCAACATGTGTGCGCTGGCTTTTTATTCCCTTTGGCAACCTGCCTTTGGGACGTCTCTGAGGTGTTTGATGCTTTTTGTAGCTGGAGTTATTGATCAGGGGAGCAAAAGAGAAACCCAGCAATGGCCAGAAGAGAGGCTTCCCTGAGCTTGCAGCCAGCCTGCAAAGGGTCTGCTTGCAGTTGGAATGGAGCTGTCTCATGAGGACTCATGGTCCTGACACAGGTGATACCTAAAGAAAATTCTTCATCTTGGCTAGAAAATCAGCACAGCTTCATGCTTAGTGAATTAAAAATAAAAAGCAGTGCAAGACATGTTCCCAACCACAGACGGTGTGTCTTGTGCATTTTAGCATCGTCCTGGTGGCCACCAGGATAGCTGAGCATATTTTCTCAGTGCTTTATATTCTGGGAAAATAATGGGATTGATTAGAGTCTTGGGGCTGAACAGGACCCTGTGACAAATCCATGCGGCTATTATTGCTGAGAAGTTGCAGGTGTCACGTGCAGGCGAGATCAAGTAGCTGCGCCCTCTCTCTGACACAGTGACAGGCAGCATTTGCAGTCCCCAAGTGGGGGCTCATGGGACCCTGAAGAAAACCATCTTAGCACCTGCACCAGGGAGGAGAAGCAGCCCGATACAGCACTGCTCACTTACAGGCACCAAGACTTTTGGGTCATTGGTTACTGCAGCAGAACATAGACCAGCCTTGATTCCACAGACATTCTCAAGCATTTATTTTATTTTATTTTTTCTGTATTTTGTACAGGGTCTACAGGGCCTCACCACACAGATCATACTCATAGTGATCCTTCTGTGTTCAGCCTCCCAAGCGCTGGGATTATAGGCACGAGCCACCACTACTAGTCTCAATCGCTGTCTCAGCATGCCCAGGGGGCTGGACCAGCATGGCACACCAGGGATTGAATCCTGGCTACTGCTCTCTGCCTAACCAGACCATTCTCAAATATTTAAAAAACTATGATACTGTTATGGCTGGGGTCTAGATGTCTCCCAAAGCCTCGTGTGCTCATAGATGGGGATTTCAGCGGTAGCTGGATCTAGCTGAGTGATGCTGGCATTAAGAATCCGTGATTGCTAAATTAGCCCACTAATTGGTTTAGCATCGTTCTGGGTATGGAGAGAGGAAGGCCCACCCTTGGCATGGGTGACACCACCCAAAAGGTAAGGGCATCTGCCAAGGGCAGGCAGGCGGTTGTATGCTGCCTTTGCTCTGCAGTGCTTCTCCATCGATGGTTTCTCCTCTGAGGCTCCCTCTGCCGAGCCCCGGAGCCAGCCAACTATGGACTGAAGCCTTCAGAACCTGTAAGTCCAAGTAAATCTTTCCTTCTGTAACTTTGGGCATCAGACGCTTTATCTCAATAGCAAAAGGTGTGACTGAGACAAACACATAAAAATCATCAGGGAACATCATATTATTGTGTTATGTGCATACCCATGTTTATGGCTGCACAATTTATAATAACTAAATCTTTTTTTTTTTGTATTTTAGTAAGGATCTGCAAGTTCTCACTACGTAGACAGACTCGTAGCGATCCGCCTGTGTTCAGCCTCCCAAGATCTGGGATTACAGGCACTTGCCACCATGCCCCCTCTCAATCATTATCTCAGTACACCCCAGGGTCAGGACCAGCACAACAGGCTGGGGATTGAACCTAGGTCAGTGCGTCTACCTAAGCAGGCACTTTAATCCCCTGAGTTATTTGGCTGGCCCTTATAATAACTAAATCTTGGCAACAACCTAACTGTTCATCAACAGGCAAATGAGAAAGAAGACGTGGCCTTTTCTCACCATGGAGTACGACTGTGCCACAAAGACTGATTTAAGTTGTTTGTAGGAAAATGGATGCACCTAGAAACCATAATGTTAAGTGAAATAAATCAGACATAAAAGTTTAATTATTGCATGGTGTATCTTATATGGAAAGGCTAATTTATAGATGAGGAGTGAAATAAAAGACCGATAATAAGAAGTGAAGAGATGACCTTTTTCCAGTTGGAAGTGGACCAAGAGGTGGCGGAGAGAGCATGTGGAAAAGGGGCAGAGAGGCAGGTATTAGGGAGATTATGGAGATTATGTTCTGCAGATAGGTACTGAAAAGAAAAGAAAATGTTAACAAGGAAAAAAATCTTGTTCAACAAAACTCGAAGAATCATAAACATAAAAAACATCTGAAAAGCTTAAATTATTGAAGTAGTCCCCAGCTCTCATTTTGATGAGCCACTTGCACTGCAATTTCTTTTTCTACTCAAAATACAGTTTGGAGTGTTAAATTAAAAAGTGAAGGACAGAGAGCAAGCAACAACACTCATAGAATGCCCACCAGATGAGGGGTAGGGGGCTAGATACAGTCTGCCCTCCTTTCCCCATGGCAGCCTAGTAACAGTAACTCCAGAAATACAATGGCACTCCTCGCTAAGGGAGATTTGAGATGCATGAAATTAAGATGCTCCGCACCCTTAGTGATCTCTCCCTACTGCCCTTGTCCTACTCCCCCCTCACACATGCTCTCCTGAATTATTTATGCATTAACCCAAATACCTACAATCTTCCATTATTCACATAATTAAACAGTATATAATAACATTTTTCCATTCTGAAAACAGAAGAAAAACCTGGTCCGACTCAGATCCTCATGCGTACAAGGATTGTGGACCCCACAAATTCTTCTGAGAGTCAACTATGAGGGGGCAAAACTAGCCATTTCCAAGGCCTTCTCTTTCAATAAGTAGGTACAACTTCTACGGTACCACAACGCTGTCTGTTTGTTGCCAGCTCAGGTTTGCATCCTGCACCTTGGCCCATTGAGGCCCCAATTAAAGTCACAGTTGCTGACCTGGTACTTGCTACACTCGGAGCAATATTTGCCAGCGCAGATGCCATTTGGACACGGCGACTTAGAGATGTGCTGCTTAGAGAAGCATCCTTTGTGCTCTGGAGAGGGATTCAGCTGCTTCCCCTTGCACTTGTCTAAGATGAAAACAGAGCGGATGGGAAACACAAGGAAAGAAGACAGTTCTAACTGTGATTAAGGTGGTCAGACTCTTGTAGGCTGTGCCACACCTTAGGTCCTGCTGGCCTACTATTTTCTAGCATTTGTCTCCACCTAAGTGTCCTGCTCTGACTGGATCTCATGACCAGCTGGTTCCAGTGTTAGGGATGTAACAGCAACAAAGATCCTGACTCTTGGTTCTAACCGGATGGCCTCTGAGGGGCTCCAGATGTAACCTGGTTAATCTTGTCTCCTTTTATATTTTTCTCAGGTAAGTAAAAACAAACCCACACCTCCACTATGTGTTCTCTATGTAGTACTTTCCAAATTACAAAGTCTGCCTGTGATCTCCATAACACTGGAGATTATTTTTGGATTTTAGTTAAAACCCCCAGAGGGTTGGACAGTTGGCAACTTTCTCCTGCAGTGTCTGCCTGTCCCTGAGACCCACTTCAAATCAAAGCTCCGCTGAGAATATCCTGTCCAGCTTCTCCTAGATGAGCCTCTTTCTCTCCCAGCTGTGGCCCCACTCATCCTCTTCATTGTCCTTGCCACGTAAGAACTAAAACATGTTGAAAGCAGGTAAATTAGCAGAGAGAAAAATGCTCTGGCAATGGAAACCAAGTCTGAAACCCAGACCAAGCCAGTCCAGCTCCATGTGACTTCGGACAAAAGGCCTCACCGTCCAGCACAGGTCCGTTCATGTGTAAATGGAGATAACAGAAGCTGCCTTGTTTGGTTGTTGTACAAATGAAACGCGATAATACACATCAAGGGCTTTGCCCAGAGCCGGGCTCAGGATGGCTGGGCCTCCCCCTGCCCGCGTTTCCCCTTGAAGGCAGAGCCCTCATCCCCTAGGTCTTTTTTTATGTCTCACTCTCCACAGAATGCTCAGCACATAGGGGGGAGGCCGATCAATATTCCCTGAATTGAATCATACAGAGGCCAGTCCTCAGACACCGCCTTTGGAGGAAAATTCCTCTCTGGGGCAGGCAGCACGCAGCCCATCTTGTCAATCAGGAGTGTCCTTTGAAGTCCAGAGGCCTCTTTGAAAGAGAGGAGTGAGAAGTCACATGCGAGTGTGGCTGGATCGCACCAGATTCCAGCAGTGTGGGGAAAACACTTCCAGTCAGTGCCCTACAAGCTGAATCCTTCTTTGCATCTCTCCCTCCACAGAGGAAAAACACCAGAGACAATGTTATCTAGGACACACACACACACACACACACACACACACACACACACATACACCATTCCTTAGATTGGATCACTTGGTTAGGAAAGGACTAATTGAAAGAGAAAATGT